>NC_051181.1:132606400-133206400 GCF_013339695.2 Rhipicephalus sanguineus | reverse complement strand
CCTTTATACGCTACTGCACCACAACCTACAAATATTCAAAATTCGCGCAGGCACGCAGATGGTGACGCAAACGACTGAGTTTCACAAACAGTGAGTGATTACGTGAGTGTTTCGGTAGCAAATTGGATCTGTTCTCTGAATGTAACGCAGCAGAACTGCGGTATGAACAATACGTATTTTTTTCTTGGGCTCAACTTTACACACAAACGCTCCATCGCAGGACAGCATGCCAAAAGTGGTAATTTTGTAACAACTTTACAATAATTCTTTGTAGCACTGCCGGGGCCTAGGATAAAAATATTCGTCAAAGAAATCAGCCGTGCTTACGAAAAAAAAGACACTTGTTCATATGAAACATAATATTTAAGCGCTAAGAAAAAATGATTAATTGAAGTCGGTGTCACGCCAGCGTCATGGTACACGATATAACCTGCAAAGCCTTGACTCCGATATTCCTCGATACTTATTTTTGGAGCCCAGGAAAACAGTATTTGCAGGTAGCTTCTAAAATGCTACAGCAAATAAAATAAAGCAGACTCAGGTAGTGCAGCCATTTCGCCGTTTGCCAAAACCTCGACAAGACTCAGACGGTTATGTGAAGTCAGAAATGTCAACCTTACTAAATAGCTGGTATGCTACAGCACGTGTTGGATAATTACGATGATGGTTACATAAACATGCATGCAAGTTATTCATAGTTAAATGGCGGCGCGAAATAAACACGGACAGATAACACAGGACCATAGCAATCTCCATTTTTTTTAATGCCGACTCGATATACATTTCCCTGCTGTCTCTCCTTCCTCGTTTTATTCTTCTCTCTCAATACCCCATCGTAGGGTAGCCAACCGGCCGCCTTTCACGTTAACCTCCCTGTCTTCTTCCGTTCTGTTTCCGTCCTTCGCACACTTACATACCAATAAAATTAGGAGTATTCGTAAAGTTTCGTTAAAACATTTGAGTGTCACAGTCGCCGACAGCGCTTTTGAAGCATAACTGGTTACCTTACATATTTAACTCCACCAAGGCCATTGGGGCCGTAGACATCTACTTTACAGTTAATTACCCACTATAGTACTAAATCATCCTGTTAATTCCTTTGAACCCTGGTCAAACATTAATAGAAATGTCACGGCAATCTTTGGCCTAGATGCCCTTGTACCATTAAAAATCAATCAATCAATCAATCAATCAATCAATCAATCAATCAATCAATCAATCAATCAATCAATCAATCAATCAATCAATCAATCAATCATAACCGGAACATGGTATGCATCTAATCATCAAGGTCAAATATAAGATATATATAGCAACAACACTCCTCACCAGTTTTATACAGGCGTCTTTAAGACTGCTTAAATATCTCGTGATAGTGTCAACATACTCATGACCCCTAAGCAAGGCCAGTACATGCCTTCTGTGCCAAAAAATCGTCGTTAGTGAGTGGGTGTAAGAACCCTTTTTCGCCGAACAGAAGCATAACATTTCTTTTATTTTCCCTCATCCTTACCTTTCATGTCAGTACAACCGCGAGCCTTTCTTCGTCTAACTTCGTTCATTCGTTTGTCCTTTTCCTCATTTCCTGTCTCCGCGCAAGACGAACTTTTTTGTTCTTGCTCATCCAGGTCTCTTACTTCCACGCCGGCGACACTATTTCCTTCCGGCTAGCGGGAACTGCAAAAGTGTCGTCGTCCTCAACGAATTACACGGTTTTTCACGCTTCTTTCAGAGAACAGGAAGTCTTTTGTTCATTTCATTACTTCGCCGGTTTCTTGTATTGCAGATTTCCTCCTGTCTGTTGTTTCTCATTATTCTCCTGAGGGCCCTTCTCGAACAACTTTTTGTGTTAAATGCTACAACTTAGCTCTGTTTTTGTTGCGCACCTTTTATTCGCTCTATCGTTAAACGAAGGAACCTACTTGCCGCAGATGAGTTCCGACTGAAACGAACCATAAAGCCGATGTTAGACAGGAAATAAGCGACGGAATAGAAGCTAAAGGTACTGTCTCCAGCGGTTCCTAGTTCACTTGGGCTAACAAAAGCCCGAAGGCCTTTCAATGTACGAAGGAAGACATGCTAAGGGAATTGACATGGAACTTCGGTTTATTCACCTGCACGATTGTAGCATGAAGGCAAGATGTTAATAAATGTTCTACAACTCTGTCGTCATCAGCTTGTCATCAGTCCTCATTTTTAACACTTGAATGATTCCCTAATGATGTCTATAAAAATCATTAGTAATGACGTGGTAGCTCTCTTTTCCTATTCTGAAGCATCGCCGGAATAGCTTTTTCCATGAATTGGTGGTGCTCCTGTCGGTTTTGAAAATTTATTGCCGTATACTGCAAAAGTGGATTCCTAATGCCGATTTTCTCACGTGCATTGTGAGCTTCGCTTTTGTGACCACATCTGTCTATTCCTGCATAACTTTATACTTCGAACGGTCGAAATAGTATGCACATGTTTCGAGGACTGCATGGAAAAAGGCATTAACGTCGTAGAGCCCTCCTGAACGCCCTTAGGTCCTTGCTAACTTTAATGACATTCGAAAAGATTGTCTCACGTGAATAGAGTGGTTTGCTACGAAAGTAGAGCAGCATGTAAAAGCGTTACGTGTGACCTGTGAATTCAAAACGCGCAGCACTGCCCCTTAGTAAACAAAACCTGGCACACGTAGCGCCGTGTGCGAAGGCGTGTTTGTTTTCCAAATATCACCAACCTTGCTTCAATGTAAGCTGCTCAAATCCGTTTCCTTGGCTGTTTCTAATTATTTTTTTTTCTTCCAGGGGCACATAAATCACGAATATCTCGCTTCCTTTTTCTGTAACGTGCATTGCCCTATGCGCGCTTGTGTAGAAGTTTCTTGCTGTGTGCGGCGCTACTTAGCTGCATAAGCACAGCACACTCCAGCGTTCGTGACTCCTTCTTTTTGACGGTCAAAGCATGGACGTCTATCCGTCTTTGAGATTGCGTGCAGCCTTTGCCGGAACGCCAGTTCGAACGACACGCCGGTCTCACGGAGGCGTCGAGTTATCGCGAGTGTTCCAGCCAACGCATCCGGCATATTTGATATCCCACGCCGAGCTACCGCTTCGCTCTTGCTCCTCACTTCTGTTCGGGCCTTATATAAGACCCGCTACTTCGTGTGTTGGTTCGCGTTTGTTACGTCTGTAGTGCCGCATCGCCTTGCGCTCTTTTTTTGTTCGTTTCTTCTTTATCTCACTGGGCGATCCTTCTTGTCCGCTCGACAGTTTCGAGAATTGGCATCTGACCTCGCGTCCCATTTGTCTTTCCGATCTGTCCCCGACTGGTGCTCCTCGTAGACGCTGGCGTGTGCTGTCGGGGACACGCAAGTTGTAGAAGTGACTTTTCTGGCGGGAGATCAATCTCCAGTATCTTGTAGGTCGCTGTCATTTTGATGCGTTGTGTTTTGCTAATATAACACTACTGTTTGCCGAATACTCCCAGAGCTAAATGACATTACAAAGGGCAGTAAAAGGAGATACTCTGCATGTTGTTCTGCGAATACGGAAGCTTCCGTTTTCATCTCATTTGCACTGTAGTATCCCCTGCGCCGCGGTGTTGGTTTTCAGGTCAAAGTTGTATCTGTTATTCACCTGCTATATGATGGACGTTGTAGTGAGCTAAACAACCTGCCCCTATTAACGTGGAAGATGCCGATACTATGCTTTTCTCTCGATAAACATCTTAGAAAGGTTGTGCGTGTAATTGTTCGGTCCTTGCGCGGTTTGCAGATGCCGAAGGACTGATAACCTTGTTTTTTCAGAAATGTAGCATTCTTGGCTATTCTTCTGTATAGACATGTACGTTTCGGAGTGAATACACCCCCGGACGCAAACATACTTCGAGCACAGTTTAAGGCATGGCATTGCGACGATCTGAGTCGCACGACTCACTCGTTTTTTTTTCTCAAGCTGAGCGAGAATGTATTTCAGTGGTTGTACCGTGTCGTCTGCACCAAACTTTTGAAGTACATGTAAGGTAATGTTATTGAGGTATCGTTGGAAATAAATACTCGATGGAAAAAATATCTTATCAATTGAGTTGAAAATGTCAGATAATGTACTCGTATTGGCAAAACTGCGGTCAGGAAGTCATTCACCGAGTGGTATTACTTAGTTCATTTTGAAAAACTTCATGATATTTCACGAACGGGCGCAGTATTAGAAAATTATTCTTGTTCTAAAGGCTACGTGCTTTTATATTTAACGCATATCTGAAGTTATTATGCAATTCACTTTATAATCATCGTAGATCGTGGGAATCTATCATTCGGTGTTTCTTTTTTCTACACTCGTATCTGCGTGCGATGGCCGCAGGATCTTTAGTGTTGATATTAGGCTAGCTTAAAACGCACACTTCAACTCTGTATTTGGCGCGGTTCATTTGAGGAGCAATAGATTTGTGTAACAGAGCGCCAGAACTTTGCGTATGGAACTACAAGTATGGATTGACAAGGTCACTGAAATAGAGATCAAGAATCTACATTCTCATTGGGTGAGCGAAGCCGGCAGAGAAAGCTATGGAAGAAAATCAAAGTTTGTTGTTCAGCAGCGCACATAGTGACGACCACGAAAGAAAAAAAAAATCCGGACTCTACACTCCAGCAGTCTCCCTGATTTTTTTAACGTTGTCACTCTATGAATGGTTTTCAACTTGCCCACTTTTCTGTACTTCTGCAAAGCAGACTTCTTTGAACGCCATCTGAGGTGCACAAAGCGAACTTTATCACCGGCTTCCCTTTCTGCCCATCAGCTCTTCTCGTGAGGCTCTCTTAAGCCCTACTCGCAGCCATCCATGCCCCTCCATTTTCTTTCCCGGCGCGGAATGTCCCGACTAATGGCGGGCGCAATCCACGCTTTTAATTGCGACATAAATTGGCTCTCCCCGGTAATGAGCGCGCGGAGAACGGTCTATTCGGATGTGCGGGGGTCTCCTGCGTTTCATTGGGAGACTGCTCTTTTGCGTAAGAGATACCGTGGCTGGAATGATATCGGAGATAATACGTGTCATTAGCTGTGTGCGTTTCAACGTGGAACAATCGACTGATGGATGGGGAGGGTTTTCGCTGCAGGATATTACGGGGAATTGTAGGAAAATGATAGCCACCTTTTGCCCTGTTTACTTTAATGCGTTAAAGCTCTTTGAAGCAGTAAAGCTTTGAGGATGTGAATTATATCAGTTGCAAAAGCCAACTGGCAAAGGGAATCACTGTCGCAATGGTATTTGGGGAAAGACGTTCGAGAGAGAAAGAAAGGAAGAAGGAGAGAAAAAAAGAATAAAAAATATAAAACTACAGGCGAGGTTAAATGTTTATGGGCTGCGGCGTCTGAGGATAAGAGGAAAGGAGCGGCCGCATTTCGATGGAGGCGAAAATGCTTGAGGCCCGTGCGCTTAGAGTTAGGTGCACGTTAAGGAACACCAGGTGGTCGAAATTTCCGGAGTCCTCTACTACGGAGGAATCATATCGTGGTTTTTCGACGTTAAACCCCAACGGTTAAAAACTGTGGATTACATCCGATGTCCGATGTCTGGCGGAAGTAAGCAGCAAAAAAAGCAAGAGAAATAAATGTTACGCACTTCCTACATTACGCTTACTTCCGGTTTCTACTTCCGGGCTTTTAATTGATTTCCAATTTTCACTTCCAGTTTTTTTTTTAATTCACGAATACTTTCGGCTTTTCAATTCCATGTACCAATCGGCAACTTCGAAAAAAAAAGTAAGAATGCGACATTGTATTTGTTCAATCTTAATCCAATAACTGATTTATCAGGCAATTTTTTTTTTATTTCAGCTTATTGTACTCACTCTCGTTACTTTCCTTTTCAAACGCGAGCTTCCGCCTTCGTCCAAGTTATTTAGAATACACCTAACAACTCGTAAACGCACCTCAAAACGCAGCGGTTACGAGCTCGTGGGAAGCAAGATCGATGGTCTAAGCCTCGTTGAACATGCCTCGCCCATTATAACGTGCTTCGGGGCCTCATGAAGTTGCCGAGCGTCGAACAACAATTCTTTCCACCAAGCGCTCGGAAGCTAATCCTCATTTGCATTCGTGCCCGCGTAGACGCATTCAATTCCCATCTGTTTGGAAAGCCCATGTACTCTGCACAGTAGCTGCGGCCATTAGAAAAACGTGCAGCGTTATAAGTGTTGAAATTTGCGTAGCCGTCCTCATTGTTCGATAAGAATGGCGTAATTTGGCAGTCGCGCTATCGAGCACGAGTTGGAGTTCCCGTATCTTTAAAAAGTGTTTTATGTTTCGCAATGCGTGATATGTCATTTTACGAGCACGTCATTGTTTGGAGCTGGCCCGTAAACTCAGCTTGAATACTAAACTGCAGAGCGCAAATTCGGTACAGGACATAGAAGAGCACACTCAGCACAGGACAAGCGCTTAGGACGCATGTTCTGTCCTGTTCCTCATTTGCGCTGTGCAATTTAGCATTATGAACCAACTAGCACATCAGCAAATTCCCTTAGGATTAGTATACACCACTACAGCGGCATACAAAATAGTTAATTGCAAGCAACGTTAGCAGGCAATTTTCTTTCTACACTTCCGGAAATTGAAAAACCTCTCTTCCTATTGCAATTGCACGAGTGGTCCATGATTGGCTCTGACCTCAAGTTTCTCACTGTTTCTGTTTCTGGGCTTTTGTATTTCTTTTTCGGCAGTTGCCGTAGCTACGGAGTTTTTGTGCGCTGTTCGTGCTTGTAGGTTCAGCTTTCAAAGCGGCTCGAGTTTGGAAAGCCCTCTGGGGGACAAACGCCAGCAGGAGGCAAACTTTCAGGCTCTCTTCCGGCGTAATTGGCTCGGTCGCTATAGAGGACGACACCGAGAAATTTATGGTTCCCATGACACAATCCAGCTGCCCAAGCGGGCCACGCCACTTTAGCTTTAGCTCGGCGTCGACTTGCCGGCTGACGCGCACGGAGGCGTTTACCCTTACAGCTTTCGCGCCTTTGTACGAGTAGTCGGTGTTTTATCCGCCGCGAAGAAAAAAAGAAAACACGTATTCGAAAATTGGTCAGAAGTTATCTGCTTGGTTTCTAGCCTTGCTCGAGACTCTGCTCTACCTATACGGTGTCCCAGTTATCGCTAAAGAAGCCATTTGTGTAATTGATTAATTTTGGTAATTAGCCATGGGACTGATAGACAAAAATTGCGTTGCTGCTGGCGGTAGAAAACATATGGCCAAACACCGTTAGGTGTCACGACCAATGGTCATGACCGTATATCGTACTAGTTTTGTCGGAATATCCTTAAGGCTTCGCTTACCTCATATCGTGCACCTCGTACACATTGGTGTTAAAACACAGTTACTATGACAGTTTCAATGTTCTGTTCGCCCTAACGAAACACTTTGTTCACTATTTCTAATGTAACCAATACAAAGGCACTTTTGTGCGGCTTATCTCTTTGAAGCTATCTGCCAGCAGAGTTACAAATATACAGATGCTCCATGGATTCAAATGTAAAGATATCTCTTTTCGCAAGAGCCGCTGGCGATTTGCCGGCGACCTTCGCTAATAATACGCCGAACACCATTGCACGCCTTCGTACCGGCTCTCTCGGGGAGTTTTAGCATAATAACTGGCGCGCCAACGCGGGCAAGTTCTGTTTACCAAAAATGAGTGATGCACTCTCTGTTTTTCATCTGTTGATTCATCTGTTTTTTTTCCTTGCCCCAGTGCAGGTAACAAACCAAGTGGAACATGATTAACGTTATTGTCATAAAAGATAGGCGTGAACCCGCGGACGCAAGTGAACGCAAGCTTTACACCACAAACGGAGGGTCATTTTCCTTAACTTGAATACATATCACCAGCGAAGATAACCCCTTCAGCCGCGAATTACGATGCACTGTCTGTAAACGTGTCAAATTCGTATAGCATAATCCCAAGGCACTCGGTATTACATTCCAAGAAAGAAACTGAAGGAATGTGTCGTTTTGTCTGAGCTTCAGTAATTAATCTTCGTCAGTATGTAATGAAGTCTTTAATTATTCTACAGTCGGTCATGTCCGATTTTTACATAAAAATAATGAAATGGTAGGCTCAAAATGTGTGCGCAATAAGTCATTGGTTGTATTCCTTTCAAGAAGAGAAAAAATAATTTTGAGGTGGGTCCTGGTACGCGGCGCGTTGAATGACCCGTCGAACATCGCAGTGCCTTCACAGAAGTGAGTGGGTACAGAAATACGCAGCACGTTGAGGTCAAGTCAAGGCATACTGCAGAACGTTCAAATCATCCAGTGAGCAATGTATCTTGCTCTCTTTTCGTCGAAACTCGACACAACCAGACTAAACAAGTTGCGCACGCAGACGTAGCCACCGCTGCTGAAGGGAATATATTAGGGACGAAGAAATATGCACACGTGCTGTGTGAATATTCCTTCGCCCCTCTTTTATTTTCTCCGGTGATACGACATCAAGTCAACAACAACTAGCTAGACTTTCAGCTTTAACTATAGACTTCTTTAACTTGCGTCCGTGTCGGCACACCGGGCATTTTTGGAACAGCAGGCACTAAAATCTACCTTAACATATTGTCGTTCCGGTTAACACCTCTGAAAGTTGTCTCCTTTCCCTCTCTGCTGCTTCTGGAAGCGAAAGCTGTCGAGCGTATATAGGGTTCGAACAGCGCTTTTTGTTCGGAGAAATTAGATTACCAAGTTAGCTTCGTCGCTCTATCTTAAGCGGCGAAACACGGCCGAATCACTTTCTCACATCTCTTGTGTCGGAGTTCCTGTATCGCCGTTGAGTGCCGTGTGTTCGGGTATCCGGAAAAAAAGACGTACAACTCTTCTTTGAAGCGCAGGTGGAAAAGAGAAATTACGAAGCGTTATTGATCGGCCGGAAAGGACGCAGAGTGGTGACGAGGTCGTTCGTTGCAGTGATGTATCAAGGACACGGGAAGGCCATTACAGGCAACCTCGCTCGGCCTGCCTGTGTGTTCCCATCGTTCCACCGTAGCCCATCACTGCCGTAATTCCTTCTTCAGACAGGTCGTTCGGAGGCCGTAATGAAGTGTCCTCTGTCGCTGAGAGTGAGGAGGATGAAGAAGAGGGGAGGGGGGGAGAGGGAGAAGCGTTACTTACTGCAGGGCACAGTGTCCTTTTCCGTCAAGGCAGCCGTGGACAAGCGAATGTATTTCGGCTACCATTGCGGACTTTCCACTTCGATAACCAGCAGAAAGATGGTTGCACCGGGAGTACAAGAAATTGCTGTAAACGTGCATGCCCGCCCAAGATAATAAATCGATTCTGCCACTTTCATTAAGTGTCTTCCGAAGTTAGTCTTACGGTACACTCTTGAGCTTTAAACACTTTAATTTATGTATAAATAAGCAGGCACGCGTAATTAAACTTGACGAAATACAATAATTTAGCAACTCAGTAGCGATGTTTTATGTGACGTGCAATTTGAATCTTAGACGTCCTCAAATGTGAAAAGAAACGTATTTTCCTGAACCGACGGTTAAATACGCCTGTATAGAACTGGCTCATAGGTCATGGCGGCGTGCCGTCTATTTACAGCGTGCTAGAAAGGTATTGCTCCCGTTCATGTAGTTAAAGAGGCTGTTATTAGACAATGTAAATTGTCTGTGTTTAGCGTGCTTGGTTGCAACGTGCGCGTGTGTACAAGCAGGTCGTTCCTGAAACACCTGTCCGTTTATTTAAACCTTTTTGTACATTGACGCCTTAACCAACAAAATACAAACATGACAGAAGTTCAGGGGAATATGGAGGCATGAATTTATATGAATAGTTGCACGGGGAACGTAGCTGGACATGCAGACGTGTATTCGTCATATAGCACTAACCAAAGAAGGTTGATTTATTGTCGCCTGAAGTAGATCCCCTCCCCCCCCCCCCCCCCCCCCCAAAAAAAAAAGAAAACATTGGTTAGAGATTTTCAGCGTGCATATTACCGGTCGCTTCATCGTTATGTTCTAACATCTCCAGCAGTTCCATAACGTTCTCCTGAAACGCCAGCAGTGCACCCTAAAAGCTATGAGAATCCATTCAAAGTGCTCAAACAACATCCCAGTTACAAAAACTAATTATAAGAAATTTTTCACCGTATCTTCACAGACTTGACTTTCGTCCTCAGTTCTTTGAAAGTTTTCGACGGCATTCGGGGAACGCGTATTCTCGTAAATAAACTTCGTTTTTTTTTACTCGATGTTGAAGGAGTAAGTTTGAAAAATGCGTTGAGCCAGCCCCCATCTGTTACCACTTTGCAAGCTCTGAGGGAGTGAAAGAGAAGTAAGAAAGAAAAAAAAAAGCACTGCCGTGCATGTTTCACGTCATTGCATTTTACACTCGTGCAAGAAGTGAACCGAGTAGCCAGCAAGAGACGAAGGCACTCGACATCGAAAGGCAGAAAGTAAAGTCAGTAAATTTTTTTGCCTACGTTCGCCCGTAGCAAACGGCGCGCAATGAGAAAAGGCTCTTTCTTTCCATAGAGGGCAAAAATATATAGATGTGAGATGAGGCCTAGCAAGTGTCGCATTCCTGACAACCGCCGTTTCATTTCGGCGCGGCCCATTCGGTTCGGGCTTTCTTGAATATGCGTACTTGTGTTTTCAAGCGAGAGAGAAACCGTCGGGAAGAAGAATTTACTGCACCGTTTTTCTTTTTTTTTCCTCTCGATGAAAGCTCGAGCAGGGCCCGCTATGGCGTATCATACAGAATAGGCTGCACTTTAATTTACGACGGAGTTCCTAGTTTCGTGCACTGTATGTCGTGTTATTTTGCGCGCCCATACGCTTATATGCGCAACGCTCAGAGGCAGTTACCTCTTTACGCTGCGCCGTAGGGAAGCAATTTGATTCCGAGTAAAGTGTTCGTGGCGTATTTTGAGCGTTTTATTTTTTGTTCCTCCTATATACGATTTTACTCAAAAGATTGAAAAAAAAATGTAGAGAGCTTCCTTTGATCGAGTTAGACGTATAAATACTGAAAGTCGATTGGGTGTCTTCGTTCTTCAGCTGGTGACTTCTGTGAGCCAGAATCAAAATGAGGGGGTAGTTACCGCCACATCGATCCGTCTGCGCTATTGGCCACAACTTGAGTGTAAGTGTGCATTTCGTGATACAGAGGCAAAGAAAAGAGAGGGAAAGAGAAACGGGCTTTCTACCCTGCACAGAGGGAGAGGAGGTGGTGTAAAGGAAAAAGCAGAGAAGGTAAACGAAACGGAATAGAAGTGATGCAGGCGCACGCGCAACAGCGTTAGCCGGGCAAGCAAAGAAAATGTTGCAATGGCTTAGCTCGGCTATGCCAGGATAACGGAGCGTTAGCAAAGGTTCAGCTGATTGTTCTTAGCTTTTTTGATTGTCTAGGATTATCTTGATTATCATGCTCACTGCTGCTCCAATGACACACACACGGTATACGTATTATGTGGCACATGTATATTTATTTTGCCAGGCAACTACTTCGGGATCCGATGAGTTAAGCTTCTCCGCTCATCTGCGCCGTTGAGCAGCATTTGCGCTCTCCTTCTCCATGGCTAAACCACACTGGCAAACGCCAGTCAGAGGCGCTATCAAGCGGCTCCAGCGCAGTTTTAGACGGCGACTGCACAGCGAAGGCAAATAGCTGCGCGCGCACCGGCGCCAGTATGTCTACCTCGGCTACGACGTCACTCCTCCGGAAAGCGCAGACCGGCGGCAGCGAGTCGCGCGCGGCAGCGGCGGAGTACGCGGGAGCTGCCGGCTCCGATGCGCCAGCTGTGTGACATAACTGATCCTCTCGCATGCGCAGCACGGCTCTTGAGGAGACACGCAAAGCTGGCTCGGCTAGGCCAGTGTAGCTCATGCTACAGAAAAAAAAAGCAATATTAGAGCCCAGTGATCTTGAGAAATCACCGTCCAACCACTCCGCATAGAGATGGATAACCAGCGACGCTTAAACGTGCCGTCGCTCCGGTGTTTATTACTGGGTTAATCTCGACGGTTTACTGAAGTCTTTCTCAATTATTGGTTACGTTTGTCCAGAAATATTAATTGGTCTTTGCCGCCTGTGCGTTCCCTTCAGTTTACTAGACCAGTGGTGAATAGTGGGATTTGCCGGTTATTTTTACTGGACCAGTGGTGAGTAGCGGCGCTTGCCCAATTTCTGTGCCACAAACACGCTAGAAGTTCTTGCTTACATACGGCGGACGAATTTTAACACGATAGCGTTTAAGAGCTCGTTTCGCAGAAATTCCGGTGTTGACGTCGGCGTTGGTGTCGATGTCGTTGATTGTGAACGAAAAATCATCATCTTGTCCGTGACCGATAGATCGAGAAAGCTGAAAATAAAATAAATAATTAAAACGTTGGGTCCGATTGAGAATCGAACCCAGGCGGTCTGCGTGGCAAGCAGGTGTTCTGACACACAGCCACGCCTCTGCTTGGAACTGCATTGAAAGTAACTTTCATGCTTCACAAACATACGCATCCTGTATACAGGTGTGACAGTGCGAGATGTAATATCGCAGTAAAATTGCGTTGTACAAGCGTACCTTGCCATCGGGCGTCGCACCATGTGAATATCATAACGACTTGGTGGTTTAAAGCCAGCCTGAAGTATTCCCTTAAGACCACGTAGTGGGTGCATAGCCCTTAAAAAGGGTTCTAAGGCAAGAACGGATAAGACGGTAGAGAGAGGACAAACCTGACGGACTCCTCGTGTAACCTGGAATGGGCGGCTGTCGCGCGAATCTAGGAAAAGGGTACTCTCGGAGTTAGCGTACATATAGCACGGATGAGGCGGATGAACTTGGCAGGAAAACCGAACGCTTGTAAGACGTTGAATAAATAGGTATGTTAACGAAGTCAAAGGCTTTTTCCTGATCTAAAGAAACCAGTAACCCCTGGGCGCATCGTCGAGTGGTGTACTGTATTATGTCACGCGTGAGCCAGGTATGACTATGAATGTCACGACCTGGAATGGAACAGACTTGATGGGGAGCTATTAACGATGGAATAGACGGACTGATGCGGCGTACCAGAATGTTAGCGAGGAGTTTGTGATCCACATTGAGAAGGGTTATGTGACGCCAATCTTCGGGTCGCGTGAATTGGGAGTCTTTCTTGGTCATGAGTGTGATACGGCCGCTACGGAAAGAGTGCGTGAGGGAAAGATCGTGGAAACAGCGCCTGATGACACGCGACATAAATGGGCCAATAATGGGTCAAAACTTCGATATAGAACTTGACGGGGAGGCCATCGGGTCCAGGGGCCGAACCCTTTTTCATTGCATCTAAGGCGTCTTTGATTTCAGAATCAGATGGTGGCGATATGAGAGTGTCAGAATCCGCGCTGGAGTAACGGGGTGAACCTTGTAGGAGGGGGTGCAAAGAACCCCCTGCGGCAGAACTTACGCCAGCAGCTGACTGAGCCATAAATTCAAAGTGGCACGTGAAAGCCTGGAAGTCGCGTGAGCCTGTAGCGGCAGGAGATACAGGGTGCAGCGTGTGTGCAGGCGAGCCGCACGGACGGGTGAGCGCCCGGCGTGCATACCGGAGGGCCTCAGGGTGTTCACATGGCGCATGTCTACAGCGCCAAGTTGCCACTGAGAGTGAATAGACGCGCATGATACGCTGGTAGCTGTCTACTAGCTCTGCTTGCCATGCACGCATGACGGGAGAGGGGCAAGGGTCTCGGTGGGCAATGCGGATTTTCTGCAATAAAACGTTAGCGTCCTGCGTCACACGAGCGCGAAGTGCCCTACCCGACGCACTACAATGGTGACGCTATTGTTCTTTCAGATGATCGTAGTCAGTGAGATTTGCGCCAATAAGTGATGTGCGTAGTTCTCGGGACAAACCCTGGGCCGTCTGAAAGTCTTGAAGGACGCGGCAATCCAGACGCCATGGCCTCTGAACCGGCGGCGTCCCCGCAGGCAGATGTAGGTCAGCGCAACCTGGCGGTGGTCACTTATGTACACGGGCGTAGGTGGTAGTGACAGCACCTCGACATTGCGTACGAAGGCCATGAGGCCGGGGGATACATATGCTCGATGAAGCCGACTGCTCGACGTCGCGCGACGCCAAGTATAAACATACCTCCCACCATACGTACGGTCATGTACATCAGTCAGTGACAACTGTTGTACGAGACGCTCAAGTTCTTTAGCATTCCAGTTAGACCGGCCTCGATCTGGACCTCGGACGTCATTGTGGGAGTCTAACACCCGTATTCAGAGACGCTGCTTGACTTGAGCTTGACTTGCCACCACCTTCAACGCGTTTCGAACGCGCGGCCTTTAGGCGGTGCCAAGGCAGCACAAACGCGTTTCAAACGCGCTGCCTTGAGGCGGTGGCAAGTCAAGTTCAAGGCGAGGAGCGTTTCTGAATACGGGGGTAAGACACAGCTGAAATCTCCAAAAAGTAGCAAATGTCGAGAATTTAAAATGTAACTGTCGCGGAAGCGAAAAAATATGGCACAGTGTGTCCTCGCCTTATTGCTTCGTCGTGCACAAAACTGCACGTTGTCACATCGGCAATTGCGCGCGGTACATGTCATTCCTAAGGCACCGGCATCTGGAACAAGTTGGAAAGAGAGTTTTAGATAAAGTTTAACCGGACGCTGCAAGATTCACATCCGAAAAACTGTGTTTTGATTGTGTCATACTTGAGCACACAAGACTATACGCTCAGATATAATATTGCTCACTTTCAACTGAACAAATCAAGAAAAAAAGTCACAGTTTCGCCGCAACGGCGAAGCAATGAATGCGATAGCAACAAATTGGAATGTAACGCGAAGAACGGAAAGCAGCTCAAAATTGCCAGCGCGTCGCTCGAGCCCAAAGGACGCACGAAAAGAACGCGCACAGGACGAGCGCGAACTATCATGCGTCACAGCTCGATACTTGAAGCGCACTGCTGAAACATAGCGGGACGCACGAAACGAACGAACAGCTACACATAGGACAAGCGCGAACTAAACGTCGCAGTTGTTACTCATTTGTGTTTGAACAGCGTGCTCCTTTCGCAAACGCGGCCGCTGCAGCGAGCGAAGTGGCCTTCGTGCGCTCTGTGACTTCAGCGCGGACATCGCGGGGAAAGCACAAGACATACAACCCCCCGCTCTACCCCGCGCCCACCCCCCTTCTTTCTTTGAGATAAGCGCACGAAGGCGACCACGCGCTGTGGGGCAGAGAGCATTGGCGTTCGCTGGAGCGGGGCGGCGACCTTTAAAGCCCAGCGCCCAGCACGCTCCTCGCGCCATCTCGCTGGTAATGAAGAAACGCTTATAAGCGCCTGCCGTCTCAGAGTCCGGCCAGCGGTAAAGGGTGTGTATATAACGCTCGCCGTTAGCTACGTGGACGATCTGCGTTTCGTGGCGTAGTGGCTAGCGCCACGCGCTGCCGATTCGGAAGCATTTTTCTGAATTATTTTTTGGGGGGCTTTTATACATATATATATATATATATATATATATATATATATATATATATATATATATATATATATATATATATATAAACGGTGCATGACGGCGGCGGGGATGGATAGAAACCAGCCGAGACTGTCCATATAATTGCTATCACAATAAAACGATGAGCGAATGGTAAGCAGTGCAATTCAGTGAAAATGTGAAGGTAATTTAATGCGCGTCTTTCACAGTGCGGCTTTTTGTTTCTTGCTAGAACTCTGGTCCCCACGCGTATATCCCAGTGCATCACCAAGTACGCAACAGGCTCTCGCCTTTAAGCGTCACAGTGAATGTGACAAGTTTCAACGTGTGGGGAGGATATCTTTCGGAAAGCAGTGAGCCAGAGCGGCACCTATTATGTTGTTTCGAGGGATGCGGCTAGGCCAATGTAGTAGCGGCATTGCGAGCTTTCGCAGGCGCTCACTGGAAGCCTACGCGTGGACCGAACGTCTTCCCAGGTCCTTTGCGTTGGCTCTTCGCATAGACGTACGCTGCTTGGTGCGATGTTACCACGTATCCATTACTAACCGAGGCTTACTGTAGCGAGAGCTGTCGGGGCGTCTGGCATTAAGAACTCTTGTGCTGGCATCGACTGTCACCGTCTAGTTAAGAACTCTTGCCACTGTAACCGGGCCTCCTAACTAACTAAAGTTAACGACGGTCGATTTAGCCTAATTGGTAGCAGTGTTTATGCCTTCTTATCTGGCGTTGTGTCATTTGTCGCGCGGGCAAGTAACAGCTTTAGAAGTGGTCTTGTTAATCACTGTAATCTTAACCTGTACGGTTAGATCAAAGAGCGAGCCCAAAGAAAAGCGGGGGAACAACCTTGCCTGATTTACTTGCTGGTTTATCTGTTTATTCTGGAAGAAGAGCAATTAGAATAGAATATCTAGCCTGCTTCGCGAGGTGGTTAGCTTGCTTTAATGAAAGTGATGTGTGCTGTTACATAGTTAATTTCCTTCCGCACTTTACTTTTCACTTGCTAGTAACGGATCCATCCTGTGTTCCTTCTTAGTCTCCGTTCAAGTAGCGTTTTTTTTTTGTTATAAAACTACGCCTTTCATCTTTAAGTAAATAAGTTTCGTGTAGTGCATCGTAAACACCGTTTTTGTCTGAGCACTTAAGATAACACAGGCCTTGTACATGGGCTTGTTGATTTACCTTGTCAATGCTAATTAACTCCAAACGAGGACACTAAAATGCACAACCTCCTAAGTGTACTTTTGCGTCATTTTAATCGTCGTATTCTGAGTGTACCTCATCAGAATGCGTGCGCGTGTGCATCAGCTCCCCATAAGTTTTGAAAGCCTTTTGCGATTACAGCAGATGGGACTCAATTACATGTCATAACATTTTGAGGGACAATTTACTGAATACGAGGCAGAGTGCAAAGTTTGATGAATCTTCGATCGCATATTTACGGTGGGAGATTCCTTACCGCAAAACGTAAATCGCTCTTTTTCTACAAAGCTGGCTTTTTTTTTAAAAAAAAAGCACGCACGCTGGCTCAAGGACTATCTACAGTTATTCTACGAGAAAATTCAGGGGTCATGATAACAGCTGTTGGAAGTTTCAAGTAAGAAAAACTTGACCGAGGTTTAACTTCTGCGAACATACACATCACGGCCCAAAGTTATGTTTGTCTTGGTATTGCAAAGGCTATGCACAAAGTCTTTCATTAAGCCTTCACCTGGCCACGTGGTGCCGCCGCGGCGAGGCTCCGAGCTAGCGCCGCTGTGACGCATCTCCGCTGAGGATCACGTTGCGTGACGTCACGCCATCCACACTGTCGTTCCGGTGGCTCAAGGACATTGCGACGCGATGAACGACCTTGGGAGACGTGGAGTAGAGACGTGGAGTAGTAGCGCTTTCGCTCTAAAATCAGTGTAATAATAAATGAGGAACCAGTAGACAGAAGTTGAGTTTGAATTAATTTCTAAGCTATCATTCGCAATCTCGCCAAATAACGAAAACTACGCGCGTTCACGACACCTGCACGTGGCATCAATTTTACCTGAGAACAACTAGTGGGTGTGTCTGCGGATGTCTAAATTAACTCAGGAAAATTGTTATAGAAGTTCTTTGCTGGCGCCAGCAGGACATAAGAACCGGTGCACAGAGAACCTTGCACCCATTTGCGCACCTCAAGGTCGAGTTACTGAACCGCATTAATATGCAGTGAGTACATAAGTTACATGTGAGTATACAGTAGATTAACTATTGGGTCACTGCTTAGACATATATGTAACATCCACTCGCAATATTTGTGAAGCGTAAACTATTCAAAATATAAAATTTCGCTGTAGGAAAGGTGACGTTCTGGAGGTGACGGAGCCTTAGTTTTAACGCGGTAGCGTTAGAGAGCTCGTGTCGCAGAAATTCCGCTGTCGGCGTCGGCGCCGTTGGTTGTGAGCGAAAAATCATCCGTGAGCGAAAAATCGAGAAAGTAGCAAATAAAATAAACGACAAAATCTTCGGTCCCAATGAGGATCGAACCCGGGCCGTTCGCGTGGCAAGCAGGTGTCTTACCACAAAGCCACGATGTTGCTTGCAGTTGCTTTGGACAAAAACACTACATAAATGTCACGTAGTGAAAGGAGAGTCGACGCATTTTGTTCGGCAGGTGTCACGACGAAAACGAGCCCATACGGTAGGCGCATTCGCGAGGCCATCAAACTACGTCGAAAAACGCCGGGATAGTGCAGCCATCGCCGCTAAATACACACACGAACTTTCAAACAGCTCTAAAAATGGACAACTATGTCCATCTAGAGGAAAACATATCAAGCCAACGCAGCAAACGCTAGATAATGTGCTGCCATCTGTGAGTAATTGTGAGAAATATGTCTCAACTTTTCATGGCATTCGAGAGGGCCGGCGCGCGGCGTATATCTTGGAGGCCATGCGACTCTTGCTTTAGATCGAAAGCCTGTAAAATTCGCGCGCGTGCGTGCGTGTGTGTGTAACAATACACATTAATAAGTATGCACTTAGTGGTTGAAGTGCGCACTAGGGGCCGGATTTCGCTATCGCGTTCAACTCTTAAAGGCGAAGCTTAAGGGTCCCCCAATTTTTTCTCCTTCGTATTTTACAGCACGTTGAATGCTTTTTAATCAGAAAAAGCGTCCTAAAGCAAAACAGAGTTCAAACTGAAAATATATATCTTTGCGCCAAAAGCCAGATAACTTGTAGCGTCTGTTGAGTGCGTGAACGGAGTGTACGCAAGCATTAATACCATCCACGGAATCCTGAAAAGGCTAATGAAAGCCTGAGCACAATAACTGATTTGCTCTTGCTCTGTGCTACTTGAGTTCACATGTATCTTCCTTTCGTTAGTGAATTACGGATTCAAGCGTTTAAATATTAACTGAGGCGTGTAAGAGTACACTCGCACCATCCGATATCACAGCTCGCGGCCTCGACTCAGAGACGCTCGTGCTCTCTCCCAAGACAGCGCAAACGATTTCGCCCGTTATGCCAAGTCAGTCGCTTTGCCTCCTGCTGGAAAATCCATGGGGCGGTAAAGGCATCAAACCTACAAAGAAGACCTCGGTGCGAACAATCAGAGCGCGAAATGCAAGGCCCCGTGATATTGGGTTTCGTGCTTCGCATCACTGAGCCCTCTACTTGCTCTGAATGGAGTATCAGTAAGTAACGGTGCGAGCTTTTCCCTTTTGTGTCTGTCGTAGCGATTACGACCTTTCAAATATTCTATTGGTTTATCTTCTTCATTGCACTGTTTAACCTAAAGCCAGTTTGCAGTGGTTCGCAGTACAATTTTTTATTATTATTATTAAGGCGAAAGTGTTAGAAGGTCCATGAAAAAGGTCCCTCGGCTAAATGTCAACGTGTGGTACAAAAAATCACGTGACCTCTCAAGCGTGCCTCGAGCCGCGCGATCAGCGCGCTCACTTCGTCTTTTCGGCGTTCGCGTGACTAAATTTTTTTTTTTTAATGCAACGCGGCAATCGCGTGATAAAATTGCGCGGTTAAATAGCCACACCGAATGGTTTTCGCCTTCGAGTCGCCTTTACGAATGCATAAGGTACCCTGTTAATCTTTTTTTCTTTTCTATTCTGCGTCTTACTGTTGTGCAGGCTGTACTCTACTGCGCCTCAATACGTTTAATGCATTCACTTCTTAAGTCGCCTGACAATTCAGTCTTTACAGTAATTAAAAATCGAGAGAGAAGAGCATAATCATCATGGAGATGCGCCTCGTTTTATTAAAATGAATTAGTCTATAATCGTAAATGCTGTGTCGGTCCTATAATTTTCCATCATCATCATTATTATTATCACGATCACTGATCTGTTCACTGCGGGACGAAAGGTTCCTCTCGGCGATCCTTAATTGACCCCTGCCCTGCACCAGCTGATTCTATTTCACAAGTGCAAACTTCCGATTCTATCGCTTTCTAACGAGTGAACTTACGACACGTGCTGTGCTAAACATACGAAGTTCATGAATGTACTGTCTAAACCACACTTGTCTAGAGCGGTCGAGAGCGTAGCTGTATAGACGCTGTCGCAGTCTGCAGCTGCTACCTCGCATACGCTTGCTTGGATTATAGCCATAATTCGGTATGACAATGTTTGGTATGGTTACTACGTCGGTCTCTGCAAAAGAACAGCTGCTGAAGAGATCTACTGGTTGCTCTAGAGACGTGGGATTCAGAATGTACGCTTGCATAAATATACCTTTTCACAGTACTTGAAGAACAGCGCAAAAGACGTGACCATGAAAGAGAAGGCAGCTATGACGCTGTCTTTCTCGGCGCGGTCTTTTTGCACTGTTGTTCAAGTACCATGCATTTCAACCAAGCGGCCCAGTCTGCCATCCTACCTTTTCATTGACGTTCCATTAAAAGAACTTTTAGTCACATTCCAGTTTGTTCTCTTTATCTCTTCTCTTCAACCGTAATGGCAACCAACATAGGCGTACAAGCTTTCGTTGCTCTCATCATGTCTCGTTAAATACCTCGTTGCGCCATCTGGCTCTTCCTTCCATGATTATCGAGCGTAACAGCAGCGTCTTACATCACATGTGATGGCGCAGTAACATTGCGACCCCTGCGTGCGCCCGGCGCCTTTAGGCAGGCAGCTCACGCCCTTCCGCTGTTGGCCCGCTCTACGTGCGCAGAATATCAGCGAACAGCTCACGTCGGCCGCATCGGATGCCAGCTTCACCGCGAACGGGCCCGTCGCATCTGTGAGAAACGAGCCGCGCGAGCGAACGAGAACAGTATGTTGCGTGTTCGTATACCGTCTTGCAGTGCTGCAGTTTTGCTATAATGAGAGCTGTCGGAGTCGAGATGGCGTATAACGAAGGCGCACCCGCTTCTTCGACGCGACATACATACTTTTGATATCTTCACCTGATTTTGTTTTTATGCGAAGCGTTCGTGCGGGCAACGTGTGCGAGGGCTCGTTGATTACGGGGTTAGTTGCAAAGCACGCAGCTTTGCGCTAAGTGCGCATCTTACAGTACGGATTGTCGAGGAAAACTTGAAAGCCCGCACGCTGTAAAGTGAACGTGAATTACGTGGTCCATGTCACACTGATGCTATTTGTTGTCAATACCTCGATTAAACTATACGAACAGTCGGGTTTGTCTTGGGGGTAAACAAGTTTGGTACCGCTCGTGAGTTTTCTTTGCGTGTGTGTGTGTGTTTGGATAGCTACCCTGATTCAGGAATACACAGCGACAACACTACGCGTACAGCCACGAAGCACGATATACTGTTTTTAACAGGTAAAATGGCAAAGGAGAGAGAGGATGGAAGAGCTACTACAAACGCAATTGCACATGGTACATCAAATGCATATTGCATTACGTGAAACACCTTGTATATCAGTGAGGGTGGTCTATGACTGGTAAAAAAAAAACTAACGTCTATTTACCTTCCATCACTGTCTGCCTGCGGCTTCTTTCTCATACAGCTTTTTGTGTACAAGAATTGCGCGCATGCCTAAAAGAGGAAGGAAACACCCTTTTCTTGAATGAGAAGGGCTGAGAAGATTTGCAAGCAAACTTAAACAAAAAGCGGAGAGAGGGGACCGGGGTAGTCAGACTTCCGGGCAACCCCGGAAAGACGCAGCTGCGGCAAATTTATTCATTGCCGCAGTATTTCCAGCTCTTCGCAGTGAAATGGCCATAGGCTCAAAGGATTCGTGCTCCCGCGCCTTTCCGCCCCCTAACGCAATTAGCCAGCTGGCGCCCCTTACTGGGAAGCTATTACCATAACAGTGACTCCGAAATTTCCATGATTTCTGGCTGGGCTTAAGCGTTTGCATCGACGCGATGTGCACATGTATGCCGCGAAATTCATAAGCTCTTCTTAAGAGTGGCATTAGTGGCTCGGCATGCACCGATATTGCGCGTGCGTTGGACGGCATCTCGGCGCATTGCGTACCCTCCGGGTGTGGAAAATGCACATTCGTTCCAAGACAGATGTCTTCGGCAATTACTCCTCCTTTGCTCTTGTGATACGAAGTTGTATCAGCACGCTTTTTCAACTGGATAGAGAAACAGACAATATGGGGAGGTTTCCGTTGCGTTACTTTGTATTTAGAGCGACTCTGAACTCCCATAGAACAAACGTTTTTAGATTATGTTAAGTAATCAAAAACGTTGCATAGAACTCACAAAGTAGGCACTATAAGGACACCTTAAAATAATGTCGCCAGAGAAGCAAAGTAGACTGCTATTAAAAATATTTCGGGTGTGTTACGTCAAAAGTTCTTCTGCTGGTCACATCACCTGAGTTTGAAATGCATATTTTTGGAAATAAAGAGGGAAAGAGAGAGAGAGAGAGAAAGATATAATATTTTTGTAGCTGCCTATGGCATTAAATGTTAAAGATCTTCAGTACAAAAGGAGTGGTACTTAAGTGCTGGAGTAGGAGGAACGTGCATGTTGTGTGACAGGAATCGAACACACTTCAGTGACTCTATGTTGTGCAACAACATCAACAACAACAATAACAACAACAACAACAACAACAACAACAACAACAACAACAACAACAACAACAGTAATGTCAGAATTTCTCACACGAATTGATTCTCTTAATTGTAACCAATGACGGAGAAAGAAGAAATACATGGCACGTTGGCAGTGTTCTTTTGCTTACCATATAAAAAGCAGAAAACATGCACTTACGGTTGACTTCCTTGTTCAGACAAAGATTTACGACACTGAAATAGCTGAAGCTTTGGTAAGTAATGTGTCTGTTGCTTCTAGCACGAGATTGGGTGCTAGCGAAGGGGTAGCTAAAAGCTCTGGCGCACGAGTCTACTCCGATGGTTTCTTCTCATCGGAAAAGAAGAAAAAAAAAAAAAAACGTTATGGACAAAATGCAATGGTTCACAGAGGCTGGTAAATCTTAGCAGGGCCGTAACGTAGTTACGAATTGAGGTCATGGGGTGCTCGAAAGTCGTTTAGCGAAAAGCACCGACGTACTGCTTTTTGTGCTGTCACCCTGACGCTGCTTGCGACACACTTTCCGAATTCGATCACAATGTACATTTCCGTTTTCCCGTGTTCATTTCTTCCTATGCTGAGAGTGTAGGAAGAAAACATTTTCATTTCTAGTTATTTCTTTTTCAACAAGGCTTCAGATGTATGATTGTTATGGCAACCTAAATTATCCGATAATGACTACTAACCAACATGTAGAAAACCAAAGAATGGCTGATTTTGAAAACCTGTCAACGAAACGCGTGTGATGAAATCAGCGACCAGATTGCAATGTATTTTCCGCGAGATAAAAGCACACGAGTGAATAACGGCCGGAGTGAGACGACTGGTATGAAAATGGCCTATTTGCCGAACTTACTCCTCGTTTAAGAATAACCTTTTCATGTTAAACCTCGTCCTCATTAGTGAAGCCGTTAAGTAACTGTATTATTTATGAGTGCGAATATTTATAAACCCAGCAAAGCAATAGAGAACAGTCGTTGGGACGTGCACAATCTTCTAGCCTAGGTGGAAATGAAGGTGCGGACATCCTGCTGCATTGAAAACGAGTCTTCGATAAAGTTCAGTATCAGTGCATGATGCGCTTCCGAAAGGCGAGAAAAGCAGCTGTAGGTGGCCGCCAAGGCACGCAGATTTTTAGGCTAGCAGGAAAGAAACAAATCGCTAGCCAGACCTTTCGCTAAATGAGAATGAATGAAAAAAACGTTGCTGTTACAACAGCGGATAAGCAGCATTAGTAAGCGTGGGCAGTACGCGACAAAATACGGTAGATAGGTTCGTTCTGGAAATATCATTATTCGACATGACCTTATGTCAGAGAAAAAGGGTAAAAAAGGAGCAGGAAGACGTATTTAAATAAAGGAAGCGGCAGAGCTGGTGGTGTTTTCCTCCTCCTCACTCACACATCCCTTCCCCCCCCCCCCCTTGCTATACTATACTATACAAGACAGCTCCACTAACGTGAAACCTGAGGAGATGCGAAGCATCGGTGTTTCCCACAGGGACAGGTCAATAGCAATGAGAGGACAGCGTCCTCTCACTGCTACAGACAGCGTCGCAGACAGCGTCCATCGCAGAAACAGCTTTTCCTGATCTAACGCGCCGCCTTATTTGCCACTCGGAGAAGCACACGTGGTGTAGTCTCTCGCGGGCGAACGCGCGTTCTCGCTAGCTTTTCCTTATCGTCACTTGCTTTACCGTGACGGGCGACAACAAGAGACACCGTGACGGACTACGACGACAGGAGACACCGACAGACCGGGCGCATATGGTGCTTCGAACCTAAAAGTGCACATCTAACTATAGTGAATGTCACGCGTATCAGACGAGTACCGTACCGGGTTGGCTCACGAAAGTCCATCTGCAAAAACTGTATATTGGTTATTGAATAAAGACCTGGCTATTATTAGGGGTAAGGAAAGTGGCGTAAAAGAAATAACGGGTTTGTCAGAGGTGCGACAGCGCGCGTTCATATATAACATTCGGCCGACTGTCAGGAATCAAATATAAACATAGGTGCCGCTGAGAGAGAAAAGTTCTCGCTCGAGAGGCACGAACATGCTTTCATCTTCCGTCTTGCGTTGCGTAAGTATACAAACAACAATACACCCTAGAGATTAAAAGCATGAGGTGGGCAATAACGTTACAGGCCCGGATGACATGCCAAGTTCCACATTCCTGACATCTGTTCTTGCCTTTCATGTTGATTATCTATCGGTCCGGACCGACCTGCTGTACTAGGCTATTCGGGCACGACACATTCCTTCGCAGATGAAAAATGTCGGTGTTCTTACGGTGTTTTATCTTTTTATTTTCGTGGTTGTTGACCTTTTGTTAACCTGTTTTTCACAGATGTTTTCGGTTTCGATTGTACACGGTGATGTTAACCTTTTTTCCTTTTGTACCTTTAACCTTTAACCTTTTGTACACGGTGCTGTCGGTTTCGGTTTCGTGTACCGTGACCGCCGGACGTGGATGGACGGACAAGCCTCGGCCCTAAGGTGCTTCGCCCCTGAAAGAAGTGACACGGTCCCCTGTGCATTCGCCTAAGGCGACTCGAAAGCGAAAGCCATTTTCTTTTTTGCTTCGCAGTCGAATGTATTGACCCCACCCACGAAATTTTTTTGCACCTAACGTGGTTTTGCACTGCCTTCGGGATCGGGTGCATCGCAAGCTTTCCGTACGTGATGTGCTTTCGCAGTGCCTCCGGGATGGGCCCACCTTTGACGAAACGACGATGTCATGTGATGACGTCATCATCATGTGACAGCATGTTATGTGCCTTCACAGTGATGTCAGGATGACGCCATAACGACGTAGCGAATTTCGACGATCTGTGGCGTCGCCATGGCGTCGCAGAATATCATAATCACATGAATTTTTGCATCGTTCGTGTTGACGACGGCTGTCACTTACGTGTTTAACGACGTATCTAAGGATTTCGCGTTAATAAAGTAAACACATTCCGATGGAGCATTGTACGCGTCGTGCTTGAAATGAGTAGGCCTATACAAGCTATATGTGAGACGAGTGTTTTGGTGTACCTGTTGAGATAAATAACTTGTACCTTTGCCAAAAAACAATTTTTCTTGTTTTTGCCTGTGAGAGTTAGCATAGCCGATCGACTTCAAGACGCCTAATATGTCGTGAGACAAGCTATCGCGAGAAGGCACTTATGGCGTTTTGTTTTTCATTAGTTTATCGAAATGTTTAAACTCATAGACAAAGGGCAGATGTGGTGCCTATCCTCAAAAACTCATATAGAGAGAAATAAGCGTTCGTAAACATCGGTCCATGGCTGGATGTAAGTTGTACATAAATTACCGGTCTGTATAATCGTTCTCTGTGATATAGCGTTAAGTAGGCGAAGTTGTAAAGGCCGAATGAAGGAAATGGTGAAACATAATGTGCTTATTCACAAGTAAGGAGATATGGAAACTGAAAAAAAGAAGGGTAATTGTTGGCCCACAGTTGAAATAATAATTCTCAAAAAGAGAAGAGATCATTCGATGTAGACCTCTTCTCTTACCAGCATTCCGTGTGCACCTTATATTTTAAAGGTGACCGTTACCACAATAACACACGAAGCGCCATTTTTTTATATTCAAGAATCATACGCCTTAATTACACGATTGTTCCATCACAGTTACTACAAAAAGCACGTCGAAGCTGAATGGCTCGGAAGAGTGTCATTGCATTTGTGCGACTCGAGATAGTCCGGCAAGGTCAACAATAACGTATCCGCGTCAAAAGTAGCCAATGGAAGAGCTCGGCCCAGGGCTGGCTTGCAGTGGTGGTAGGTTACGTAGATCATGTAGAACACCTGGGCTCGCGTCACGTTCCAGGGGCCGATTCCTTCCAAGCGGTCCGACCAGTGGTCGGAGCGGCAGGCCTCTGCGCAGGAGTCCAAGCTCAGCCAGGACAGTTCGGACGGACGCATCGGCGAAGGAAGCCACGTTCCCTCTTTAATACTTTGCACGAGGCATTCTCGGTGGGCTCGAAACGACTCCGAGAAGCTGTTGTTCCACTTGACCGAAAATATTATCTGCCAAATAGCTCGCGCCAGCGGCACTCCTAGAGTCGGCATGGCCACGAGTGGGTCCGTGTCGTTCTTCAGTTGAAACATTCTGTAAATGATCAGTGGAACGGTAAGCGTCCTGCCCCTCGAAGTAGTCGTTTGTTTCTCGACGTCCTCTATGAAGTCAACACCGATGCCCAGCGTTCGAGTACGGTACATCGATGTTCGAAACATGTATTTCCTGCCTTCGAGGTAAGCTTGCGCGAAAGTGAAGTCGAATGCCGGCATTTCGTCGTCCTTCTGAACGACTTCGGACGGCAGGAGTAGACGGACGTTGTTGAGGTGTACGGTCAGCTTCTCGAGGTCCTCCGATGTCATCATGGTGGCAACCTTCTGCAAGATGACGCCGACTAGTGTTAAGTAGGTGCTGCGAATTCCAATGTCCTGCGGAGGAGTCGAGAAGTATCCGATCTGTTCCTGGATCCACAGAGGGCGCAGCTGCTGAGCGTGCAACTCGCAAAAGCTGCTCCAGTCCTGGCTGTATCGCGCGTGCGTCGTGATTCGCGAAGCCAGATGCATCGACGAGCTGATGAGCGCCATTGCCGTCGTTCGGGGTTGACCTTCTGGATTTAGGAACTTTTCGAGTGTGGTATTGAGTACATGCAGAGGAACTCCAGAGATTTCAACCAGCGTGTCGTAATTCATCAGCTTCGACAGTACCTCCACCCACTGCTTCGCCGTGACCCTCGTGGTAAGTGAGAGTAACGACACAACGCTGTTGGATTCTTCCCGCATTTCTGTGCTGTTGAGATCTCGAAGGAACTTGTCAACATCCGACACATCAACGGTAGACATTAGCGCGTCGTTGATGGTGTTGACAATTTCGGTTTTAACCTCGACGAGCTCCCGAGAGTCGAAGGCACTAGAGAACCTGCTTGTGGTCGGGAGCTTCACTACGAGGATCGTTGCAGACTCGTCCCCGGGAGCTGTCTTCACTCGTACGTCCAGTACGGACGGTAGATTGTACTTGAGCGGCAGCTCGAGAATAAGTTCCAGCAGACGTTCAGGGGCCATTGGAGACGTGATACTTGTGTACTTTAGCAACGCTTCTGCCGAATGTTGCGCGACAGACGCATTCATCCCCGATCCCCCTAGGCAAATGCGGTAATAGGCTGCGATGGCTCTGCCTGCTCTCGTCGCTGGAAATCTGCGTATGGGGTCTGACGAAAGTATGCTTGCCTGTTTTTCGAAGAAGATCGTCGCCGAAGTGGCGTGCCTGGAGCAGGTGTACCCGTAAGCGTCCTGGCAGGGATTCACGCTGAAATTAGTGGCCCGCAGGATCTCCTCCAGCACCTTCGGGCAGCAGAAGGTGGACGTAACGACGGGGCGAATCGGTGGCTCGAAAAGGCAGAGAAGGATGATGATGGACACCATTCCGCCCAGCACAACGGTCGCGCAGAACGCGAAGCTCCTGGTCTTGAACTCCTCCGACGTACGGACGTCTTCGACGTCCTTGCGCTCCTCTTCAACCATTGTTGGACGATTGGACTTTCTTGCGGGGCTTACCGAGAGTGGATTCTCGTGGCGTACTGACCTAGCAATCGTTTGGTTGCAGCCGCGAGCGGAGAAGCAGATGACGATGAGTATTATTTCCTTCTCATATGGCTCGTACTCCCACTGGGAGATTGGTTGGTTTGATCCTAGGGGAATGGCTCAATCCACTACGGGGGATCGGCCACGAATAGTAGAGTAGAGTAGATCCTAGAAACTCTGGCACACAACCACGCTGGGGGATTGGCCAAGAAGCGTGCGGCAGTAGAATTTGTGAAAAAAAGAAGAAAAAGAATAAAAAGGATATGCGAAAAAAAGATAATATATAGTAAAGCAAAAATGTTACTGGTAATTTTGATTTCGTTGGAACGGACAATAATTCTTCATATCAGGGAGGGAAGGAAGACTGTTCTTCCTCATCATCGGCGATAGTATAGGAGGAGGAGAAGGCATAAATAAAGGGAAACACAAAGGGGTTATGCGTTCACGCAGATCATTTATCTCTCCTTGCGGTCTTTCTTTGCTCAAGGGCAATTACGAATCAGGGCACTGTTCTGTTTTGTTCTAACTTGCTTGCTGTGGAGAGGTAGAGGTTTATATCAACTCGCCTACTTCATTTCTGTACGTTCTAAAATGGAAGAGAAAGAAAATAACTATATGGAGCAAGCTATTGGCGCAAGCATTGAATTTAATAATAGAAAAAAGTTGCGTTTCTACGTCGGCTGCATTACAATTTTTTAAATATCAAATGCACTCGCGAGAGTTATATTTTTCACCGTTATCTTTCTGCTTTTGACGAAGGCTTAGGTCATATGTGACCTACTTTGTGCGAGGATGGGGAAGCCTGCTTTTTTTTTCTCTAAAATAAAACACCGTAGAAGGCAGCTGTATGAAACTTCTGGCAAGACTCGCTTTGCAGATCAGTTGTACAACTGAACTGCACCCTTCTTTCTTTCTTTAAACAACATTTCTCTATGCTCAATCCACCATATTGTCGAGTGAGACAAATTGTACCTATTTCGCGCTCCCTGGGGACAGTTGCTGCGGCAGCGGGGTGCATCGATAAATGTGACATTAAAAGATGAGTCGTTCGCAAATACAGAGTGTCGCTACTTCATTTAATAGCGCTAGAAGCTTGACTCGTACCGACGTTCCTGAACACTGCTTCAGCCTTAGGAATGCACGGAAAATTTTCGAGACGTTCAGCGGCCCTGCGAGCCTCGAAACGAGCGTTCGCGCTCATTGAATATTAAACCAAAGAGCCGCTAGATCGACCGCGAAGCGAAGGCGGTGTCTAAATAAGTGACAAGAAAGAAGCGGGCGAGCGAGCGCCGTTTCACATTGCCAGCTGTCGAAAGCGCGCATTCGAAACGACAAGGTTGACAGGCACCGCCGCCGCCGTTACCCGGCTCATCGAGACTTAATTGTAATTTAGAATGATTAGAGCTACTGCGTATGCGTTTGAGACAACGGCGCTTTAATGAGGCGCCGCGAGCGGAAAGTGTGATGTATGACAGGACACATTCGAGCCCGCCGAATGCATGGCGACTCAATATTCGATGCGTGCAGGGAGGAATATCTTTCGCAAGGAAAGCGCGCGAGCGACGGGGAAGAGCCAGTTTTTAAGTATTAACATCCCGGCACAGAAACGTTCGTTCACTATTCGGAAAAGAATGGCGCGCCTACGGTGTAATCCTGTCCAGCGAAAGTATACGCCTAGCCTCGCTGACTGCATAGGAGAGACAGTGATTCCATTTCGCAAACACTTTATTGCTACATGAACTTGTTTAGAGCGGAAAACCCGGTTTTGTTTGCGGCGGTCGCATGCAAACACGTATACAGTACTCAAGTATTATAAAACACGATAATTTAGGGTTGTATAATCACATACTTTTATTTCCAGCGCCTACAGTTCGTGTCATATCGACCTAATTCTGACTCGAACATATACACCAGAGCCAACATTACTTTTAGCGGCTAGACTTGCAGCACAGTTTGCCCAAGTTACACATGAGAAATGGATTGCTTTGAATTTGAGGAAGTGTGCTTTAACCAGCGAGAGAAACGGCGGAGAATAGGAACAGAGGGCGCGCCAACCTTATACAGTAAAATCCGTAGCGACATCGATACGACTCAGTGCTTGCCTTAACTCTTAAACTCTTAAATCTTGACTATCTCGATAAGTGCGCTGTCTGGTGGCCCTGTTCTCTACTGATTTACCCAGCGAAGCGACGAACACTTCCTGAATATTCTCGAAGCACAAAAAATATATCCGAAAAGGTGCATTGTTCCTTTGATAAAGCAAACTACTGTATGCTGGCCCTTTTCCCAATTTTGGGGTTTGATTCCACCGGCTTGTTTGATTCCCTCGCCAATAAAATGCATACCTGGAAAAACACGTGCACTTTCATACGTGGTAGTGAAGTACCCATCAGCAACGCGATAAATATCGGGTCAGCATTGTGTTTGCGAAACAACGCGGGCTTAATATTTATGCCCGCATCTCAGGGAAAATGTAGCGAAGAAATGAATATAACGGTTAAAACTACAAGCGAAAGAGCAAACGCTGTCGAGTACAAACACTCCAAATGTAAACAACTCGTAAGAAATCAGCCGCGGGCGTGGCCTGAGCACAGCAGCGCCTGGCCGACGTTGAATCCCACAAAGAGAGAGCGGTTCCGTACGCAGAGTGCTGCAGCGGTCGAACAGTACGCGCGTGGTCCTGCCCCCATGACACGCTTTGTCCGTCACAATTGTTATCGTTATTTTTTGTTTATTTTTTGCATCAATGTTGTTCAAGATTGTGATTACCGTACGGGCTTCGTGTCCAGCCCGCTCTCAATCTTGTCGTCCCTGAGGGGACATCATTTACGTTTCGCAAAAATGTCTTCCTCAATAGTAATGCACTGAAAGAACAAAGAAGGAGTACGAGGACACTTCTTTCCTGAAGAACAATTTCACGCTTTTGAACAATCATTCTTTTTTTTCTTCTTTTAAAAAGGAGAATGGGTGGAAAGACTCAGTAATGTATGTAAATGGAAAGTGCAGAACTATTCATCGAAAAATAGGTCCTAAAGGAGCGCGAACGAGACAAAACCACATTCGCTATGGTGCAATAAAACTTTTCCAAAAATGAACTGAATCTGTTTACGATCACTGTTTTGAAAAACGGCCTCTTTTACCAGTTAGATTAATGTTGATTAAAATATACGAAGGAAAACATAGCGTATACTATTTCCAGTAGTCGTAAAGAGCTGGTCTAAGCTAGCATGTTGCAAAAAAAGATGATTACGATGAAGGCTTCAAGTACATACTCGCAAAACACCGGCAAATAGGCCTCTGTCAAAAAAAAAAGGCTTATGATGCTATACATAAAGGGATAATCGATTTCCATGCGCTTCATACAAACTAGGTTCAGTTGTGCAACAGGAACCGCAATGGCAACAACAGCGGCGTGAACATTTTTTGTGGGAAAAAATGTATTGCGCACATTCTGCCCCGCGTGCATTATATTGTGCTATTGCGACGTCACATGACAGTCTTGCAAAGACCGTTCGACTACATGAAGTCTTGTATAGTCATCGGGCAGTTTTCGGAAGACTTAGCTTCGATAATCGATGGGTAACGAGTCGAACAGCCTTCACCGCAAGCACGGAACAATATATCATTCTGCGTATTTCGCAGCCCCACCGAAGCCTAGACCTTAATTTTTCCACGGAAATAAATGATGGAGTAGGCGGTTCGAAGCTGGAGTACGACGTTCTCAAACGCAAGCGGGTTAAAATACCGCTAACCACGAAACAATATATTACTTGTTAAGGTTTATCTTATTCTATTTCCGTGCTCTATGAAAAATTATCGGTGCAATAACTCGATGTTGTACACGAACAGACTACATTAGAGCGTGGCTCGTACAGTGTTTACTCGTAAGAGAGAGAGAGGGGGATAGAGAGATAAAGGGAGGGGGGGTGATAAAGGAAAGACATAAATGTCAATGAAGTTTAGCCTCACTAGCTACGCTGTACTAGCTGGGGAAAGGAGAGTGATTTGTGCGAAGAAGATACTAATGTTAACCGCATGCAAGGCCCACGGGTGTACAAGCGTCCATCAGTTAGTCTTGAAAGTTATCCACAGGTAGAAGTGCTATATCTAAATGTTCTATATCTAGGTTGCAACGCACGCCGGGAACATTATGAAGTTTTCGAAGCATGCGGCACCACTGCTCCCACATCAACCGAGACTATAACATAAATTCAGGCGCGTTCGCGTCAAGAACAGGTCGTATTTCTTCAATACCTGTTCAGTGGGGTTTCAGTGAGTACATATTAAACACTGAACAGTATCGAAAGTAGCTTTTACTGTATACCTGACAATTGCGTTTGCGCCATGATGCAATGCAACTGCATGCAGTGTTGACGATGTTTAGATACGACTAAGTTTAAGGAAACTTTCGGGCCCGTGGCCAACAAGAGGTTTACAGAAGTGTGCTTTAAAAGCATTGAAAATTTTGCTAGAAGTGAGTGCCATTCTTGGCCATTACTAGCGCATTTAAGCTTTGTTTTGTATTAACGACAGAATGTATATTTATGTGCGTGTTGACTATTTTTGTCTTGGTTATGTTATGCAACAGTTGCTGTTCATTTTTTTTTTAATATCACCGTGTGTACACATATATGTGGATTGTTGAATATGTTGTTTTGACTTTTATGTTATGTCTTGAATGTTAAGCTAAGTTGTATATTGTATGTACTGCGGGTTAATTGTGATTAGAAATTTGGACCCTATTAACGTTATGTTTATGGACCCTATGTACTCCAAGAGCTAAGGAGTAGGCTGCGCCTTATTTGTGCGCCAACATCTCCTTACATCATGTGAATAAATAAATAAATAAATAAATAAATAAATAAATAAATAAATAAATAAATAAACATATATATATATATACTTTCCTTAAATGTATATAAGGAACGGTTTGTGCCTATGGGGTGCGCCTACTACTACTATTAAGGCGAACGCCTTAGATGCCTCATCGGAAGCGTAAATTGCGTCCCACATCCGCGGCGTCAACACGATTGATGCAGAAAAATCATCATCATCACGTGATGACGTCACCGTATGACGTCATCAAGAGGTCACGAGCTCGCCTAAATGTGTGACGTCATCATTACGTCACGTAACATGACGTCACGTGATGCCGTCATCACATGACATGGTCGCTTGATGAAAAATGGGCCGATATCGGAAGCAGTACGAAAGGAGGTGAGGTGGTGTGCAGAGAGCTTGCAGTTCCTCCGATACTGGAGGCAGTGCGAAACCACTTTAGGTGCGTGAAGCTTCCGGAGGGGGCCTGGGAGGATCGATACATCGACTGTAAAGAAAAAGAATGAGATGGCTTTCGCCTTCGTATCGTCTTAGGCGAATGCATAAGGGACCCTGTGAGTTCTTCTCTCGCATAATAGTCATCGTCGTAAAAAAAACACACACACGCAGACAAAAATGCAGAAAGACAGACAGACAAAGATAAAGAAAGAAAGGAAGAAAGAAAGAGAAAAACTTCAACTGACAGACATCGATGAAAATCAATATGACGATAACGAAACACAGGAGTTTCATAATTAACGCAGCTGGCACTAAGTTACGAAAGGTTCTGGCTTGGCTAGGCTGATCCTGGCTTGGCTAGGCTTTTATCTTCTCACCTCTCTTTTTCCTAACCATTGCTTTACTATACTATAAATGGCTATGTTTGCTCTCGGCAAGAAATTTTTTTTCGCCAAGAATTTCTCTCTTTCTCTGTCTTTATTTCTCTTTCTTTCTCTCCCTCTGTACTAGTTCCCTCGCCCGAGAAATGGGTGCACGTGTTCTGGGAGCAAAGCAGCAGACGACAATGAAGAACAGAGCGCGTGCCAGTTCACGATTATGATAATTTTCTATCTACGACACACGGCAAACCTCGACCATCACGGCTCTGCTGTAATAGCTGGCAACCACTAAACTGTGCAAATAGGCACATGGACGAACATGTCCAGGAATTCGGGACATCGACAACTAGCGCCATCTGTTGCCTTGGCTGCTGAGTGGCAGCGTCACTGAATGGGAAACGACCTTTAAACATTTATAGTAGTGCAACGCCTCATTATACGCTTAAATCACTTCGCCCATATAATCTGAGAGTCATCATCTCACAGTGCGAGAAGTTTTGCTTGATTCCCATAATTTTCCTGGGTTCGAGAGCCACTTTTATGTGGTATGTGAAACTCCATAGGAGAGAATTTAAAAATTTATATAAAAACAATGCGCCCTCACCTGCTTAAATCACTGAAGTGACCCAATCTCGATGATTCAGTCTTCGTACCTGTGAAGTTTGGCTGATGTTGGCGAAGTTTCTGAGGTTCGACGGGAACTTTTGTAAAAACGTGCATTGCAGCGAAACCACCTTATAGGGGTGCAAGCGCTTTATAGTGTTTACGGTGGCCCCAAAACACGTGAAAATGTCATTGTTTTTATACAACTGTTTTTCTTGAAGCTGGTCAAGACATGGAGGGTATGAATACTGTGGAGTTCTTTAGTTGATAATTAACCATGAGAAATCGTAGGTTAATTAGTGCAGATGATCAAAAACGAGAATAGTTCCTCGTAATTCAAAGCAAGTAAGAATTAACAAGAAACATTGATGCGCATGCGAATCTTACTCAATTGAGTATATCTAATCAAAGGTGCTAATGAATTTAACAATTTATATAAAACTTATTAGCGAAAGCGGTGAGTGCAGAAGGACATGTATCATATATATATTTATAGGTAGTATTGCAACGTACACCGTTGATACTAGATGGCTATCGCATGTAACTAGCAGTAGCTACTGTTATAGCTAATTACTAATAAAAGGTATAAAAGATATGGTAATCGTACTCTGGAATTAGTAATACTTACACTTAGTGTTAAATAGGAAGCGGTAAATAAGAATCAACTAATCGGAGGATCGCGTTGTAATGTATCACATGGAGTGGAGACGAATAGGATGAAAGATATAAGAATCTTAAGTTGCTAGTTAGTGATTAGGGGTATTTTATCTTAATTAGATGTAAGAATCTCAAGTTGCTAATTCGTGATTAGGGGTCTTTTGCTTAATTATTATGGATAAATAACAAAATTGACAATGATGTACCCGCAAATGTTCACACTGACTGAGGTTTACTCAGCAACATTATGCGCATTTGCACCCTGACGATATAAGTCATCACTTGTAACGATGAAATCACCAGTTTTAAGCTCATAATAGAAGGCTTTCAGTATAGAAGCATACGTACATGAAATGTATACGGTATTCAATGTATGAAATTACGACCAGAGGTAGATAATAACACGCAATTATCTTTAGTAGTAGTGATCAATGGTTAGTAGTCAGGGATGATTTTGGGAGAAAATGATTTTGGGAGAACCTAGTGATTAAAGTTGACAAATGAAATTTTATGCAAGAGAAACGTATGTTATAGTTTATTAGTGATCGTTGTAGGTAATTATCAAGTGTGGGTAGACGGTCAATAAATTAATAAGATGATATCATTGTAATACTTCAAAGGAAAGCATAGAGGGAGAGGCTGGATACATTTAGAATGTTTTGCTAATTGGCAATTAAGGGCTCTGCAGCAGAATTAAAATATTTATTTTTACAGCAGAGCTGTTATGCCCACCCTTTGTGCGACTCGCGATGTAGACAAACAATCATCATGCCCGCGTGTTCAGCATAACTGTGCCTAGTTAAGCCAAGTGAATCATAGCCGATCCTAATTAAGCCAAGTTGATCAGGGCAAAGCCTAATTAGCCTAGCATAATTAACTCAAAGGCTAATTAGCCATAATTAAGCCGATTTTAGATTCTTGTTGCATAGTCATTCCGCGCTCGGCAAGATGTGCCGAGTAAATGGTAATTAAGACTAAATAATACTGAGCTCATTAGAGTTAATTATGCTAATTAGTTCATTATGCTTAGATTGACTTCGAATGCAAGCTAGTCGAGGCTGAGCCTCGAATGTGCGAGTTAGGCTAATTAAGATAATTAAGTTATAATTAAGGCTAGTCTTACTTGAAATCACGTTGTAAGAATATTCAGGTGTTGACACTGCGCGCGCCTAAGCGGCCAGAAAATGTTCGGTCGTCGGTCCGTTGAGCGGTGCGCCATCTAATGGCTTGAGGCGGAGAGCGCCCGCGAGTAGCCGAATCACGGTGGTGCTGCGTCATCGCCGCCGTGCTCGCCGTGCCCTCTCCTGTTGCTCTCTCGATTTCGCCCCTCACGCCGCTTGGTGGATGCACATTATCCAGCAAAATGGCACAGAAAAATGCACGTTATCAGCAGCATGCGCGTTGCTATGGAGACGACTGCCCCGCTTTTCGTAGCGCCCTCCAGGACGGCGCCGATGAAACTGCAAGTCATCTGATAAGAACCCGAACATTATCTGGGCGCGCGTGGATTGCGGTTTCCCATGCGTTGGGGGAAGAGTGTCATCACCTGAGTATATTCTTACACCGTGCTTGAAATGCAAGCTAATCGGAACCAAGTCTCCACTGTGCCAAGAAGACCTATTAAGCTATTGCATGTCGGTGGGCTCGTTGTTTTGGTAGCATTGTAACGAAAGAACAGCACATGAATACAGGGTCGGAAGGGGTACACACACGAGCGTTGTGTGTGTGCCCTTTCCGTCCCTGTCTTCTCGCGTTGTTTTTCCGTTACAATGCTATTCAGCTAATTATTCTAGTTAATCTGCTTAAGCAGATTAATTTGGTGTTGTGATTTACTTGTTATTGGTACTTGTGATTATTTTGGTGTTGTGATTTACTGGTTGTGACCTACTTGGTGTCGTGATTTCCAAGCAATACCCAATCGAACCCTATCAACACCTAGTCTATACTCGTGATTTACAATGTGATCCCGTGAACCCTTCGCGCATCGGCATGTGAACTGCACGTGTCGACACTTGGCTGGTGAATCCAGGACCAGCCAAGTGTCGACCAGCTCCCCTCTAGCCCAACTTTGCGCGACTCAGTGCAAGCTGCGCGAATTTTTAAAATTAGGTTACCCAGAATTCACATTAAGAATGACTTACTCTAATGTTGATCTGCATTCGCACCATGGCATGAAGTGCTTTACTAATGAATGGCGACAATTAATTGAACATATTTAAATTCAGCGGTGAAAGCTGTCAGTGTAGGTCATAATTAAGACATATAGCTAGTATATCAATCCATGCATTTATAGTACGATGGCGGGAAATAATAGAAAGTCGTTATTTATTAGCAGCGATCAATATCATTAATTCGTAATCAATTATAATTATTCGTTTAATATAGATGCCATTTATCACTGATATGTGCCACAAGAACCATTTACAAGAGATCACGATTTAAGGAGTACTGCGGTGAAAACAGCGCGAAAACTGGACGAAGGCTAAGGAAAAAATTCGGCAGATACCACGTACCGTGGGAGTCGATGTTAAGCGAAGCATGTGGCGGGAAGGTGACTGTGGCGTAATTTTTTTTTACTGAGCAACACGTTACAAAATGACGCTAAAGATTTGTATAGATTTCATACGCACACATATATGTTGAAGAGCCGCATATGCGTTATATAACCAGTTGTTTACGTTTGGGTAACGCTGCCAATGGCAACGTGGGTATTACGAACACCACAAGCGGTAAGCTTATAAATGTAGTGCTTATACGTGTCCCGAGAATGCACGCACGTTTCACGAACCCGTGTGCATGTGTGGAAGAAGTTCTTGACAGTTCTTGAACAAGGGCATTATCACCGTGATCAGAGAGCACCAGCAACTGGTCATGACTTGTTATAGGATCCGGTCGTGGTCGTGGTGAAGAGGGGTCAATGTGTAGTGAAGTATGTGGTATATAGAGCTGTTGGAATTCGTGGATGCCTCGGTCATTTCGTCGACAAATTGTCTATCGATAGAGCCGGCGACATGGCGGAACCTGAAGCCGTCGAGACTGGTAGGCCTGGATAGTGCTACGTAGACCAACATCAGTTGATGGTGCTTGTCGTATTCGTAGACTACCTGGGCGTATGTGGCCTATGTATCCTAGTCTACAAAGCGGCTGTCAATCAATCTGGCATCATCCTCGGTCAGCATGAGGACATCGCCCAGCATCGTAAGAAATGAAGAGGACACTGCGTCGTTCTGGCGGACGAAGTGCACTTTACGGTGCAGTGATGTGAATATCAGACGTAAGTTTCGTTAATGCATTCCTCCGGGATCGAGCAATGCTTCAATATAGCTTGCTGAATCGTAGGAATACAAGCGTAATGTTTATTAGACTGCTATAGAAGCGGAGCCAACACTGGAACCACAAATGTTAATCCGATATGACGCCTGTATCGTAGGAGTACACATCGTAGGAGTGTCATGTAGTGTTTATTGCTTTTTTTTGTAAAATTAGATAGCAAGCACTACAACCACAATTGACGTTGCACAGATATTACGCCTGCGTAGGCTGTTTTTCAAACCAGTTTATAGACCTGGCGTGGCTCAGTGGTAGAATACCTGATTGGCACGCAGAATGCTTGGGTTCGATTCCTGCTGAGGTCCTAATTTTCATTCTTTCCATTCGTTGAGTCAACGCTGCCAATGCTGGTTTTCCTTAACGCTCTAGCATTTAAGTTATCAATGTCTGTTCCCGCCGTACCTGGGTAGATATAAACTGTCAATCACCTGTGGCGCATACCCGTACACCACAGCCCGTGGTAAACGGGTATGTGTCACACGTGTCTGGAGGAAAGGGTTTGACGTCGCACGCGACAGCATTTTCACGTTATTCATGTCATGACCACACAGTCATATTCGTCAAGTCCTCTTACCCTCCCATGATAATTTTGGTCTACACCAAGTTAAGGAGGCGATCACGAGAGCACCCCGACGTAGGCGGCTAGATAGATAGATAGATACGTAGATAGAAACGGTCAAAGTGCCAAAGGTTCGCTAAGAAATGCTTCGCATTTAAAAAATTCGGCAGATCTCACGCGTTGTTGGAATCGGTTTCATGCGAAGCACTCATTGAGTACTTTTACGCTGTATTTAATGGCTTTGAACCAAGCGTTACGAGGTAGATTGACGTGTTTTTGGAAGTGTAGTAGCTGTGTGCACATCGTGGGCTTAACAGGCACGTCGACAATGCTGGCGTTTAAAGGGTAACTTATGGTGCGACGTAACGTCAGCCCTCACGTTAGAGCACATACGTCAGTATTATCCAAACTAAGTGCACTTTATGCTGCAATCATGTGAATATCTTTCACGCGTGTCACCACTACGCTACTACGTGGCACAACGTGTCACCACTAACGCTACAAAACGTCGATGTATTGTTCCAGTGAAACATAACTTTTTGTCCTAGTAAAGCTTTGAAACTAAGGCTCATCACCGAAATCGTTGCGCCAGTATCCACAAGAGCCATAGTAGGCACACCATCCACACACACGTGAACTTTGTTTTTCAGCATGAAGGCTGTCGGAGGTATATCGTTTGGCAGCGCACAGTATCCGGCGACCTTACCCCCATCGGCCGCACTGCCTAGTTTTCCGGATGTGGTGATGGAACGCGACGCCGTGGCGACGGAGATCGCGGAGCACGTGGGGCAGGCGGAGGCGTTAAGCTGCGGTCAGAGGCTGGTGACGGGTTCCGGAAGTCACCTTGACGGAATCGACGACTGGCAGGTGGACGTGTTGGCCATGACGGGGTGAAGTGTCGATAATTTGCCTAGTAGGATGCTGGTGAGGGCTCTTCTCGGTACAGTCGGCGACGGTCGCAAAACCTGGAGATGTGACCTGGGAGACCGCAGCTGTAGCACACACGAGGAGGAGGCCGAAATGCCCGATGCTGCTGAAACCCCTCGGTTCGGTCAGCAAGCACTGGATATCCGTCCCGATCATCGTGGTCTCTGTACACCCTCGTCGCTACATACGTAGGGTGCAACCGCGGCGTCGGAGAAGTGTTGCGGCGCTGCTGCTCGCTGTTGAAACGAGGTCGGCTTGCGGGTCCAGACTGTGGCACGGCTTGGTAATTGTCCACGTCTGCTGCGTTAACGGATGGTTGCCACGACATAGGCGGTAGTCCGGGCTCATTGCCTCGGGAGTCGTCACCACCGAAACGGCTGATTTCGTGGCAGCGGAGCAGTTCCTCCCGTACAATCTGCCGTATCGTTGATGAAAGGTCGAATGGTGAGCTAGCTTCGACGCTGGCCACGGTCGGTACATTAGCCAGGCGACCGAATTTCGGTGCAATACGACGAATCTTCAGTGCTTCGAACGTGCGGCAGTGTTGCATTACCTCGGCCACAGATGTCAGATTTTCTTTGGCAATGAGAAACTGATACACATCTTCGGCTATGCCTTTAAGAAGATGCCCCACCTTATCTTCTTCGGACATGCTGGGGTTCACGAGTCTACACAGCTTAAGAATCTTTTCTATATACATGGTACATGTCTCGCCTTGGAGCTGGGCCCTTTGGGACAGAGTCTGTTCGGCTCGCTTCTTTTTCGTGATTGAATCTCCAAAGCACTTTTTCAGTTCCTCTTCAAATATTTCCCACGTCGTGAGCGTGTCTTCGTGGTTGTCGTACCACAGGAGCGCAGTATTCGTGAGAGATAGCACAACATGTGACAGCTGAGCTGCTGAGTCCCAGCCGTTTAGTTTGCTCACGCTTTTGTACTGCTTCAACCACTCGTCGACGTCCTCACTGGCAGTCCCGGCAAAGCAGGGTGGCTCCTTGTAGAGTTGCGATGGGGCCACTGACCTCGGTGTTTGAGTTCCCGGTAGCATGTCTCCTGCTGAGGCGGGCGGAAGTCCCGCAAGGCGACGACTCCGACGGGGGTCAAAGCGTAGCAATTCTGTTGTTCGGTGCTCACGTACCCAGCATCTCCACCACTCTGTTACGAGGTTTGTAAGAGAGCTTTATTCGTAAGGCAGTAAGGCACTGGACGGCGAGTGTCAGCCAGTACTGCACGTCGTTCTTCTCTTCCTTTCTACTCTGTTGTTGTTGTCGCTGCTGCTCCTTCGCTGTATATTAGACCCACAACATTATGTAACTTTCGTTAATGTGTTCCTCCGGGGTCGAGAAATGCTTCAATATAGCTTGCTGAATCTTAGGAATGCAAATTCAAGGTTTTTAGACTGCTATAAAAGCGGGGCCAACACTGGAACCACATACAGTAATCTCACATGACGTCTGTATCGTAGGGATACATATGTAGTGTTTATTGATTTCTTGTAAGATTGGATAGCCAGCACCACAACCACAATAACTGTTGCACCGACATTACGCCTGCATAGTCCGTTTTTCCAAACCAGTTTGTAGCCCTGGCGTGGCTCTGTGGTAGAATGCCTGACTGCCACGCAGAATTGCGCTTGGGTTCAATTCTTGCTGAGATCCTAATCTTTATTATTTCCATTTGTCAGGTCAACGCTGCCGATGTCAGTTTCTCCTAGCGCTCTCGCATTTAAATTACCAATGTCTGTTCTCGCCGTTCCTGGGTAGATATAAACTATCACCTGTGGCGCATGCCCGTACACCGCGGTCCGTGGTACACGGGTACGTGCCACACGTGTCTGGTGGAAAGTGTTTGACGACATACGCGACAGTATTTTCCCGTTATTCACGTCAAGGACCCGACAGTCACATTCATCAAATCCTTTTACCCTCCCCTGCCAATTTTGGTCTACACAAAGTTAAGGAGGCGATCAAGAGAGCACCAAGACGTAGGCGGCTAGATAGATAGATAGATAGATAGATAGATAGATAGATAGATAGATAGATAGATAGATAGATAGATAGATAGATAGATAGATAGATAGATAGATAGATAGATAGATAGATAGATAGATAGATAGATAGATAGATAGATAGATAGATAGATAGATAGATAGATAGATAGATAGATAGATAGATAGATAGACAGACAGATAGATAGATAGATAGATAGATAGATAGATAGATAGATAGATAGATAGATAGATAGATAGATAGATAGATAGATAGATAGATAGATAGATAGATAGATAGATAGACAGACATACAGACAGACAGACAGACAGACAGACAGACAGACAGACAGACAGACAGACAGACAGACATGCTCAAAGTGTCAAATGTTCGCTAAAAATGCTTCGCATTTAAAACACCACAAGCGCTGGCACATTGATGAGTTATGCAAAACACTGGGTGCGAAAGAGCCTGATGCAAGAGAAAGAAATTGCAGAAGGCTGTGTTGAAGGGCCATAATAATATCTGGGGTTTAACGTCCCAAAACCACCATATGATTATGAGAGACGCCGTAGTGGAGGGCTCCGGAAATTTCGACCACCTGGGGTTCTTTAACGTGCACCTAAATCTAAGTACACGGGCCTCAAACATTTTCGCCTCCATCGAAAATGCAGCCGCCGCGGCCGGGATTCGATCCCGCGACCTGTGTTGAAGGGCCAGTTGCTACATGTTACTGCGTTGAAAACAGCGCGAAAACGGCCCGAATGCTGAGAAAACATAAGAATAGCGCTTGTGTTGTTTGTTACCCTTCGTCCCGTTTTCGCGCTGTTTTCAGCGCAGTACAGGTGTACCAACTGGCCCTTCAAGATACCCTTCTGCAATTTATAGAGTAATTAATTGAATTGATAGTTACAGGGAAACAATAATTAAGTGCAGATATGTAGTAAAAATTAAGGAATATTATTGTAATGCATTAGATGATAGTCTAAAGAGAGGGTGAATGCATTGGGAAATTCTTGCTCATAAACCTTGTTCAAGCAATCCCCGCGGAGCGTGAAGTACCATGGGAAAAGTGTGTACATCGAGTGTGCCAGCCGTTCGGTCGCCCGCTGCTCGTTGGCGCTATGGGAGGAGCATGAAACGAAAAGACCACGTTGAATATTCTTACATCGTAAAACAATTCACATATCCGAACGCACCTGCATGCATCTCTACGCATGAAATGTGAAAAGAATAACGCAGTCAGTGTAGGTATTGCCGAGCGTATGTATGTATATCGGACGTAGCACTTAAACGGCATGTGTGCCGCGTGCCGATGCCGTTAGGACGTTCTGTTGTCATCAATATGAGCCGAACACCGAATTAATGTTTAGTGTAGGAATACTTGTAATGCACTAATGTAAATGTGGCTTACTAAATCGCCATAGGCACATTTCGGTTTAAGCATTTGGTGTCGTGAACACTTTCGCGCTTGCTCGCTGCGTTTAGCCGCTATGGCCTATTTAAAAGGTAATTTCAGAGTTGCAGGTCATCTTGCTCACGACTATACATATCTGCGGCATACATTCACCTGCTAGCCAACACGCGAAAGCACAACCAGCGTTTCTAAAATGCAACAACCGCAGCTAGTATCAACGAAGGGTGGTAAAAGCTTATCGTTTGGTACATATATGGTGCGAGCGACGCGCACGCGGGCTACCTATACTTTATTTTAGTATAATTTATACTTCAAGGTATACTTTACTTTAGTAAACGCCAACTATACTCTCTCAAATACTCTTTGAATATCACAACCAGAAGCCTAGCCAGAATGGTTTTTCTTTTTTTTTTTGGGGGGGGGGGGGGTTCAACCTTCCTTTTTTTATGTTCGTGCGAGCGCTTGTATGTGTGCGTGTATATATACACATGCAAACTAGAAAATTTTCGGGGGGGGGGGGGTGTTTACCCCCCCCCTCCCGAAATTTTTTTATCCTGCGACAAGAACATCTGTAATTCTGAAGTGTCCGCGTGCGCATTCACGTGAATGCTTGCGAATTTTTAAAATAAGCAGATGATAGAACATGCACAACATTAATTTAGGCAGAACTCGGTATGTGACACTATCGCGTTAATGATGAAGCGTGTGTACAGGGTTGTTTTTCACGTATTATTTCTGTTGTCCCCGAGCGGCCTATGTAAATAATTAATTTAAGGGATTTTACGTGTCATAACCACATTGCCATTATGAGGCAAGCCGCAGTGGGGAATTCTGTAGTAGGTTTAAACACCTGGGGTTCTTGAACGTGCACATACATCAAAGTAGCGGGTGTTCTTGCATTTCGTACCCACTGAAATACGGCCGCCATGGCAGGCAATCGAACCCGCGACCTCGCGCTAGCAGCGCCACACTTTATCTGCCAATCGCTCCCACGGCGGATACACAATATGTCGGTGGCGCTGTAATAAAATTTAACCCCTTTAGCTGACGCTAACGAGACCACAGTAGCCTATGCTCTGGAGAGAAATTCAATAATTAAACTTATTCAACATCCTTAGTTAATTGCATTGGTCGTCCCACCCTCACCCTGAAGCATATTACACCTCACGCGTTGTTGCACAGCCTCCGGGTATCGGCCCACTCGAGTTTGGTACCAATGGTGTTCGCGCCACCGAAAGCCGGATTTTTAAAATCACGAGCCATACAACGCTCTCGCCTTAATGAATGATAGTTATTTAGCACCCTCTAACGGTGCGAAGTGTTTATTGACATTACTGTATGATTGAGATGATGATAATGAGGGATGCGAGGAAACCGAAGAATTTCATCATCTAAGATTTCTGACCAATTAGGTCAGTAGATTAGTAGGTGAACATCGTGTCTACCAAGAATGAAAATAATAAAAGGTAGTCCGTGCATCTCAGAGGGGGCCACACTTCCTGCGAGATGTGAGTCGCGCACTACAGCACACTGCATTTAGCGTCATTGATTACAGCACGTGACTTCAGTTAACCTCCCATTGCGAGACGCTCAATGCGGTCACTCTAAAGGCGCCGCGAAGAAAAACAGAAAGAAGGTGGGGCTCGTCATGCAAGCAAAACAGGGCACATTGCCTACGATACGTAAGGGAAGGCAGGGAAAGAACTCCGCTTGCAGAGTTCTTTCCCTGCATCGCCTTGGCAAAAGTAAGGCCAGCGTTAATAATAATATCTGGGGTTTTACGTCCCAAAACCCCTATAGGATTATAAGAGCGGCCGTAGTGAAGGGCTCCGGAAATTTCGACCATCTGGTGCTCTTTAACGTGCACTGATCTCGCACAGTACACGGGCCTCGAGCATTTAGCCTATAATGTTGTGGCAGAAAACGAAAAATGTCCGTGGCAGCGAATATAACACGGCCAAGCGTCTTCACATAATAGTACTAAATATTGATTTTAATAATTGAGGCCAACAAAAATTAGGGACGTCAAGACTCTGCACATTCGGAAACCCGCGATCATCATCACCGCCTTCCAAGCTTGCATTATTTTCTGGAAGTTAGATTTTCACATTACAAAAACAGCAGCACTAAAGGACGCGTTCTTGCTTTCTTTTAATAAAAAACCCGTGGGAGCCAACAACAATATCATCGGACGAAATATATTGAAGAGGCAGGGGATGAGAAGAAGGGCAGCACGCTCTTTCGAGAGTTCGTAGTTATCAAGCACAGCCAAGCGACTTGTATGTGTGCACCCTTCAGTGCAACAGAACTGCTGACTCACAGTCGAGCAGCCCAACCGGCCGCTCGTCGCATGCGTTGCGGTTATCACTCGGCGACTGAGGTTCGCGCTCGCTGGTTGTAGCGAATATCGTCGTCGTGCTTTTTTTTATGTATTGTGGTTCTCTCAATCCGCGCGATTACGGCAAGCGTCATCGCGCGAATTTCGAACGGTGAAGGTCCGTACGCCACGTGGTGTGAAAAACGGTGAACTAGAAGCGATGTCCCGAATTCCTGGGTATGCACTCGCGCACTTATTCCCAGCAGGGGCGAAGCCACGTTAGGGCACACCGGGCCCGTGCCCCCCCCCCCCGAAATTTTTTTTTGCCATAGCATACAGAGCAGAAAATGACACTCGACCACATCTGCCTGCTCGTCCCCACTACAGATCAAGGAGGTGCCCCCCCCCCGAAAAAAATTTCTGCCTACGCCCCTGATTCCCAGTACTTCAATACAAACTAATGTCCAGTCAATGGAAGCGTTCACAGAACAAGAATATTCACCCAACCGTAAGGCTCACATGTTACAGAAGTGTTCACCGGGAAGTTCACTCAGCAGGTACTAGACGATTCCAAATTGTTTCCTAATCACCGCGCTTTAAGTAGGTTAATCGTAATGTGCGCGTAACGTCCCAAGCTAACGTCAACTGTAGTGCGATATTCTAAAAAATAAATGCGATATCATTAATCATTGGTCAGTTCCGAAGTTTTAGCGAGTATACGTGATTTTGGATCGTAATTTAGCGCTATGTATTGAGCAAGCAAACACTCCTTTGTCTTCGCTAACAAGCAGCCAGAATGAATCGGTACTTCGCTTTCAAACTTGGCTAAAGGTGCAGTTAATAGCATCGTAATAGAAAGAGCTTTAATTTAGCGCGATAGCACGCGGAACGCTGCTTCTATTAACGATGTCATATTCCTGTGGATTGGACGCTGCAGTGTGGTGGGAAAGGATTGTTATTATCAGCCGGCCTACGTGTACGTTCTCGGGAAGCTGTTCGTACTGATTTGATATTTTGCGACAGAGTTTCTCAAATGTATAGTACCTGAATCCATTACACTCGTCATTCAATGTTGGCTCAGCGTGAACAAACCACATAATGAATGCTGAAGGAGCACTGCATGGTGCGCTGCGAAATGAACATGTCTTTCATAGACTGGTCCTCGATTGGTCACTTTCGGGTTAGTTAACAGTTTGGTTCCCACTTTCTATCAGCAGTGTTCGGATGTATAAATATGGCGATGCGCTAAGCTAGAAAAAAAATTGGCAGGAGCGACTAATGAGAAAAAAAATGAATAAATAAAAACAAAAAGAAAACGAGAAGGCATAATGTCTCCAGGGGGAAAAGAATAGCACTGCTCTGCGATAGCATAATGCTTTCGGTGAAGGAGAATCACGAAGGGATTTATTTACCGTTCAGTAGCGTGCGGAAATGCTTCGTTGCGTACGAACAAAGCAAGATCCAGAATGATCGAGTATCATGGCTGCACGAACTGGTTTCTCATGAGCGTGGAAAAGAAGGAATACATTACGCTGAGAAAAAGCAGGAATGGAATGGCTGGCGTACCGGCGAGACTAGTAGATTTTAAAAAAAGGCGGGTGGGGCAGAATTACGAACTACGCGCGCGTTATCAAATTTGCGAACTTCGTCGGCACGCGCAGAACAGTTATTCTGTGGGAGTTCATGCATGTCTACGTTTCTTTCCTTTCTTTATGTTTGTGTGTTTTTTTTTTGCCTCTCTCGCGTACTGCATCGAGCCAACAGCGCAGATTCGAATCGAATGCGCTATACTAGCGCGACGAGCGCATTACAGATGCGAACACCTATCGAATCACGTGCAATCCCCCGATTTGTTTACGTACACAGTGACGCAGTGGATTCCACGAGAATGGAACAAGAAGAAGAAGGAGAAAAAAAAAGAGCCGTAGGTAATACTTAAGCATAGATAGTGTACCGTGCAGCTCGATGCATTGCGAGTGATCGTACACGGAAGGCACGAACACAAGCATACGTAGAGATATCGTGCAGCGGTGGGGAGAATTCTGAGTGGGTGAGTAAGGAAGACAGAAAGAAAACAATAGGTGTATAGTTCAGTCCCAGTCGTGCCGTCGACAATCAGGAACATTTGCAGTGAGAGCACGTTCCCGGAGAACCGGGTGCATGTCATGTACACTTCCTGATGGTTGCACTGCCGTGGCTCGTACCGAAAGCCGGGATCAGGAGTGCTACGACGTTTTCCTTTCGATTTTCGTTTTTTTTTCTTTCATCACTCGCACGGTTGTGTACGTGCGTGCGCAAACAAATCCGTAAATAATGCGCAGCCGGGAGGCCTCCTCACCCTTTTGTTGTTGTTTATTTTTCGTCTCCATGCTAATAAAATGGGGGATGCGCGCCAAAGTGTAACGTAACCCTCAATGTAACCCTTAAGGTAACTCTTAACGTAGCTTTCAACTCTTAATGTAAAGAGAACATCCGTCTATTGCTTAATTTATCACCTGCCAGGCACGAAGCGTGTAAGTAGGGTGCAATTAGGAACGCCTTCTTGACAAGGAGAACCTTCTTTCCGTGCGAAGAATGCTTGAGGATAAGAGGGAACAAGTTAGGAATGAGCGCACACCTACATTGCTTCGATGGTAGGAATATATACATAATAATGTTAGCAGTTTTGCACATGCGTATTCCCCTTCTCTTACTCATTCCTTAACCACACTCTATGTAGACTATTTCATGGGTGGGTTTAGGTGCCACTATATTGGGCTGTTAACCTCGCCCTTCTATCAACTAAACGAGCGGTGCTATACGGTAGACGCATACGCATGAACATGTCCAGGAATTCGGGACATCGACAACTAGCGCCATCTGTTGTGTTGGCTGCTAAGTGGCACCGTCACTCAATGGGAACCGACCTTTGAACATTTATTGTAGTGTAACGCTTCAATGTACGCTTAAATCACTTCGTCCATATAATATGGGAGTCATTATGCCACAGTGCGAGAAGTTTTGCTTTATTCCCATTAACTTCCTGGGTTCGAGAGCCACTTTTATGTGCTATGTGTAACTCCGTAGGAGATAATTTAAAAATTTATATAAAAACAATGTGCCCTCACCTGCTTAAATCACTGAAGGGACCTAATCTCGATGATTCAATATTCGTACCTGTGAAGTTTGGCGGATGTCGGCGAAGTTTCTGAGGTTCGACGGGAACTTTTTGTCTAAGGTGCATTGCAGCGAAACCGCCTTATAGGGGTGCATAAGCTTCATAGTGTTTACGGTTGCCCTAAAACAGGTGAAAATGTCAGTGTTTTTATATAATCTTGTTTTTCTTGAAGCTGCTAAAGATATGGAGGGTATGAATACTGTGGAGGTCTTAAGTTGTTAATTAGCAATGAGAAGTCTTAGGTTAATTAGAGCAGATGGTAAAAAATGAGAATAGCTCCTCGTAATTCAAAGTAAGTAAGAATTGACAAGATATATTGATGCGGATACGAATTTTGCTCCACTGCATGTAAGTAATCAAGGGTACTAATGAATTTAACAATTTACTTAAAACTTATTGGTGAAAGCGGTTAGTATAGAAGGACATGTGTATTATATATATATATATATATTTAGATATAGTATTGCAATGCAAGCCATTAATATTAGATGGCTGTCGCATGCAAGTAGCTAGCAGTAGATACTGTTATAGCTAATTAGTAATCAAAGGTATAAGAGATATGGTGATTGTACTCTGTCATTATTAATACTTACACCTTGAAGTAAATAGAAAAGGGGTCAATAAGAATCAACTAATCCGAGGATTGCGTTGTAATGTATCACATGGAAGTGGAGACGAAGAGGATCAAAGATATAAGAATCTTAGGTTGCTAATTAGTGATTAGGGGTCTTTTAGCTTAATTACAATGAAAAATTAACAGAGTTGACAATGACCCCCAAGAATTCACACTGAGTGAGATTTACTCAGCAACATTATGCACATTTGCACCCTGACCATATAAGTAATCACTTGTAATGAATTCACCAATTTTAAGGTTATAATAGAAATCTTTCAGTATAGAAGGATATGTATATGATATATATAGGGTATTCAATGTATGAAATTAACATCCGAGATAGATAGTAACATGCAATTATCTTTAGTGATAGTAATCGATAATTAGTAATCAGGGATAATTTGGGGAAAATCTATGGAACCTAGCAATTAAAGATGACGATTATAGTTTATTAGTGATCGTTGTAGGCAGTTGCCAAGTGCGGGTATATGGTCAATAAATTAATAGGTCGACAACATAGTAATGCATCAAATGAAAGCATATAGGAAGAGGCTGAATACACTTGGAATGTGTGCTAATTGGCATTTAGGGGCTCTGGAGCGTAAATAATATTAATATTTTTTACAGTAGAGTTATGCCCACGCTTTGTACTACTCGCGATGTAGACAAAACACAATCATCATTATGCCGGCGCACTCAGGATAGCTGTGCCTAGTTAAGCCATGTTAATCATAGCCAATTGTAATTAAGTTTAGTTGAGCACGATGAAGACTAATTAGCCAAGCATAATACAGCCAGAAGGCTAATTAACCCTAATTAATCTGAGTTGAGATTCTAGTCTGCGTAGTCATGCCAAGCTCGGCAAGAGATGCCGAGTGATACCGATATATTAATTATGAATGAGTCTAATTAGCATTAATTACGTTAATTAACTCATTAGGTCTAGATTGACTTGTGGTGAAAGCTCGTCGAGATGAAGCCTCGAGTATGTAGATTATACTAATTAAGCTCATTAGCGTAATTAAGCTAATCAAGATATAATTAACGATAGCTAGAATAGGGATGCAAGTTAAGCTAGACCACGTTCGAAATGTGCAAATTAGACCTATTATGCTAATTATTCCAATTAATCTGATTAAGCTAATTAACCTATTTGGCGTTGTGACTGCCGAGCGATACCCAATCGAACCCGATCAACGCCTAGTCTATACTCGCGATTACCAATGTGACCCCGTGAACACTTCGTGCATCGTCGTGTGAAGGCGCGTGTGTCTAGTCACGCCAAGACCAGCCAAGTGCCGACCAGCTCTGCTCTAGCCAAGGTTTGCGCGACTCAGTGCAATAATAATACCTGAGGTTTAACGTCCCAAAACCACGATATGATTATGAGAGACGCCGTAGTGGAGGGCTCCGGAAATTTCGACCACCTGGGGTTCTTTAACGTGCACCTAAATCTAAGTACACGGACCTCAAACATTTTCGCCTCCATCGAAAATGCAGCCGCCGCGGCCGGGATTCGATCCCGCAACCTTCGGGTCAGCAGTCGAGTGCCATAACCACTAGACCACCGTGGCGGGGCGCGCGACTCAGTGCTAGCTGCGCAAATTTTTTAAAATTAGGTCAGCTATGCAGAATTCACGGTAAAAGTATCTTACTAATGTTGATCTACATTCGCACCTTGGTACACAGTGCATTGCTAATGAATGGTGACAATGAATTCAACATATGTTCAATTTAGGGGTGAAAGCTGTCAGTGTAGGACATCAGTAAAATAGATAGATAGTATGTAATCTATGCAGCTATAGATCTCAATGTATGCAGTTACAGTACAGCGGTGGGAAGTAGTAGAATATCATTCATTATTAGCAGTCATAAATATCATTAATTCGTAAACAATTATAATTATTCGTTTAATATAGATACCATCTATCACCGACAAATGTCAAGAGAAATGTTTACGAGAGATAACGATTTAAAGGAGTACTGCGTTGAAAACGGCTCGAAAATTGGACGAAGGCTAAGGAAGAAACAACAACACAAGCTCTCGCACATTGATGAGTTATGCAAAACACTGGGTGCAAAAGAGCCTGATGTAAGAGAAACAATATGCAGAAGGGTGTCTTCAAGGACCAGTTGCTACATGTTACTGCACTCAAAACCGCGCGAAAACGGCAGGAAGGCTAACGAACAAAGGAACAGCGCTTCTGTTGTTTGTTCCTAAGCCTTCGCCCCGTTTTTGCGCTTTTTGAAACGCAGTAACATCTACCAACTGACCCTTCAAGACACCCTTCTGCAATTTAAAGGAGTAATTAAATCTACTGATAGTTTTAGGAAATTAATAATTAAGTGCAGATTGATAAAAATAAATTGAGGCATATGATTGCAAAGCATCAGATGATAGTCTAAAGAGAGACGGTGAATGCATTGCGAGATTCTCTTGCTAATGAACCTTTTCAAGCATTCCCAGAAAGCCCCGCGGGAGCGTGGCGCACTATGGGAAAAGTTTGTACATACATCGAGCGAGCCGGCCGTTCGGTCGCCCGCGGCTCGTTGGTGCAGTGGAAACGAAAGGAAGGTACACGTCGCGGCTTGTTGAATATTCTTACATCGTAAAAGACTACACTTATCCAAACGCATCTGCCTGTATATCTACGCATGAAATGTGAAAGGAATAACACAGTCAGTGTAGGTATTACGGAGCGTATGTATATCGGACGTAGCAGTTAATCGATATGTGCGTTATCGCGTGCCGATGCCGTCACGACGTTCGTTTGTCAATAATGTGAGCGGAACACCGAATTCATGTTTAGTGTATGAATACTTGGAAGGTACTAATGCGAATGTGTCGTATTGAAATGCCATAGAATTTTCCGCAACAGCATTTGGTGTCATGAACACTTTTGCGCTTGCTCACTGCGTTTAGCCGTTATGGCGTATTTCAAAGATAATTTCAGTGTTAGAGACTCATCTTGCGCACGACTACACATATCTACGGCATGCATTCACCTGCGAGCAAACAAAGCAAACACGTGAAAGTACAACCAGCGTTTCTAAAATGCAACAACTGCAGTTAGTATCAACTAAGGGCGCTAGAATCTTATCATTTTTTATATACATGTATATGCGGTGCGAGCGACGAGCACGCGGTCTAATCAGTCTCTCGAGTACTCTGTAAATATCACAGCCTCACCTTGCGCTCGTCGACAATGCCGATGGACGTTGATTCCAAGTGGATGCGCGAATTCTATAGACCGCTCCTGGACTTCATCTAGGAAGCCACGTTGTATCGTTTTATTTAATTTTTGCTGCAGGGCTGGGGTCTCAAACGTGACTCGCACGTGACTGACTTCGTCCCATCCTTTTATCGGTCATCTCTAGAACGGACGAAGCCTCAAAGGGGTCAAGAGGAAACTGCGCACAGGCAAAAACCGGACGTATGCACTAAGGGATGAGGAAGGCAAAGTCACTGTCAATATGGATAGGAAAGTTAAAATAGCTGAGGAGCTTTACAAATATCTGTACAGTAGCCAGGACAACGAGGACGATAACGTAAGAAGTATATTAGTAGGCCAGAGGAATCGGACAACCCACCAGTAATGACATGGGAAGTAAAGAAATCCTTAGAGGGAACGCAAAGAGGCAATTGCCGCTGGTTAAGGCGTATTCAGACGGGGGAGAAATGCTCGGGGGGTAAAGGCGGAGCCTAGTGACGTCAACTCGCGAGGAGAAGTCGCCACAAATGCCCCCCACTCACACGGACGGGGCGAACGGAGGGGGAGACCAGTGTTACCAGACTACTCCTGTGGCTTGTACCGCCCGTTTCACCAGCTGCTGACGACGATGACCCCAGCTACAGATGACCCCAACTGCAGACTGGACACCCACTGCCGCTCTCTGCAGGAGCAAGTGCAACAATGTGGCCAAACAAGAGCCAGAAATTCCGCCACATCCCCCACCGCCGGGGGATTGTTTGTCCTTTCGGGGAAAACGTCCCCGTCTCCTCCGAGGAGGCGCGGGGGGGTCACGCCCACTCGCTAATCCGTGACGTCGTGGTCACGTGATCCGCAACCCCCCCGTCTCCCCCGAGCATTCCTCCCCCGTCTGAATACCCCTTTAGGATCAGGTAACATCAGATCTGTTGAAAGACGGTGGACAGATTGTTTTAGAAAAACTGGCCACCATGTATAGAAGGTGTCTCTTGACGATGAAGGTACGAGAATCTTGGAATAATTTTAAAATCACCTTAATTCATAACAAAGACAACGTCAAGGGCTTGAAATATTACATGCCGATCTGCTTACTGTCCGTTGTCTACAAGCGATTTAAAAATATAGCAAGATTCCGTACAGGCTACTCGACAATTAACAGATTCACACGTTCAATCAAGTGATAGAGAAATGCGCGGAATATAACCAACCCCTATATATAGCCGTCAGAGATTACGAGAATGTATTTGATTCGGTCGAGATGGCAGCAGTCATTCAGGCACAACGGAATCAGGGCGTCGACAAACCGTATATAAAAATACTGGAAGAAATCTTAGATTTAGGTGCACGTTAAAGAACCCTAAGTGGTCAATAATTCTGCAGCACTCCAATACGGCGTCCCACATAATCATATCGTGGTTTTGGGACATTAAACGCCACTAGTACTACTACTACTGATAACAATAATAACAATTATTATTATTAATAATAATAATAATAATAATAATAATAATAATAATAATAATAATAATAATAATAATAATAATAATAATAATAATAATAATAATAATAATTAGTAGTAGTAGTAGTAGTAGTAGTAGTAGTAGCAGTAGTAGTAGTATTACTAAGGCGTGAAACTGGTAGAGTGTTGGTTTATGTAAATTGAATTACCACAAATGAAAGCTTGAAGCATTTATATTCAACCTGTTTTATTGTTTTCTCCACGGTGCATCGGTTTAAACCGCACTCGTATTAAGCGTCTAGTCGGGTTGTGGATATCACAACTTGCGATCTCACTGCAAAAAAATATATATACAGAGACCAGGAGGAGCCATTTCTTTACTTGTACACCGCCAAAATACAGACACCGCCAAAATACGGACACACTGCGCTGTAGCTTTTCGGATGCGCAGAAGATGGCCTAGCGAATAAAGCAAGCAAGACTAGAGGAATATCATAGCCTTCTCCCTTTATATCTCGATTTTTTTTATCCTGCGGCAAGAGCATGCGTAATTCCGAAGTATCCATGTGCGCATTCACATGGATACTTCCGAATTATTGATAAGCAGATGCTTGTGATGGAACATGCAGAATATTAATTTAGGCAGAACTCTGTGCGTGACACTCCCGCATTAATGATGACGCGTGTGTACGAGGTTGCTTTTCATGCATTATTTTTGTTGCCCCCAAGCGTCCTACGTAAACAATAATACTTTAAGGGTCTTTACGTGCCATAACCCCATTGTCATTATCGCCAAGCCGCAGTGGGAGATTCTGTGATAGGTTTAAACACCCGGGGGTCTAGAACGTGCATCTAACAGACCTAAGTAAGCATGTGTTCTTGCATTTCGTCCCCGCCGGAATACGACCGCCGTGGCAGGGAATAGAACACGCGACCTCGCTACTCAGCAGCGCCACACTTTATCAGCCAATTGCTTCCACGGAGTTGGCGGCGTCAACAAAAAATCATCACGTGATGACATCACGATGGGACGTTATTATGACGTCACACATTCCCAAGATCACGTAATTATGACGGCATGATGACGTCACATAACGTGACTTCATCACATGACATTGTCGCATTGCACTGCCTCTGTGATCGGTTGGCCAATCACAGAGGCAGTGCAAAACCACGTTAGGTGCAGAAAGCTTTTGCACGGGGGTGGGTCAGAACAGACACATCGAATGACGACAAGAAGAAAACTTTCACCTTCGAGTCGTCTTAGTCTAATGCATAAGGGGCCCAGTGCGTTTTTTTTATACGAATGATAGGCTTTGTCTACGAGAAGTTCTTCTCGCAAACGTAGTCACGAGGCGTGCGCTTTCGATCTTTCCTTAGCATGGCACGAGCCCACGCTTCCAAGCTCACCGGGTCACTAGGAGCTTCGAAAATCACAAGCCATACAACACTGCCCTCTTAATTAATGATATTACTTAGCACCCTCTAGTGTTTATTGGCATTACTGTACGATTGAGACGATGGCAATGAGTAATGCGAGGAAACCGAAGAATTTCATCATATAAGATTTCTGACAAATTCGGTCCGTCACTTAGCAGGCGAATATCGTGTCTACTAAGTATGAAAATAATCAAAAAGTAGGCCATGCCTTCAAGAGGGGGGTCACACTTTCTGCGAGATGTGAGTCGCGCACTGCAGCACACTGATTTCAGCGTCATTGACTGCAGCACGTGGCTTCAGTTAAGCTCCCATTGGCCGGTATTCGATCCCGCGACCTGCGGGTCAGTAGTTGAGCACCTTATTCACTAGACCACCCTGAAGGGTTGCAGATCAGCATAGGCAGTCAAACAAGAAGGCGGGTTTCACGATACTTTATATCAGTCTAATCTGTTTCATCCCTCTTTCACCAACACTTAGCGGAGAGGAAAACGCGGCCTCGGTAGCATGTCATGAGCATAATGAAGTCGGTGATTTCCGGCGTCTTTAGTTATCGACTAAAACGCGTTCTTGGGCTAGTTGGTGCATGGTCTGACAGAAATTTGGAGGCACAAAGGAACGAGGACAAGAAATGACAGGACTGGTGCCAAACTAAAAACTGTTTTGTTGGAAAGAACATTGCATTCCAGGTAGCTTCACGCGCATGGGCGAGTCACATTAACAATCACGGTAACAGAATGACAACCTACTTTGAGTTATCAAGACTTGTCTAAAAAGTGCAATTCGTTGCGATATAAATTCAGGGAAGGCACACTAACACATTGGGCACCCTTCTTATTTATGCAAAAAGCCTCCAACAATTCACAGGCCACCTGGTTTCGAATTTTCCCAAGCACCCTGCTTTCGAAAAACCTGGGCGCGCATGCGCAGGACTTGCAGTGCGAAGGCAAGTGTAAACCAGATACATTGTTAAGGGAGGCTTCATGTTCCATTAATCGGATATTTAAACATCGACCAGTGTGGCCGATGTATGTCCTACCACAGCTGAGGGGTATTTCGTAAACAACCCCAATTACGCATGGGAAATACGGTTTTACATGCTGTATGTCACAGGCGGCCTTATTGTTTTTCTCAGACACACGGGCGCATAGCCGCGAGAGCTTGTTAGGGGCGCTGTTGAAACTAAGGTGACTTTATTAAAATTATTCTTTTTAAGAAGATCATTGAACAATATTGTGCTTGCAAAGAAGGTATTGTTGCTTTACCTCTGCTGGTAATTGAGCTTTAAAGAAAAATGTCTGTGGGCAGCGATTATTACACGGCAAGACGTCTTGTAAAAGCGCAAAATATTGATTTTATAAATTGAGGCCAACTGAAATTAGGGACGGCAAGCGTCTGTCTACACATTTTGAAACCCGCGATCGTCATCACCGCCTCACAAGCTTGTATTATTTTCTGGAAGTTAGGTTTTTTCGCACTACAAAAACAGCAGTGCTAAAGGACGTTCTTGCTTTAGAACTTTTAAGAAACCCATGGGAGCCAATAACAGCATAATCGGACGAAATATATTGAAGAGGCAGGGGATGCGAAGAAGGGCAGCACGCTCTTTCGAGAGCTCGTCGTTATCAAGCGCAGCCAAGCGACACGTAAGCCTCCTTTCATTGCAACAGAACTGCTGATTCATGGTCGAGCAGCCCAACCGGCCGCTCGTTGCATGCGCTGCGGTTATCAGTCGTCGATTTAGGTTCGCGCTCGCTGCTTGTAGCGGATATCGTCGTCGTGCTTTTTTTATGTATTGTGGTTTTCTCGATTCGCGCGACTACGGCAAGCGTCATCGCGCGAATTTTGAACGTTGAAGGTCCGTACGCCACGTGGTGTGAAAAAAAGTGAACTAAAAGCGATGTCCCGAATTCCTGGGTATGAAAGGTTGGTTTGGTTGGACGCTTCATGACCTTATAACTTCATGTCGCAATATACAAACGTAAGAAAACGTTAGTATAACAGCCCATGTGTCTTACGTAAAATCGTCGATATGTATTCCCTCTATCTGAGCAATAAAAGCGTGTTCCAAGTGTACCCTCTGTGCTATCTTGTTCCTTCTTTTCTTCAAGCGTTCTGCGCACCGAAAAAGGTTTTTGCTTGTCAAGTATGCTGTATCAAACGGCCGAAGCAGCCATGTTGTTGTAGACCAAATAGCTCAGTGCGCCGATTAATATACATTTTATCAGTGGCAAAACACCATTGTCTCAAGTGTAACTCTCGAGAAGTGTTCTGCAGTGCCAACAGATGGGGCACACGAAATTAGCACTTGTGTCGGAGAGCCGCCAGAGAGACATCCAACCGAGCGTGTGATTTCTTCTCCTCAGTGAAAGCGTGTGGAAAGACGTAATTGATTGATTGCTCGAATTCATTCGCTCCTGTCCGTGTACGGGGAGACCGCCACTGGCGCGGAGCATTATGGAAGCCCCGAAAGCTTCCTCTAGCTTCCTCGACGCTTCGCTCCTTTGACAAGGGGACCATAGCTTCCCCGGAGAGTCCCGCGGAAAGCTAGTTCCCAGTAATGGCGAGCGTGTGCGTTCGATCCGAAAGCTCTCGCATAGCGAGCCAGACGCGCGTTAGCGGCGGGGATTTTGCCGGACCTGGACGCCCGCTGTGTGCAGTCTCTGGAGAATTATCGGCAGATCCGTCCCGCGCGAGATTGCTCGACCGAATATCCGCGAGCACTCGATGATTTCGGTCGGTGTGCGAAAATATCCTCCACTCGGCAACTCGTTCATCAGGCCATCCGTGCCAAATGAACGATCGAATGGCGGTAGGGGCTCAATAGATGCGTGGAAGCGGTGGTGAAAAATGGCCAGTATATAATGCGTGTCCCAACTAACGTTAATCAAGCGCTTCTTTTTCGATTTTTCTTTATAAGTAGTAACACAGTAACTATAGAAATGCAGTGTGGTTGTGTTGGAGGACAGGTGACCGAACGCAGCACGCACTCTTAAACGCTTTTCTAAGAGTGCGTACAGCCGTTTATACACCCAGAGAAGTGTTAACATTTGTAACGTGTAGGCCTTATTACATGTGTCTTACATTTTGGTTCTAGCAACGTTAATGTCTTATGGCTTCTTACATATAATTTAGGATTCACTAACTCTAGTTTAGAGCCACCCCCTCCCCCCATGAGTTATGTTGAAAAATGGGTATTGTACTTTCAGTGAAAAATGTAATCATTGTCAAACGACATATCTTTGGTTCGGGAGAGCAATAAAAATTTACCGCCCCAGTTCGCAGGCATTGAACGCTACAGTAACAGCCCTACTAGACATGCATCTTTGAGTACACCCCACATTACTAACGTGAATGACACGTGTCACTGAAATGTGTTTTAAAATGGGATAAAATGACCGAAAAAAGCAGTATCAGGAATAAACCGTAAATATTCGTTAGGCAACCATAAATTCTTTAGACTTAACTGTTTCACACCAGCGGTGTATTACGAACGCTAACGGAAGAACGAAGCGTCATTCTGAGGTGCATTTGACGAGGCTCGTTACCTGTGTGGTATTTTCGTTTCTTTAATGGCCTGCCGGCTGTTTACGGCGTGCATACAAGCCAATGCAATCTATAGCAATTAACGTCCTTCAGCCCTAAACGCAAACAAACGGAACTCAATTTTCCCTTAACATTGACTTACCCATGTTGGCATTCTGCGTCAAAGGGTTATCGATTAATCGTAAACCAAGTCGTAAAAGAGCGCCCAGAGGCTCGAATCAGGCCTGAAGGTTAAGATGTGACTGAACATTCTCGGGGTGTCGAGCTCATAAAGAACCAGACACAACAGAGAGGCAAGTAACAAACGCTCTGGTGGCAACGGTGCGCCTCTTGTTTATGTATAGCGAGCCAAGTCCGCAAGTAGATTCAGCTACACCACACAGCTGGCGCAGCTCTAAACGTAACGCGTGTACGGGGGAAAGGAAATGGCCGTGCGAGCTTACACAGCCTAACCTAGATAGCAAGAAAAATCAAAGTACGTAAGTGCTGCGAACGAACGACACTTGCGACGCAAGAAAAAAAAATAAAATAAAAGGACAGTCGTAAATGGACCTTAAGGCTGAGGTAATGGTTTCCGTAGCACTTCCCTTACCGAACAACGTTACGGTACTTCACGACAGTGTGTTAGCAGAGGTATTTAAAGGATCTGACGAGTCTAACTCGCTTTCAATATCCCAAGGTAAACCCGATGAGTACAGACAATGGTAATAATTTCTTACGGCGTTTTCGCCTGTTCTTTGTGAATATGTACGCGCGTGTGTCTGTGTGTGTTCAACACCTACGTGCGTCACATTCTCGTTCTTTTAGCGCCTACATTATTCCTTAGAAGAAGGGAAAATTGGGTTAGGTTGTAATGTTTCATGCTAGTACTTGAGCGCAAAAAAAAAAGACTTCAGTAGAAGAAGGTAAGACAAGATAGATAAGATATAGAAGGGAACATTGCTGATACTGGTTGCTTTTCCTTCTTCTATCGTGATCTTTCTTTTATTTCCCTCGTTCAATTACCACCACGGTACATTATTTCGATCCAGGTGCTGCTGGGTAGGCGAAGTGCAAGCGTCACATTACAGGTTAGGAAATGTAGTCGATTATTTCGTAGCACTCGTGGTATTTGTTCCGGTGCAGAAGTAGACAGCGGGAATGCGGAAGTATCGATGACTAGGCTGTACGAACTAGGGAAAGATGTTTTGTTGAGCGCTGTTGTAGTATGCACGAAATTCTACCAGCGCTGTGTCTCACGGTTTCAATGTTAGATGAATATCGGTATCCGTATAAAAATCTACGGTTGGGCTGATCCCGGTTGATTTCTCAAGTCTTCTGAAATAAGTCGTACACTCGTAGCTTAATTCTCTTAAAGCTTCATTATTTTTCTGAGTGAAGAACTGCCTGTAATTTCTTATCCGTCATTCGTAGTTAAATATATAATTATTCGTGACTGTAGTATTTAGCGGTGGGATACGCCTCAAAAATATGACACAGAGAAACCAACTGGATACATAAAATTATAAACCAATTGCCCAGGAAAGTTTCATAGTGTAATGAATTGGTAGCGCAACACTAACTGATACAGAAGAAATAAAAGACATGGACAATCGCATACTCGCAATCGGAAATTCCGCATTTCCAATTCCAACATTTCGGAGAGAACAGACGTGTATTGCCTTGATGTAGAGGCCCAGTGACAGCCATAATTCCACGTCCTCTATTCACACTGGGTACGCGCCATGAAAAATTGATCATCATCAACATTATTATACACGTAATCATCACCATCCTTCAATGCTTTCTCGCAACACACAAAAGGGGAGGGTTCAGTTCGGGCCCTCATGCGAAACACGTAAACTTTTTAGACGGACACAAGAACGAATACACTCAGCGCACATTTAATTTGTGCCTCCTGAGAAAAGACTAATATTAAAAGGGCAACTGTCAAAAGAAGCGCCAGCCTCTTCGATCGCTTAGAACCTTGCTCAACTTCGCGGCTCGCCCGGCCCACAGCTGCCCGTGACATTCGCCCGAGATTACAGTAGTTTAGCAGCTCGCAGCTCTGGCTATCGTAGGGAAAGTTCTGGCTATTTAACTTCTAATTAACCGAGAAGCAGGGAAGTGGCTACGATGGTCGTTGTCGTCATAAGAGGCGCGATCAGCAGGGTAGCACGTCCCTCGTGGTCACTAAGCTGTCAGCGTCGATGGACGGCGGGGAATTCGGTAGGCTCCTAATCTACAATTTTAAAATTTTCTGTTCTGTTTGGCTGACGGTTCTAGTTTGAACAATCCAGAGCGTTCCGGCATCCAGTTCACGCGCCATGCAACACCCTACTATCGGTACCCTTTCTTTGTGAAGCTCTACACAACTCAGCCGTCATCACATACCAGGCTCTGCTAGCCTACCTCGCAACAGTACTTTGAGAGCTTAGAACTTTGAAGCTTCAAGGGTGAATAAAAGTTCACTCTGTAATCGTTTTGCGTGAGTGGATTTTCAGATACATTTACTTATGATTTGCAAACAAAAACAAAACGAAAGAACTTGGCCTGCGAAGATTTTTCAAAAGTTGAGCCGAAAAATTACGTGCTCTGTGTACTCATATCACTTATTACTTTTTTCACCTAATCTACAGTTAATCGTTGCTAAAACAGTGCATAAATAAACATCGTATTTCCCCCCTGGGGAGCATCTTTTGTTCATTTTATCGAGCTTATATTGAATATAGAAATGTGATACTCATCTTACAAATAATTCGCCGCAGTGGTAGAGTGGTTTTGGTGCTTGTCTGCGGACCCGAAAGCCGCGGCTTCGATCTCGGCGGCGTCGGTCGCATTTCGACGGAGGCTAAATGCTGGTGGCCCGTTGTCTGTGCGATGTCAGCGCGTGTTAAAGAATACCAAATCGTCAGAATTTCGGCAGTCCTCGACTTTGGCGCGCCTCATAATCATGTCGTGATTTTGACACGTAAAACGGATCACTGAATCTTGCGCAATTTACTTCTAATCCATATTACTCACTCACACATGCATGCAAAAAAAAGGACATACGCACTGCAGGTATCGCATGCCTTCTGATAATACGGTTCCCGGGAGCGAGGCGGTACAACAAAACAGTAACAAAGAGATGACTCGCTAACCACTGTCTTAACTGCAACTCAAAATGAAAGACAAAGGATCCTTACGTGACTACGTGAAACTCAACACTCACAAATACCTAAGAAGAAATGAATCACGAAACGATAAGAAAAAAAAAAGAAAAAGATTTGACGTGAAGAGTAAACGGTCGAGCTATGCCTAATTACCGGGAATATCAAGAAACGGTCGTCCAGCGTACGGTCACGGCATGCATAATGCAAGTACAGCACGGCATATGGCTGCCGCTAATCACGAAAGACGGGGGGCAATTTGCCATCGTTAGGGAATATTCGCGGTGGCGTTGACAGGAAATCCAAGAGTAGCGTTTTAACGATGCTGTCACGGTCTCCCGCGAGCTTTAGCAACGCCTTCGTGCAGTGACCGCAGTCACAACGCTTCCCTAATACAACCCACCCACTCGCGTCCGTGCTGTTTCGATATATTTCAGAGCAACGTGCACATTTAAAGTTTAATGCGCAATTAATTGAAGGACCACTCCTTCTATGATCCTAAGGGCTATTAATTCGTGGCATTAGCTCCTCTAATGCGTTGAAGTGGACACGAGTAGTCTCGACATGTAGACGAGAAGGAGGAGGGGGGTCCTTTCGGATGGAGGTAATTAATGGGCGAGGACCTGAGACGTTTTCATTTAATTACAATATGGAAATTACTGCATTAAGAAAAAGAAAGACTGTAGAGGAAAAAGAAAAGTTAAAGGAAAAGGAACGTGGTCCATCCGTTCAGCTTGTGCCGCTTAGTTCATCCGACAGTTCTAGCAAGCCTACATTACTGCTTCGATGCTGCGGAATGAATCGTATAATTTTAAGGCGAAAGACTTAGATGTCTCATAAAACGCGTAAATTAACCGGCGTCCCGCGTCGGCGTCCCCCGTCAGCGGCGTCAACACGAGTGATGCAAAACATCATCATCACGTGATGACGTCACATATCGCCAGAATTTGTGACATCATTGTGACGTCATGTAACGTAACGGGATCAATACATCGATGGTGAAGAAAAAGATGGCTTTCGCCTTCCAGTCGTATTAGGTATGTGCATAAGGGACCCTGTGAGTTCTTTTGTATTTTCGCCTGCTTTGCATTTGTGGGATAAGGCCGCGCTACGCGCTTCTTGCCTTCGGGTATGATTTAATAAGAATAATGCTAATAATAATAATTGCAGGTGTTTTACTCGCCAGAATCACGATAAGACTATGAGTCACGCCGTAGCGGCGGACTCCGTAATAGTGTTTGCATTTTGCCCCCATAGAAATGCGGCCGCCGTGACCGGGGATCGAAACCGCGCCCTCGAGCTTAGCAGCGCGACATCCCCCGTGCCTAGCTACCACGGCGGGTAGGGACTTAAATTTGCCGTGAAAATACACAAACAATAGCTCAACAAACGATCGCCGTTGGTGGCGAAGCTATCTATGTTCATTATTATAAGTAGTAAACACGTACAGCACATACTGATTATTAGTATCAGCATCGGCATTCCCATGTAGGCATCGCGAGTCGTCAGTGCAGATGATAAGAGATAACAACGGTAGCAATCACGTCGGCAGGCCACGGCGACTTTGGAAAGACAATGACAAACGCTAAAAAAAAGGACATTGCTTCACATTCAGTAAGACCAGACGCAAGTAATCAAAGCTCAGCTAGACTAGAAGTCTTTAACTGGTTTACACGCGTTGTCTACTTGTAGCTCTCAGACTCGCATATCAAAAATCTAACATAGAGCATGCTTCCTTTAAGCATGTTCTCAGGTTTTAAGTTTGCGAAGCTGTCAGCTCAGTTCGCAATATTTTGGCAAGCCTGAAATTTCTCTCATTACAGAAGCGTCTTTATGGTTTCAATCTTTTCAGCTTATTTTTTTTTTCTAAGTCTACTGACAAAGATTTATGCCGAATCAAGTCAGCGAAAGCGTGCTTCTGAATCAGCCGAATATATCATATCATTCGTAAAAACGGCTTACTATGTTTACGCCACTCAGACATCAATGGCTCACAGCGAATGCAGACGTGGTAAAAACACCGGATCAGTCAGCATTATATCTGTTCATTCCATGAGAAGAAAAAGTACGTTGTATATCTTATTAATGGTCTCACTAACATCAACAAGGCTAAAATGCAGAACGCACGGGTTTAATATTGAGTGTGTTTTCTTTACTACGTTACCCTATCCCTCTTCGGATCGTGCATGCATATATGTCGGGCTAAGCAATTCTTGTTGCGAAAGTTATGTTATTGCATTATTTACAGCAGATCAATCTGCATCTCTGCGTCGTTACTGGAAGTTTTCTTCATTCAAGTGCTACGAGCACGCGGTGCATATAGCTATAAGACATAAAAATGATATCTGCTTTAGGCGTAATGTTTATTTTTCTTTCTCAGGCCAAGGTAGGCGCGGGAAGAATTATAATAACTCCAAGACAGCCATCTTGACAGATTGCTGCGCTCTATCGCTCGACGTCGGTCTTATCCCTACGATGAGTGGCCATTGTTTGCGCCTCTGATGGCGGGTGTCATTAATCATCCACGTAATTGGTGCTCCAGCAATGATAGGCCTTCGTTTTCTTTCTAGTTGTTGTAATAATCGCTTCTTCTTTCGTTTGGCACCTCACAAAGTTAGCGCATGTTATGAAACCGACATCGCCCCTGTACGAAGGAAGGAAGGAAGGAAGGAAGAAAGAAAGAAAGAAAGAAAGAAAGAAAGAAAGAAAGAAAGAAAGAAAGAAAGAAAGAAAGAAAGAAAGAAAGAAAGAAAGAAAGAAAGAAAGAAAGAAAGAAAGAAAGGGAAAAATCAGATGACGTTCTCGTTTATTTCACTTTACGCCGCGTGTGAAAGATTCAGGAAGGGGAAACTACGAAAGCCACGTTAAAAGCTAGACAAATGACGCAAATTGGGAAAGAGGAGGAAGTGAGGATTTCGGGGGCATGGAGTTTACCACTTTCGAGGCAAGCAGGACGAGTTCTTTGTGGGGAACATATGAAAACCGTAGGAATCCCATACAAGAGGGACATTGTGGGCCGTTTTGCCAAGGCCGACGTATGTCTAGAGTAATTACATAAACGTGTGTAGTGTACGCCATTTTTAATATCCCTCATAATCAAGGGCAGTCAGCGTGAGCACCGTAGCAAGTGAAATAAACAGAGCGAGAGTATACCGGACGGACGAAACTTATTGCAGATAGATAGATAGATAGATAGATAGATAGATAGATAGATAGATAGATAGATAGATAGATAGATAGATAGATAGATAGATAGATAGATAGATAGATAGATAGATAGATAGATAGATAGATAGATAGATAGATAGATAGATAGATAGATAGATAGATAGATAGATAGATAGATAGATAGATAGATAGATAGATAGATAGATAGATAGATAGATAGATAGATAGATAGTAGCGGACACCGGGAAAGCGGAGAAATGAAAGTATGGGTAGAATGGGGTGGGTTGAGTAGGCACATAGTTGACGAAGAAATGGTAGTAAAAGCTGAAGGAGTTGTCGAATCGTGCGTAGCGTTACTTGTAATTCCATTATTTGCCTAATGTCGGTCAATGGCTAATGTTGGCTCATGGCTAAATATTGTTAGCTTATGTTGTTTCTTGTTGCCTACTAGTAGTCGATGTCGGCCAGCGCTGGCGCTTGGCATGGCTACTGTCCCCTGGTCTTGGCTATATAAGGACTACACCCACAGAATCACGCACGCCTTTCCCCGGAGACAGAGCCGAGGAATGTCTATGCCTTAAAAGGAAAGACAAGCACAGAACTCTTGTTCTTGGGCGAGCAAGCACTTGCCGCAAGAAAGGAACATCATTGCGCAACAGCATCCCTGAAGGGGACACTAACGTCGGGCTCCCTTCGGTAAACGTCGCGCGTAGCCTTCACGATGGCGCTGCACAGTAATTGCGTTACGCCAACGGTGTCGCGTGGCCCGAGGCCACCACGCAGAGTGCCCTGTGCACGTCCTCGAACGCTGCCGTCGTCTCTTGTCGCTAACCTCTCCGGCTTTTCCCAAAGCAACGTCCTCTATACGTTATTGCGTTGCGCAAGGGAAGCTACAGTAAGACCGTGCGTGCCGCAAACGTTAAGTCCCTCTGGGAACGTGCGTCAGCACTAACGTTCGGCGCACTTACGACAGCGTATACCCTCACGCCCTGCCAACCGCAACGGAATGAGCACTCATTTCGTCACCAACGCCGGTTGTGGTCAATTCCCATAAATCCCACGATGTCCTTAGAAGGGCTCGGAGGTGTACGTCATCTGTCTCGGACAGTATTCGATAGGAAAATCACATATGCAAACAGGTTTTAACTTTCGGAGCGCACGGTGCATGTACGTCTCGTAAATTTTAGTGTCTGCCTGTGCACTTCGAATTTTTGCTTTTTGCTAGCCCTCATTGATCGATCCAAGCACTTAGATAAGTTATTGTGCTTGCGCGATGTACGCAACACGAAAAAGAGAAAGGGATGACATACCATTGTGTCTGTACTTAAAGGCATACAACAAGGAAGCATCTATCTATCTATCTATCTATCTATCTATCTATCTATCTATCTATCTATCTATCTATCTATCTATCTATCTATCTATCTATCTATCTATCTATCTATCTATCTATCTATCTATCTATCTATCTATCTATCTATCTATCTATCTATCTATCTATCTATCTATCTATCTATCTATCTATCTATCTATCTATCTATCTATCTATCTATCTATCTATCTATCTATCTATCTATCTATCTAAATGCCTTCATTCGTTATGAGAACGCTTTACTTTGTTCCAGACTTCTAAGCCTAGTTAAGGTTCCAGTTAATTGATAGCCGCCGTTAATCCAACGACATTTCTAGCAATCAACTTTCCAGACATGGTAACTTGTCTAGTATAACCCCACGGATCTTCAATCTTTATGTGACTATATGATTTCCAGCGTCATTACATAGTATTGAATGTATCGCTGAAAGCTTACGGCACGTACTTCGCGGCGCCGAGTGCTTGCGCAGCAGTGCCCAGCTTTAACTTTATATTTACTAATTTTCGTCTCTACACAGACTGCAAATACCCGTTTTGCTATAATAACCGCAGTTGGCCTTGTCCACTCTTTCGCGAATGAGTTAAACGCGATAAAATTTGCCACCGAGGTTATCGCTAGAACGTTAATTGTATATAAACTTGAATACGACGTTCCTTTTCGTGGAACAAGAATAATTCGCTGGTTGAGGACCAACGCATTGTGAAACCCCCACGGCGAAATTCCGCGAAGCAATTACGCTCTTTGCGAGACTCCCAAACATATATATATATATATATATATATATATATATATATATATATATATATATATATATATATATATATATATATATATATATATATATATATATATATAGTGGTGGAGGTGCGGGGTGGTGCTCTGCCGCCCACAGAAGCCAAATGGCCACAGGCAAGGTCAGTAGGCCCAGATGTAACGGCAGCAGGCGGTATTGCAGCAATATCGGCGTATGTGGGCATCACACGTGCTGTTGGAGCAACCGATGCTGTCGGTGCCGTCATGGCTGCCATATCAGCATACAGGGGTATCGGGCGTGCTGGTGGAGCGACAGGTGCTGTCGGTGATGTCATGGCTGCCAACTCTTGCTTCACAAGGTTGCGCAGGTCGAAAGGTGCCGATGGAGTGGAGGCAGCAGTGAATTGCCTCTGTTCCTGTTCTTGAAGTTCTTCGCGGATGATGGTGCGGATCAGGGCTCGTAAATCAGAGTGATGCGGAACGTGCGGATCGCTGCCTTGCTGAAGACGCAGAGACTGCAGCTCGTCTAGGCGCTGGCATGTCGAAGTAATGTCTTCTACTGTTGTAGGGTTCTGAACAGCCAAGGCGTTGAACGCGATCGTGCCTATTCCTTTGAGGATGTGGCGCACGCGCTCGGCTTCAGTCATTTCACTGTTCGCACGGCGGCAGAGGGCCAAGACATCCTCGATGTACGAGATGTATGACTCGTGTGCGAGTTGAACACGCGCAGCCAGCTTTTGTTTCGCGATCTCGGAACGGCCCGATGAGCATGCGAAGATTTCCCGCAGCTTGACGGTAAAAGCGGACCAATCGGCGAAGTCAGTTTCATGATTAAAATACCACGTTTTCGCCACACCGGTGAGATAGAATGGGACATAAGTCAATTTCTCTGCTTCGGTCCACCGATTGACTGCACTCACGCGGTGGTAAATGTCGAGCCAGTCGTCGACGTCGTCACCGCGGAGACCCGCAAACACGGGTGGTTCGCGTTGGGGGCTTGTTACAGTTGACGAAGAGCGGGCAGCCGGTGACATCGGCGTTGTAGCGTTAGGGTTCGCGGTGTGGTCCGATGGCTGCATAGCTGTAGGGGTGGCCGGGCGCAAGCGGCGACCGGATCGAAGCTCCAGGTAGGACGGGAACGCAGGAGGACGTCGGGATCTTGACGAACCTCCACCACTGTGAAAGACGCAGGACGACCAGACCAGAGAACGCCAGCAGAACCGTTTATTCCAGTGTCTGCCTCGGCACAGAACCACCAAGAAGAAGAAGAACAGGGATGATGATGGCTATGTACAAATGAGAACGATGAAGTGCATTAAATGTGCTTACAATATATATATATATATATATATATATATATATATATATATATATATATATATATATATATATATATATATATATATATATATATATATATATATGTGTGTGTGTGTGTGCGTGTGTGTGTTCGCCAACATAATTTCGTAATATTTCCGGTAAAACCTTTCAGCGCTGCACAGGACAAATATTTCGTCTCCTCCAAATGATTTCTTGTGCTGTAACAACCACCACGGGCGTGTACGAAGCGACCACGACTACTATATTAAATTTAATCGAATTTCCGCGAAAGCAAATTCCGGTGGATAACATTTTTTTTTTTCGTTACAAAGTGAGCGGCTTCACGAGCGCTCGCACAGTGCAGTGAAAGACTTTATGAGTTCATGAATTATTAATGCTAAGAGGACGGTCGACTTTCGTAATATTCGGCCACCCCTCCTTAGTCCACACTGCAAATCTGAGGCGTCGCTTCGATGCACCTAAAGCGCGTAAAGGATAAGGCAGTATGAGAGAGAAAGAGAGAGAGAGAGAGAGAGAGAGAGAGAGAGAGCAAAAGAAAGGGTAAGCTAGACCGAAGGAGAGCAAACATACTTTTTCTTCATCCGGGCCTGTCGCACCGCTTCCCACTCATCCGTATTCCGCAATATAAACGATGGGCTCTGACAAGGGGGCGAACGGAATTGAATTACTCCGCCCGGGTGTCCGATCTGTCTCTTGCTCGCCAAGCCTCGCTCATTTTGCGCTTCTGTTTTCGTTTATAACTGAGAGACCGGTTTCGTCGTTTGACACCGTAGCCTCACCGCCGATTTCATTCTCTTCAGTTTCGGCGCGATTTTGTTTGAACACGTAAAGTCGCCGTGCGATTTTCCGGCCACCAACTCGCGGCACATGGGGTTACAGTGTTCGTTCTTCTGTTATTGATACGGTTTATTATTATGGTTTGTAGGAGAAGTTGGTACCTTTGGGGGCATTGGCCACTCCTCCTCACACAGGATACGGAAGTTTGTCGGCATACAATCTTGGAAAGGCGCAAAAAATCTCGACCTATCATCTGGATAAATTTATGGCTTTGAGCGACGGTACTAAGCAATCCGTCAAAGAGACAGGTCGTTAATTATCACATAGCTTTCTCGGCATGAACATTGACATACTAGACTCACGAACTCAAATATGTATGCATAAGATCATATTTGCGCTATCTGTATACATTTTCTTTCGCTTATGCGTGTTTTTAAGACGTTTAGTATCGCAGGCACAACGCCCACGAGCGAAAACATAGGTATCGCTAAGACCCTATAAAGCAGGACTAAGTATACGATCGGCGCTGTAACTGTTCGTTTTCTTGTCGTAAAATGTGTACCGTGTTGTATCGTACAGTTGCGGAAGCAGCCAGAACTGCACATTTCTAAACCTCTAGCTGTATGCTTGCGACTTGAATTTTGCAGTTTCAAACCTAGGCGGGTCGTTACTTTGCATTTTCTTAACTCACTTAATGTTAACCTTATTGAATCAAGCAGCTTTTCTGGCATACTATACCATGTTCCAGTCGTTTTCTTCTCTGCACATAACTCTTTTCACGGCCCGGCAAAGTTCTATAGCTCCCATCATGTATGGTTTACGCGAGATGTCGTTTCTGCAGCAGTGCAGCACCTGGTGTGCGCACTTCAGAAACTTTGACGACTGGGGATAAACCATCAACACCTGCATCACGCAAAAGTGTGGCTCACGGAGTCACAATGTACCGGCCAGCTGCGCTGTGCGCCCCGTAGCACAAGGTGCGGTGCTTCTGTGTACTGCTCGTATTGGATAGACCCGTTTTTTCCAGTGTCCGATGGAGTCGTTACAGCTGCATCGAGCGATTCTGCCATGGTTTGACCGCTGGCGGAGAGCAATATAGCTTTTCTAACGGGTCGGTTTACTACCTATCGATCGGCGTTCGATGCCGGAGCACGTAATTCGGTCAGACTGGTGCACGCTTGGTGGGCGGGCGCGCTGGGTATGCCGTCCGTAACCGGCAGCACGTCGTGTTTATACGATTCCATAGTGACTGAAAGCGTAGCGTTAGCTGGAAACTTATTTCAAGTAACGTTGGAAATAGCGCTTCTAATAATAATAATATCTGGTGTTTTACGTGACAAAACCACGATATGATTATGAGGCACGCCGTAGTGGAGGGCTCCGAAAAAATTCGACCATCTGGTGTTCTTTAAACGTGCATTGATATCACGCAGTATACACAGGTCTCTAGCATTTCGCCTCCATCGAATTAGGCTACCGCGTTCAGGACTGAGCCCGCGACCTCCAGGTCAGCAGCCAAGCACTGGAACACCTGTACCAGCCAGGCGTGCAAAATCAACATTTTTCGCTTCTGTGGTCTTCGATGAAGGAGAGATGAAAAATTGGTTATGTTTGAAATTTGTTCGGGAAGTATAACAAGAGCGTTAGAAGTAGCAGCGGGAAGTTGCAGGTTTACAGCGATGCTCAGATACAATTTACATGGGACCGTCCTCTTGTTTAGTATACAAAGGCAAGAGTAATTCACGATGCTTTCGAAACGGGGGAAAACAGTTTTGTAGGAAAAAGTAAACTAAATCGAACAATTGCTCTTGCGAGGTTATAGACTAAAGGGTGAAACCAATGAAATCTTTTTGGAAAGGATCGTAAAAAGGATAAAATAGTGCATCACTAATTTAACCCTGATGGATAGCGGGGAGCATGACAACGACATATCTATGCTTGAACAACCTTCACTAGCCATGACACCTTTCCTGGCAACCTCCTGTACGTTACGAGTCCTCTTTGTATGCACCCCATATTTCACTTCAGTATATGGCGGTGTCGCAACTGTGTAGCTAGGTAGACGTGCAAAAAAAAAAAAAAAGAAATACTACGTCTGGTGCTTCGAGCAACAATCGTGGTCGGTCTTTTATGACTGTCTAGAGTCTTCGCAACCAGCGCGATGCATAAACCAAACTGTTCCGAGTAGCAAAATTAAAAAAGAAATGGGAGAAGAGGGCAAGCTTGTCGGTAGAAATCGCGAATGCTTATTTGCATTCAGTGTATAGCCCACCGCCGAAAGGAAAGATAGAGGTTACCGCCAGGACCATCTGTCTCGCTAGCCACAGACAGACCCAAACATTGAACATAAAAGAAAATTGTTCATAGTGCGGTCTTCTGCTAGTCTTTACGTTATCATTCGTGAGGTCGAGAGGGTCCTGACATTCGGGCTGCCGAGAGCAGGGCATACTTTGTAAAGAAAAACAAAAAATAAGCAACAAAAAAGCAACGAGTTTGCCCGTGGAATGGAGACGGGCAGTTGTCGGCCTTCAGCGCCCCGCTTTATGGCGTCGTCATTGCATGGCGTGTGCATGCCGCTACTTTGTTGCTACGTCTGGCACCGTCGTAAACTAATGACATGGCCCGAGGCATCGATAAACAGGGACGTATACTCTCTTGCTTCTTCGTTTCTTTTATTTTGACTGCTGTGAGAGCTTTTCTCGACGTTTTAGGTTGTGGCAGGCACTTTTATACAGTGCACTTCACGCATGCATGAACATCCGAAATAAGACACCCAAGGTAGGACTCGACTAACCGACCGACTTGACTGGCTTGTCCTGACCTCGCCGGGCCTATGTATAAGTGGTGTTCCTAGCTGTTTTGACTTTCCGGCCTGTTCTATAACACTTATACATAAAGACGCTTACGCATTTCTGCGATAACAAGCTTCACGAAGGTCGCGGGTTTGATCTCGGCCGCAGCAGTCGCGTTTCGATAGCGGCGAAATGCTGGAGGCACGTGTAGTATGCAATGTCAGTGCGCGCTAAAGAACACCGGATGGTCGAAATTTCCGCAGCCCTTCACTACGGCATGCCTCGTAATTAGGCCTCCGTGTTTTCGGAGTTTATTTTCCTTGAAATTCGGACGGTGTTTTTCGGAGTTTATTTTTTGGGAGGAAATTCGGCGTTTATCGGAGTTTATTCCACTTAAATCTCCAATTATCCTAAATTCGGTGTTTAATTTTGCATTATAAGTTGTTGCAATGTGTTCTTATTAATTTTATTTTCAATGAAAATGCGTTGCATTGTTGCTCATAATCCTGTTTCTCCATCCTTTCATTTTTTTCTCACGTCCTGTTCATTTACCCTGTTAATAAGGCTGTTCATGGGCACTGCTGTAAACTCGCCAATATGTACTTTTTTTTTTGGGGGGGGGGGGGGCAGGAGCTGGTGAAGCTGTTATTATTATGTTCACCTATTATTATTTTTATTCTCAATACTCCTAAACCTTAGATGAAAGGATATCTGAACACGAAGACACGCGAACACATTAAGTGTATTTTAGATGTCCGGAAGGTTTGGACGCACTAACACATATACATACAAGCACAAATACTTGAATACTAAACACCTACGTTTGTTCGTATTACAACGTTAAAGCTTGTTGTGATAGACGCAAGCATATTTTACGAGGTTCCGGCCGCTGATGGAGGTGCGCTCCTTTCTATTGATGATTCTCAGCTCCGAAAATGCCTTTTGAACGTTGAAAACGCCCTCTTAAAATCGGAGTTTATCGGATAAATCCGAATTGTCAAAAATTTTACCGGCGAGTGTTTATCGGATTTTGTCGGATTTATCCAAAAACACGGAGCCCTACGAGTCATAATCAAAATCGTGGTTTTGACACCTAGAACCCCAGATATCATATTATGCAATAATAAACTTTGAACCACGGCATCATCGATGCCAGCCTCCGTGTGGGGATGCGCAAAGAACGACCCAACATTGCAAACATTGACATACCCGTATGTGATCACTCGTCTGAAGATCAGACACAAATCTCTGGCTCGCGAGCGTTTTTGCGTTTTGCTCTTCAACGTAAACATTCGCGTGGAGCATGCCTAGTTTCACAGATTCAGGTCAGAAACGCTCCTGCTTCTAGATAAAGGACAGGATGTTCAGTCGTCAGTGCGCTCAGCGGGAACGTGGGAGCACGTGCCACCCGATTCTATATCAGCGACACCTCTCTACCCCAATGCGAGACTCGACGCATGCGCAGTGCGAGATTATTTTGCCCACACACGCGCCGCGTCATTCACGCGCACATTCGTCGAAGGCACCTACCGATAACGCGATCGTGTTACACGGAAATAATCACACCGCAAGCTAACTGCGCATGCGCACAGCCTCGTGTTGCTGGGTAGGCGTCGCTGAGAGTATACCGTGTGTCTCGCATTCCCGTGTTCACTCTAAAGGTGCATTCGACTGGGTACCACCGCGCCCTTACTCACATCGCAACAATGCGGAGACTGCTCTTGATTCGAGCCAGAGAATGCGTGTCCGAAGCGAACGTGCAGCCGCTCGCCTTAGCAGTTGGAGGCCGGAAAAGGATACACGTCACCACATCTTCTGCTGCAAAGAGGCGAGGTGTGGGAGTCACGTGATCAGATCTCGGTCGCCCTCCGAGGTCAAAGTGAAAGCGCCTCAGAGCGCTCTGAGTTGCAGCGTGGTGCTCTGAAAGAACCAGCCGAACGTATTCGGAGCGGTCGATTTCGACCAGCGGAACGTGACGCGCGTCGCCAGAGCACTCTGCTGCGCTCGAAAAGGACCAGTCGAATGTACCATAAAAGTGTTCGCGGCTGTTGCAACTGTGTAGCGGTGAATGTCACTGTGCACATTACGTTCCTCTCGTTTTGATTCCACTGATGACTACGCGGCATGTTCTGGCACAGCTGTTAACTGTTCAACTGTTCGGCGCAAGTGCGAGTGTCTCTTTTGCATTCCCCTCGATAACATGAGGATACAAGAACACGGATATTCGAGCATGAAGGACAGCAACGAATACAACTGAGTAAACAGTGCCAGCTTCTATTTTGCCCTGCCTCGCTAGTATCGGCTGCATGTTAACGCTGCTTTATTGAATCCTCAAGCCAACCAAGTCCGTTTTGCAAGACATTAACCACTCAGCAATTATACGTTTCGCCGATCCCATTTGAGTATAACTACCTTAATTGAAGATGTTTGTTTCGAAAACAAAAAGAAAGAAATAACGACTTAAAACAATTCTTGCGAGTTTCGCGACATTGCAAAAGAAGGAAATGCTTCTAGCCGAGTCAGACTGACTCTACTCATTATTATTTATTTTATATTGTTGCCTTTTAATTCGAACGCATTGATGTGCTATTAAGGCTTGTGCAAAAAAAACTTGTTGGTTTGTCATATCGCAGCTAAGTTTGTGCCACAATGGTTGCTGCGAAATATATTGCGCAAATAAAGAAAGAAATGAGAACGAAGTGAGCACGTTATCAACCTACATTTACAATTTGTGTTAAAATACGCACATCGATGTACTGTGAGCAGCAAAATTTTGCGGGATCTCCAATGTATGGCGGAGGGGCGCAAAACTGCATTGTTGCACCCTCTGCCGCAACCGCGCCCGATGTCAAGGCTCACGGCACTTCCGCACCAGTCATTCTTTGCGCATGTCTGCCCTTGCTTCGATATCAGACATGCCTCATCGCTTGGTTCCCCTGGACGCGCAAGCCGTAATCATGTTGACATTGCGCGTACTGGCGGAAACAAGAATGAAAGAATGCGTTCTACTTCTGCCTGACTTGTTCGCATTTCAGTTGTCCAATGGCCTGCGTACAGTCGGCCACAAAATAATACGGACCACGCGAGCGCAGGGTGAACTTCCCGTCCGCGCCATTCATTGGCGAGCCGTCTGCTGTCGAGTGCATAGCGCTGGCGATTGTGCGGCCAGAGCTGTGCTCTAGATGGCAGATGGCTCGCCACAAGACGTCAGTTTCGCCACACTCTCGCGTAGTCCGTATTATTTTGTCAGGATCGCACATATATTTATAAGGAGTATCTGCTGACTTCGTTGCATATGCCTCAATCTTGTGCAGCAAGCACGCGGGAAGGCAGGGTTGATAGTTGAGATACATGAACAATAAATTTATTGTGTGCACAATATTGCACTCTAGAACCCTTCTGTATTGCATCCCGCGGCTTTTCCTATGGCGTCATTTTTTTTATTATCTGTAGAGATTCCACATTACAATATGTTGCGTTGTTTTGAAAGTGCTATACCCTTTCATCCATTGAAAATTCGACTCCATTGCCAATCTCCCGTAGTGGGTAAGCGCCATTTGAGGAGCAAGCAAGCAACTAACCAACCCTCGCTGCGTCCTCGTTGCACCTATGCAGTTCTCCATGTCTTCGTCTATAGAACGCGAGGGCACCATGAGTAGCAGCGTGCAAGCGTTCCGAAGTAGTTTCTTCGACTCTCGCCGGCGAGCACCCTGGGTGCTTCTCTACGGTGCCATCAGCCTCACTGGCACGATGCTCATCATTGTCTTCCTGGTCTTCTTATTCGGTAGAATGCTGCCCGTTAACGGGCGCACCGAGAAGAGTGCGTCGACCTTCTGCTGCCCCAACGTTCTGGAGAGGGTCTACCGTGAGGTGAACTTCCATCGCGATCCTTGTGAGAACGTTCTCGACTACGCCTGCACCGGTAAAGCGCGGTCGGCGATTCGTAGAGACTACATAGACCAGTCTTCGACGGCACTGGTGCCTGGAGATCCAGCTAACATGAACCCCGTCACGGCTGCAGGCAAGTCCATCGAAGCTTACTACAAGGGCTGCCTTGAGCACCCTTATGCCAAAGAACCCTGCGGCTACCTGGCCGCCAGAGCAGTTCTGGAGGTCGCCGCAGCTGAGGCCTTTATGCCGGCCGATAGTTTGCTTCGATTAGTGTTTGAGCTGTCCCTCAAGTACGATTTGCCCTCGTTGCTGGACATAAGTGTCCAGAGAGGTGGTTCCGAAATTTCTACCTACTTGAGCATCACGTTTCCGTCGCTGGGCAATGTTTCACTGGCGCAGGATCCAGACGTACTTCAGGTTGTTAAATTCGACGCACTTTCTACCATCAACAAGGCTCTTTCGACGAGCGTTGTGCTGTCAGATGCCGACGTCTTCTTCAATGCCCTGGCGCGAGCGAACGCGAATCAGACGGAAACGAGCACTCTAGGAGACGTACAACACGCTGTACCGAGCATTACTCCAGTTCAGTGGAAGAACATAACCGACAGGTTTTTCCACTCGGACAAGATCTCCACTGTAGTTGGCGTGCCACTCAGCGAGCTGGAAAAACAGATCAACGACTGGATCCAGTACGAAGCTGAACCAAATAGCGTTGCTCTCGCTCTGCTGGGAGCCTCAGTACACCTCACGTCGAGGATCACTGTGAATGGTCAGAAGAACGAGAAAAAGACCAAGTCATTCTGTGAGACAGCTGCGAAAGAACTGCGGCCGCTATGGGTACTGAAAGTTGTTGACCGTTTCCCTCCGCAAGCCTTGAACAAGGCGGTCGAGCGCGTTTATTGGCTCGTTTTAAGAAGAGTGCTACGTATAGTGAGCTTCACTATGGTGAAGAGCGACCGAGACGATTTGACGAGGAAGCTAGTCAAGATGCGCCTGCTGTTTCCTTCAGACGTGGCGCCTGCCGAGCTCGCCATTCCCACGCTGACGCAAGACTTCGCCCGCGCTTATGTGGCTGCCCGTGCCTACATCTTCGAAGTTAAGCGACACCAGGCGGAGATCGTAGGCGTGGGTCGCGATTTTATGGACGAACTCGAGAAAGCCACCATCTTTGCCACAGCGGACACGATCACAATACCTAGCAGCATCTACGCGTCACTGATGGCCATCAACACGACGGAAGAGCTGCTCCTTATGCCCACCGTCGGTGTGCGAATAGCGAACGTGATTTGGCAAGCAGTTCTGACGGGAAACTGGAGTCACGGATCCAGGGCGCTGCTGCGCATTTACGTCGAATGCATCAAGGACAAGGTCAAGGCGATATCCTCGACCCACGCGGCTCTCTCGGTCTCGCACTGGCTCAGTCTTGAGACCGTCGTGGAGGCGACACGCGAGGAAGACTGGCATGCCCACGTCGACGGTTCGAGAAACCTGACGTTCAGCCAGCTCTTCTACGCCATGTACGTGCAGCATCACTTCTGCAGCGGTCTGCTTTCGGACGACTCGCCTAATTTCGTCAAGAAGGCGAACGCCTTGATCAGTTCTTTTCCGGATTTCATTTCTTCGTTCAAGTGCGGAAAACGTTTGCGCAGTGAGGTAACCGTGTGCTTGCAGCATTTGTTCAGTCGGAAAAAATAATGGCGATTGTTGGTGCGGTAACGTGTTCAATATATTACGAGCTTCCTGCATTATTGTTCATTTGTTTGAATCCTCGCTGATTGAACGACAGCGTCGCTAAGCGATTTAGCTGGCTTGTAAATAGATCTTGTTGGCGAACCTAACAAACTAACAAAATATCAGAAGTCGTAGTTTAGGAGTTATGCTTTCTCTGTGTACGCTTATCGTGTGTAACGTTTGTTTTATGTTTTGTTGCTATAACCTACTTTGCTTAAGTTCAAATTGAAACTCATAAATGATAATGAAAGATTTGCTATGGATAATTACTAGCTATATACTGACTCTAGTAGGGATGTTATGGGCTTCAGATGTAATTACAATCATTGATTTGAGGGGCTCCTGTGAAACCTCTCTGCCTGTCAGCGCACGCTGTCAGCGCATGTGCTAAGAATCGAAACAGGTGGTTCTCGAAACATGTCAAGCAAGCGCTTCCACAAAATCGGTGCGCGGGCATGTGACGTGTCACAAAGGAGGAACACGTCGCAAGTCTGATAGCTCCCGGTTAGCCTAGCACTGCAGATGATGACTCGCTGAATGCAACGCGTCTTACCTGTCCACGCATGGGCACTGAACCGGCAATGCTTACGCGAGCTTCAGTACCACGCTACAATGTTGGTCCTAAATATGTGCATCCGTGGCAATAATCGTAACTATGCGGGAAGTTCGCGTATACTCAATCGATACATTAATAATATAGCTACCATTAGGCGAAATGAAATAGATATAGACGTGTGGATTATAGGCGACGGTTACATCCTGTATCGACATTAAATCATGTCAATTTTAAGTATTCCCTAAAGTTTTGTTGATAATTGCCTTTTATCTTATTAATGGTTCTTTTTTTATTCTCAACCATTGTTGCTTCCCTTTAGACTGTGTATTCGAGTCGCAGCAACAATATTCCTTACAACTATGCGCATTGTTTTATTCAGTTGAAATCTGCAGTCCCACTTCTAAGTCCGCAAAAATGCAGCATACGTACCCGTCTACTTTTGACGTCTTCCGCCTAGTATTCTTCATTATTTAGGAGTGGCGAATATATGCTGGATACTAACATCCTATCTATATGAGATTCCGGATCAACAGCTTTTTCGCAAATGTGCAAGATGAACACGTTCCCTAACCCATTCCATCTGAAATGTATCTAGACAAGCATCAGGACGACACGTGCAAATTGTCCCAGGAAGGGCCAGCAGAGGCAGAACACATGTTGTGGATGCGTAGTGTAGTTATCAGAACGATGGCAGTTACTACGCAGGCCCTGTCGTCGAGGTAGGCCGCCGCTCTGCGCAGCTCAGACCTCGGTATCCAAACGTGGGCAGTCCAGCAAGCGTTTGAGGTGACGTTGAGTCAGGGCCTTGACGTTCCCCCAGGGGAAACCTAAGCCTGGGTTGCGTTAAACCTTCCCGGACGTTCAATAAAGTTGCATCCTTTCATACGCATACGGTTTGTGTCATACGCATAGTTATAGATATTTCTTTCATAAGGGCTACGTGTCATATCACTGCACACGACGTCAAACGATTCATCTAAACTCTGTTACACCGAGGTTTTTTGACTGCATTATAAGTTTCGTATCTGTGTGGCTGTCTCGTAGCGAAGTGGACAGTCCGGCGAGTTGGTTGAAAGTCCTCATTTGACTTTCACCCCGTTTGCTGTGCTTCATATACGAATGTCTATCAATAACCTTCTGGGCTCATCCACTCTCAAAGGCGTTGGCGACCACTTCATCGTCGCCTTTTGTGTGTTCATCATGGCTGAGCGCACTAACTTATGAGTGCATCGCGAAAGATAACGTCCACCTATATCGAAGTCGTGCGAAATCATTTAATGCGAGGCTTTACGTCCAGAGAAATTGGGACGGGCAACCACGTCTGGGAGGGGCTTGTCCATTATCCGCGGGGAGCCCCGGGGATTGTCTGTGGTCAGACAGATCTCGCCGGTGACACGTCTAGCTCTCTGTGGGAGCTCCGGAGAGCATATAGACGGGCCATCAGAGAAATTTTTTCTCTCAAATTCCCCCGGGGAAGACGTGCTGTCAGAAGACAGGATAACTGAGGAAGACAGAGTCTGGCACATCACAAACTAAGGGACCGAATTCACAAAACTTCTCTCTTTTAAATGCGTTTTCCCATTGGCCAACCGGCTTTGCTTGGGATATGCTCCATATCGTGAGTGGCTGAAATATTATTTTACGAAAATTTTTGCTTAAGGCGTTCTTGTGAATACGGACAGAGGTTCTTTTTTTGTGTGTGAGGATGATGCGAATTTGCCTGAATATTTAGTTATTCTCTAGGGTTCTTGATCACTCACTGTTAATTTCTTAATTATTCAAGAATGGCCTTTCGCGCGCTAAGAATAACCACAGCTGAACTTTTGCTAACTGTTCCTAACCAAAACGTACACTGGTCTTCCGCGATCATGTCTAATATGATTTCTTAAGCATGAGGTAAGGAAGCGAATGAGCGAGGGTCTGTCTTTTCAGAATGTCTTTCCTGGTTACACACTCTGAAAATAGTTGCACCTGATGGAGTGTGGTCTTGTAGCACAATAATAATCGTCATTTATCCTGCGTTTCTTTGCTGGCTGTAACATTGCACGACGGGTATACTTTCGGCGCTCGAATGGAGTGCGTTCTATGAGCTTATGATGGCTAGCGCAAGCCAAACAAGACACGATAAGAACAGAGACGACACATTCGCTGCGATGATACACCGAAGCTACGACACAAGCGTTGCGCTGTGCGGAGCTGATGCAGCGCCTGTGTCGTGTTGCACCTCGTTGTCGCTTGTTCTCTACGAGCTGGCCATCATGAGGATATTCGAACTCGCCCAGTTTGACATGTCCTATGACTATGAGCTTGACATAGTTTATCCATGAGAAAAAAGTAGCGAGCGGCGAGTTTTCAAGAAAGTGCAAGCGAGGGAAATTACTGTTGCGGGACAGAGACCCCCCTCCCTCCCACTCAGGGGCGTAGCCAGAAATTTTTTTCGGGGGGGGTTCAACCATACATTATGTATGTTCGTGCGTGCGTTTGTATGTGTGCGTGTATATATGCGCAAGCAAAATTGAAAAATTTCGGGGGGGGGTTTGAACCCCCCCAACCCCCCCCCCCCCCTTGGCTACGCCCCTGCTCCCACTCCTTCAATAGGAGTAACTGTGTCAGGTTGAAACGGTAGCTCGTATCACTGTATGGTACAAGCTGCCGATACAATAGCCTAAAATGAGTTAAAATGAGTTGTAGTCGTGATCACTGGTAGCAAAACAGGCTGTTCATTCGAGCGCAGAAAAAAATCTTCGATACTCATGCTGCCTGATCCCCGCGTCGGTACTATAAACAATCATCAGATGTTTAATGCCGACTTACGATTTTTCTATTACGTTTGAGCACATGTAAATAGATGTATTATTCTACCATTCACCATACCTTACCATTAGCTCGTCTTGTAATCACGTTAAACTGACATTAAACGACATTAAAGGAGTGCGTGGAAGCCATGAGATTTTGTTGCTTTTGCACTCATGGAGCACGCATCGCATATTTTAAATGGCCACGTCTCTGTCTAAATGAAGGAAGGGAATTGTCGAGGGCTCGTTTCTTTGCTTGACACAACCTGAATGAAAACCAACAGATAATAAAGCCAAGGAAAGGTATAAGGGTCGTTAATTGTACTGTTTTGTGTTCGGATCCGAAGGTTGCAGGTTCGGTCCCTGCCAGCGGCGAATTGTCTTTTCGTCCACTTTACTTTCTTCACACATATATCACAATTACTACGACATAAAACAGTACAATTAATGTGCCCTATACCTTCACTGGCTTCATTATAAGCTGGTTTTCATTACGTGTCTGTCTAACTACACGTCACCGCGCACTTTGCAATGAGAAGCCCCAGGCATGTAAAGTTAGGCGTACATGTCGGTAAATACATGTATATAACTGTTTCCCTATCATCCCTCATCTCCCTTCACATCCATTTGGGTGCTGCCCCAACCTTTTCCTCCAATCTTCCTATTCCTCAGAGCAGGGTCGCATTCTAGAACAACTTAGCTCGGGCAAACATCATTGGCTTTCTCTAAGGGCAGTACTTCTCCCTGCTTCCTTGGTACCATCGGTTTCATACCACTGTACGCACTCGCCCATAGAACGAGCAATCCCGCCGCTCATTTCAACGGGGGCGCATGAACGCTCGCCCGTATGAGCGGCTGCGACAGCCGCTGTGTGATTTATCGCTCAAGACTTGTTCTGCACGCCCCTCGCCTCATTGCCTTTCTTCCCCGATACTTCCGCTTCGAAACTCCTTCAAAGACCACTAAGCCTTGTTTAGCTTAATCACTCTCCCGAGCCTCGCGTTGTGTTTCGGACGTCGCGTGCAGTGCTATGACTGCAGCAAAATTTATGAGCGCCCCCCGGCGTCCGCTACATGTTAAGCTTTACTGGAAGAAGAGGCATATAGAACAAGCTGTTACTACTGTGTGGCGGAACTGTGAAACTTGAGTTTACAAGACTGAGCAAAAAGCGAACTCGTATTTATCGATTAGCGGGAGTTCTGGCACAAAGCATGATGGTTCTCTCGTTAAATTCTCAGAGCGGCTTCTGCGGTACCAACGTTTGTTAATGGATACAATAATGTACACAGAAAGATAAAAACCACGCATTAGCAGTGTACTACTTCTACACTCAGCGTTGAAGGGAGACAAGTCAACGTGGAAGATAATTCTTCGGATATGGCTGCGTTATACACTGCATTTATCGAATGACAGCAGTGCATGCTAATTTTAATAGTTCTTTAATAATATTCAGGGATTGCAAAGTCGGAATCCTATGTTTCAAACTTTTACTGGCATCTAACAATGCGTGAATTATGTCGCCATTTCTTCCCAAAGAACTGTAACATTGTTTCTGCAATTTGTCAGGGAATGTGAATCAATGTTGGTCTGTGCTTCATAAGAAACAGTTTTCATTGAAATATCGTCATTCGTCTTTTCTTTTTGTAACTCCCCGCGCAAGTGTCCTTGGAGACGCTGCATTGAAACCGTAGCGGGAATTGTTATTACGGATTTGGAACGTTGCGTCACCTGAGCAATGGCTTGGCTGAAAACATGCGCTCTAGAACGTCCTCTGGCCTGGCTTTTCGTGTAACCGTAGGTGAGCGCGAAATGTGGAAGGGGGGGGGGGGTCGCTTCCGCCACTCACTATCCATCGAGTGGGGAGGGCGCAAACTCTGCCCCATACTTATACCGAATCAGGCCTGTCCCGCCATCGGTTAATGTGCAGGTTTTTTACACGATAAAGACCACCGAGGACCCGGCCCTAGTGGTTGGATTACAAAGCATCCCAGCCTTTGCATCCGGAAATCCGGGGACGAAGGACAGGACGTTGCGAGAAGCACGTCAGTCATCGCTTCGTTTTCACTTTTGTATCCATTGCAACCCGCCGTGGTGGTCTAGTGGTTAGGGTGCTCGACTGCTGAGCCGAAGGTCGCGGGATCGACTTGCGGCGCCGCATTTACGATGGATGCGGAAATGCTAGAAACCCGTGTACTTAGACTTAGGTGCACGTTAAAAAATCGCAGATGGTCGACATTTCCGAAGCCCTCCACCACGGCGTCCCACATAACCATATCGTGGTTTTGGGGCGTTAAACCCCGACTATTATTATTATTATTTGCGTCCATTACGAAGCTTGGTTCCTTTCAGACTGGTTGACCAATAATTAAGGTGGGAGGAGGTAGGAGTTGAGGGGGAGGGGGTAATTGGAGGCGCGCTGCGGTTAAACTTGCCCCCCCGCTCCTCCCCCCCCCCCCCCTCTTCCCCCTTTCTAATGGAGGACCCTGCGCACGCCTGTGCGTTTAACTATAAGTTTACGTGAAGCACTTGACTGGAAGTACAGTCACAATAATAAGCAGCTTACGCTTGTGTAAATCTCGGTGTTTAGGAAAGTATAAGCAACGATTCTTCGTGTCGTTATTGTGGGATCTTTGTATCAGTGAACAAGTGCCTAATTACGACAGGAATGGGCTAGTAGAAGAACATTCCCGCATCTCTACAGTGACTGTCGTTTCGACGCTACCGTTACTGTAAAAGCCTTTCCGCAACCTTCTGGCTCGGTCGATTGCCACACAACACGGCGACGCCGTGCCAGTTCCGCAAGGCCCTTCAGACTGCGCAGCAATGCGCGCGTAAGCGCGGCGCGATTGCAACGTCCTCGCCCGGGTGGAAAGGCGAGAGCGAAGAGACACTGACGGCTCGGCGAGGCTCGCCCCTAAATCCTTGCATCCTGCTACTGTGACAGTACGCAGGCCTCCCCCTCATTCGTGCATAATTACCGACGCGCGTTCTTCGTAAATGCCTCGGGTGTCCCTGCACATCTCCACGTACGCACGCGAGCGGAAAACGGAGTGCCTGCTCCGTACAGGAAGGAAACGCGCGACGCGCGGCTTACGGCGTTGCGCTGAACACGTCAGGATTACGCTACACTTTGAGCGAGCAAATGCTGCAGCAAACCAGAACGTTCCAGTAGCAAAGAAGTAGCGAAATAAAGTGACGGACAACAAGCATATGTTGCCGGCTTTTCTATCCGTAACGTTCATGTGTACCAGGGCTGAAGTTTATTGTAATGACGCAAGACTTCTTTCATCTTTTTTTTTTCATCCCACATATTTGGCTCCGCTAATGAATAATTGCTTCTTATTTATCCATCTCTATTAGGCTACGAGCTGTTGATATATATTTTTTTTTCCGCGCGCAGTATAAACACACTATGATTGTCGCTGCTAACGGTGGTATTCATCGGTTGAGTATAACATCGGTTGAGGGGGTGAAACGCACTCTCTAATCACGTTGACTTAGAGCATTGTTCGGCTATTGTTTTGCGTTCAAGGCAGCGACTTAGAGAATAAAGGAGATTTATCCTCTTGCGATAGCGTCGTCCTTTATTAGACTGATACAATGCAGGCACATAATCCTCCTGTGATGCGATTTTTTAGACTTAGGCACCAGGCTCTTGCATTTGATAAGCTTTCATTCAGACAAAATGTTCAGTGAGAACGGAATGTTTCACAACCACTCGGTGAGGAAAACGGCGTTGTCACAAGTAATACAACAGCTACGTTTGGGCACATTAATTTCAGCGCGTCGCATTTTCCGGGCACATGAAAGCGCACTTCCCGCCGTGCGCTGAGTGTGTGTTAACCGTTAGCTAAGTTTAAACGCAATAAAAAAAAGAAAAGAGCAGAAGGTGAGAAGAACAGCAATATACAATAAATATATAATTTGAGAAAGATCACCACTAAGATGTTTAGTGGAAAAGTTCTTAAATTTAAGACTTGTACTTTTATTTGACAAATGCGAATAAGTGAAAATTAATGGTGATCGTTTCCGCGTGTTGCGACTGTTGTGTGTATTTCACGGTTAATCTTTGCAGATTTGTACAACTGCGTCATAGCATGCGCCAGAATCCCTCGAGCTTAATTACTTTGCTGAGAACGCGGTATTTTGTTTTAAGAACAAAAAGGTCTTTCATGCTTGATAACTGGCGAAATATAACGCCTAATTATCATCAGTTTAGTTAGTGCATTGTTTGCAGCCCTGAAAATATGAAAACGCGTGCGAGCGGTCTCCTTACGAGGAGTAAAATAAGTGTCAGTCGTATTTATTTATGGAAGTTGTGTGCCCACTAAAGTTGGACTTCCCGGCACGGTAAGAATGTTTCTTTTATTTGATGACAAGATATTTCTATTTTACAGCGACAGCACTAGCGGAGGTCGATATGAGTTGGCGAGTAAGCTGATACAATGTATTTGTGCAAAATAACGAATTAAGACATGTTTAATAATCGTGCTAATGCCACAACGCAGAACTACGCGGTCAAACTGCATCGCGTGCTTACAAGTAAGCACTTCAGTATTACGTTCGCTGCTCCAGTGAAAATACTTCAATCGAAACAGGTGGTGAAAAACGCTTCTGATAAACAAACTCGCGTGTTGCTCCTTCGAGAAAAAGTACTAAGGCACACACTAAGGCACAATGTGAAACATCACGCGATATCCATCACATGTGCATCGAGCACACCACCCCCGTTATCTTGGATACGGTACACTTTCAGCGAAACGATTTGTAGAAGTCCTCGAAAGTGGACATGAAGAAGTCCACGTCCAAACCAAACGTCAAGTGTTCGCTGTGCGGTGCCTGGCAGAACAAGAATCGCACGAGGGTCATATGGAATATATCGGCGCGGGTCAGGCGCCATCCGGCGCCAGTGTCCACCCGGGCGTCCCACTGTGCTCCCACGCTAGCTTCGTAGCTCGTCTGGACACTGAGCCACAGAAGATCTGACGGCCACTCGATCAAAGATCGGCTGTTGTTTTGTATGCATTCGCGGTACGACTGGAGTGTCGCTTTACTCGAGGCGCTCCAGTTTCCTTGAAACACAAACTGCCACAAGGAATCCGCCAGATAGACCCCCACAGTGGGCATCAAGACGAGCGGATCTGCGGCTTTGCTCAGCGAGATGATGGTGTAGACCAGCGTCGGTACCAAAATGACGTTGCCACTTATTACTACTACGCGATTCTCCCTGAAATCTCTGACGTAATCGCTCGACATGCCCAAAGCGAAGGTCCAGTGTCGTTGCACACGCATAGCGTATGCCCGCGTCACCAGTTCTGCGTGGACATAGACGTCACCGTCGGGACAGTGACGTCGCTCGGAAATAGGTCGGACGGCAGGACTATTCGCATTCGTTCGAACATTTTTCTGAGCGTGTTGAAGTCTTCGCTTTCCATGCCGCTGGAGGCTTTGCGTAGCAGAGCGCCGACAATGATGATGTACGCGCTTCTGATGGCGGCGTCTTGGGAAGGCGAAACTAACTCTTCAGTCTTGTCCAGCACCAGGAGTGGGTGGAGGTTCTCGGCTCGAATCCGGCATGCGTGCGTTCTGGCGTCGCTAGTGTTCGCCTTCAGAAGCACGCTTGAAGCAAGTTTCACTGATGCAGCCACTAGCGTAAACACCAGAGTCAAACGAAGCCTGTCGGGCTTGAGGACATTCGTAGAAACATATTTCAACGACCGCATGGGAACGCTGTAGATGGTGGTGTTGTCCGTGACGTTGAAATTGGCCAAAAGTTCTTTCCAGCGGCTCGCAGTAATGACGGTAGTGACATCAGTAAGGACATTCATGGTGTATTTTTCGGTGGGGCTAGACTTGAACTTCTCCAGCTCTTCTAGAAAAGCCTGTAACTCTCGTATTTCAACTGCCAGGGAGAAGAACTTGTTCACTTCTTCAAGGGCTCAGGTCATTACTTCTCGCAAGGTCGGAGAGTCGATTTCCGGTGACGTCGCGAGTGTCGGCAGTGCGATGTTCAGGGACATCGTAGAATCGGCCAGCGCACCGACTTCGAAATGAACCACAGACGGCAGTCCGAATCGAAGTGACAGGTCAATAACGCGATGAGGGCTTGAGGAGCCAGATTGAAGTCACGGGATGGGTTAGTGACACTGATGACAGCGTCTGCCGACGATCTTCCCACGGAGACACTGTCGTTCTCCGTCGAAAAGATGCAAGCGCGATAGTAGGCGGCCACAGTTTTACCGGCATGGGTGACCGGAAAGCCGTCAAGTGGCCCCGTGTTGCGAATGAGTGGTTCGGTTGCGTCGTCTCGGTTCGCGATGAATGCGTAGCAGGTGTAACCGAAGATGCTGTAGCACGGGTCGACGCTGAAGTTGGCGGCGCTGAAGAGGTGTTGAATCACATCTGGGCAGCAGAAGGTCGTCGTGTCCACGCGATGCGCCGAAGGCTTTACGTATATTAAGCACGAACCTATGACGACCATCACGACGGTACACACGAAAGCCGTGCGTAAGTCGACGCTCTTGGGACTGGAGCCTGGCTTGTTGAAGCTGTGCGAACCCTGTTTCACGGCTTCTGCAGCCAGAGTCGCCTTTCTTCTCTTTCTGATGACGATGATCATTCTCTTCGTGATGGCACTCACCCACTATAATCGGGATGGGCCGTAACTTGATGGCAGGATGTTTTAGGTAATGAACTGTGAAGCTAAGGGCAACTGAAAACTTAGATTAAAAGTAAAATATGGACTAAATTACAATGATAAACCAGCAAGCAATCAGACGTTCAGATGGATTTTATGAAATAGACAATAACCCACGTGGAGGTAAACGTCTGGATATGACGTTATATAAAGAATCGATTTAGACAAGTGGATTTGGAACAAAAAAGAAGACGTGAAATAAACTAACGCGGTAATCTTTTTGTTTCATTTATGTAATCGAATACAGCAGAGTAGACATCCCTGTGACTACAACCTAATGTAGGAGCCCAAATACGATGAAAAATGTAGCCAGCTTCGTGCTTGGAAATCAGACTTCTTCCTCCTCATAGTGCATTTTATTATTCTTCTTTCCTGCAGAAAGGATAGGAAGGTGCTATTCCTCTAGCCAGTCGGCTTAGTCAATAGGCTTTGTCAATTTATAACTGCTCGAAAGCAGCCGAAGCGCCAACCTTAAACAAAACGTTCACTTCCAATCACTGTTTACTGAAAGATTAGAAGATGCATTCTTATAAATCCACTTCCTCTTACGTCTTATTGGACGTTCTGCGCCTCTGAATCACTCTACGCGCAGCAGTATTATCGAGACCGGCGAGATTGAGCACGTCATATGTTAGTTTTCTGCGGCTGTTCTTGCGAGGTGTCCGCAGATCCTATTCGCTGCTCATACAAACCCGTTCTGGCATCAGTGACTGAGCCATAGCTGTAGCGAATGGGGCAGCCATATTTCATGTGGCTCGAAAAAGGGGAGAGTCTGTAAGTTGTGAATAATTAACCTGTAGGAGAAGACAGGCAATTGTAGTCACTTCTGAGAAGAAAGAAAAGCCTTTCGCCGTCGAGTCGTCTTAGACAAATGCATAAGGGACCATGTGACTTCTTGAAGAAGACCGCATGAGCCTGTGATCGGAAGACTAACAGATGCACGTTTTGTTTATTCACTTACGACCATTGCCACTATGACATTATTAGCCTGAATCTAAGTTCCCTCAATATATTCGCCTTACAGTAGAAAGAGCTCAGCTTGGAAAAAAAAGAGGCTTCAGTAAAAGTACCGATACACTGCATAAACGCCGCATAGAGTCAGCTTTGCTGCAGCTTAATCAACGTAAGATGACTTCTGGGGAACCAGCAAGCCCCATATATCAGATGTTATGCATATAATGAACACGGAGTAAGAAAGAAGGACCAAACCAAGCAATTTATTCAGAAGAAAAGTAGGGGATGAAGTGGATATGACTTATCTCTTGGCCAGCAAGGCATTATTCACGTGCTAAAGTGCAACAAGCCTACGCTTCCGTGTGATTATAATCGTAACTTCTTCCATATAGTAGTGCATCTCTAACATCACGAGGAATACTTGATGCCAAGGGCAACTAAATTAGATACGACTTATCTGCTTTAAACGTAGCTAAACCACACCAGAAGTAAACTGCCAAGAACTCCTTTGAGATTATCTCTTAGAATTGGAAATTTGCAACCTGGAGTAACACCGACAATGCAATGCCCAGTGGGTTCACTGTTGCAATCCTTTTAACGAAGCCGTAAACTTTACCAAAGCGCCACCGTTTTCTACTGCAATGATAAATGTTCCTTACCCAAACAAAGCGACATGAGTGTTTTCGCTGCGAAGGCTAGACTGATTCATCAAACGAACCCTTCGGCCACTGCGTTATTCTTCTTTGTTTCGGCATTATACCTTCGTTATCCTGCAAGTGTTCACGTTCCTGACACTTTTTACCGTATTAAGTTTCTTTATTTTCTGGTCTCTCGTTATCAGTGGGGTTTATTACTTCCGTTCCGAGTTCCTTGTGCCTTGAAACAAAGTACTCATGGCATACGAGCGCAGAGGAATGTGAAACTCCTAACCTAACGAGATAATGCAGCCCCGAACGAAACCTTACCAAGGCGCCGAGCTTGTTCCTTTATCGTGTTTCTTAACTATGGCATAAGAAAAAAGAAGGAATGTACACAATGCTCCTCAGCCGGTGGGATCAGCTTTACTTAATAGAATACAGAACACAAGAATGCGGGGCAGAGATTGCTTGATCATCAATACACAGAACACTCGATGAACGCTCACTGAAGACGTGGGAAGGAAGCGGCTGCACCGTAGGGAGATACGTACGAGAAGAAAAACGGTAGAAGGCTTTACAAGGTGATGAAATAAAAGAAAGATTCAATCAAAGCCAGCGTCTCATTGTTTGTCTTCTTCTCATTACCCACACATTGCATAAGATGTTATGTATCGTTTAGTAATGCTTTATTTCACGCTTTTCACTCATTTCGCTTTATAATCGACAGCGTGGCCAAACTCCCTCGTTGGGTATGAACCAGTTTCCCTAGGGCGACAAAACAAAAAAGTGGGGGACTCTTGAGCTTCACCTTCAAGAGTAGACCGCGATAGCGTAATCGGGGTCGAGCGAGGGGTCGTAAGTTCGACTCCCGGCGACGGAACTTTTCTTGTAGTTTTTTTTTTCTTTGCAATCTGTTAGTATTTATATTTTACAACGTCATATCCGTGACGGAAATACGTCAGTGGAGCCGTGGTGGACCCCGGCTTAAAACACTGTCGTGTTAAAGAAAGAAAAAGAAAGACCCGGCGTGGATGTGTGGTAGAACACCTGCTTACCACGCAGAGGGCCTGGGTTCGATTCCCGCTCGGGCTGATTATTCTTTTTATTATTTATTGATTTGCATCTATTTCGATTATTCGGTCACGGACAATGATGATTCTTCGCTCACAACCCACGGAGCCGACACCGACGCCGGAATTCCCGCGATGCGAGCTCTTTACCGCTATCGCGTTAAAAAAGCAATCATCCATTCGTTTTCTTTTAAGCCAGTATTCTTTGTTTTTTCCTTTCCGATCATATCTAAATAGGCTTGGGCATGCTCCTATGACATTTACGTTGGTTTTATTTACCTATTTTATCGTATGCTGAAGAACAGTGAGACGTGACTTGAAGGTGTAACGATGTCCCGGTGGACGCACTGTATCGCTTCAGGTGCTCACCGTTTCTGCGTGCATCATTTGTATCGCCTGAAACTTTAAATATTTAAGTGAAGCTGATCGTTTGTCATGCGTTGTCCTTCCTTCCTTCCTTATTTATTTATTTTTGCTGTCCGTTGAGGTACGAGGCCCGTTTGTCATACTGTCAATGACACTGATAGTGTTTTCTGCTTCGTCGACCACCTTGAATTCCAATTTCCAGTTGACTTTCTTGTCGCAAGAAGTGCGGAATTCGCCGATCTCATCGCTTAGGTAAATGTGACAAAAAGATTTCTGCGAAAGGTGACGGCCCTTTATCTCATTTTTAGAAATTTCAAGAAAGGCGTGAGATGCATTGCGCACTTCGCGCTCACGCTCCATTTGTTTTATATGTAGTGCTTTTTTTGTATATTAATGGAATGACATTATAAATGGCTTCTATAATGCCACGTTTCTACAGTTTATTATAGATGGACTTCGTCCGCACCGTAGGTATCTCTGTAATAGAAACTATGGACCGATCCTAGAAAAAGGCCAATAAACGTGGGAAAAATACTATAAAATGTGCTGTATGGAAGGAGACGTCGACAATCAAATGTTTTGTAGCACAAGGCAGCTTTCCTCGTGGCCTGGACTTTCTTGTCGCCTTGGGCTACAAAACAGGTTGTTAATTTTTCCTTTCAAAACCCTTCCGCCACTTTGCGGGTTCCTGCAGAACTGATTTTCAATAAAATGTGCGGTAACATGAAGCTTGGTTACTGTAGTGCTATGCTGAGTCATGTAATCGCTGTGCTGCGAAATGTGGTGTGGACAATTAGCCGCTTTGACGCTCTTAAGTAACCGCGTCACGTAAGGTTCGCTTCACATAGATTCCAGCACCTGCTTTTGATCTGATATCACATGCCTATATAATGAATATGCATACACCTGAAACTATGCCATGACATTACATGTCCGCCAGCTACGCTACGAAATAACATAGCAACGGAAGTGTTCTTTTGTAGCTTACAAGATGAGAATGCAACGGTGTCCCTTTGTCTCTGCGCAGTGATATTAACAGAAAACAAATCAAAACCAACAGGCTGCTTAAAAGAGAGAAAACGTCCAAACACTCCAAACTGAACAATGCTTTAAAAAAGTGATTTGGTTGATGGACTGAAAAGGCGGCGCAGAACCGGGGACAGAAGAGCGACTGTGTGTTTATGATGAAACGTTGATTTCGCGACAAAAACATTTTCGCCTTCAGCTAAAGGAGCCGCCTCGCTGCTATCTAAGGAAAGTCGACGTACATGATGGAGGAAGGCAACAAACCTTTGCCGCCGCAGCAGCAGAACTGGTATAGAGATTTGTACATGAATCGCTGACGACAGGGAAACGCGATGTCAACGACCAATTCCCCGCAGACTGCGCGCAGCTAGGCTCGCGGATCTGCAACTACATTGACTGCGTGTAGTGCTTTGCGGGGAAGTGGACCGAAACGCATTCGAAATTCTGAGTGCCATATGACATCCCGTAGAAACGGGATACTCCACTCGAGTTCCCTGCATATTAAAGCATGGCCATTTTCTAGAGAAAAGCAAGAGTGGTTGAAACTTCGCTCGCTGCGAAACGACTCCAAGGCTTAGGCGTCACTATTCCTCGAAAACCGCTTGCTTGACATAGTTGAGGTTATGTGAGCACATTGTTTGTTATGTTTGCTTCCTCGGAATATTACTAACTGGAATGAACACTAGATATCTATCCGTACGAAAACTGCAACACAAAATTTAATATTTCAATACTTTCTATTTTAGGGTAAAAATATATTCTTTTTGCTTTTTTTTGTAAGAATAATACCGGTGACACACGGTCTTTTGATCGTGATACGGCCCGATCCGAATCGAATTTATCGATCGTGATTGGCTCCTTAACCGAGCTACAGAAAGTATAGCCAATCACTGTTCAGAAATTTGATTCAGATTGAGCTTAATCGCGATTAGCAGTGGAGCGTGTGACACTGGTATAAGATAATAGATGTCCCAGACTACGTGTCTCAGTGCAAATAGTGCTTCTCTTACAACTCATGCGAGTTTCGCAATGCGAACATGTGTTTTATATATCGACTGTGGTTTCATACATGGTTTCAAGGGATTTCGTATGTGTCAGTTGTTTACACATAGTGTATAGTCCATAGAGTCCTTACGTTACAAGTGTCTAGCTAAGCAGGTGCATGGTTTGAGGGCGCATGAGTGCCATTGACTGTTAGATCACATATTTCTTCCTTATCCTCTATCGAAAATCCGACACTCTTAATATTGAATAACCTCACATAGACGCATAGGAATCTCACACAAAAGCTTGAGATTTCGTACATGCAACGCCACGTGTTAAAATGACGAGGATGTTTGTTGACGAACTTCCTTGAGATTATCAACGGGTATCGCTTCTTTCGAAATCTCAGTACGGTATGCACGCAAGGTTGCAACAGGAGAATACAGAGCGGATAACGTTGGACACAGAAGGTTATTCGCAGGCAGCCTATAAAGAATGCACAAAACATAAGAAACTGTTTTCGCAGTGACGCGAAAGAAACGGTCAGAAGCACAGACCGCGTTGCACGAAGAACAAAAGCTGGCCTAGCAATGTGACCCGCAAGTTCGCTGTAGGTGACAGCCATGACAGCAGCGCGAAGAGGATCTCTCCTCCGAGAGTGAAGCCCCGGGCTTTGAATTTCACTCACGAGTTGTCGACGTCGCTCTTCCTAGAAAACGCAATAACAGGGCTCACATGGCCGTGTGATTGCAACCCTTCTCGGAGGCACATAATACATGAAAGTTCATCGAAAGCCGTAGTATTCGCACCGGGTGACTGCTCGGCACGGCTACAGCGTTGGCATTCGGTCTACTTCTCAGGAAAGCCTCCAGCGTCCAATAGTTGTCCACTTTCCAAATAACACACACACACACACACACACACACACACACACACACACACACACACACACACACACACACACACACACACACACACACACACACACACACACACACACACACACACACACACACACACACACACACACACACACACACACACACACACACACACACACACACACACACACACACACACACACACACACACACACACACACACACACACACACACACACACACACACACACACACACACACACACACCACACACACACACACACACACACACACACCACACACACACACACACACACACACACACACACACACACACACACACACACACACACACACACACACACACACACACACACACACACACACACACACACACACACACACACACACACACACACACACACACACACACACACACACACACCGAACTTTACAGTCTGCTGTGAGGCACGCAGTGATAAACTGCGCTCATCACTTACACTTTCTAAACATGAATGCTGTTCGGGCCCTACTTTAACACTAAGGTCGTGAGTTATGGAGTGCATGGCGAAGAATACTCAAGAAGGCACGCGATGTTACTGTGGCATCATAGCGCTTACTGCGCAATGGAAAACGGCATACTAACGACAGTATATGTTCATACATGTTGGGCAAGTGTATCGCTAATTAATTTAGTTTATTTTAGTCAATATTAGTAGGGCGACCGCAGAAACTCTGCGGACGCAGGCAGCCGTAGGAAATGGCTGGCTGCCTCCGTTTCGGAGCTGCTACGCACGCCCAACTAAAGCTGGTTATTGTGGCCTGAACCGCCACACAGGAAACAATTACTGACGTCGCCGGCGCTATGGTACATTGCTTTGTAACCTGCCGAAGCAAGGAAGGGCAACAGGAGAGAGTGGAAAGACAGAAACGTTCACCAGTTTAGAATAACCGGTTTACTACCCTACATTGGGGAGAGGGAGGGGGGGGGAAGGTTTCACAGATCCTGCTTCAATATGAAGGCATACTGTAATTTTCTTTAATTTCTTCTCTTTTTTTTGTCTACAGTACAATACTTCGCATGGACAAAAACCTCGTAGGCTTTCACCGCAAGCATTGGACCTATCAATACTCAGGCCTTGTCTGAACCTCCTCGCATGCCTTTTCAAAGGAAAAAAAAAGTAGGAAACAAGATATCTCATACGTTCGCGCTTCTTCGTTTCTTTTCTATTTTTCTTTTCTTCGGGGGTGCTCCACTGGACGCAAGACAGCAAAAGTTACGCATGCTCCCCTCTAGAGGCATGTTCCCTTTTGTACATGTTCCCAAGTGCCCGAAAAACAGGGCACGAGGCAAGCAAAGCTAAAAAGTTATTCTTATGGCACAATTTTACTCCGCTCTCAGGAGAGGTGCACACCACTTGAACGCGATGGGGAGAAATATATAAAAACAGGAACAAGAGAAACATCGGGAAGTGGATTCCTTTTCTTGACAGTTCCTCCACGAGTGGGGCGGAAGAGGCGGCGCATATTAAAGGGAAGACTGAATCGAATGGACCGAGCCGAAATGAAACGGCGGTTGTCAGGAATGCGACACTTTGCCGAGCTTCACCTCTGTAGTACTCGGTGTTTTTGCTTATCACCGGTTGGTCTTTCCTTTCGCTTTCTTTTCTAGTTATCCCGCAGTTTAAAAAAAAAAATTGGATTTCTGTTTTCTAGATCCCCATTCTTGCTTCCTTCGTATCTGCATGTTTCTTTTTCTAGCTTTTGTTTCTCTGCACCGTGTCGATTGTGTGTTCGTTTATGATTTAATTTTTGTGAGCTGCAGCGTCAGGTTGAATGACGGGAAAGTAGGCTCGGCGAACTTAAAGTTATTTATTTTTTTCTCAATGGCGCCAGGGTAAGGTAACAGCTGGCGCCTGCTTAGCGATGTTCAAGAGGCCACGCCTTCCAGTTTTGTTTTTTTTTGCGACTGTAGTTTCCTCCTCCGCTCTTTGTCATACAGAGATCAGGAATGGAGAAAACAAACAAAAATACATGACTGTGTTATAATTAATTGCTCTCGCTTATTAACGTTCACGTATACGTGTACTGCGTTGATGAATCTCAAGCACACGAATTACTCCTGAAGTAAAGTAAAGCAAAAATATTTTCACTGACAAGAGCATCATGAAGATATGGTTATATTACGCGCGAGATAACGGCTTCAATTTCAAGAAATAAGAAAACTTCGTGAGTACGTGAGGAGTGCAGTTAAAACGGTTTCTTAAGTTCAATGCTCTTATCTGAAATATGTCTGTGTTCAATACGAAAATCAAACGTATGGTTCCTGGTAATGACTTCGTTGACCATGAGCATAAAACATATTTTGAGGCAATACGGCGGGCTCCACTCTATTGCTGTAAGATTGCTCTCAGTTGTTTTTTTTTTTTTCGTCTCATAACCAAACCTTTTTAAAAAGGAAAACGGTCCATACGCGAGGCGCAAGTCTCGGACACGAGCGTTTATACTTCGATTGTGGTCGTAAAGCCAAACTCACGAAACTCACCAATCTAATCTTTCATTTTTTTTTTTCGCTCGCGTTTATTACCTCCTAAATATAATTCTTCTGCGATAAAACAGAAGAAACAAGGCTGCACACCTGAACAGCCTAATCATAACTAAGCAGAGAAAACAGCGATTCAGGCAAAATATTCCAAAACCCGATGAATTTTTCCACGTACTTCAGCAATGCTATGGTATTGTGGGAGCAGGCAGAAATAAAACCTTAAGAACGCGGACATTTCAAAAGCAGTCCGGATGTGTGAGGCTAAAAGGCCATCGTGGACGTGCAGCGAGGAGACGGAAAAGCCATCGACGGGCCTCTGCCGCGGCTAGCTCTTCTCTTTTACGACCAGAAAAGGCAATTTCCGTGAACTGCTGCAGTACGTTAACGGCTTCAGCGGAACTTTGAAGTGATGTGCCGGGGACGGAAAACATCGCGCGGCCTCTTCTATAGTTCAGCCCCGCAATAACGTGACATCGGAAGCAGTAGAATGGTCAGACTTGTTATTTCTTTTTTATTACATGAGCGATATGGGAAGTTTGACCGCGAAGATGACCAACTATCTCAAACCGATAACTGTCGCTCAAAAAAAAAAAAAAAAAAACATTATCAAAAGTGGCCAAACACAAGAACAGAAAAAGCGAGAAACGTAAGTGCAAGGGGAAGAACACGAATTAAAAAAAAATAGATATATAAAAAATCACTACATTTTCGACAATAAAAAGAACCTATGTAATATTTTAAGAAAAACACAAGCTTGAAGACATCGAGGAAATACACAAGAAATTATACGTGTACTGAAGCACTGTTCGCTATAAAATTTATCGAAGCACTGTATGCCAGATATCCCGTGAAATTATCACAGATCATATCTGTTTGCTGAGGTGCGACTGTTGTTCACAATCAGTCCTGATCAAACACTCATGTTATAACGAACATTTTTATTGGTACTTCAATTATTTGTTGATTAAGATAGATTTACCAGCGCAGAAAGACGAAACAGTTAAGAAGGAACACACACACGCAGTTGTTGATGTGCCGTGAAATTACAGAACATTTGTGCGTTGGGCATGTCGGTATATGCGTACAGTCGAGAGCAAATGAATTTGTCGAGAACGGTAGCAATTGTCTCATTATATTACGCTAGTGGAAGAACCGCACGTAGGCTGTACCACTTTGCTTCGGCAAGTATGCCAAGGCGCCGAAGAAATCGCGGCAGCCTTGGTCTACAGATTTTTGCTCCCAGCTGTACCTACTAGGAGAGCATTTCAGCATTGGCAGAGAGAAACCTGAGGAACACATGAAGACGTTGACGCGCTAACAACAATTGCAACGTTAACTTCAGCTTTAACACTAGCTGTACTACTCGTAACTTCGCTGTACCGTAGTCAATACAGCGTCTTAATTAAGTGCGTTAGAAGACATTTATCACGAGTTGCATTCAGTAGAGTAGACAACAGAATACTAGCGCTTATGTGGAGTGTGAAGTGCCCCCAAATTTTTGTAACGTTGCTTTTAGGTACTATAGCGGATCGTCATACGCAGGAAGCTAAACGCCATGAAGCTCCTCACTGTTTGTATAATCTGAACCATGGCCCCTAGGAACCACAGTCCAGACAGTCTTCCACTCAGAAAACATTAAGCGCGTTGTTGCGCATGTTGAGGACAAAATGAGAATTTTAGAGCGAAACCTCTACTACTCCACGTCTCTCAAGGTCATTCATCGCGTCACAATGACCTTGAGCTGCCGGAGCGCAAGTGCAACACAAGGCGCATCCGGTCGGCCTCGGCAAAAGATGGCGGGCCATCTTTTGCCTTGGCGTACCAAGATCTTTTGCTCGGCGCACCAACAGACTGCAGCCGCTGCTTATGTGCAGTCATTAAAAAAGCAAGCCAAGCGTGTCTTTCGCTCGTGGTAACTAGATTTACAAAAGTTAAACCTGACCCAATGTCGCTCTTGCGCGTCAGCGCTTTCACATGCAGCTGTTTTTTTAAAGCTCGGTTCGAGTCTCATTCTATCATCTTTCATTCCCTTTACCTGCTTACATCAGCCCAAGGTAGCCAGCTGGTCTATATAGTGGCAAACGTTCCTGTCTACTTCCTCTCCTGTTTGATGCTTTGGACGCTCCTCCAATACACGGAGTGCCTTCAAAGCACATAGATGCGCTCTTTCACGAAAGGATTTTCTGAATGTTTGTTCTAGGAAAGTCCTGATGAACGCATTTCTTTCTTTCTCGGGCCTGTTTCTGTGAGAAAAGAGAAAAAGAAGAAATAAAAGCTCAATTGTTCCACTCAATCATCCGATGCTGCGTCAGCGTATTCTCTGCGATGCGCTTGCACTGCGGCAGAAGTTTCAAAAGCTTAACGATGCCCTGGGGTTTCGTCGAGCACTGGCAATACTTGTAGCACCGCCGTGCTTTAGTATAGAATGTGTTAGGCGCAGCGCTCCCGTTTAGCGACGACCCCGAACTCTGCTTGCGTCAGCCACATGTGTGCGCAGCTTACAAATACCGTATATAAGGCAATCACAGTAAAGAAAGAAAGCCTGAGGAGCACGTCATTAAACAAAGAAACGATCATGGACTATCATATGACTCAGCTATTCGGCGCATTCTCCACAGATATATATATATATATATATATATATATATATATATATATATATATATATATATATATATATATATATATATATATATATATATATATATATATATATATGTGTGTGTAATCTGCGTTACACCAACATCGAACATGAAAGACTCGACTAAGAACAGCTTCGTTGTTGAAATAATTAGATTATGTTGTTGTTGATGATGATGACGATGAACTTTCCCAACACATATACAAAGGTGGTCAAAAGTTCCCAGGCCGCTATCCCATGTATAGCTATGATACCGTTGCCTAGAAAATTTTGACCGCCCCTGTACAATTCCTAAACTCATACGTTGAAGCGTAAAACTCGTCCAACTGGTGCAGAATCCATGGACGCTCTAGGCCTACGTTAAACTTTGCTCGGTTGCCTAACTTTGTTCATCGCACTGCGCCCAACAGGCGCTAAGCGGCACAATGCTGTCTGCGATCAGAGATACGGGCTACTAACAATCAGCGCCGCCGCCGGCGATGTTGTAACCGCTTTTGTGGGAACCGCACGCGGCTTTCCAAACACATCTACAGGACTGAGAGCGCGATTTGTCTTTTTTTTTTTCATCGCTCTGAATGCAAATGAGGATTAACGGTTGGGCCCTCGATGGTCGCGCATCACTGTTCGGCGTCGTGCAACTTTATGGGTCTCCCGAGGCACGAGTAGTCTCATAATGGATGAGATGCGAATAAGAGGGGGGCTTTAACCAAATTCCTGCTCGGCGGGTATAGTAGATTTCTATTTTCGTAGTTGTAATGACCAGGCAAAGAATTGGCGAGTGCAGGAAACAGGCCGGCTGGCCCAGACCATGAGTGGGCTTGAAATCGTCCACGAAACTGGGTCGAACAAAACGGGGCAAACTGGTCAGTGGGGAACAATGCGAATACGTGTTTATTCGAAGTTGCGCTGCCAGCACGCATTTGCAGGGTAGCACGAACACCATTTAAGTGCAGTTCGTGGTGCATGGTTCCAGTTCTAGAACGATGTCTAGAAAAAAAAAAGGGGGCGAAAGCAATGCTCAAGGGGAAAATCGTTCGCAGTTTCCATTCACAGTTACCCGATTCTCTGCGTGTCTACGCGACGTAGACTTTACGACGTTCACAACAAAAGCAAGCAAGAAGCAAAGAGATAAGATGATGATAAATGTAGAATACCCAATATTGTGTGCGGATAATTAATCAGAAAAGAGAGGCCGGGTAAAGAACGAGCATTAACGCACAATGTTTTCATTATCAGAATTGTTAGAGGAAGTATCGGTACTGTATTCATTATAGTAATTTCTTTTTCTACTGCAACTCTGTTCATGGAATACTCTTCTAACGCGATAATTATCATGTTAACTTAGAAAATGCGTGTACCAGTCAAATTTGACCCAAAGGCCAATTTGCTCGAAATAACAGCATCGGGTTTTTTGCTTGTTGGAGGAAATGATAGCCAAGCCCGATTGAGTTGAATGTTCGAAATCAAGAAAATGACCCGTATGCGCCTTGCCTTGGTTCCGCATATAACGTAGAGTACCAAGCTAACTTCGATTTCTTGAAATTATTTTGACGGCCGGGTGAGCTTCATTCCTCACATACCAGCGCTCTTGCATTACTCATGGCATCGAAATGCAGTCCCCGTAGGCCTTGACACAGTGGCACGCATTTGCTGGAGCTACCTCCATCGGGGAGTCATTTTATTTGCGATATTGATTAGCGCGTCACCGAGAGCGGATGAGTTGAGGAAAAAACCGGAAACGAGCCCACCCTGTATTTCTCTCTCAGGTCGTCTCGATACCCCGAGGTCCCGAGGACCCCCCCCCAAAAAAAAAACACCAGAAGATTTTCTAAGCTTCCACATTGATCCAGCTAATTGAGCTGAATATCTTCGGCATCTTTTCAGTCTTTGTAGTTTGGCGCGAGCGAGCGGCGCTCGACCGCGGGAAGCACGGAAATCCCAGCTGGCGCGATAGATGGGGCTCGCTGGGACGCGCTCATTACCGGTGGCCAATTTATGCTGCAATTAAAAGGAGGGATCGAGCATTCCGTTAGGGACGACGCTCAAAGCCCCGATAGAGAAACAGGGGAGGTAGCTGATGTAGGGGCAACTAGGACAGCCTCTGGTGGGTGCTTCTATGAGAGAGATGCAAAGCGCCACGGGCCATCTGTGGTCTTCTCGTACGCCTGCTCTCAAAGATTGGTAGTTCCGGAGGCCTTGTGTTTCGAAGCCACGGTTAGGAAGGATCACTCTATACTCTGGCGAATCCGTGCCCGAAAAGCCATTGCTGTTTTCCGGCTGCCTGCGTACGCAAATGGCGCGCATGCCCTTGGTTCAATCTTGGAAGAGTGGAAGAATCAGCCCCAGTAATTAGGCATAGTGTCCCTTCTCGAAGTGAGTGGCAGAAACGAAAGCCGTGATTTCATTGCATGCAACTTAGGCGCTATCATCTTTGTTCGCTTAGGCTCTGGTTCACTAGTGACAACGTACACCAATCACCTCTAGCCAGAATGATCGTTGCATATGTATCCCATGGCGGTGTTGCGCTGTTTTCTGGAGATTAATACCGAATCTGTGGTAACCGCTTGTCTGCGAATGGTTAGCAACAACACGAAAGCGGATTTGTCTATATCTCGACGATGTATCGAACACTACGGAATGAGAACAACGGCGGACAGAAAAAACATAAAACCTACTTAAGTCGGACACGCGCATTCTTGTTTTTCGTGATGCCCTGCTAGAAGGAACAAGCATATTATTTAGGCAGTAAACACATATCTCGCGTATCAGCTCATAGAACTCTTTAGCTCGGTGCAAAGAACGACAGGTAGCCTTAATAGGCGTTCATCACTTAGTAAACAAGCAAGAAAGAGATCCCCCTATCCTCACCAAGGGCCTTTCACGCGACGAAAGGCGGCCGGCGCGTTTCCTTGCTGCTTGAGCCGTATTGTGGGCTGCCCTAGCACGTTTTCACTCGCACATACAACATATGACTCGCGGGGCGGTGCTATCGATTTCGACTTTATACGGAACCTCACGGCGACATCGACGCCGACGGCGAAAATACACCTGAACTGTCGATATAATTGCTATCGCAGTAAAATTGATCATGATACGGTCAAAAAACCTGTATTCCCTGCACACAACCCGATCGTAGATCACATACGTGTATATAATGTGTTTTATATGTTTCTGTCGATGTGTTGCAAAATGTCGCGTGTTTGCCACGGCCGATCGTAATTTTTGCGCAGACGACAAAAAAAGATAGCTTCCGTACCCACACGACCACGCACACTGTTCACCTGCTCTGTTCAATTTATTCGAGCTTGAGCGATTGCTCCGAGGGTGTATAGGAAATGCCAGGAGAGGCTCTCAAAACTAGATTGACTAAGAAGAAACGGGACACCGGAAATTGATCCTCTGCCGGAAGCGCTCTTCGACGACTAGCAGCATAAGCTCGAGAAGCGAGCCGCGTGGGCGTGCGGGTCACACATCGGGTGACACGTCGTGAAGACAAATGGGACGAGGTCAGATGCCAATTCGCAAAACTGTCGAGGGCACAAGAAGGATAGCTTGGTATCAACGATAAAGCATAGGCGAAGCAAAACTGTACAGAACAGGCTACGTGCATTGAAACTGAAAAAAAAAGAGTAGAGGACATAGCGAAGTTAAACAAGACCGATCGATGAACCAAGTGAGATGTGTTGTACTCGACATAATTCGATTCTTGCAAGACGGAGAAGGCGTTCTTATTTTGTAGGGTGTCTGGACGTGTAAACTGAGAGTAGAGAACCGCTTTGCAGGCGTATTTTGCGGGCACCCTCATCCGTCCTCGAAATGACTCATAACTACGACGTCCCCGTAAACTCGCGAGCGACAAACGCCAATTAAAACTGTATAAAAAACAACAAGTGCATGCGGCCAGACATACAAGACGACGCATATGGTGACACGCAGAATGCGGCAAAAGGATGCAAGTAACACGCTGCTCAAATGGAAAGCTTTAAAGGAGCATACGCTAAATTCAAAAAGGGCTTTCTGGACAGTTATTTCGAACTTGGTTGCAGTGTGTGTGATCGGCTATGCTTTGAAATTCTGCGTCACCTCTGTGTCATGTGCTAAAGAGCTTCGCTTGTCATGCACCTTCACAGAGGCACGCTGGTGCTTGAAACTCCTTCGCGATAATGCCCGATATAGGTGTCATGTAGGAGAAGCAATCGTGTTAACATATGCAATATAGCGTCGTATAAGAGTAAAATACCAACCAGGCGTCACACAATGCGAATTGCACAACGAGCAACCGGGTCGTTGATTGCTTTAAACTAGGGGTGTGCGAATATCAAATTTTTCGAATACGAATCGAATACGAATATCCACCTTCGAATATCGAATCGAATATCGAATATCAAAGGAAAAATGCCTCCACAGTAACGATATTTTATTTAACATGTAGCTATTTGAAGAAAAAGAACATTAACAGCCTGACTGGCAACACAACATACACTGCTATCTCCAGAACACAATGTCCAGGCTAGCACAATGCACATCACAACACAAGCAAATATCACGGCACAATGAAAGTAATCACTACATGTTATCATGGAGAAATATGAGTTGCTCCACATGATCAGGCAGCAGGCGCTCCCTTGTAACAGAGACAATCCCCCCCCCCCCCCCCCCCCCCCCGCTTGCCACTGAAAAGGCACTCTCGCTTGGAACAGAAACAGAAGTGGCTGGTATAGGGAGTTACATGGGGCAAAGCTTTGCCAGACTGGGGTACCTGAAGGTGCCTACAGTCCGCCACCAGTCACATGGGTCACTGTCTTTCTTCAGAAGCGGTCCCGCATAGTGAACGAGTGGTAGTGCGGCACGTTACGGCCGCATAATATTGAAAATGTACGGTTACATGATCGCCAACAGCGCTGCACGTCGGAGATGCACCAGCAATAAATCATACGTATTGGAGCGCTCGTCGCAGGCAAATATCGTGCCTCCGTGTACTTACGATGTTTATCGCTCCTCTCGGCAACGTTTTTAGCGATACGAACGCAGCAGAAATGTGGAAGACGAGTTATTTTATGCATGATAATCGAATCGCATATTCGAATTTTTCGATTATTCGATTTTATCGAATATTCGAAACTTTTCGAATACACGATTTTCGAATCGAATACGAATATTTCGAATGTAATATTCGACGAATATTCGAAACTTTCGAATATTCGCACACCCCTACTTTAAACCCATTACAAAAGGCTCGAGCCATAACTTTTCGTCGTCGTCAGCCACAGCACAAACAAAGTGCACATAATGCCTTAAAGGTGTGTAGCGGGTACCACGTTTCTCCGCAGAATGACCAATAATGGCATAGTGGGTGCTTCCCTACTTCATGAAAGTTACGATCATTTATGGCGTAGAGGCTACCTTGCATGTGCACTTGTATTACTTGCCCCAAGAGAGTCTACAACGGGCTCTAGAAAGGCGGTTCTTCCAGCTTTCGCTGTGACTGTGCTGCGTGTTCCGCGCAGGCCTGGCGTTTTCTTTAAATTTTATATAACGAGAGCCTGAAGAACTTTTAGCAGGCCATGTCAACAGGACTATCGTACCGTAAGGTGTTACGAAAAGCGAAGCACTCGGATAAAAAAAAAAACATATACACGCGACTGAATATATTGTGGAACAAATGGAGCGAAGAAAGAGCGGTCATCTCAAAGGAGCCTGATGAGCCTTGTAGCGAGTTGAGGATGACGACACTTGCGCACTACCCACTGACCGGAAGGAAGCAATGTCACGGACGTGGAAGCGAATCGCGATAGCCGGAACAGGCTCGCTAACGTCGTGCGAACCTAATGCACTAAGGAAGAAAGAGCGGACAAAAGAATACAACAAGAGTTGGGGTAGCAATGACGCTAAAAGAAGATAGAGAAGTGAGAGAAGGTTCGCTCGGTATCCGGCGATGCTGTCCTCACTAACGAAGCGCTTTTAACATTGACCAAGAGAACGGCTTTTTTTTATGGTCATAAACGCATTTGCAGACAGCGATAGCACGCCACTTCATAATCGCGTACTACCTTGGCCGCAGAGCTTTTAAAACTCTCTCTCACACCAAGAGCCGGAGAGATAGACCTAATTTCTTTAGACTTGCTTCGACTACGTGCCGCATACTGTAACAGAACAAGCATTTTGATGCCTTTTTTTTTCACAAGGGACTGTGAGACAAAAAGTCGTCTGTGTTTGCCTAAAACGATTCGACGGCGAAAGCCATTTTCTTCATCTCCTTTTTGTTCTCACTCGGTTGTATTAGAGAGAGAGAGAATCATCTTTAATGAAATTACCGGAGATGTTAGCCTAGTTTATCGGCTGGCTTGCTACTCCAGGTGTCGGGTGATGACTATGACTATACCATGACCACATATACACACAAATAGTACGTACAGTCACAAGCGCTCATATATACACAAAAGAATCATTCACAAACTATCGTTAAAGTCGAGTGTTCTTCAAAAACACCAACAGCGGCGCTTTTGCGTTGCGCATCGCAGGACCGCTGTCTTCGCACGGGCCGAGAAGGTGCTGCAGCTCCAAGCTGGAGCCACGTTGAAAATGAAGCGCTGCCTTCTGAATCTGTCGTTCTGCGTCGTAACGGGAACAGTCACAGATAACGTGGTTTTGCACTGCGTCTGGGATGGGAGGCATTGGAAGATATCCGCACTTCACGTGATTTTGCGGTACCTCCAGCATCGGCCCACCTTTGACCAAAGGGTGGTGTCATTTGACGACGTCACGATGCGACGTAACTTTTGTGTCGTCATGATGACGTCACCAATTCTGGCGACCTGTTACGTCATCTCATGTCGGTGATATCTCACATCGCTCATGTTGGCGCCGACGGTTACTTTTCGCGTTTCACGAGGCGTTAAAGGCTTTCGCCTTAATAACAATTCCGAAGGCGACGATGGAGAAAACAACGATGACAACACAAACAGGCGGAATCCGTTTCGTGAAGCGTCTCGCTTATCGAGCAAGATAAACACGAACTTTGCCGGAACTGCTGGTCGAGTTGGCAGCGCATGAACAGAGCTCGCGCTTCAGGGGAGCTGGGTTCAACACGAGGAAATTTTTCCGCGCTATGCTCTTCCGCGCAGACAAAAGACCCAAGATTCTTTTTAGAAGAACAACGACCCGTTTAACTACCTCAGTTACTTATCCTAACTCGGGTTTTCTTCTTCTTTTTTTAATGATTTTTGTACAACGAGAGTTGGCTGGGAAGGGAAGAGCGGAAAAAAAGAAGAGAATGTCAAATACGAGGAAGCGCACCACATAGATCGCAGATAGAAGTGAAAAAGTGCGAGGAATTCAATTAGGGGAACGAGCTCACATGGGCTGCCCACTTGCTTTTGACAAAAGCCAAACTCATCAAAGAGCCAGTGAGTGCGTCGGGCTCACTCAGCCGTACTTGGCGGTAACCTCCTGAGAGCTACCTATAGAAATAAGAAAAAGAAAATGAAATAGCTAGCTCCTTTAGCGCCATGTCCTATAAGAAACAGAAAAAGAGATAAATGTTGTCGTGCTTACATAAGCTATTCTCTATCGGTATTCGCCCAAAAACACCGCCGACTCACTTATTTGAGCCAGAACTTCTTCACCCACTGCAAAAGAGCAGCAAGGCTAATTGTCTGAAAGATCTCGGTATCATTTGCTATCGAGCATCCTCTTCTAATAATAATGTTTTCCATACGCCACTTTGTGTGTATCTCTGAATATCGCAGCGTAACAGCAGTCCTTCACGGTCTGCTTTTTACATTTTTAAAAGCTGCATTGCTTGCCACACGCATTATGCATGTTTTAAGGGAAACAAGTGATGAATGTTGTTGTTATGTCATTCTCATTGTTACCACCACCACCACCACTACCATGACAACGTACCATTTCTTCCTCTCCATATAAAAGCGTTAGCCGCCGCAGTGGTATACAGTGGTTACGGGTGTCGGCTGCTGACCGAAGGTCGCGGGTTCGACCCCGGCCGCGGCGGTTGCATTCCGATGGAGGCGAAATGCTAGAGGCCCGTGTACTTAGGTTTAGGTGCGCGTTAAAGGACCCCCAGGTGGTCCAAATTTCTAGAGCCCTAAACTACGGCGGGCATCATAATCGTACCGTGCTTTTGGCACGTGAAATTCCAGAAATTGTTATTATTACGTAAAAGCGTTACTTTTTCTTTACACTTTAGTGCCTGCATACTTAAGTAACTCTAAGAAAAACAGAAAATATGATCAAATGGGTGTGTGCCAACATACTTATTTCGAATCGACAAACTTAGAACATGAGTTCGTATTGCTGAGTGGGGAAGAGGCGCTGAATATTCAACGGAGCTTCACTACTCTGCTGGCAAACTAATGTGCGTGTACGGTAGATGCGGAGTGACGGGTGGGTATACTGTTGTAATGAAAAAGGTAGGCCTTCTGCTATGAGAAGTACGGATGTTTCCCTAGCCGGACCCACGTAATATGCGCCGCCGTTGTGTAACTTTACAGGAAGCGATAGCTGCAGCGAAACTTTTCCCTACGAACCTCAGCTAATAAATGAAAGGAGGAATTTATGTTTATTGTCGTATTTATGCTGCGGAATTAAGCATTCTGCACCTAAGACCAGGACAATGTACGAGCGCTTGGAAAAATAACATACAGTAATCGCTCTAACGTGTACCGAAAGTATTTACAAAGAATATGCAATTTAACGAGCACGAAAACAAATGAAATGCAGCTTTTATTGAATTAGCGTGCGAACCCGCACATTCCTATTTGTCTGTCTTTTTTTTTCATAAAGCGCTCCTCTTTCGGTAAAGCCGGAAATAGCTTCCTGTAAAATTTCGAAAGCCAATATTAGATAAAACCATGTACGCAACGAAAACGAAAGAACAGAAAAAAAAAACCGCCTTTTAAGCACCGCGTTTACGTTGTTCAGCGGTATCGCCGGTATTAAGCTGGAGATCTGGCTCATTTCCGTTCGGAAGTTTTTAAGCCTTTGAAGCATTTTGCGCCGTGCCCCGTGTCGGGCAAATAGTATCTACTTAAGGGAAGCGTTAGTACGCCGGAAATTTGTTCTCTGAATTCTTCCGGACATCCGCGCGCACACAGATAATAAAGAATGCAGTAAACAAAAAATATATTAAAAGGATTAACGCTGCAGATATCGCTTTAAAACACGTCTTATAGCAATTTATGTCATGGCCTCAAGCGCTTTCCTGAGCCAACGAAGCAGTAAGAAGCATTTTTCGAGCAAAAGTACCCTGTCGGCTGTGCTTAGTTCAGTCATAAATATCGACGCATTCGTGGTAGTACAGCATATACAGAGCAAGAACAAAAGACGGGGCTCTTGAGAAGTCGAAAAAACTCATTTTGCCGCAAGGGCGAATCAATGAATGCGATAGCAACAAATTGCAATGTTATAAGAACTAAGGTTAGCAGCCTTTAGCATCCGATCTGACGTAACTCAAAGAAACGCTGGCGTAAGGCAACGCTGCCGCTGCAGCAATCGAAGCGACCTTCGTGCTGTTCATCGCTTCAACACAAACTTAGCGGTGTGAACACAGCACGTACGGAAGTATGAAACGTCTGTTAATCCCTGTCGAGATAGGGCGCGGGCGTCCGCGCCCGGCCTATCAAAGTACGCAGTTCCTGCCAGTGCAACGCAGCCCACGTTCCGGTACCCTCCCCATCCTTCCTCGCACGGGCCTTTCGCGGGACGAAAGACGGCCGAGGCGCGTTTGCTCTTCGCTTGCGCCGTCATCGGCGGCTGCTGTCTCACGCTTTCACTCGTGCACAGAACATACTGCCACACGCAATTCTTTTTCTATTATTACGTAACGAGCCCGTTACATGTGCAAGCGCTGCCTTGTGCCGGGTTGAGCTTGAATGTCTCAGAACGTTCCCGATTATCGTAGAATCTTCCGATAAGATTGCGCGCGCAACGCGAACACTAGTTTATTCTAGAGCTAACGCGAGCACCGGCGATAAAGCTGGAAGGGTCGATATGGGATGTATAAAAGCCGACCAATTTCACAGACGAGTAGATTATAAGACGACCGTCGATTGTGTGCGCCGATATTGTTGCACTATGAGTGTCAATATTTTTTTTTTGGCGCAAGTCTGCCCAACACAGATTTTATCTTTACCGGCTGCGATTGCTTCCTTCACAGTCCCAACCACGTGGCAATACGACTCTCGGAGAGATGTTATAGATTTGGACTTTATACGAAACCTCACGGTGACGGAAAATTGTGCCTGGGGTGTCCCTATGTTTACTATCGCTCTAAAACAAGCTTTACATTGAAGCGCACGCATTCAGAACACATTCGCTTACGTGGCACACCACGTTAGCTTAGCGACTATCATGTTGCATGGCTGAGCTCGAGGTTGCGGGTTCGATTAGCTTTGAGCACGGAGTGTTCTTTCTAGAATCGTATCTACTACCTTTTTTCTAAGGTCAGGTCACGTTTTTTATACTTCGTTGATATTGACAAGTCGTCGTGGGGTGACAACGTTGATGGCTAACATGGGCAGTCGTTACAAGCGCACACAATATATATATATATATATATATTATATATATATATATATATATATATAATATATATATATATATATATATATATGAGGCCCGCGTTCTGTTTCACTCTTATGAGGTGCTACATGTAGTTTCCGGCACGCACTAACGGGGAAGGAGACAAAAATATACACGTTATCGCAGTCGTCGGAACACGTTACCTGAGGCTATTTCGAGGTCTTTATGCCAAGTTGATGCACAAAAAGGCATCATGGTTGCAGCGTCCGTTCGCGCTTTCTTCCGTCGGGAAAAAAAGTTGGAAGCACCTGTTTACGACCTTTCGCTAATGGCCACCGTCAAGACACGCCCCACGGTTATCACGCATATAGCAGTGGCGGCTACCACATTTCCACGCTATCTCGAAATGCCGCAGCAGAACTTCTCGCTCAGCTCGCGTGTTTTGTGTGCGTACATGTGTGCGTGTCTGTGCATCCGTGTATGCTTTGTATGTGCTTGTGCGTCATAACGTCTGACCGTGGCCATTTGTTCCTGCTTCTGCTGCGAAGGTAACAAGCTGTTTTTTACGATCGCTCTCCCACTTCTGGTAACATGTTTACTGTATGCCTATCATTTACTTATTCCGTGTTTTTTTTTTCGTGAGACAAAGCCTGTAATGTACTCGTAAAAGACGAAGATACGGCTTACTGCAAAGCTCGCGTTAGCCAAAGTGGGTGATTACTTCACTTTCTAAGGAAAGCGCGACTGAATCTAGTAGCGTGCGCGGTGTACAGGGTTGCAGTGTTTCTTTGCAACGTTTTATGTTAAAGCTTATTTGGCTCTCGCCCTAATTTTTTCTTCATGCATTTCTTACATTGCCAGGCTGCCCTCCTTTGCCTTCCTCTTCTTTGGTGAGTTTCCTTACATTCCTTCTTGCTAAGTTACTTCATCCAAACTAGATTTACGAGAAAAACTTGAAAGACATTTGAACGCCGGCTTCTAGAGTGGAATGCGGTAGCGTAATCGGGCGCCGCTCGCGTCGCTTCTCATTTCGCTTGCCACGCTTCGCTTCTCGTTGGACACCCCAATTGTGCCGGAATGAAAGAAACGTCTGTGCGCGTAACACCGGCCGTTTCAAACTCTTTCAGAATGCTTACTGTAAGTGCAGTTGCGGAGTACCCACTATGCCATAGTTGATCATCTTGCGAATTAGCGAAGTACCCGCTGCGCGTCCGTAAAGCGGTGCGCGCACCTACGCAGCTGCACACGTCGTTGATGCTGCGGCCGATCATGATGATCAAATATTGATCAAATATGCCCGAGCGTTTCGTAATCCGTGGGCCCTTAGACCACCGACTCGTTGCGCAATCCACATGCAAGGTGTGACGCATGACGGTATTCTACGTTTCTGCCACGCAATACTAATTTTTCTTTAACGTGACTACTCGCATTGCATGACTCCTCCGTAGGAGTATTTTTTTTTTTCGAAGAAGTTTAAAGCACAGGCGTTGCTCTGTGGCAGAACACCTGAGTGCCACGCAGAAGGCCTGGGTTGTGTTCCGACTTCAACCCCTGATTTTTATTCTTTCCATCCACCGCGATTTTCCACTGGCGCACAACGTCGATTTTCCGCTCACAACCAACGCCGCCACCGGAATTTCTGTGACATGATCTCTTTAACGCTATCGCGTTAATATGACTTAAAGGAAAAGTGGAACATGTGTATAGCCAGGGCCTGTAGAGTTATATATAGCTATCGTCCGGTATATTAACTATCCTAATAATGTTTCTTATTGTATTGGTGCGCATATTATGCGCATTGTAAGTGCACTACTGCGCGTATTCACACATAATAAATATACTAATCAACGTGTTTAGCCTATAGAGGGCTGGCGGAATCAGAGCGTGTATCGCAATATAAGCAATGCATCATCAAAATGTCGGAAGATAGCGTGTCTTCGAAAACGCGCGTTTCTGAACGTTCCCTAAACTACTACGTATAATTTCTACAAAACTCAAAGTTGACCAAACTAATAATTAGATTACAAAGAGCGCAGTTCCCGCGGCTAGGGCATCCGTCCGGCCTCCTGCGTGAAACTTGTTCCGGCCGAAAAAAGCCCTGCACCCGTACGGTGCTGCTTCCACCATTTGTCTTCGAAATCTCTTTTAGACCTCGAGGGAAATTACCCGCCGTTCTGTTTACGTAAAAAATGCGGCACCGAAGACCCTTGAGAACAGATTTTTCTTCCCGAAGCGTGCATAAGTTTCCTTGCGTTCGTCCGCGCACTTTCTGGGTCTAGAGAAAAAATAAAATCCGTTGCAAAGCGAAGCCGAATTGCGAGGTCAATATGTATGAAAACTTGAAGATGTATGCTGCCCTATTCGTGGCTTGTTCGAATCGAAAGCTATGTTCTGATGCATGGTCGCAGCGTGAAGCGCAAGCAGCATCTCTAGACATAAATATAGCAATATAGAAGAAATGGCGAGGCAAGGATGTTAGCAAATGCTGCCATTAGTTATAAAATGAAGAAGTGGTAGTACATACAAAGAATAAAATAGTACCGGAACAATCAACGTTGATAGTTCATGTGAACAAATGGTCGAATGGTTCTAAATAGCTATACTTTTCATTAAAGAAGTGGTATGGCGGAATCAGAGTAATGGAGTATCAGAGTAGTCAGAGTAATCAGAGTAATGGGTAAGGTGGTACAAGTTTTGCCTATAGGTGATATTTAGAAGGCTCTTGCTGTTTTGTTGTACAAGTGCCTAAACAAACCCTTTAACCCTTACATCTGAAGTTTTAACCCTTACATCTGTATATTTGGCACAAGCTAGAGGACTTCCACGACAACGCTGGCTCGTCGAGCAAAATGAGGGACCCTGGACAAAACGGCGTCTACGTGGAACGTTGCGGGAAAACATACGAACGAAAAGGTCTCACTTGGTGAAAAGATCTCACTAGGAATTGAAACGGTAAACGAAAGGCTTCATATTTATTCCTTTTCTTTACTTAGGTGTTTTACTGCGTTTTATATAACAACGTTTTATAGAACACCCCAGCAATATGTGCACTTGTAACTCGCCCGAAAAGTGGAACTCTTGAATCTTGGTGATCTGTGCGTTACGTTGCCCGCGTCTTGAAAGTGCTATTCCACCAGTAAACGCACGCACGGTCACGCATGTACACGCACACATGCACACGCCACTCCCACCACACACACAGACACGCACGCGCACACACACGCACATATGCGCGCACACAGCCACTTATCCCCAAACGTATGGTGCAACTCATACGCTGCAATCCTGATAGATGAAAGCAGACCACCTGACTCAGCGTTAACGGAAGCACGCTCGTATATGCAACAGCTGTTAATCTCCGCGTCTCAGGAAAGCATACATAAGAAGCGTCCACCCCGTTCGCAACCCAAATGGACGTGGTACTTAACGTGTCATGAAAATGGATCAGGGAGGGGCCAGCGTGCGACATACGGCGAGCGCGTTAGTGAGTCATATTTCTCTAGCAGACCTTCGGCGGCGTCTATGCGAGATGAACTTTTTTTTTTCTGGGTTGGAGGCAACGAAGGAACCATCGCCACGCTTACTGATGCCAGCGTCCAGGGAGACGACAAGCAGGAACCACAAGGGTGCACTCATAATGTCGTTTCGCTTAGGCATCAGCTGTAACTACAACATATTTCGAAATATCTTTCTCACTTAAATCCGCTTCACATTAAATAAAACCAAACTGAAGCAATGGCGTTCCACATATTCAAGCCCTTTAGCTTAAATTTGGGCACCACTAAATATTAGAAACTATGTTTATGTTAAACAACCAGTCTTACCCCGAAACAACATTCACGTATATACCGTATGTGAAACCACAGCAATGGTCAAGTATGCGGAGCACACTATATGTTTGCTGCTACAGACAAATATTGCAACCAACTGTACTAAGATTTTATTTACTTCAATTTTATTTCATTCCCAGATGTGTGGAACAGTATTCCAGAAGGTAAGTCTGAGTATATGGAACACTGTCCAAACTAGGTAACATACTTTAACATGTGTCGTCATTTCATTTTCGCCACCGTAACGCACCCTTAGCATACAATGCATAAATTCGTATAGACCTTTCTTTTATGTTCCATGCCTATCCTTTTTTTTATTCATGCTCGTTGAAGAGAATATATATTCGTATTCATATATTCCTAAGTATATCATACTGAGAACTTTGTGAGATAGAGGCAAATGACCGTAAAACATATTTGCTCTTTTCAAAAGAAATGTATAGTAATTTTACACAAAAAATTCCGGAAAGAAATGGTGATATACGTAGCAAGCCCGTAGCCGGAGGGGAGGGGGGGGGGGGTTGTGAAATAGGTGTATTTACCAAAAATTGATAACGAAAATGGCTGTTATTCTCAAATTGTCAAGATTTTCAGCAAGCCCACCAACCCCCCCCCCCCCCCCCCCACCCCCGAAAAAAATTCCTGGCTAAGGGCCTGATACGTAGTATCGTCTGAGAGGTTCCTGCATTCCTGTCTACATTCCAGTAGACCTTTTCTTGCACTTTGCAACGTAGGCTGAACAACTGCGCGCATCTGGTGTTACGAGCTCTTTCTGCTTGCTAACGTCCTTCCCGCCACGGTGGTCTAGTGGTTATGGCGCTCGGCTGCTGACCCGAAGGTCGCGGGATCGAATCCCGGCCGCGGCGGCTGCATTTTCGATGGAGGCGAAAATGTTTGAGGCCCGTGTACTTAGATTTAGGTGCACGTTAAAGAACCCCAGGTGGTCGAAATTTCCGGAGCCCTCCACTACGGCGTCTCTCATAATCATATCTTGGTTTTGGGACGTTAAACCCCAGATATTATTATTATTGCTTGCTAACGTCCGAGGCTACGATGGAACAGAACTGCGAACAAAAAGTCGGGACGTAACGATCGCATCCCGGAAAATACTGGAAGATATATAATATCAATATGATGAGATCAAAGGAAAGGCACTACGAGGTCTCAGTGTGATACGCGGTTCAGAAATATATACCGCCCATTTATCAACAAGCTCGTCCTGCGTAATAAGAAAAGAAAAAAACAAAACACACGCCCTCAACCTTACACAATAATTTGAGAGAATGGATGCGCGCGTGAACGGAGACGTCTGTTGGGAGATTCAAAGCAGGAAAAGGTCTGCTTAATGTCTCAGAATGATTCTGTGTCCAGAGATAAAACGTTACGAGAAAAAAGAAGAAAAAGAAAAGAAATGTCGGCAATGGGCACGGCGCAACAAAATTCGCTTCCGGTCGGGAACGTTCAAAGATAGGGGCTTTTGCGCCCCTTGGCGTATCGCTTTTGTCTCTGCTTCATAATGCAATGATACCCGTGATAGCGCAATGCGCGGCGAGGCGGGCGCAGGAAACAAAATTGCCATTAAGCTTTCGGTTTTCGTTTCTGCTTTCTTATCACGTCTCGTCAAAGTGTGGGTGGCTTGGCGACGTTGTGCAATAAAATAACACGGTTGTTCGAAGAGAAGTCGCATGGTCGCTTATGCAGTTGCCTAAGACGACTCGAAGACGGAGGCCATCTTTTTTCGGCACCGAGCGTGGTTTTGCACTGCCTCCGTGATGGGAGGCATGGGAAGCTTTCTACACCTCACGTGGTTTTGCAGTGCCTCCGAGATCGGCCCACCTTGAACCAAGCGACGGTGTCATCTGATAATGTTATCATGCGACGTCACAAATTTCGGCGACGTGAGACGTGATGATGGCGTCACAGGGCGACGTCACCACGTGATGATGATCTTTTGCATCACTCGTGTTGGCACCGACGCCGCCGATGGTCACTTTTTGCATTTGATGTGGCATCTAAGGCTTTCGCCTTTAAAAAAACGCAGAGTTTTGCGAAATAGATCATGCAGTAACGGTGCGTGAGGCATGGTGGCGTTCGACTGCTGACCCGCAGGTCGCGGGGATCCCGGCCGCGGCGGTCGCAGCTTCGATGGAGGTGGAAATGCTTGAGGCGAAATGCTTGCACGCTTAGACTTAGGTGCACGTTAAGGAACCCCAGGTGGTCAAAATTTTCGGAGCCCTCCACTACGGCGTCTCTCATAATCATATCGCGGTTTCGGGACGTTAAACCGCAACAATTATTATTATTAGTGAGGCAGTGGACAAAGTAAGCTCTGCGGAACGCATTTACTCATTCCAATCAAATAAGCTGGTGTAAAAAGGATTCCCGATTCATCGAGGCAGCAAAGGCCGCATTACTTTTCTGGTCCGTGTGCCCTCCGGATATTTAGGGCTCACGGTATCGGTACTCGGTGCCGTGAGGAATCCTGTTTTTTATGCTGTTTTTTATTTCTCTATCACCTGCACTGCGGTTTTTACAGCAGAGCTGTGATGGTCGAGCTTTTCCGTTTGTCGTAGATAGAAAATTATCATCATCATGAACCGGCACGCGCTCAATGACCACCCAAGAATTATGTACAGATCAGGGACGTAGCCAGAAATTTTTTTCGGGGGGGGGGGGGGGGGTTCAACTATACTTTATGTATGTTCGTGCGTGCATTTGTATGTGTACGTGTATGTATTACGCAAGCAAAACTGAAAATTGGGGGGGGGGGGGGGGCTGAACCCCCCCCCCCTCGGCTACGCCTCTGGTACAGATGGTTAATAACAGAAGCTGAAGCGTGCCCAGCGGCTCCGCTGTAACGCAGCATTGCGCGACTTAGTGCAATCTGCGCTGATTTTTTATGCAGCTACTTGCTTTATTCTGACGTTGTGATGGCCTTCGCGGGGACAAGCTACAGGTTTTGCATTAGCATTAGCAGGCAAACCAGGGCAATCAGGAGTTTGTTACTAACAGGTGTGATTACTCAAGTCATATCAGGTAACCATTTTCGAAACTCTTTCTTGCTTCCAAGCGTGTCCCGTCGTAAGAGACCTGAGCACAAAAACCTGCAAGAAAAACACGAATTCACTCAGTTCATAGGACGTGAGATTGAAATGGGACATGCATCGCCAGACGGAGCTATAATGACCGCTTGACTTCATCACTGCGCTAAGTTTCTTGCATACGACGCCAAAGAACCAAGACTAGAATTTGTATAAAAGATCTGTGCAGCAGGTGGCCAGAATTTGACTAGAGTCTGCTGACACGCAAAGACTGTTATGGTGCGAAGAAACCCGCAATCTATTTGTGACCATCACCAGATTCATCTTTAAGCATGTGGGCTATGGGATTGGGAGAAAGCTAACGTAGTTTGTTTTCCGTCACTTTTCCATCTTTCAGGCAGAGCAAGTACAGTCGCACTCAATATGACTCGCAAACGGGTGCGCGTGAGCTCACAAGTTTAAAAATTTCGCATTCCTTCCACTAGCCCTTATTTCTACAAGTAAACGCTGTTCTTTCCCCGGGGTGTGTTCCAAATAAAAAAAATAATATTTAGTTACAGAAATGAAGCAAGTTTAAGCCGTGCGCGATCTTTAAACTTGTGAGGCCACGCGCTCCCATGCTGCAAGTCATATTGAGCGCGACTGTGCGCACGTCTTCTAAATAGCCTTAGGACAGCTTACCGTTCTCCCGTGGTAGGGAGCCTATATGACCGCCGGTCATATAGGCTCCCTATCCCGTAGTAGACCGCTCTGGCATCTGGCGGAGCAGATCTGAACCCGACTTCTTTCTACGTCGGCCTCTGAGATCCGCTTCAGCAGCGCGCGAACTACAAAGTTAACCCAAGAAATACACCAGTGCACACGAACGTCGACAGTTCGAGCAGCCGCTACCAGACACCAAAGTCGAGAATTAGGGTCAGCCTCCAGAATTTTTCATTAAACAGCGATGGCCTCCGAGCGCGCTGGGAGTCTGAGTTGCTCAGCTCGGACCTGGAGCACCAACTCTGGGCCGTCCAGCGAGCCGAGGAAGCCGCCAAGGGCCATCAACCCTTGGCCGTAGCCTAGGCGGGACCCAGGCCCATCGTACTAATTCGCAGGGCACTCAATAAAGTTATTTGATCTGATCTGATCGGATCGGAAATACTGATATATGTGCATGTCTTGACAGGTGTATCTTGATACAGATAAAAGGTACCCAAAAAGTATCTAAGATACTTGTACCTTCGATACTACTCAGCGGCGGTCCCAAACACCAATGCTAAAGCCATAAAAATAGCGGACGTGTGCAATGCTTTGGACAGTTTTCATGTCGTGTGTAGTTGCATCGCTCACTTGAGCGCAGTGCTTTGGTAATATGTTTGTGAATGGTATGCCTGTTATTCACTGGAGCCTACCAATCAATACTCAACCGTGATATCGTGCGGTCTTTCTCAGCAAGCGATAAACGTGAGTGCCTAGAAACTCTTCGTTGCTGCTGAGCACGTCCCGTCGTGGGAGACCTGAGCCCGGGTCTCTAAAACCTGCAGGACCTCTCAATGAAGTTATTTCATCCATTGATTGCTGCTAGTGTATTTATTTCTAATGTGGTATTAAGCAGTTAAGCAGGAGTAAGACACAGTACGTGGCGTACGATGACAAAGGTTGATGATCTAGTGCTTGCATCTTATCGTATTGTAACAGGAGACGTAATCTGTATAAACATCCCGTCATCTTCAATTTCTTCACTCTCTCTCTCTCTCTCTCTATTATGCTTAAGTATCATGTTACAAAGCATGAAACACTCCAGGATTCTTTTCTGTAGTGGCAGGCCGCCTTTTAGCAACACATTGTTCTTTTTATAACACTACACATATATGTGTAAGCGCGTTCCAGTTCGAAGATGCATACTTGGTCGTACCAGACTTCAATAAGATAAAAATTTCGAAGGTGAGATTATTAGGTAAGAAACAGCAGCTACCTGAATGAAAGCTTCAAAATTGACAAGTGCAAGCCTGCAGCTGGGGAAATGGATTGAAGGGTACTGCACCTCTTCGTACAATATATAGTGTACACGCGGGGCTTGGGGCACACTGTGTAGCCATAGTGCCGCGCGCGGTCAAAGCAAAAGCGGGGCGCCGAATGACATCCACAATCAAAGAGGACGGTTGTCCCTGCCGGATCAGCGAAGGGCCCAGTGGAATTCCGACCGCGGGTAAACGACGCGTCAAAGGCCGGTGTGGCCCACGAAGGGTCGAAACCTATCCCCTCCTATATTCCCTTTGTCCAGAGGCGAAAGGGACACCCGCATCCCTTCGACCCCCCCCCCCCCCTCCTTGCCCTTTACCCCGCCCCCTTTCCTTATTCTTTTTTATTTTCTTTTCCTTTCCTACCCGGCACAGGCTCAAGGCCCATCAGCGGAGGACAGCAATAGCGGGTGGATCATGCGAGCAGCCCGCGCTGGCGCCGATATTGGAAATGCCCCGGGAGATGCGTGTGGGCCATACCGGTCGTGATATCGTCAAGGGGAGAGGGGAGAGGGGAGGAGAGGAGGAGTAGCGGGAGCTGGGGTTGGCATAGCAGGGAAGCGGCTTGGACGTTCCCTCAGCGGCAGGATAAAAAGGCAAGCAACCTTTTGGCGCCAAGCCCCCCCGCTCAAGACCACCCTTCTTTTTTTTTCTCTTTCTCACTTTATCTTACGCTTATTGTACCGGTGGATCGAAACGGGTGAGAAAAATAAAAGGTAATGATAAAGGTCGCAATAAAGAGGCGTGCAGCCTGTATAGGAGCGGTGCAAGACCAAGGCTGGGCGGAGCTTTCGGAGAAGCTTGTGTTAGAACGAGAAGTGCGGATGCTGGTGGGGTGAAAACACTAGTGAGGAGAGTACAGTGCGTGGGCGAGATTTGTTTGAGCGATAAAACTGCACTGTTCCACTAGTAAGAGTAAGATAAAAGACGAAGAAAGGTAATACAAGTGGTTCACGTACACCTAAAAGCCGCTGTGTAACGGCGACGTGCTGTCGCGATCCACCTCGCAGCTCGAACTCAAAAGAAATTTCCTGTAATGCACTCATTTGCTTAGAAGTTGACCAGCAGCCTTGACGACTGTAGTTTGCTGAGGAAGGGACAAGTAAATTTGGAGTAGGGCTTTCGGCCTTCTTTCGGAAATCATTTCGAACTTATTGTCTAACAAGGAATATCTATAGATGCAAATTGTCTAACAAGGAATATCTATAGATTCAACGTTTAGACAAGTACCTTTGCCGAAACGTCGGCTCTAGCGACATTCACGGTTCCGTAGTTCTCACTGCTTCAAGCTTCAATCGTCCCCCGAAGAACACTTCATTCGTGTTTGTATTTTGTATTTGAGGCATCTGAGAATATTTATAGGAATTCACCCTCACTGGGCTGGTAGCACCAATACTAGATGCATTTGCAAGCCATCTTACTCACTCATTCTGCCTATGAAGGATGGCGGTTTGTCTCCGTGACGATTTTTCACAAAAATTGTGGCTTCTCTTCCATGTTAAACAATAGCTCACTCGAACATGCATAACTTGAAATCAACTTCAGCGCTATTTGTACTGAACCAAACATCATTTTTCGAGTGAAACAGAAAACCTCAAACAAAGGCTCTTCGCTCCAAACACGCACCATATGAGGCAGCATCATTTACGGCAGTTTCTTCTTTGTGGGGAAGAAACTCTAAACTTTTTTTTCTGTCCTGCTAAAACAAACGCTGTGAGGAACTTCCGCCTGTTAAGTTTGGTAAACTTTAGTAATACTGGCCTCAACGTTGACCTTCAGGGCCATCTTAAGTATAGGTCTGGCTAAAAAAGAATACAGAAAATGCGCAGAACCAGGTTCTGGCAATTTCAAGAAACACCCTGTAAATAAACGAGGGTGAAGTTGTTTCCGCGGCTTCGGACATTCGCACACTTTCTTTTTCCATATTAGAGTGGCTTTCAGGTTTGGTGTGGTTCCGGAAACCCTGGTTAGTGCGGCCGACATACAGGAAAACAACATTTGTACACTGTCACTTCGCGAAGCCACATCTGTAGAACTCGCATACACTGTGAGAGAAGCGAAACGGAAGATTCGAATTCCTATGGCCATATTTTGCGTTGCACTTCAGGGCATACTGTTTAAACGCCCCTGTACAATGCGTGGTCTCGTTTTGTAGACGAGACCACGCGAAGTACAGCGGCTATAAAGGAAATACTGGTCTTCATAACGGTCAACACAACGTCGATCAGACCGGAAATACGAAAATCCGCGTTGTTCACAACAGGAGAAAACAACTCGAATAAATATGAAACAGTAATCACTAGACTAGAAATCGGCAAGAGCTTCGAGTGCAGACGCGGCTGAGCAAACGAAACAACGTGTCTTTTTTTGTTTTTTGTTTTCTTCGTAGACCAAACTTCAGCAAAACACACCTACCAGCTTCCTTAAATCAAAGATGATTGAGCATCGTGACGTCGAAGTAGAATGAAGATACTAGACGAATGTCGTTTTAACTCACGGCTCGTGTGCTTATATTTAGGTGCTTTCAAAACGGCCGCGGGATGAAAATTCATCTGGTGTGCATTTCTATAAGCAATCCTTTGGATATGACAGCCAAAACCCGACAGTTTAGTTTATTTATTTCTCTGTTTTCATTTTGTCGGAATGATCCGTGTAGTACAGACGACTAATAAGTTCCTATTCTGCTGCATTCCAATTCCGCTGTCTCAGTTATCTCTCCATCGTTGCAGTTGTCTTACAGAAGTGCCAAACTGCGGAGACTCCTTCGCAGACATTCAGGCATGTGTCTGCAGGACTTATTCTGTAAGGCCCTTTCAGATTTATAAACAGCGGCAGAGACGATTCAAAACTCGATGTTAACCTCAGTCCCAGCAATAATACTATTGCGACATGCTCGAAGAGGTTGCGAAAACGTTCGAAGTTTGTCACTGTTTGTGTGAGGACGGCAAAGGCGTCATATATGTATGAACAAAGTACATCGTATGTATACATACGTATGCGTACGAGACACAAGTGCGACTCGACGGCATCGAAAGAATACGCCACTGGTTCTCGCGCGAACAAGGTCACACGAGCAAAACGTCTAGATTCCTTCGAATAAATATACAACTCGGAACAGCGCTAGCATACTTTGACAACTTCAAAGCCAGTCTTGGAACTTGCACGCGCGTGGTACTTAATTCAAGACGAAGCCCAAACACGAGGCAGTATGAGCGAAATGCGGAAACGAAATTCTTGAGTGTCTTTCCGGATTAGAAAACTTTGGATCAAAGACAGCACATGCCGGAAGCAAGCACGGAACGCTGAGTAACGCTACCGCAATCGCGACTAACACGACTAACATTTGCAAGAAGAGCGGTCCTACAGGCCAAACAGTCTTAAGATGCAACGTGAGGACAGCAGCGAATTTGAATGATTACGAAATCACATTTTTGAACGTCACAGGGCTGACGCCGCATTCGGAATTCTCGACAGCTATTGTAAAAGAAGGCCGCGACGAAAAATTCATTGTGTTCATGCAAACTAACACAGACAAGACACACAGTGAATGACAAGACGCTCAGTGAATACAGCTTTCGCCTCTGCAAAAATAGTGAGAGTCGAGTTAAATCTTGTGTGTGTGTTTTATTACTTCGAGTTCTTCGAGACATATTTTTCTTGAGCACAAAGGAAGGCGTTTGAAGAAGGATGCAAATAGAGGCATTCCCGCTACATGAATGCGACAAGAAAAACTAGAGGTTTTACGGCGGGGCTTCACGTTGTGCAGTTAACTGTAGACAGAAAAATATCATCATCATGGACCGGCACGCCATCTCTTCGTTCTCTTCAACTTCTGCATCGCCCCCAAACACGTGTGCCTATTAGTCTGGCGTGGGATGCAATAACTCTGATGGGTGAGGGAGAGAAAGAAAAAGATATAAAGAAAGGGAAAGAAAGGAATTCTTGACAAAAAAACAATTTCTTGGCGAGGCGGAATTCGAACCGCCTACCCGCGATCCGAAGGTGAGCGCCATAACCACTCGGCTATCCAGGCACGCTAGCAGAGCATAGAATAGCCTTGTATGATACAATAGAGCAAGACAGAGGGAAAGGGAAGAGAGAGTGAGGAGGGGGGAAAGAAGGAGGGGAGAGAGTCAAGCATAGAAAGAAAGAGAAAGAAAGGGAGCAGTAGACGAAAACGAATATACGCAACCCAGGCTTGTTTTGCAAGTGCCACAACCTTTCGACATGCGCGCTCAGGGAAAGCTTAGAACATTGCCTCAATTTCGAACCAGCGATGTGAGCCTAGAAAATTACCGAGACCACCAGCTGCGATTTCTGATTTTGCTTTTCCCTGGTTTCACATGATGTCTCAACGTTGAGATATTCCTTTTTTCTTGCTTAGTTTTTTAGCTTGTCTAAATATGCTTTTTTTCACATTAACTGATTCTTTATTAGATCCCTCGCGTTCCCTATTTTTCTTACCTTTTCTTTCCTATTTGTATTGCCCAACTACAGGGTAGCCAACAGTGCGCACACTTGGTTAACCTCCCTGCCATTCCTTAGCTTTTTTCTCTCTCTAAGGATTGACCGTAGCTTCTCGAAATCTCAAGTGACAACGCGTTCACAATCTTCCGCAATAGCAATAACCCACCATGGCAACACTAAACCAAACCCAACGCCACTGAAGCCATGAAAACATAGAAAGGAAGCTGCGACGCTCCTAAGACTAACGCGCACACCCGCGATCGATGCATCGCGGTGTTCATAGAACAAGCTCAGGGGCTGGAAATCCCATCTGCTCTTTCCTGTCCCCGCCTTTTCTCCAACGAAGTTTTGCAGCCCGAAGGCCTCAATTAGTTGGGAACTGTGGGAACATCGCGGGCGTTCCTTTCTTTAAGCCCGGCTTGGGGCGCAGCTCTCTCTCATTGTGTGGCATGGGGACAAGGCGTGCGTCTGCAGCGCTGAGCGCAGCGTAACGCGATTATTGAAATGGGACACCGTCCCAGCGACGGTGAATGCGAACGCGCCACCCAGAACAGCGACCGCCCCAAGCCAGGCATCTCGGCCCGTAGGCCTCTGGATCGGGATTTTTCCTATATACATGAGTCGCGTGTATGGAAACTCGCCTTCCGTGACGGTTAAACAAAAGCGTCACTATCTTCGCTAATTAAGGCACCGTTGACTGGCTTCTTGCACATATAAGCATACGCAGATTTTCTCATTTGCTCTTTGTGTTTTGACAGGACCAACGTTATCGCTTCTGTGAGCGCGATCTCTTTGGAAACAAGGCCGTCTTTCTTATGCTTAACGAGGCGGTCTTTCTTATGAAAGCGTGAGTGCTTACTCTCTCTTATATTGATCCAGCTCTTGTTCTTCTTAACTTATTTTCTCGTAACTGACACTGCCTTATACGAGCATTTTGAACTTATCTGATCCAGACGACAGTGTTGTAATCCGCTGCATGGGGAACGCATAGCACTGCATCGTGACGGGCAGGTATTCAGGGGCCGCATTATGGAATGACTTTTTCTTATTTTTCTTTATTTTTATCCATCGTGACGCAGTACCATGAGACCAACTTTCGTCAACACTATTTATCGGTGTTCCTTTGTGACTAGGCATAAAAAATAGATACAATTGGAAGAAAATATATTTTTACACTTCAGTAAAGTGGAGCGTGAAAACTTTTGTACCATTCAAACAGCGGTTAGCCTTGCCTAATTATAAACGTTTCATAATTGAGCGCTTTCTTATAACTGTAACATATACCATTTCGACATCAATCAATCAATCAATCAATCAATCAATCAATCAATCAATCAATCAATCAATCAATCAATCAATCAATCAATCAATCAATCAATCAATCAATCAATCAATCAATCAATCAATCAATCAACGTCGCCGATTGCTGGGCGTTTACATACGTAACTTAAATGATATACTACGATAGTAAACTTCCGCCGTAATTGAATATACCAAGAAGCCTTTACATACTTATTGGCAAATGATTGCCACCATTATTTTTTATTTCACTATAACTACCATGACGTTGCATTAGAGAAGCTTTCTAAAAAGAAAAAAAGAATTGATCGCGCACTTACATCGGCAGTGTCGGCGCAGAAAGCAGTGATTAGAAGTAGACCGTTCCTATAACGAGGTCGTCGAGTGGTGGAAAACTGATCCTGTAATTAATGTAACGCCGATTTAGTTACGTCATTAAGCTCGGCACTTAACGCCGTTCAGAAACGACTTTCAAAGTGCGATGAACTTTGCAGACACCCTCGCAAATTTACTCTCTTTTTCTCTCCCCACTTCACAAACGCGCGGCGGCATTCAACGCTTATCCGTGAGTACAGCCTGTGCTCTTCGCAAGCGAGCCGTCACTCCATTCCGCGTGCCAGATCCGAGCAGCAACCGTCAGCTCCTGTCGCGATTCCCGGAAACGCGAGCTCGTAATTGCCACCAGAACTTACGTGGAACACTGGTTATACGAGACCGTCGCACAGGCAGCGTGATGCGCCGTCTCTTTTAGGATAATCTTCTAGCTACGCGCGCTACACCGAGCTCCACAGCGTCGCAAACCTCCCGTGCGTGTGGACCGCCTAGCAAAGGCTGTATAAAACGCTTTCGCATCACAGCACCGAGCGAATTAACTCATCCGCGAAGGGAAAGGAGTCACATGTAGTGTATCTGAGCCGCTGCCATCCCGCTTGCTGCGTTAACGTAGCAGAGTCCACGTTCGTAAGGCCACGTATGCAGCTCAAGCGTTTGTTCATGCCTGCCATTTTCAACAGCTACGCCGGACTGTTGTGTAAGTGGCGTTGCACTCCGCTAAGCTTGTTACCCAATCTTATTTCCTAACAAGTGTGTCCAATTATGTTCGCCATGCGAATCCCGCCTCGTTAATTAGAGCGCTTTAGTGTGAACCGCCGAACAGACGGTATATTCTGTGTTACCGTAGTAGCTCTTTCAGCACAGCAATCTTCAAAATCTAGTACATCCGATCGAGCAACTTAGGCTGTACTGCAAAAGGTGACTTCAATGAACTGCATACTTAATACACGCCGTAATACAATTCGGTATATCGCTGTTTAATAAACACATACTTATAAGCACAGCTCTAGACGGACCACCCGTTTAAGTTTCCCCCTATATGTTTTAAAAGAGTTTTTGCAGGCAAAAATAGAGTTCATTCTGGTCGAACTGCGCAGTAGGACGAGGCACGTAGAGAAAGACGAGAGAAACGAGCCTTTCTCTTCGTGCCTCGTCCCACTGCGCAGTCCGACCAGAATGAACTCGTACCAAGTCGCCCAACTCTCCACGCTGCTTACTCAAAAATAGAGTGTTGTGGTTGTGGGCGGCGCTGACCAACACTCCCAGTTCTAAATGAACAGATATAACCGATAAAGTGGACGGGAGGACGACCGCCGCGGTAGCTCAGTTGGTAGAGCATCGGACGCGTTGTTCGAAGGTTGCAGGTTCGGTCCCTGCCGGAGGCAAGTTGTCTTTTCGTCCACTTTAATTTCTTCACATATCATAATCACTGCAAATGAAATCCGCTATACTTTCCTTGGCTTGGTTGTCTGTTAGTTTTCATTTAACACTGTGTGTAACAAAGAAAAACGAGCCCTCAAATTCCCCTTCTTTCGTTATTTCTTTTAGCGTTACCTAGGTTTCCATAAAAAAGTAAGTAAATTTCGTATGCATTATTAATATATACGAAATTTGCTTACCTCGGATTTTTACAGCTCGTATGAAATCCGGTTTCATGGATGTCCTCTATTGGGCCTCTAAGGTTTAATAATATGAATAGGTGTCTGACACCAGTGATGAGGTCATGATATCTATTGGCATAACAAATGACCCGTAGAAGAAAAACAAATTAATGTATCGGTTCTGTCAGACAGCTCCAAATAGCAGCTCATAAAGGGCGTCTGTGCCTCAGTGAGCACCATGGCTTTCTCAGGTATACTGGCGGGGCATCTGGAGGTTCTCAGTGAAGGTGGATAATCGAGGACGATGAAAGACAGGCCTACATAATAAGCGATAGCGATGTGATCCTTGCCAGAGCCTGCCACCAGCGTGAGATATCTACCGTAAGGAGCTTGCCTAACGCTACTACAGCTACAACAACGAACAATACAGAGAGGAACGATATACTTCTTGCGATGCTTGGTCTACATCGCCGTCATAAACACAGCCGGTACTCATGAAGATGGCAGTCATGATCACGAAACGCTCACACCAATAGCCCTAACGTTAAATCACACATCAGCGCCTGACAGCCAGCTATTTCGCGGTTTCGTATTAGCGATAGAAAACTCAATGCGGTTTCAATGTACATGACCCGGTACACATTATTCTTCAAAATGACGTTCCGCTCTATGTTTCATTTCTTATTCTTTCAAGTCATCGATGGCAGTAAGAATAGCTTTACACTGGATGGTTAGCGCTTGCAACAGCTCAGCATAGTGGTCACGACATTGGCTTAATCGAGAAGCTCTAAGCCATTCATATAAGCACTGCTAGGCATTATCTTACCTGCACATGCTACGATCGTGTATTTTCTTGTTTTCTTTCCTCTTTTCTTGCCCTCCTCCTCTGAATGCTTTTTTGTCTCCGTTTCCTTTTCTTATATAGTGCATGTAAATCGGCGGCTGCGCACAGATTAGATCGTCTGGAATAGGTAGTTTGGAATTAGATCGCTTGGAATTAGATCGTTTGGAATCGTTTGGAATCGTTTGGAATATTAGATTATTTTGGAATAGGGTTCGTAGCGTTAGCGCTCGTTGGGTACGAAACACTGTTTTCGTAACTTAACGTGGGTACCCAAGAGGATAGCGTATGATGCATACGCAGTGGCGACAGACGCTAACGCAGAGCTTTGCGTACCCTATTCTAAAACTGCCTATTACGTGAATTCAAATAGAGGACATTCTTTTTCACGATTCCGAAAACTTCCTTGCCTTACATGCGCCGAGCTTTTCTGGCGATAGAATAACCAACAGGCCAGGGGATAGCCGTAAAAACTCGCAGTGTTCCTTATGCATTGGCCTAAGATGACTCGAAGGTGAAAGCCATCTTTTTTTTTTCTCAGTCAATGTATTGATCCTACCCCCCCCCCCCCCCACCCTTCTCGAAGCTTTCTGCGCCTAACGTGGTTTTGCACTGCCTCCGGGATCGGATACATTGCAAGCTTTCTGCACCTCGCCTGGTTTAGCACTGCCTCCGTGAGACACATTTGACCAAGCGATGATGTCAAGTTATGTGACGTCATGGTTACGTCACGATTTTTCGTGATCTGTGACGTCTTGATGACGCCATATGGTGACGTCGTCGCCTGACGGTGCTTTTTTGCATCACTCGTGTTGACACCGCCGACGCCGACGGTCATTTTTAGCGTTTGATGAGCCATCTAACGCTTTCACCTTAAAATACTCCAGTACTTTTCACGCGCAGTGTTTCCGGACACTCGGAAATTATTACTCTTCCCACGCGTCAGCGTCCGCTGCAGCATTCCGCCACGCACCAGCAATCAAGGGCCACCATCCGCGAAGAAATCTCCCAGCAGACGTTGTCGGTACGGCGAACTCTGCTCGCGCAGTCAGTGTTGCAATTCCGTTGGAGTTCCTGAAGGTTTCTGGCTTACAGAGTATCGATTGACTTCTGAGGCGGCGGCGGCGGCCGGAGGCGTATAGAGGAGGGGTGCCTGTTCAGTGCGGGGGTCGACTATACGCCTCCTCAGCGATTCCTTAATGGTGTTCAGGGCGGCCGCCAATGTGCTGACGACGCGAACACGTGTCGCCGTCGTGTATTGACAGATTTCTAACAGAACGTGTCGTGAAGGGAGCAAATTGGCTCGCTTGGAATTGGGCAAACGATGCTTTTCCTCTCGCGTACAGTTGCGGTAAAAGAGGTATTGGGGTCTCTAGAATCAAAGGAAACGCACACAGTGCAAACCTGTATGTCTGTCTTTTTTTTAAACAAGTTCAGTAAAGGGTTGCTTTTCGGGTCCCGGCGGTCGCATTCCTATAGCAGTAGAAGTAAAAATGCTCGTGCGCTCTTATCTTCACGTTAGATGATTCCAGTGAGTCGAATTTTATCCAAGACAGCCCGCTGTGGTGCATAAATTTGACTAAGTACTGCTATCGAAGCTAGAATCAATCAATCGATCGATCGATCAATCAATCAATCAATCAATCAATCAATCAATCAATCAATCAATCAATCAATCATCAATCAATCAATCAATCAATCAATCAATCAATCAATCAATCAATCAATCAATCAATCAGTCAGTCAATCAGTCAGTCAATAAATAAATAAATAAATAAATAAATAAATAAATAAATAAATAACGGCAGCGAACAGAAAAAAATCACAGCATATCCACGGAGTGAATGATGATGAGTGGGCGAAGCTGCGGAGGTTCATCGGTAAACCGTGAATCTTCCGTGAATTCTGCCCAGTACATCATCACCGACGTGAGATCGGGCGCGTTTATACTAAAGGTTCGATGAGTTATGACGACTTGCAGCTCACTTTAATTTTACATGCACGCTGTGAATTTCCATTGTTTAGAAAACCATTGCTTTAGAAAACATCTGGCGTCTTTCGTTAAGCAGCTGGCGTCTTTTCGTTTTGCTTTAGAAACATCTGGCGTTCTTTCGTTTTGCTTTTACAAAACATCTGGCGTCTTTCGTTGGTTTATTTCATCAATCAACGGCGTTTTGAACAAAATTTTTATTTTTTAATCACGCACAGGAGAAATCTCACCAGGCACTACCTTGGAGGTAAACAATGGCTGCTAATGGGAATGAGAGACAGAAGAAGTCGGCTTTTAGCTAACACTTACACTTCTACTTCTACTAACGTTTCCTACTGGAACATGCCAATGGCTGCTAATGGGGAATGAGAGACAGAAGAATTCGGCTTTTAGTTAACGCGCACGCTGCGAATTTTTTATTGTTCAACAACGCACAGGAAAAATCTCCCACCGGCACCACATTGGAGGTCACAGCGTAAGACTTGTTACGGACTACGACTACTACTACTACTACTACTACTACGACGACGACTACGAGGGACGAACGGGTGCCGCCTTAAGGAGCTTCGCCCCTAAAAGTGTAACCGGTTTAAAAGTCCCCGTTTTTTTACGTTATGACAACTGTTAATTTCTCAGATAACCTGGACCTCTTGCGTAAATCTACGTGCTTTACGTTTCTTGCCCTTAAAAGAAAGAAAGAGATGTGCCGTCATTTTATAAATTTGATAAAATAAACGATTGTAAGACTAAAATACAGTAAAGCGGAGTACGAAAGAAACAATATGGCAAAATGAAAATCTAAATCAGTAAGACGACGGCCGACAGCTCTTACAACGGGCACAGAGTAAAAAAAAAAAAAGGATAGCCTGCATGCTTTCCTAGATGTACGTGTGTGTCCCTTCTTTGTTCCATCGTTTTAAGCTAAGAAAGAAGTGGAGTCCCAGGTCGTCGTAAAAGCTAATTAAAGGACCCATTTAAGCGGAACCGATCATTCTTCTAAAGCTTCGAATCGCCTTAAAGTGCCTCGCTGAATGAGCTCTCTCGGATTGCGCGTTTGTGGACGTTGAACTCTACGCGAAAAAAAAAAAATTTCTCTAAAGAAGTACGACGAATCATATAAGAAAAATAACTGAAGTGAAAAGCTTTCTGACAGCTTTTTGTAATTTTTATTTATGTTTTTCTTTAATTCACGGAATTGCGAAAGTTGTGCGTGCTCGTGTCGAAACAGTGGGAAAGGTTAAATATAAATTCAATTTTTCTGAACTTTGTCTTCTGGCTCATTTAATTGATTTTTCCCTATTCTAAGGCTACAAAAGCAAGCATACAAAAGCAGCGTTTTAGGAGCCGTGGGTGCGATTGTTTTCCAACTAGCAGCAAATTCTGCTCATTCATGCAGTTGCCCATCCCACTATCAACGATGCGGCGTTTTAAGGTGTTTTGAGGTACAATTCAGGCCCCATGGTCTCGTGTAAGTGTTAGCTCTAGCAGTACGAGAATACAGAGGCTTGCGCATAAATATGTGAGCAGAATATCCTCCTCCTCCTTTCCCTCTATTACTGGGATAGTAACTAACCCTTCTAATCTTTTCCTTTTCTCCCGGTAACGTGCATACAGCTATGAAACAATAGAAAGCTGGACTAAACTGATCTAAAGCCCACTGCGCCTGTATACATACTCATGGGATACGATGTTGCGCTGCTCAGGAGGTCGCAGGTTCGATTTCAGCCGTGATGGATTAATTCCCACGGAGCCGAATGCAAGAGGTATCGAGTACTGTGAATTGGGCGCGCGTTGAAAACACCGTGGCTGCGAAAGTCATTCAGGAGTCGCCCATATACACTACGGCGTCCCTCATATTGAGATTAGGGTTATAGCACGCAAACTTCCGGGACTTATTTCTTTTGAAACTGACGTCATATGTTCGGCAACGCGCTTTCAACAGCAAGAGACGCTTCAGCTGTTACATGACTTCGCGCGCAATAAACACAGAACAGCCACGATCGTTTTTCCACAGGGCTGGCGAAAAGCGTCAGTTGAGAACGGAATGAAAAGGAATACTGTCATGTAAATTCTGCCGCCCCGACGCCCCGACTCTCAAGCGAAAGAGAAAGGCGAGCGTCTCTTCGAGACTTTCAAGATTGGGTTGGAAATGAAATGGCGCGGTTGTCAGGAATGCGAAACTTTGCGTGGCACACGGCAGCAGGCTCATATCTCGTGCTTCGCTCTTCATGATTATCCTTTTTTTTTTCTAGTGTCAGTGTACTTTCCCTTCACGCGTCGCAATGCAAAAAAAAGCAAAAAAAAAAAAAACAAAACGCGAGTGATTCTTGGTCCGTCTCGCATCCCTGAAGAAGTGTCACGCATCTTCTAGCGTTATTTCCGTTTCTTTTCGCAAAGCGTCGGACAGAAACTTAAAGGAATCGCGTGTAAGGTTTCTCGAATATCTCGCTCGCATTTTTATGCTTTACTTTCTGAGTACGAGAAACGGGTGACAGCCGTTGTCCAGTCAATGTACGTGAAGGGAATTGCTTTCGGGACGCGAATATTTAAATTCGGAAAAGAATGGGTTTAGTAGCGTACGAAAAAAGAAACTGAAAATAATAAAACTGACTAGGTGGTTCGGCGTTTCATATAACTTTACGATTTGGAGGACAAAAGGAAAATGCGAGGCGAAATTTATAGCATAAGAAGTAGAAGCCACATGCAGAAGGAGCTGAAATACAGCAATATTAAAACGGTGTTTTTATCCTAGAATTCGGTTAAGCGGAAAGCTTGCCTAATATAATATTGTAGTCAAGGAAAGAGAAAGCCAATGTATAAAAGTTTTCTATACTACAACAACGGAAGTGAGAACATATCTGTGCGAACAGCTTAACTCGCTTAATTATTATTATTATTATATTATTATTATTATTATTATTATTATTATTATTATTATTATTATTATTCTTGTTGAAAACAAAGTGTTCTCACTTTTGTTATTCAATTTATGTATGAATAACTTTCCCTCGGTAATTTGTCGAGCTAATGCGCAGCATTATGCGGATGGTACGGTGCTACGTACGCTTCACATACGTTAGGAAGGAGTTATTAAACCTTTGTAGTAAGCTCAATTCATAACGCCATGAAATGAATGTAGAAGAATGTGTAATTGTGATTGAAAGGAAAACCAAACCTCTCTGCTTTCGAAGCCCTTTAAAAATCCAATGAATGTACCAAGATTTCTGCATATCGAACATTGCAGCAGATGCAAATGCACCGCCGCAGAATATGTATAATAATAATATCTGGGGTTTAACGTCCCAAAACCACGATATGATTATGAGAGACACCGTAGTGGAGGGCTCCGGAAATTTCGACCACCTGGGGTTCTTTAACGTGCACCTAAATCCAAGTACACGGGCCTCAAACATTTTCGCCTCCATCGAAAATGCAGCCGCCGCGGCCGGGATTCGATCCCGCGACCTTCGGGTCAGCAGTCGAGCGCCATAACCACTAGACCACCGTGGTAGAATATGTATAAACGTTCAAATATCTGCACTAAACTTCTCACAGCGGTAGCATCACAGTTGTTTGTGCAAAATTGAGAAATGTTGCACGTCTGCTTTGTGTAGGGGTTTCATACACGTTTAATGGGTAGCGGTGGCGGCATTCCGCTGAGTCCTGTAGCCGCTGGGGTTCCGGAACCGCAAGAATGTATTTCGCATTACATTTGAGCAGCAGCTAAACATCGGGATTTCACGGTCAGAGCGGTTGAAATGCTTAGATAAAAGGATAGTGTAGTGTCCTTGCAAGTGCAAGTGGTCTCCCAGAAATTTCTGTTGTTTCTCAAGCGTCCAAGATTGCGCGACTGCGCGAGCGTAAGCGACAATCACTTTTCTTCTATCCTTGTCTTATAAAATCCTGGCTTGGTAATTACGCAGGACCTCAACAGGCCACCAACTTTATTTCTCTACTGCAATGCACTGCATCCAAGAGAATGCCCTTTTCCACGCTCAACAAGAAAGCGAAGACATAAAAAACAAACCGAAAAAAAAACCCGTCATGAACACCGAGCCTTATGACCCGTAAACGGAAGAAGCAAAAAGCGCGCGAAACGATGCGAGCGTTAAAGTTTCCCAGGTGGCATTGCGAAAGCAACCGCTTTTAATGGTTAGTGCACCAGTCGGGGTTAAACCCTTAAACAATGCCTCTGCGGGATGGAGGCGTGCTTAGAATTGAGGTTGCATTTACCGCTATACTGGGTGGGTGGCTACATATTCGAGGAAATATAGCCGAGCCTAGTATGCCATTCTGTTCATACCTTGCGCGCCTGAGAAGTGGTTCGTGTAGGACAGCATCATGATGCACCGGCTTACTGTCGCTTATCATTCGGATGCACGTATGTATTTTTTTTGTGGCGTAATAGAAAACACGGCGTCAAGAACAGAGGCAACATGGCGCTTTCATTTTCGGTCTTCAACTGTGTAGTGACGCAGCATTCTCGCAATGAACTATACTACATGCCGCTGCATCATGCGGAAGCAGCGGGAAAAGAAGCAAGCGTGCAACATAGGGGAATACAAAATTAAAGAAAAAACATGGAGGTTAAGGAATGTTTTGGATGAGCGTTTTTTTTTTTATGTTGGCCTCTTGTACCAATTCCGATTACTACAAATGTCGCCAACTCCCTTTAAGGAGATGACTTTGCCGCATTTTTATGCTTCAACTATGCGTTCTTCGTTTCTTTTCTTTTTTATTTTATTGCGCGTTGCGTCAATATAATCTCCGCACACTACGGAAACTACTGTTCACTCTATCAGACCCGAGCACAACAAGAACAAGAAAGATAGCCGCGTTGCTGATGTTTTTATTTTTGTATGGATCTTCTGTCCACTTGCCTATCTGTATGCCACGAATCCCAACAGAGTTCGTCAGCTTCAGGGTTGCCAATGGTGGCTACTTTTCGCCAAATTGGCGAATTTGAGAGGCCTGTGGCGACCTAAAATTATGAATGGCGACATGGCGAATTTTTGGCGATTTTCGGCTTAGGTCTCCACCGAGGTTTGAATCCTAAGCTCAGTGTCTTCCCAACGAATGAGCGGCAACATTCTCAGTACTTTTCTTGGTTTTAGACCCACGAGTAGAATGTGCACATTACGCGTCATTCGGTATGTCCGTCCTGTAACTCGTGTGTACCTCCTCAATTCATATAGAGAGATAATAAAAAGTTTATTTGATGTTCTGTGAAAATAAGATCAGTGAGTGGGATCCTTAGTTCGGGATGCCATCTATATGCAGGAGGTACAGGAACGTCCCCCAGCGACATTCTAGCAAAATGTAAGTCAGCGGACTGCCTTGCAAACCGCGAGGGGGCAGTGATTGACTATAGGTTTATGGCTTTAGGTGCTTTAAGCTTATCTGAAGTTTCGCATCTGAAGGGGCAAGACGACGGGTTGGCCGCGCGTTCCGACCATTTGTTCCGCCAAAGCTCCAACTGCTCTGAATAGCTTGGCGACTTATTCACTGTTGCAGTATACCCCCAGTTCCTGCAGCTCGCAAAGACTGTTTTGGAATAGCGAAGAGAGGCGGATACGCGGCTATTTCTGCAATAAAAATTATTTATTGAGGCATTTTTCACTGTTCTCGGTGAGCGTGTGCAATAAAAACAATTGCTATATAACATTTTACATTGTTTTACAGCAATAACGCATCGGGTTGACGCGTGTAGATATAAGTAACTATAAGAAAGGGTCGGTGATGTCCGGTATCATATTAGTTCGCACTGAAAAGGTGTAAGACTCACTAATGATCGGTTCCTGTAAGAAATCTGTCGTGTTACCTTCAATAAACCTTTTAATCCTTTTAATTCATATAAGGGTACGTAAAGCTGTCTACAAATAATGCTTTCACGGTTTTCGCCCAAGGTTTACACCCCACTTTTAGCTTTGAAACGAGAGGACAGGGATGGAAGGATATCATGAGCGTTTCGTTCATTCACCCTTGCGCCACCACGCACATCTTGCGGCTAGTCGGAGAAGCAGCACCATGCACTCCCATGGTGAAGCGGGCGATATCTGGCATCGAGAAATGTCAGTATAATTTAAGGGTCTTGGATGGTACTGTATTCTACGGGGCTGTACGTGAGTGGAAATTTTTATTACTGGGTATGCCGCACATATCTATAATGGCTACTTTTTTGGCGAAATTTGTAAAAAAATGGCGACTTTTGGCGACTTTTTGCTCGTCGTTTGGCGACATTTACTCGAAAGGCAGTGGCAACCCTGGTCAGCTTTCTCTCTCACTAAGGACAAGAGGTAGATTTGGCATGAGCTGTCTGATGCCTCTTATGAGCGGTCGCCAGAATCACACATGTAGCAACCACAATCTTAGCACCGTCGGTTTTAAACAAAAACACATTGTCCCTTATGCATTCGCCTATGAGGGGACTCAAAGGCGAAATCCATCATTTCTGTATATTTCACCGTGCACTTTGCACCACGCGAACGCCGCTTTTTTTATGATTTTGGTCACGCGAGGAGGTTGATACGTGCGGTCGTTGCCAAGATCTCCGCACGGGACCTAGACGACCAGCGAGGACTCGTCGCCAGGGCCCAGGAGGCGATCGCGGCCAGAGGATTCCTGGACTGAGGGACCCTCCGACCTAGGGTGACCCCGAGCTTACGAGCTCGGGAACACCGTTTCGGAAAAATAAAAGTTGATTTCATCATTGGTCACGCGAACGCAGTAAGAACGAAGTGAACGCAAAACTCTGGCGCCTCGAGCCATGAGGGGCGCAGGTGTTCACGTATCTTTTTGTACAACACGCCGGCTTTTTGCCGAAGGACCTTTCCCATGAGGCGATTAAGGCCTTCGCCTTTATAATTTATTTAAATAACCTCCTGGGCTGCGAGCCTCGTCAGTGTTTGAAATAATGACTGACTGCCCCCCCTCCCTCCTCCCTTCTTTTTTATCCATTCCAGCAGCAATGCTTCTTTAGGACAAAATATCGAGGCTTAACCGATCATCAGAACGAACTTATCTGTAGTGATAAGGTTAAGTAGTGTTACTAGGTTTGCTTTCACACTCACTGTGCAAAGAAGAGACAAGTAGGTGCGACTGAAAGCTTTTGTCGGGAGCTTTCTTTTGCTGAATTTTCTAAGCATCACCTTTACGTTAAACGTTTTCACAAGCAAAGTGGCTGTTGGCCGAGGCTTATCTGTGCAGTCATCCTTTGCGCCACAAAAGAACGAAGCTGGAATTCCCCAATAGGAAAGCAACGGTCCAGTACCACCCTCAACCGCAAGCGCTTTGCTTGCTGTGTACGTACCCTTTCCGGGGAACTGACCCGCGTGCCGCAGACCTGCGTTATAACATAATGGTACGTTAGCGACAACCGACAATGTGCCGAGCAGAGGCAACAAACACAAAAATTCCCGAAGTGTCAAGATAAGATAAAAGCGAAAAGCAATACTTTTTCTGTTCGCACTTAGCCGTTCGTCCCAAGAGATTGCCTTGTAATGAAAACTTCAGCACGGAGAAAGCAGGCAGACTCGTTAGCGTCACACGATGGCAGTCAGGCAGGACAACGCCTGCTCTGCCAGCGGCAGAAAACCCGCAGGGACCGTTGGCCTTACTGCGCATGCGCCTCGCAGTAACCACAGTTGACTGTTGTAACAGGGACGTATGTGCCCTGGAGAATCAAGTCGGTCCTTGTCATCAGAACTTGAAGAAGAACTGGAAAGTTAAGCAAAACTATCGCGTTGACAGATCAAGAGAAACGTAATAAAGATATAAATGAGCTTGACGATAGTAGAAGGCGTAAGCATTAAAAAAATGCCAGGCCTGCGCGGAAAGCGCAGCACAGTCACAGCGAAAGCTGGAAGAGCGGCATTTTTAGAGCCCGTTCTAAACTCTCTTGGGGCTATTAATACAAGTACACTAGCAAGGTCCCCACTACGCCATAAATCACAATATTTGTGAAATTGGGAAGCACCTACAACGCGATTATTCGTCATTGTGCGCAGAAGCGAGGTTCCAGCTACACATATGTAAGGCATTATGTGCACCTTGTTTACGTGACGACTGATGTCGATGAAGAACTGTGGCTCAGCCCTTCGTAATGGGCTGGAAGCTTTAAACGGCTCACCAGTTACGTAATTCGCATTGTGTGACGCCCGGTCGCTATTTAACTCTCCCACCATGCAATATAACATATATTGACGTGAGAAAGAGAGACAGAGAGAGGGGGGAAGAACTTTGTTGAGACCCTGAGGAAATGGATGATGGGCTCATGGGCTTCCTTGGCAACCAATGCAAGTGCACTTGCGAGGAACCCACTACGCTATAAATCATAATTTCTGTGAAGTAGGGCAGCAGCCACTATGCCATTTTTCGTCATTCAACGGAGAGCCGTGGTACCCGCTAAAAACATGTAAGGCATCATGCGCACTTTGTTGGTGTTGTGCCTGATGACGATGAAGAATTATTGCAGAGCCCCTTGTAGTGGGTTGGAAGCGTCCAACAGCCCACTCGTTGCGCAATTCGCATTGTGTGACGCCTGGTTACAGAATTCGCGTTGCGTGGTGCGTGGTTGTTATTTCACTCTTCTACCACAGTAAATTACATATGTTAACGTGGTTCCTTCTGGACATGAGACCTGTATAGCGTCGTTTTGCAAGGCAGTTCCAAGCACCGGCATGGCTCTGAGGTACAACACTGGGCTCCCACGCAGAGGACCCAGGTTCGAACCCCGTTCCATCCTTGAAATTTTTTCTTATTTCGTTTTTTTTTCTTATTTCGAGCGATAGTGGTTACGGACACCGGCGGCGGCGGCGGCGGCGGCGGACAACTACGCCACCAAAAACGGCCGTTGAAATGATCTCATAACAGCTTTCGCTGTAAAACAATAAAGGGTGTCGTTAAACCTTTACGAGACGTTGGCAGCTAGATTGTACAGTAAAATTGCCTGAATCTTGATGGTGGTGCAATTTCTACATTTCGCTTTATGAGCTTTTGGAGAAAGAGTTTCTTGTGGTGTAGAAAAGATGGAAAGCAAATAATATATATGCGGCAACAGGAAGTTCTCAACGTGAGATCTCATTTTTGTTTGTTTCTTGTGTAGAATAAACCCTTATATAGTTCAACTCCTGCAGTCATAATCTATTTGAAGTGCCGCAGAGGGGCACTTCAAATAGATTATGTCCACAGTCAATAGAAAGCTACAGCCGTGCATGACTGTCATTTTTCATTAATGCCGATAAGTCGTAATCGCGAAGACATCGTCATCACCATTACCGAGGCGGCGTGCCGTTCCCCAACTTTACAATTCCAGCTGCGTTATTTTTTTAGGAATCGCTGTTGAGCCTACACCTTCGAAAGACAAAAAAAGTCTTCGTTCGACTTAGTGCATAGTAGTGCAGTTGTATCTGTCTGAATATCTGTCGCATGGTGATTCAATACATTGTTCACGAAGTTTCTAGCAGGCGTTACTTGTGAGCGATAATGGACCTTCAGTTTATCGCGCATGACATGCATGGTTACGGATGGGAATTATTCAAAACTACATAAGAAGGCCCCATTATCAACAGGCGGTACAGGAGACCTCCAGTCAGAGTTGAGTGGAATGTGTGAATACAAATCAGTCGTACGCAAACACGAGAAACACCGTGTTATATGAGTCACTACCAAACACGAGAAAACATTTTGATAACATGAAGTAATTCTCCGTTCTGCTGTAAGTGACTTACTGTGGACAGGCTGAGGTTTATATCAGCTCGGCTGCTCCATTTCTGTAAGTTCCCCAGAAAAAAAAACTAAATAAATGGTTACCCAAGAACATCAAAACGATAACCGTGAAAGGATAACATCGAGTGCAAGAATTTGCGAATATGTTAATATGTAAGAATGAGAATGAAGTCTAATGTAGCTTGGTTAAAAAACGGTTAGGACGCTTGAGCTTTGCCTTCAAGAATAGAACGCGATAGCGTAATCGGGCCCCGTTCGCATTGCCTTCCCAATGCCTTCACTTCTCGGGGGACACCATGCCGCAAGAAAAAGAAGGTCTGTGCGCCTAAAATTGGTCGTTTCAAGCTATCCTGGAATGCCTTCTGCGAGTAAAGTTGGTTCCTTTTGCGAATAGGCGAAGTACTCACTACGAGTCCGTAAGGCAGCACGCGCACCCGCGCAGTTGCACACTTTGTCGATGCTGTTGCGGCTAATGATGATTAATTATGGCCGAGCGCTTTCTAAGTGGTGGGCCTTTAAATCAACCACTCGTAGCGCAGTTCAGATGTTTTGACGTCAGGTGCCATTCTACCGACACCGTAAATTCTGCAAAACGACCTCTTCGATGCTATCGCGTTAAGACTACCACTAAATTTCTCGGAACTAGTTCTAGGTCCCACAGTTAGTTCAAATACTACGTACGGTACACGTCCTTCGATCACAAATAAAGGCGAAGGAGCGTGATCTTAAAACGACAGCGCAAAAACAACGGACGACCACAAAGGGACAAGGCCAATATGCGACGTGGAAGGAGACGCTATAGCGATTGCCGGCTAGGCCTGCGGGGCTTATCACCGCAGCGTCGCCACCATCCCCGCCATTGCAACTACCGCGGGGACGCCGATGAGAAGAAGGAAAGAAAAAAAATCGATAAATAAACACAGACAAAAGTGAATGGCACTACACTACGAAACAACGCTTGACGAAGCGCTGGCTGTAAAGGGGACTATAGAGGAAAAATTATTCGTAAATTCTGTGCTACTTATATTTCTTCCTGCTTTGTTCATCAGAGATACCGCCTACCTGGTTTATACGGCTTGCAGGTTCAATCAAATCAACAAGAGCATTGATTTGGTCGCCAAACAACACAAGAGCGTCGCGAGAGCTTTCGACCTTCTTACTCGATTTTCGGATGACTACTCCATGTTATTGCGTCGGCACTGTGGATCGAAAGAAGCGGTAGAAGTAGATCCTAGTCGACCAAAATAAAAGAAAACGGTGATGTCGTTGTCCTAACTAAGCTAATCAAAGACAAACCCGGTGGTCCCAAATGGGGGCCGTTGTTGCTTACTGTCTACGTGACGATCGGCACAAAAAAAAAAACAGACATAACCTCCTGCTGGTTAGCGCTCGATCCAATTACGCCCTGTCGGGATACCGGTGTTAGCTTTAGTGGCCTGTAAACACTGAACACTCGGAAATAGCGACGGGCATTCGCGAGCGTTTCCCCCGATACATCAGAAATATTTCAGGCTGCTCGTGTAATACAGCTCAAAGAAAACAAAGATACAGACGCCCTGCGCATCACCGACTTCACTCAGCAAAAAGCGGAAAGAAAATTTGGAGGTTCTCGCGCAGAAATACAAAGGCTGAAATGCACGTACCGAAAATAATACTGAGCGAGTGAAGACCAAGTAAACAACTGTAGTTCATTGAAGGATGAGGGGGAGAAAACGCGAGTATAGTTAGACGCAGTCATGCTAATGTAATTATGTGCGACGGCGCATTTAGTCGAAAAAAAAAGAAAAACTTATTTCTCTTCCAACTTTACCGGCAGGTTTTCATGTTAGCGCCTTGCTGGATTCAGTCATGTTCCTTTCTTTTTGTTTGTTTTTGTCCCATTTTCTCTGCTTTTGTATTTCCAGGCTCTATAGAAACTTCCAAACTAGCCGAACGTCAAGCGATCCTGAAAAAGAAAATACACAGCAGAAAAAAAAAAAACACGATAACGAGAATAATAAGGGCCGAACCAAAAAAAGAATTTATACTTTCTTTTCGGATGAATGCGTTCAATTGTCCAATCTGTTGCGAAATCTTCCACTCTACAGGGCGGACAAAAGTGCCGTTTCCATGCGTCAAAACTTCGCGAAACAACAAGTCAATCGATTGATTGATTGTCCCATCAATCAATGACTAGATAGTTGCAGCACAAGAGCTTTTCAGCGATTGCGTAAGAACGACATTGTATGGAGGCCCGGCTTTGAAACATTAAAAACATCAACACAACTTCGAGCTTCTTTGCATGCCATAGCTGATGATGTCCGTCGCGTGAGGTACTTTCGGACCACCTTGAGATAACGCAAATTTGCGAGAGCAGTTTCAACGTTACGAATAACGTAAAAAAGAATTAAAAAAGCGAAAAACGTCCGCACGGGATGCCTCGGGGATGTCATTAGTCCGCGACAGCGGCAGGCTCAGCAACAAAGTAGCCACGCACGCTGCACAGCGCTTCTCCAGATACAACAACAAAACAATGGAGTCCAAACGAAAAGTAACGAAACTTGAATCCTGCGTTCCCTCACACACTCGCTTACTCGAACCATGCGCCACTTGCGACAACACAACTTTTCTCCACACGCAGGGACCATAATAAAGCGACGCACGACATAATGCCGAGCAACGGCTCCAGAGCGCTTTCTCCGACAATAACCGCGCAACCGCGCGAACATCTTCTGTGTTTCGCCGCTCCGGAAGCGACGAGGCACTTTCTTGCGAAACACCTGCCACTGACGCAGAACGTATATGTCGTTTTGATGTCGGCCGCGCAGGAATGCAAATGAGGAAGTTTGGAAGGAGGTGCTTCCTTTGCTTCGTTTTTCTTCTTTTTTTTCTCGTTCGCTCTCTGACGACGCACCGTTGTGCCCAAATGTTTCTGCTCCCTGAAACTGAGAGGTCGGAAACGCTGAATGCGCGAAACGCCAGTCACCTCCTTTATGCGCGTGCAGTAGAAAGTTGCGGCCGTGTCGGGACAAGGTCGCGAGTCAAAATGAACGCATTGGTGTGAGAAAGCAGACTCGAAAAGAAACAACGTGTCTTCGTATGCTCTTTCTCTTTTCGCTTCCGGGGATGCTGAGATGCAAATGAGTCTTGTAAACGCGCCAACATATTTGTTTACGTTGACTTTAATGAGATACCTCTGCGCAAGGTTTCTTTTATGGTATCAAAATATAATCATAAGTAAGCTAGTTAAAACGGGTCAGTTAAAGCAACATTGCAGCACGGAACGATGTGATGCCGGCGTTGTACCGCATTTGCATAAGTAAAGTGGTAACTCAAAGGGAAACCTTGTATTCAACGATGCGTACGACAGGTGATATTACTCGGAAGCATGTCGTGTAGGTGTTCCATATGTTTCTAATCTGAGGTAGCGACACGCGGAAAGTTGACTTTACAAAAGAAAAAGAAAGGCCACTCGTACAGGTACGACAGAATGAACTATCGTACTAAATTTGCTTGCTCCTTTCAAGTGATCTAAACGGCTCTCTTGCCAACGTTATTAGGGCAGTTGGCTTTTGATAGCGATTGATGGTATGAAACAAATAAGAATAGATTTACAAGAATCTACAGTATGCTGGATACAACAGCATGCGCTAGGCAGCCAGAGAGCTTCTCTATTTAGGAGAAACAGAAAAGAAGCATTGACGCGTTCTAATTAAACAAGCGTCCGGTACAGTGTCCGAAATAAACATATGGTAGGGTTCGTCTCGATACGATGTCGGTTCATCACTCGGGGGCAGCAGCTGTGCGCGAGGAACAGAGCGAAACAAAAACACAGCCTACGGAAAGGTCGCGCATTGCACCAAGCCGCAAGTCACCGCAGCCTTAATTAAACGCTGTCTTGCAGCGTTCGCACGCGGGCCTCAGCGGTGCCCGTCAACGCAAGTGCCCAAACTGCTCCCTCCCATCCGCTTCCCGGAAAAGCCATACAGAGCTCGACGTGACCTGGCGTACGATTTGAGGATGCGCACCCTGCCGCTGGCCAAATGGGCAAGCAAAGGGGAGACGCGGCGCCTGCATTTGTCAAGCCAGGATTGCGCCCAAGGCATCCTTCGCGACCGCACGTCTGCGCCTCAGCCTTCGATCGAACTAGACTCTGGTTGGTGGTCTGGTATACCGTTAGGTCTACCGTCTATACGCGCCACCCTCGGAAAATGTTCAATATTTTAAGGCGAAAGCTTTAGATGCCTCATCAGATGCGAAAAGTTACTATCGGCGTCGGCGGCGTCAACACATGTGGTGCAAAAAATAATCATCATGATGAAGTCATCATGACGTCACAGGTCGCCAAAATTTGTGGCGTCATATTGTCACCGGGTCGTGACGTGGACGAAGGCAGCAGTCGGCGTGTCCGAGAAAAAACTTGTGGCCGGGAAACGGAAAGTGAAGCTACAGAGATACACACTGTACACTGATAGCGGCGAACAGAGCGTCGGCCGTCGATAATTTGATCAGCGCTGAGATGCGCCGTCTTTTATACATCACGCATCGAACTTTCCAGCCTTATCACTGGTGGTCGCTCAAGCTCTGGAATAATCTTGACTATTCGCCTCATGTGCGCACTCTTAACGAAATGATCTACTACAATCTGAAATGTTTCCAGACATTCTGGCGCGGCTTGCGGAAGACAGTGGTAACACCTGTAAAGGGGCCGTAACATAAAAAGTCACAGTTTCACCGCAAGGGCGAAGCAATGAATGCGATAGCAACAAATTGTAGTGTTACACGAAGTGAGGCTGGCAGCTAACTGTTTTCCATCCGATCTAGCGTAACTACAAAACGCTGGTGTAAGAGAATACGGCCGCTCCAGGAAGAGATGCTCCCCGCAAAGTCACTTCGCGTTGAGAGCGCAGCACGAGAGGAGACCCACGCCGTGGGAGGCGCTGCAGTGCCGGGCGCTGTCAGTCAATGTGGGGAGAAAACTGGTTACTCGAGTGTTGACCCGTCCGCTGTCCCCTTCAACCTGCCTTGGAAACGCGTTGCTTTGCTCGCACGCTGCACGCGTTCTGCACGTGTTTTTGAGAATTTCGCGTCGCGCGCGGTTAGGATGTACACGCTTCTGTCCGCGTGGCAGCAATTTGGTGAGAGATCAGCGTCTGCTCAGTCATGTAGCAAATGCGGAGCAAGCGATAGCAGACGACGCCGTCCTCGTCAGCGCGAAGTGCATTTCGCAAGTGAAGGACGACGCTGTTTAGGACGTGGAGTTAGCACAATGTTCTGTTCGTTCATAATTATATACCTGTTTTATTTGGCTTGCTGTGTGTACTACGTACTCTCTATGTTTGTTACTGGATGCATGGGTAAGGCCGCTTCTTGTGCTTTAGGTTAAGCGGCCCTGGCGCTGTGACTACTATTACAATTGGGATACCTTAATTTACTAGCAACCATTCGATTTGTCGTGCGGTACGCAACACTCTAAAAATAAATGGTCTATTTTGGACTTCTTTCTTTCCCGCAACGAAAATTGACATCTATCTCGCGTGTCCTTCCTTGCATTATCGCCGTTCTCATAGCCGGTACTCCGAGTTCACCAACAGCGTGCGTACTATCAACGTGACATAGCATTATTAATAGGGAAATGACGAGCGCCCAGCTTTCAGAAAAACTTTTTTTGTGTGCAATCTCCGGGGGGGAGCCAATTGCTGTCAAGGCATTTGGCCACTATCGAAACTGCACCGTGTTGTACGGGCTGTACCTGCACACTCAGTAACAACTATTTGACTGTATCTGCCAAAAAAAAAAAAAAAAAAAAGAACGGACGTGCAACAACGGCTAATGCTTTTTTTTTTCTTTTTTCGTAGTTGTCGTGGTCGTGCCCACTCAAGCGTGAGCTTCGCATCCATGCCTGTCGTCTGCTTTTTTTGTGCCATCTGTTTGGGAATCGGTATAATTGCACTGGTGGAGCCGACCCCGTCGTGTTTGCATGGCCATTGTGACAGCTTAAGACGCAGCAATAGCTTCCCCCTTTCTGTCGGGGTGACATCGACGAACGAGGGGAGTTTCACGTGCAGCGCGCGCTCCGCAAATGCATGGGAACGAAAGGGAGCGGAGGGGTCGTGCCTCTCTGCAGTTGTACGCTTTTGCCGTCAGGGGAATGGCAAGCGCTGGCGTCGGCGGGCAAACTTGACCGGTTCTCACCTTTCCACAGGAGTCTCCCTGGGCGCCGCCATAATCCTCTTTGGGCTGCGCTAAACAGGCGTGCCCCCCCCCCCCCCCAAAATGCACTGCCGAGGCTGTGACCTCAGCCTTTGTACTACCGTGCGCAGCCCAACATGGCGGCGTTTTTTCTCCCCTGTGAAAAGGTCTCCGCTGTGATGGCTTTCGAGATAGCGCGCGCGCCAGCGATCGCCACCGCGGCCTTAGATTCAAAGTTCAAAGTTGCTCCTCGCGCGATGCGACACTCCCCCCCCCCCCCCCCTCGCGTCTTCGCGTCTTTTAAGGCTCGTTAAAGACGGGCGGGGCATTTCTTGTCTGCTTCGACGGCAGGCCTTCCGAGCGGGGTGATGTTATCGCATGAACCCTCCGAGCGATGGGCCGTCTTGTTTGAACTCTGCTTCGGCCGCGTTCGTCGCCCCCGCTCCCGCGCTTTTACGCGCGGTAGAACATACAATGCGCGGGGTGATCTTATCAATTTGGTCTTCATACCGGAAGGACATGACGGCGACGGCAAAAACCCGTCGAGACTGTCCATATAATTTCTATCGCAATAAAACATAGAAAGAAAGGAGCGTGTGTGGCAATATCATGACGTCCTCACTGCGACATCGTCGCTTGGCCAAAGGCGGACCTATCTTGGAGGCACTGCAAAACCACGTGGGGTGCAGAAAGCTAGCATGTCTCCGATCCCGGAGGCAGGGCAAAACCACGTTAGGTGCAGAGAGATTTCGAGTGTGGGATCAATGCAATCGACTGAGAAGAAAGGATGGCTTTCGCCTTCGAGACAGCCAAATGCATATAGTCGCTGTGTCTTTAGCTAGGCGTATCTCATGCTATCTTTTGTTACGTCGCAGGCTGGTTTCAGTATTTGTTTCTTACCTTTTTGAGGGCAATGGAGCGAAAAAAATTAATTCGTGCGTACAAGACAAAATAAATATTCCGGAATGCCTGAAAGAAAGACTGTGTCATAATTTCAGGAACAGGCCTGTCTAGAAAGTAAAATCCACCTTTATTTCGAACCACCGTACGTATATAACCGGCGAAAAAATGTTTGCGGGGCATAGGCGACAGAGCAAATTTGAATTCCTGGTATGTTAATGCATGATGCTTCTCATTTAATCGATAACTGTGCACGTTGCCACAAGACTACTGAATATGTACGGAAGCTATAAATTAGAGACTATATTACCAGGCTGAGCAAGAACACGAAGACAAAGAAGACAGCTCGCATGAATTCAGCATTTTGAGAAATCTTGTGTCACATAGACTTTTTGTTGCTGCATGTCGCACATGTGTTCTTTTTTTTTTCAAGCGAAGCTTGTCACGAGTTCCAGATTTCGGTGGCGGCGTTGTCGTACGCTGGAAATGCGGCGCCGGCAAGGTAGAGAAACGTGGCCCTCGAAGCTGCACCGGCCACATGTGCATCTGTATGCGCCACTTTCCAATAATTGATGCCCTATCGATAGTGGGCTTGTCGGCGATAAGCCATTTCTGATATGACAGTCTGATAGTTTACCGAGGTCACTTGTCATTTCATGTTTCCACATTGCATCGTTGCCTGGATATGAACTCAGCCTCACGTTCCGGCGCCGGCGCCGGAACGTGAGTCATTAGGCACGAAGCCAACTGCGTAGGCGCTCCATCACGCCTGCCCGCAACCAATCAAAACCGTTTCTCTTCCACTGCCGATAGAAAGAAAGAGAGAAACAAACAAACAAGGAAAAGTAGTAGATCAGGCACGCACACGCCAGTTGCTCCTATTTTCCGGATCGGGCAGGGCTCCTGAAATTTTTTTTAATATAACAGTTGTTGTGAATGTCATCGGCTCTTGGGTGGTCACTCCATATGTTCTTTGTGACCTGTCATCGTTCGCATAAGTATGATTTACCAATACAGCGGCCATATATTTGTTAGAAGGAATACACCTAATATCTTTATCAAGTAAGTCAAGCTCTTCAGAAGTAGACAAGCATCACATGATCTGTGATATATAACATAACGTGGACGGACACACGGAGCTTTCCGGCGCTCTCGGTAGACTTGGTGCGTGTTGGTAATGCTACGCATTTGCTTTGCTGCCAAGCGGCCCGTCGTAGTCAGGGTAACATTTGCAAGGCACGTGCTACCGCTAATTCAATTAGCAGTCGGGAGCCCCGTATTTTTCCGGCCCCAAAAATGACAGCGACAGTAAGTTACTGCAAATTTCGAATAAATTTGGAGGCACGGGTTGAGCTATATATATTTTTTCAATGTGCCTTTGAAGAGGTGCCCTGACACGCGTGCAATAACCGTCAGATTCGCTTACCGCCTACTACGAATCAAGTTGATAAAAAGAGGCTAATTTGTCGGGCTCTCTGTAGAAAGCGTAGCTGCACTGCATGCAAAATATGTATGTCAATTCTTTTGATAATTATAGACTATTCGCATTGTGCGGACCTGCCAAGCAATGTTGGCGCTCTTTATTTATTTATTTATTTATTTATTTATTAAATGCGAAGCATTTCTTAGCGAACCTTTGGCACTTTGAGCGTTTCTATCTACGTATCTATCTATCTATCTATCTATCTATCTATCTATCTATCTAGCCGCCTACGTCTGGGTGCTCTCACGGTCGCCTCCTTAACTTGGTGTAGACCAAAATTGGCATGGGAGGGTAAGAGAATTTGACGAATATGATTGTCGGGTCATTACATGAATAACGTGAAAATCCTGTCGCGTACGTCGTCAAACCCTTTCCACTAGACACGTGTGGCACATACCCGTTTGCCACGGGCTGCGGTGTACGGGTATGTGCCACAGGTGATTGACAGTTTATATCTACCCAGGAGTGGCGAGAGCAGACATTGGTAACTTAAATGCTAGAGCGTTAAGGAAAAGCAACATCGGCAGCGTTGACCCGTTGAATGTAAGGAATGAAAATTAGGATCCCAGTAGGAATCGAACCCAAGCATTCTGTATGGCAATCAGATATTCTACCACTGAGCCACGCCAGGTCTATAAACTGGTTTGGAAAAACAGCCTACGCAGGTGCAATACCGGTGCAACGTCAATTGTGGTCGTGGTGCTTGCTATCTAATTTTACAAGAAAGCAATAAACACTACATGATATTCCTATGATATGTACTCCTACGATACAGGCGTTATATCAGATTAACGTCTGTTGTTCTAGTGTTGGGTCTGCTTTTATAGCAGTCTAATAAACATGCTGACCGAGGACGATGCCAGATTAATTGACAGCCGCTTTGTAGACTAGACTACGTAGGCCACATACGCCCAGGTAGTGTACGAATACGGCAAGCACCATCCACTGATGTTGGTCTACGTAGCACTGTCCAAACCTACCAACTTCGACGGCCTATACCTCACCAATGCGAAGGGTGGATTCAGGTTCCGACATGTCACCGGCTCTATCGACAAACAATTTGTCGATGAAATGACTGTGGCATCCATGAATTCCAACAGCTCTACTATACCACATACCTCACTACACAGGAACCCCTCGTCACCACCATCACGACCGGATCCTATAACAAGTCATGACCAGCTGCTGGTGCTCACTGATCACGGTGATGATGCCCTTGTTCAAGAACCGTCAAGAACTTCTTCCACACATGAACATGGGTTCGTGAATAGACCGATCTCACCAGCTAGTTTCACTACGCCACCGCTGCCGTGATGCATGCCGGTAGTTGTAGTCATCCGTCCGCGCGCCCGTGTATTCGTTGCTGCGGCGGGCCGCACCGCAGTGAGATTTATTAACTTTCATTTATTTTCCGCGATGGGTGGATTCACATGTTGTGTTCTTGGATGCTTCAACAACAGTTCGAAACGAAAGGGCCTCGGATTTTACGTGTTCCCGAAAGAGACGAAGCTTCGGCAGCTTTGGCTGCAGCGTATCAACAGAGCTGGACAGCGTGGCAAGTAAGTCTGTCTTTTGTTGTTTTTTGCTGCGTTAGGGCATTTAGCTTACTCAGTTCAGATTAGCCGATCGACTTGACTTAAAATAAAGTGTAGCGAGGCACGTATAAAAGTGTATTTTCCACGGTAAGCGCAGATACCTTCATGTCACAGCCGCGATACAGTCCGGCCATGTCGGCCGGCGTCTTCCGAACTTCCTATGCTGAAAAAGGTATTTCATCGCGCGTATATTTATATAAAGAATAATCGTATCAGGTGCTGTACATTTACAAAACAGGAGAGCGCGCGCGACGTTCGAAACGCTTGTGCGGCGTGTTTATCCGGAACGCGAGACTAATAATATTGATGCGATTATGGTATGCGCGTTTCATTAGGCATCAGTGCTACGGCAGAGGTTGTTTCAGGGTGTTGTATTAATCGCGCATATAACAGAGGAAGCCTGTCAGCATGCCCATATCGCAAATGTTTCGTAATAATTTGTGACGATATTTTTTAAACTTGATTTTAGCCTACACTTGATCATTTACGATCTCTTGCGTGCACTATCACCGGGATCACCTACTCGGCGCAGTGCATGTTGATGACGCTCACGTTAGGCAAATCGCGGAGCGAGTCGCTGGTTAGAAATCCGCTCCACAAACTTCCACCCACCACGCTAGTGGCGCAAATCCAGAAAAATCGTACTTTTTTTTTATGGGGGGGGGAGGGGGGGGGGAAGGGGGGCTCGGTGAACAAACGTTTCAGCTTCATTCCCCAGCATGTATACCTGTTAATAGTAGCCTCCCACGATTCACTCCTGGAAACTTTCTTGCATTGTAAAGCGTCATTATGTTTGGGATGACTTATTTATAATTAACATAACCATAGCCTGACAATCAGATTCACAATTTATCATCAGCGGCTTCCGCCAAACTGTCAACATTTACTTACCGTCAACTGTTTACTTACTTTTTAATTTAAAGCCAATCATAATAAACATTTGCAACACATCAGGAGCACCCCGTAACATTTTGGAAAGTTCGTACTCTTCAGTGCTTTTTGAAAGAGAAAGCAGCTTTCACTTTTGTACTTTGTTTCTGCTCTTTGAAAGTGCTTTGGGAGGCACTTGCAAGGCATGCACGAACACAAGGGGTGTCAGAAATCCCCATGATTTATGCCACTGCACCACCTTACCACAAAAGGACAAAAAATACGACATTTTTTGCAGGTTCTCAAAGTTCGTGCCCACAACAGGCCACAGAGTTTGCGGCGAACACTTCGAAGGAGGGAAGAAAACGTATATGGTTCGGGTACCGACAGTCTTTCCACTTAAGCAAAAAATTATAAAGAAGCGTCGACAAATTCAAGTGAAGGTATGAAAGTCCATTTTTTATGGCAAGGCATCACTCAGCATGCACATAATTTAAACGTAGCAGCTGACAGAGTACGTTGTGACAAATAAGTAGATTATTTATTCATTACACCAGTGTGTTGACACGAATTTCTGCTACTTTTTCTATACACCTTGGAGAAGAATGATTTGCTGTGGCAGAGTTTTCCCATTAAAGGAATTTGCCAGTGCTATAGCTGTTTAAATATCTTCTTTATGTAATGAGATTTCTTCTTTACTTTCCACTGATACAGGCACTCTACCTGCCAACCGTGTTGAAGTGCAACAGCCACACAGCGAGGAAACATCAAATGATGAAAACAGCACCGACTTGTGCAGTGCCACTGAGAACACTGCTTGTGATACATTCGAAGAACACTCATATACATATCATGAGCACAATGAAAATGATCTGCTAAAGAGGCAGCAAGAATCCATTCACCATCTTGAGCAGGAACTAGAAAAAGCTAAAGCAGTAATTACTGCATTGAAGAAGGAGTTAGAGGAGAAAACAAAGGCTAATGCAGATTCAGCAAGGCTGTATAACCGCCTTTAGCAAAAGAACAGATGATTGGTGCTTGAAATATCACGTTTGAGTGGTTGCCTCAGAAAGGCCTCCAAAACAAAAAGAACAGAGTTTGAATACGATGTCTTGGCTCAGAACGAAAAGAGACTGCGCTACTATACTGGATTCGCATCACGCCTGCATTTGGAGGCATTTTGGTCGCTGTTAGAAGACGACGTGAACAGCCTGCAATTTTGGAATATGAAAGGAACTGCAAATGAAGACAGAAAGTTTCTGCTGCCGCTCAAGACACAGTTAATAATTGTGCTTATGAGACTTCGGCTGGGACTTGACGGAGCCGACCTTGCATTCAGGTGAGCTAACCCTGTTCTTGACTGTCAACCTCTCTGCTGTCATTCAAATATACATGTTCTCTAAATGAAGTGGTATTCCTTAGGTGCAAAGGAAATGCAACATGTTTTCTCATCATTGTAACTTTTGCATTAATTTATAATGCTTACAACATGCACATGTAAACTATCATGCTATAATGCAAGGATAGGACTTAACAAGGAATATTATTGGAGTTTAGTTTTTCGACAAAGTGACTTTTTTCTATAGCTGCTGCCCTGAACGACAAGTGCCTCCCATGGCACTAGTTAAAGGACTCCTAATCCACACAGTGGTTGAAATTTAGTTGTGTTGTTGCAGTTGCACATGAGACTACAACGAACATGTTCCTTTGAGAATGTTTTGAAGTAATGCTGTAATAGTGGAGTTAAGCGTGTTTGATATCTAAATGCGGCCCTCGCTCGTTTCACTCTTTCCTTCGCTACACCCCGTACATTGGCTCATCTCTTCTCTTGGCTGATGGTTCCTACTTGCTGAGCAAGGAGGATAAGCAGGGAGGACACATACTTGCAGGCAGACAAACGGGCTCTTTCTGCTGTTGACGTGACCAGGTTCTCCTGGTGACGTCGCAACCAATGCTGGGAATGGCGAATGACCCAGAGAGGAACACTGCATTGTTTATTTTTATTTTGTGGTGCACCTGCGGCACATGGTACTGCTGTGTTTGATACCGATGATTGTGACATTCCGAATTCGATGCATGCATTTACTTGAAATGTTAAAAAATAAAGGAGATAGTTTAGGGGCTCTTCAATTTTCCTACGAGTGCCCGTCACTTCAACCCTCCATCTTCTAGCTGCTTCTTGCATTGTTTTAATATGATACAAGACAGAACATTGTGGAAGTCTCTCTTCATTTACAGGTTTGATGTGTCGGAGAGCACGGTGTCCCGCCTATGGGTAACCTGGCTTGACTTCCTACACAACAAGCTACGCCAGGTATGCAAAAACACTTTTAAGTTGACAGTCACATAATCATCGTTACTACGTTATTTGTATAAAAAGACGCCTATTTTCACATTGATGTGAGAAAAAGTCTAGTCCATGGTGTGGTACAACCTAACGGAATGTCTGAAGTTATTGATACTCGTAGGCACTTTCAAGATGTGTTGTGAGAATACGATAGATTTCAGCCTGCAATACAATATTGCCAACTAAACAGTGTATGTGTGCTATTTCAGCTACACAATGCATGTACACAGCAATACACTGTTAAAGGGAACACCTGAGCGTATGGCTGCTGGTTGACACCACGGTTAGCCGGTGGCTGCAACGAGTTTTGCGCGGGCACCATGATCACCATGCGTGATGCTCTTCGAATGAAGCTTGGACTTGTTGTGCCTATACAGAATGAGTGAAACTGCCTTGATCTTGGTTGTCAAATTATCCAGAGATTGGACTGGTTTTTTTTTTCAGAGAAAGAATACGAGAGTTCAAGTTGGAAGGGAAAGGTGTCATGCCTACAGAATCTAGCTCTATGGATAAGCCAGTTGCTAATTCCATAGATCCATATGTCTTATCGCATGAAGAAGGTAGGAAGAACGCCTCGATTTAGATGTATTCTTTTCAGCAGAAAATAATTTGTGTCTCATTTGCATGGCAGTGGACAGAAATATTGAAAATGTGACTTAAGAATAACATGCGTGCCGTTCACAGCGGCTGGTTGGCAATTGCGGGAAGGGCGTTACTTGTGAGCTTTTGCTGTCATATTGGTTCATGTAAGTCATTATTTTTGTGCTGCGATGCAGTAGAGTATTTCTTTCCTCAATGCAAATAAGTTTAATAAATAAAAACGTGACACCGCAAACAAGTTTATGCACAACGTCAACTGAAAATAAGGATGTAATCATGCAAGTGTAATGATGTAGCAGTGTCACAAATGTACAATAATAATAATATCTGGGGTTTTACGTCCCAAAACCACGATATGGTTATGAGAGACCGTAGTAGAGGGTTCCAGAAATTTTGACCATCTGGTGTTCTTTAACATGCACTGACATCACACAGTACACAGGCCTCAACCATTTCGCCTCCACCAAAGTGCGACCGTCGCGGCCGGGATCGAACCCGCGACCTTTGGGTCAGCTGCCGAGCACCATAGCCACTGTACCACCGAGGCGGACCACGAATGTATAAAGAAGGGATGACACCAGTCCTCTCTTAACTGAAGCGTTAAGGAAAAATTTTACAAAATTATATACGAAATGGATATGTGCCAATATACTAATTATTTGGGAAACAAAGCTTATTGCAAAAACGCCATAAACAATAAGCATCATTCCGTATATTGTACAAGTGTCGGCACTCGTGTCTTCACTTCTCTGTGCCTATTTGTTGCACTGCTTCAAAATGAAAATGTAGACTGACTTCCCGAGCTCTGTTCACAAGAGCAGCAGTTCGGGAGAGTTGCATGTTGTCGCTTCTCACAAATTCAGTTTTAAGGCATATATTAAATTGAATATAAGTGAGTACTTTTGATGCTTTATATTTTGCCATGGTGTTATCCACACAAACATGGTTCTGTGGAATGAAGAAGCTTTTTTTTTATCGCATGATGCAGGTGCCCACATGGATGCCACCAGATCTGTGTGACAAGTATCGCCCACAAGCCTTCCTTTCCAAGGGATTCAACACCGTGGACGGTATCCTCGACTGCACAGAGATCTTCATTGAAACACCGTCATCTTTTCGCGTTCAAAGTGAGACGTATTCGTTGTACAAGAAGCACAATACCGCCAAGGGACTGATTGTTTGCAGCCCCAACGGATTTGTGACATTTGTCTCGGACCTAGCACCTGGCCGTTTGTCGGACAAGGCCTTGACCAATCACTGTGGAATCTTAGATAAATTCACTCCTGGGCGCAGCATCATGGCCGATAGGGGATTCACTATTGCAGATGAATGTAAGACACGTTCGTTAGGTCTCAACATTCCTCCTTTTATGGGTGGACGGCCGCAGCTGTCAGAAAAGACGAAGAGGAAACAAGACGAATCGCAAGCGTGCGAATACATGTTGAGAGAGTCATCAGGAGGGTGAAAACCTTCAGAATACTATCACAGATTTTCCCAAACAGTATGGCTGAACAACTCAACAAAGTGTGGCAGATCTGTGCCCTGTTGTCTAACTTCATTGATTCACCTTTGCTGAAAACTACACCCAGCTGAACACTAGAAAACTGCTTTTTGAGATGGTCAGGAAAATTTAGACATTGTCAAAAGTTAATGCCAAACTCTTCTTTCAGTGGCTCCATTGTGTGCGTCTCTGCTCCTTGATCTTCCCGTAAAAATTTGTACAGCAAAAGCTTGTTGATTCATATCTCACAGGACCGAAAAAAATATCCGAATTGACTAAATTCTGAATTATCGAAAGTATCAAGAAAAAAAATTAAGTGTGTGTAATGTCAATACACTTCTATTTTCTTGACGAATAAGTAAATCCTGCACTTTTCATAAGAGCAGTTTAAAAGCAGTAATTTTCGCCACTTGTGACCTTGTCTACAATGTAACCGCGGCTCACGACCTTCCTGTCTTCACTAACCCGAAACGTGCTACCTCAAAATTAACTGGAAACATTGTTCCCATACAGTTCACGCTGATGGCAGTAGTGATGCAGATTGCACCACCTCGTTTCGGTTGCCTGCGAACACTGTTGTCGCTCCTTTGCACCACACGATTGTGGTGCTTCGTGTGGGGTGCGCTTTGAGAATCGTCCGAATTAACCGGGTTGCGGCCAATCATGACCGAATTAAGGAGGGTTTGATTCCATTAAACAACACTTATGCTGGCCGGGACCAGAGAGCGCGCCTGAATTATCTGATTTTACGAATTAATGGCTTTCAAATTAACAAGATTTTACTGTATTTATTAATATGCGAGATTAGCACTCATGTCCTAACCTCACATGTTTTCAGTTAGCTAGCACTTTTTCATTCAGACATCTGAATACTTCTGCATGATCAAACAAGGGCATGCGCTAGAAGGAAAGTGATGTATTTGCTTGTTTTGTGAAAGTGATGGCACAGTGACCAGCACTTTCAAGAGACTGTCAGCAATGATGTTCAGGGACTGTTCGTTGCCTAAGTGATGTCTTGCATTAATGTATCAATATGTCCTTGCACTGTTGATTGCAGGAAAGGTTTACGCACTGCTATGCACGTTACGCACATGTGTGATAACTTCTTTGATATATGTTCAACCAGTGGCTGCCATATGAAAGAATTTCAGCGTACAATTAAATTATCAGTGTTCCCACACATGATCCAACAGTCTCCCTCTGTGCTCATGAGCTGCTTGAACTATGCCAGTACAAGATAACTGTGTTTACTTTGTTTCTGTCCACCTCTTGTAAATTATGCGTTAATGCCCTCTGAATAATAAAGTGAATACTCTCCTATGTACAGTTTCATTGCTTTATCTAAACGTTGCTGCTAGTGTAAGTGTCTCAACATCTTGAAACTTTAACGAAAGACAAAACCATTCTTAGGCGCTCAAAGCGAAGACACGTTCGACCTCCTACAGTTAGGAATAAAGCTTTTTCTACGGTTTTTCTTTCAAACAAAATTACTGTTCACGTGGTTGTGTCGGTGAAGACGCAAACAATCTAACCAGTACAGAATGAGTTGTTTATTGGGGTGTACTTGTGGTGAGAAAATATATTATTCACAGTGCAGGCAAAAAACACTTGCAGTACAGAGATAGTGGCAAGACACATGCTTTGTGCTGAGCAGTGGTAATATGAGCAGGTCACATAAAAATAAATAATCGCATGGGCTGCAGCAGATGGCAAACTTCAGGTAGCACGCAGGAACAGTTCTTCCGTCATGCCACCAAGCATGACATCATAGTCCAGTACACCAATATGTCCACATACATCGCAAAGTCCTAAGTACCATCACAAATGGTTCTCGCTATGTCGTATCAAGGTCCATAATCCAAACCAGTTGGTAGTCCTTGTGGCATCGTTGAACATTGAAGTAATGAGTGTCAATCCTTTGTTGGGTCTTGATATGCAGGAGGGCAAGCAGTCTTGCTTCTTTGGCTCATTTGTAGATAAATTGTGAGATCAAGATTGGCTTTGTTGGTGACATTTGGCCACATTGCACTGAACGTCATTGGGGTATTCCTCGCATAAACCAGCTTGAACGATGCATGTTCGCAGTTTCTTGTGTTACACAATGCATTTTCTATGGAGGTGAAAATGCCTGAGGCCTGTGTACTTAGATTTGGGTGCACGTTGAAGAACCCCAAGTGGCCGAAATTTCCAGAGCGCTCCACTACGGCGTGTCTCATAATCATATCGTGGTTTTGGGACATTAAGCCCCAACACTTATTATTACAGATAGAGAGCTGCTATGTAGCAGCTTTGTGCCACTCCTCGGCCAGATACATGATACATGGGATATATTAGTACCGAGGATAATTTTCTGCACACGTCATTAAAGTGAGATTACGCATAGTACATCATACACCAGCAGAATATAAATCATGCAGAAAGGGATGACAAAGAGGAACAGTAAATTTACACTGATTAAGAAAGCTGCCAATTTCCAGAGAAATAAGGCACCAGGTACTGGTCAGCAAAAAACTTGCAGCACTTCACCAGCTCAGTGAAGAATGCCTCATCAAAAAGTACAGGAACTTGCACACACTTTTCTTCACTGTACACGAAGAGGACACAACTCTTCAGACCGGTAACCCCCATTTGTGTCTGCACCTGGGTAAAATACCTGCTGCTGGCTTTGAGGCATCCACCACGCAGTTCATTCTTGCAAAATGCATCAATTCTCATGGGGCTTTTGATCTCCAAAAGGCGTGGTGCACAACAACTGCATGTAGCGATTCCGTCTGGGCTTGCCCCAAGGAAAGGATGGTTGCGGCATAAAAAAAGACCACACTGCCTCACGTCGATGTCCACGTGCTGTTTATTTTTTTCAAGGAAGGCCTTCCTTGCGCTGTCTTCGCATAAAGGCCCCGCTTCATGGCATAAGTAGCACGCACTTTCTTACCCATGATAGTGCTTAGCAGAGAGCGCACATCATGGGGCCCCATCTTTCTTTTGCACGTACTATTCACCCATGTGTACACTCTATGCGCCGATGATGCAGTTATAATTCCTTTCCGGTAATGATGCCACATGGGTGATCCACTCTGGAGCCTTGTGGCATTCTCCACAGCATTCACGTCATTAACTGTGTACTGGACTGCACTTCCAGCTTTTACAGCATCAAGCCATCGTTTCGGCATTCCTTTGTCTTCTTCAGCACAATTTGCTGTTTCTGCAATTCTCACGGGCAAGAAGTCGTTTGCCTCGAGAATGTCGGCAAAGCAGTCGAGGCCGCATTTCTTAAGATTGCCATGCAAGTTTATCAGGCTGGGTGTTTTCATCACCTTTCTGTCTGCTTTCAAAGATGAATACTGAATTCGTTTTTGGTGTCGTTCTGGTGCACAGCTGATCCTGTCGCAGGTGTCCTTGGAAAAGACTACATTCTCAAAATCTTCCGTGACCTTCCTGGGGTCTCTGGGGTGGTACCACTGTCTTTCTGTCTCTGTGCACGAGAGAGAGTCTGGCACAGATGCCAGATCATGCTGTGCAATGTACATTAAACCATACAAGACACAGCAGATGTGCTTGCACACTGCACCTTTGCCTGCAACGCAGGTGCAGCTCCCCGAAACTACCTCACCATCACATTTATACAACTTGATGGATGCCTTGTACAGGGTCCTAGTAGTCATGGAAGCTAGCACTTCTGCACGTACAACGGTCTCTGCACCACTGCCTTCCAAAAACTGCAGCTTCTGCAAATGTCCTGAAGTGAAGAGGCGTATCCCAGCATCTCGATGTTTTTGAGCACCTTTGCTTTCTATGTACCTGCATGAAATATTATAATGTCAGCATATGGTGTGCAACTTATTGAGTGCAGATGTACACCTGGAAAGATAAATAAAATGAATAATACCATTTTTATGGAATTGCAACTTATAACTGGAGTTCAAGAACTGTTCTGAAAGATTATAATTGTGTGGTAAATGACCCCTCAAGCTTCATAAAACAGTATCTCTCTCTCTCTCTGCCTTTTGTCACAGTGTACTGTGCTGAACAACTGAGTTAATGAATCAATCCAGCTGGTAAAGCATAAGCGATAACAAGCTACTGACCAAGGACAAGCACCTACCCGCAGCTCAACACTGCAAACACAGTTATATATCTGCAATCATAGGTCGGCAAAAAACATGGAGCTCACTCAGACTCACTCACAATTTATATATTGCGCTTAGGGCTCCCTCAGGCTGAGGCTTGCCAAAATTTTTCCTGAACTGGACTCACTCACACGAAATTTTTTTTCCCAACCGGACTCACTCGTACTCACACTCACGAAAATTTTACTCCCCCGGACTCACTCAAACTCAGACTCATGGCTCGATCTGAGTCTGAGTGAGTTGGACTGAGCTGACTCATGAGTGAGTTTGCCGACCTATGTCTAGAATACACTAAAAGCAAACTGGGAACACAGAAGGCAAACAATTTCTGTCAGAGTGAAAGCTCAATCCTTGAGAATGTCTGAAACGTCAGCATTTGACGCAGCAGCGCTTCAGTAAATGAGAAAAGACCAGTGTGAGGATTTTTTATTATGTCACAGACTTAACTGGCTTACTCCAAACTCGCAGTGTGCTGGCAGGTTTCCACGTGCCTTTATGAACTCTCACATTTTTGAGGAATGTTGAAGGATTAAGTGGAATCATGCGCGTGTGTCAGACACTGTTTGCTGATAGTAGGCCTCCCATAGTTTGCGACACATTCTGGTACTACATGACAGGACATTACCTGGCATGTCCAGCAGATTTGGAGCACTCACTCGTTAAGCAAGCTTATTATTTTGCAGTGTGTAAGTGCAGTTTTATGTTGCACACACTGACTGTTTGCCGGATGCTTTCATGACCTGCCCCTTTTTGTAGGTTTATTATGTAGTTGTTTTTTCTCTTTCTGTGCTTCCAGTTTTGTTTGTGTTCAAATCCTTCCTATTTGTCATCCCTTTTTTTTCATCTTTGTAGTAAAATATTAAATTCTTGCACTGCACTTTTTGTATACAGGTGTTTGTTACTCTGTAACCTCCCTGAAAAAATGTCCTTGTGATGCTACAACAGGTCCAAATAAATAATTAGGTAATGATATGTGCCGTGCAGATGTTTATACCACTCTGTGGATGTGCTTGCTGAAAATTCAATGTCATTTAAGTCAAGCTGCTGCGTGCAAGAGCTGAAAGTTAACGAATGCTGTCTGTCTTAAAAGCCCCGTGGCATTCAAAAAGTTGGCACACTATTTCATATTTTCGTTATTGTTCCGAAAGGCTCAGATTATTTCTACATTCATTGCCATGTCATAATTTTGCTCCTCAACGTGCTTGAAGGAGAAATTTCATAGGTGTTATTTGTCAACAAACATTTTGTGGTGGCATAATCACCCTAAGAAAGGTTACTTATGTGTTCTGGCAAGGGGACGCACTGAAAAACAAGCTTTAACCCATGTCTCGGCTTATTTATAAATTGGTTCCATTTTAACACAATGTTGTACATACCTATAGATGTGTTCTTTTCCAAAGAATGGGTTCAGTGACTTTGTCTGACTGGTCCACTTTTCCTGGTTGTCGTTTATAGGTCTACATGCCATGATCACGATATACAGGCCTGCGACAAAACAATATTTAGCATACTGCAACCTACCATAGTCAAGTGCTAACACACTTTTATGAGCTTGTCATATAATAAAATTTCATAAGCCAAAGGTTTATATGGCGTGATTATTCTTACTGTTTCAACCGTACTCTTAGATGACCACACTACGAGGACCAGCACACATGCAGCTAACTCCCACAGCCATATGCTGCTTAAAGTGCTAACTTGGTCGTCTTCCACAAACAAAGCTCCACTGAAAACGTAGCTGCTTTTGGAAAGTGCTAGCAACAAACTATCCATACACAATAACCATCAATGCAAAAGGAATGATGATGCAGCACGAACGCGGCACGAACTACGGTTCCGTAAAATTTCAAGTGCTTGGGCGAGCACGTTTTTCCGTGAGCGACGAATTTTTCTTAGCCCTTAAAGCACATGCCCATCAGTGGCTAGCTACCCATGATAACCGATGCAGCACGAACGCGGCACGAACTACGGCTCCGTAAAATTTCAAGTGCTTGGGCGAGCACGTTTCTCCGCGAGCGACAAATTTTTCTTAGCACATTCCAGTCAGTGGCTAGCTACCCATGATGACCGATGCAGCAGAGACGGCTGCATGATAGCGAACTAGACAAATCGGCATTTCGCCACCCACTACACAGGCGTTCTCGGCTGCGCGTCACGATAATCTAATATGTAAAGCAGCCTTTCCATTTCCTATATTTCTCCTTGTTGCGTATCGCCTGGGTGGTGGTCAGAGCGACGGTACGTAGGCGCGCGTAATCGGCGGGATCAGCTGACCGCTAAGGGCGCATTACAAGAACGGCAGAATCGAGCGCGCAACACAGCGACAACATATCGGACCTGCACTTCCGTGCGTCTTTACTGCTCGGTTTTTCAGTGCTCGGAAAGCTCCAACTGCACCACACTCGGAATGTGTTTAGCAAATGCCCGTCGCTAATGCAGCGAAATACGATCAGCGCGATGCTTCTCACTTCCGCGAAGCGGCCCATACAGCCTTTGGCAACTACCTTTACATTGCCTTACGTTGACTACACCACTTACATAATCTAAACGTTAACTGACGACCAGCTCAGGGTCACAAACCTCTCTGTTTCAGAATAAATGCACGGAAAGACCACGCCGGCTCGTCGGTTTATGCCGGGCCGATCCGGCCGCTACAGCTGTGCAATATAGCGTGATATTTTATAAACTACGCTGTAAGAAAGAATAAGCTTCGTTGAAACACTTACCTAGAAGGTCTGAGTAGTAATGTCAAGCACATGCGATGTTGATCGAAGTCGATTTTCTTCACACGGCGCAAGTTGATCGGAGAGTCCTGCAAACCGCAGCGGCACAAGCGCTCCGAGAACTACAACTAAGATGGCGGCCGGTCAGTCGTCGTCGAGCTTGCGCATGCGCAGTATGCTCGGTGACATCGGTCTATTGTGCGTGCGTTCTCGGGACACATATAAGCACTACATATCAGCTTACCGCTTCTGGTGTTGGTAATACCCACGTTGCCATTGGCAGCGTTACCCTACTGTAAACAACTGGTTATATAACACATATACGGCTCTTTAACATACATGTGTGCGTATAAAATTTATACAAATCTTTAGCGTCATTTTGTAACGTGTCGATCAGTAGAAAAAATTACGCCACAGTCACCTTCCCGCCGCATGCTTCGCATAACATCGACTCCCACGGTACGTGGGATCTGCCGAATTTTTTTCTACTGATCGACACGTTACAAAATGACGCTAAAGATTTGTATAAATTTTATACGCACACATGTATGTTAAAGAGCCGTATATGTGTTATATAACCAGTTGTTTACAGTAGGGTAACGCTGCCAATGGCAACGTGGGTATTACCAACACCAGAAGCGGTAAGCTGATATGTAGTGCTTATACGTGTCCCGAGAACGCACGCACAATTCACGAACCCATGTTCATGTGTGGAAGAAGTTCTTGACGGTTCTTGAACAAGGGCATCATCACCGTGATCAGTGAGCACCAGCAGCTGGTCATGACTTGTTATAGGATCCGGTCGTGATGGTGGTGACGAGGGGTTCCTGTGTAGTGAGGTATGTGGTATAGTAGAGCTGTTGGAATTCATGGATGCCTCAGTCATTTCATCGACAAACTGTTTGTCGATAGAGCCGGTGACATGTCGGAACCTGAATCCACCCTTCGCATTGGTGAGGTATAGGCCGTCGAAGTTGGTAGGTTTGGACAGTGCTACGTAGACCAACATCAGTGGATGGTGCTTGCCGTATTCGTACACTACCTGGGCGTATGTGGCCTACGTAGTCCAGTCTACAAAGCGGCTGTCAATTAATCTGGCATCGTCCTCGGTCAGCATGTTTATTAGACTGCTATAAAAGCAGACCCAACATTAGAACAACAGACGTTAATCTGATATAACGCCTGTATCGTAGGAGTACATATCATAGGAATATCATGTAGTGTTTATTGCTTTCTTGTAAAATTAGATAGCAAGCACCACGACCACAATTGACGTTGCACCGGTATTGCACCTGCGTAGGCTGTTTTTCCAAACCAGTTTATAGACCTGGCGTGGCTCAGTGGTAGAATATGTGATTGCCACACAGAATGCTTGGGTTCGATTCCTACTGGGATCCTAATTTTCATTCCTTACATTCAACGGGTCAACGCTGCCGATGTTGCTTTTCCTTAACGCTCTAGCATTTAAGTTGCCAATGTCTGCTCTCGCCACTCCTGGGTAGATATAAACTGTCAATCACCTGTGGCACATACCCGTACACCGCAGCCCGTGGCAAACGGGTATGTGCCACACGTGTCTAGTGGAAAGGGTTTGACGACGTACGCGACAGGATTTTCACGTTATTCATGTAATGACCCGACAATCATATTCGTCAAATTCTCTTACCCTCCCATGCCAATTTTGGTCTACACCAAGTTAAGGAGGCGACCGTGAGAGCACCCAGACGTAGGCGGCTAGATAGATAGATAGATAGATAGATAGATACGTAGATAGAAACGCTCAAAGTGCCAAAGGTTCGCTAAGAAATGCTTCGCATTTAAAATTACGCCACAGTCACCTTCCCGCCGCATGCTTCGCATAACATCGACTCCCACGGTACGTGGGATCTGCCGAATTTATTTATTTATTTATTTATTTATTTATTTATTATTTATTTATTTATTTATTCAGTTCGGTGCCTCCCAGCAGCAAAGATGTTAATCTTGCTAAATTCGCCACCTTTCTTGCATGTTTTCTTTTCTTTCTTCTCCTGTTACCTAACGGTCCTCAGAGATCCGTGAAACTACCAGAATTGGGTCATAAGGAGACGTGAGTGTTGTAATAACCGCTTGAGGAGACGCGTCAGTGCGTTGGGAGTATGTCGTAGGGTGCGTAGAATGATCAGCCTTCACACGTTTTGCCCGAGGGAGCTAAGGTTGGCGGCCCATGTATTTTGCCTCTTCTTTCTGATTAGTGTTTCGTGGTAAGAAAACGCGACGCTGTGTTGGAAAAAAAAAGTTTATCAGAAAGAGGTGATGTTGAGTACCAGCATGTCTGTCTCCCTGGGCCTCCGGCTATGCGTCAATGCTGGCGCAACGCGCGCGTATACGATTGCCTCGGGATATACCACCACGGACACGCGTGGTTTACCCTGCTTCGTTCGATCGTGGTTCGTATTTTGGGTTTCGTTGCGCAAATATCGCTTCTTGCCACACCATGCAGTGTTTGTTCTCTGAACCATTGTCAAGGGGAACACTCCCTAAAAAAGCATAAAGCCTTGAAGATCGCGGCTGATCGCACGAACCGTCGAAGGTGATAAACGATAGCAGGACGGCAGCTTTAGGTCTTGTTGACCTTTTGGACATTGAGTAACTCGACAGTCACTCATCATCATCGTCAACATCATCGTCATCATCCTGACTACGCCCTCTACAGCGCAAAAAAAAAAAGCCTCTCACATGTTTCTCCGATTAACCTGGACCTGTGCTTGCTAATGCCCACGTTATTCCCGCAAACTTCTTAATCTCATCTGCCCACCTAACTTTCTGTCTCCCTCTGGCACGCTTGCCTTGACAGTCATTCAGGTCGCACGTTAAGTAGGACGCGACATTTCTTTCTCCAAAATACCTGCGAAGAGGCGATGAGATGAGTACGAGAGTATGAATTGTTCTTCGCGAGAAAACAATGATTGCATGTGTCACTGGCGAACTCTCCGAGTTGTGTATTGAGCCTTTTGGTATGAATGATGACCGTACTCACTCGAATCTAAGCCGATGTTGTTTTTTTTTTCGAAAAAAACGATGCGCGAAAGTGGGGGGTCGGCTTAGATTCCAGTACAATGAATAGGTTTTTTTTTTTTGTTCTTTTCTGGCCTTTCGAATTTCGGGGGTCGGCTAAGAAACGGGGCCGGCCTAGATTCGAGTAAATACGGTACTTACAAAATGCCCGCTACTTCAGTCTGCACCGGCACATTTCCGGGGAAATCATCTCACTATTTTGGCTTTTGCCTGCTGCGATCCCTGAAGTGTCCTTCGTGTACTATGAGATTAACTAGGCCGATCGATCGTTACCCATATGTTTAGAAACATTATGATGACAAGCATTTTAAAACGGCCTCTGTAGTACAAATGAAGGAAGGCAATATTGAGGGCTCGTTTCTTTGTTTGACACAACCCTAATGAAAACCCGCGAATAATGAAGCCAATGAAAGTATAGGGGAGGTTAATTATGCTACTTTAAGTGTATTGTCGTGTTGTGATATAGATGTCAAGAAAGTAATGTGGACGAAAAGACAACTTGCCGCCGGCAGGGACCGAACCTGCAACCTTCGGAAACAAGTACAAGTACGAGGACGAGTACAAGTATTCCAAATAAATGACAAGCCCCGCCCAGCTAGGCGTCTGCAGTTGGAGGAACCACTGGAGATTAAGCAGTTGACATGTTGCCAATTCTTTGAGGTAATTTCATTATTTATTTAAGTGCGCATTGCAATTTCTTATGTCTAACAGAGCTCCACCATTCGAGTTGGGCCAGCTTAAAGCGGCCGAATTGCGTTCTCTTCCAACTTTTTGCGTCATTAGTGTAAAAAGCTGGAAGAGGATACAATTCGTTGAGTTTCAGAGCACAACTTCTTGCGCCATTAGCGCTTTCGTCACGGCAGCTGATGGTGAAAAACTCGAGCAACGACGGCTGCGAAATTTAGATAGCCACCATGTGTGCGGACGTTATTAATGCGTATACTCGCTTCGTCGTGCGACTGCAAGGAATACCTAATAATTCGATAAACGAAGCCGATCGCGATGGGCAGGGTACGCATCTTCTGGTCTTACGCAAAATCACGTCTGTTGGCAGCTCGGTTTTCCTCGGAGATATTTGATAACCTCGGAGAGCCGTCATTGAAGCTGAAGACCACACTTAAGAAGGTTCTTTAGGACCACGTTTAAGGCCACCTCCTAGACGTAGGCTTACCTACGAGCAATCGGTCTAATTGAAGTTATAGCGAATTCCGAAGCTTAGAAAGAGCCTAATCCTCTCAGGGCTCGTTTGAGATTCACTCCACTGTCGAACGACATAATAATAATAATAATAATAATAATAATAATAATAATAATAATAATAATAATAATAATAATAATAATAATAATAATAATAATAATAATAATAATATATGGTGTATTACGGGCCAAAACTACAACATGATTATGAAGCACGCAGTAGCGGAGGGATCCGGGAATTTCGGCCATCCGGTGTTCTTTTACGTGCGCTGACATCGAACAGCACACGAACCTCTAGCATTTTCCCTATATCAAAAATGCGACCGCCGCGGCCGGGATCGAACCCGCCATCTTCGGGTCAGCAGCCGAGCACCGTAACCACTGCGCCACGTCTTTGAGAGGCATGCTACGCGTCTTTGGTCACCGATAGCAGCCCTGCGGAGTTCTGCGGTGACTCCTCAACATAACTGATATGAGGGGATAAAATGCGACACACTTTTGCTGACCTAGGCAGCAAGCTTGAACACCAGTGCTTGCGTGGTGATTGGCAATGTACAATCAATATTTATTAATTTTTACAAGCTCTAGCAAATGACATTACAAAGCAGCATTGAAGTCGACAGATATACAAAGAATAAACGAGAGTAGAGAGAGATTTAGAGGTGGAGGCATGGAAAACAGCGAGGTTAACCAGATGCATGTCCGGCTTGCGACCCTGAACGGAGTGAAAAGAAAAAAAATGGTAACCATTGCGAAAGAAGAACATGGATAGAGCACTAGTCTCATGACACCTTAAGGTGCACGTTTGAAAGTGCGCACCAAGTGTGCAAGCTATCAAAGAGACCTATATCAACTTTAAGTATTGTTTAGCAGCGCCTTCTTTGCCTTCAAAAGCGTACAATTTCTATAAATACCTTGACCCGTACAGTTTTGAGAAATACGCACTCAACGTGTGTAATGAAATGCGCTGCTGTACTAGTTCACACTTATTTATTACTACAGCCAGTTTTCACACAGCGAAAACATTGTAATTCAAACAGCAGTGGCTCCATGGACTTTGAGTGCCCGGTCCCATAGGTGGTTGGCACGAATCTTTCCGCTTTATGGATGACAGTGAAGATATGGAAAGACTTGCTGCATCCACTATGATTGTTTTCAGTCCCTTATTTCTCAGCACTTGGTAATCACAAGCGGCACTACGCGTCCTGAGCGAGATAAATACGTCCCGCAGCAACGTGTACGTTTAATCTCGCGGCATGAAGAAGCTTGCATCTGTTTGGTAACGTATTCAGGACAGCGCGCAGCTCGCAATGTCTATTCGCATTACATACGCGGCGTGCCAGAGAAAGCTCCAAGTTGCTAATGGACGTGGAGGGCCGATTCGTCACCCTCAAGGCGTGTTTGGCGTCACACAGACCTCCGCGTTGATCATATGAATACTATGGCACATGGTGATGATAGCAATACTGCAGCATCTCACCACAGCGCGAGAGAGCCCAAGGAAGGCAGTATAATGCAGCGATAAATTTATAAATAGAAAGTCTGAAGTCTATTACAGTAAGAAAAGGGAGAGATGGTGAGTCATGTATTTTGTGGGAGGGGGGTTCACGTGGACAAATAAATAGAAAAATTAAATAAATGAAACTCTGTCTTCAAGAGAGAAGAAGAATATTCATATCCTATTGTGACAGAAGTTATATGTAAGAATTACAACAAATCCTTTATTTGTTATGTATAATTTGCTTAAAGCAAGCAAATTATAAGACTATAAACTCCTCCTGCACATACAGAAACATGATCTGACAGACATGGCACATGCGACATCAGGACGTGATCCACTACGTAATACACAGACACCAATACCAAGAACACGTACGAATTATGGAAGGTCAGCCCTCATTTATCAGATACCTGCACTAATAAATCGTGTATCTCCACAAATAAATTTTGATATCCCACCCCATAGATTAAAAAAAAACAAATAAGATTTTTCCTATTAAACGACTGTACAGCCGTTACAGAATAATCTCATTTATTGTCACCGCACCATTGTTCTTGCATTGCAGTTTTTATATGTTCCAACGTTTGCATTTTCGGTATATGTGCAGTTTTCCTGATTATATGGGTGCATTTTAATTTCTTGTGCATTTCCCTGTAACATTCATTTCACTGTATCTGTGTATTTTTGTTGTATCTTCTTATATTTATTTTCCTGTGTACCGATGCTATTATATATCATCAAGTTGTATTAGTTGTATAAGTTGTGTCAAGTTGTATTAGTTATACCTAGTTGTATTAGTTATACTTCTTTATTCGCTGCTGCCTGTACGGTCCCCCACCTCCCTTCAAGCTGTTCTTCAACAGCTTTTTTGCCTGGGGAACCCCCAGCTTTTTGTGTTGGAAATAAAGTTCAGTTCAGAACTACCCGGTTCTTGGCCAATACCCCCGAGCGGGTGTGTGCCATAGTATAAAGGACCTACTCTACTCTACTATATGTGCCACCGATAAATTACAAACTGCCAGGCAAATATCCCTGTGGCTGATGCCGAGAGGCGAACCTCCAACGGAAAAAATGAATGGCGAAGCCATTGTAAGACCAACCGGTTGGCGAAATGGATCCTCGAAATGTCTGCCTTAGTATCGAGAAGCGGTGGCTTCATTATGTTCTTGTTCTTGTTCACCTTCAACTTTGGCTCACACCCACTGTGGGGGCTTCATTACCCTTATGATGTCATCGTTGTTGTCGTCCTTGTTGAGTTAGGAACAGTGGCAGAAAACTCCTGGTATAAGCAACGCATTCTTGAAAGCTCACGCCGATGAGTTAAAGGCCATGAAATTTAGAGGCAAAAGGGGGAAGAACTTAACATTTTGAGTTGGCTAAATGGTAGGAGCGAAAAGTAAAGGGCATTACTTTAGGCACCGACGCAGACACAAGCTCAGTGAAAGAAGGCCAAAGAAGAAGGAGCATTCGGCCATCCCCGTCTGGTTCGCAGCGGCATTCCTTGCAGCGCGGTAACAGAAAGTGCGACGCGCAAGCCATTCTTTCTCGAATTCAGCAATGTCTGCAGAGCAGCCGAAAGACACGTCCGAAGGCACGAGAAAGCCGGAGGCAGCCAGCATGGGAGGATTTGTGTTCACCGTGGCCGGTGCCATCGTCGTCATGGTGGCCATCATCGCTCTCCTCTCCATGTACGAGAAGCCTCGCATGCGCCATGGCAGGAGCGCTCCGTTCTGCTGCCCCGACGTGCTCCAGCAGCTGTTAAGCGGCGCCAACTTGTCGGTAGACCCATGCCTGAGCATCTTCGGCTACACCTGCTACGCTTACGTGACGAAGAGGAGCGACCGACGCGAACCCGTTCGCCTCAACACGGACCCTATAGACGGCTTCCCGAAAACCGAGGCGGGTAGGGCGATAGCCGCGTACTACCGAGCCTGCGTCCTGTCACCCGACAACTCGTCCGTGGCCAAGGCGTCAGCGAACGCCCTCGTTTCCGTCGCTAACCCTCCCAGAACTCGGTCGATGACGTCACAAGGCGTCCTAGAGCTGATCATGGATCTGTCGCTGAAGTATGACCTGCCCTCTGTGATCGAGTTCAGCGTTGGTGCCGGGCCAGACCTTACACGATTCCTGACAGTCTTGGCATCGTCACTGACCGACTTAAGCAAAAACTATTCACAGGATCTTCTGAAGACTATGAAGACCGAGGCTCTCGAGACAGTTAACGGTGCCTTGTCTTCGGCGCTGAGCGCTAGTGACGTCGATGCGTTCTTGAGCGATTTAGAGAAGTTCAAGGTAGGGACAACTCAGAACTATACGCTTCATTCATTGAATGACATCAGCCCCGAAATTTCTATCGCACAATGGAAAAATGTGATGAGCAGCGTTGGCATCTCCGACAACGCGAGCATCTTCAGTATCCCCAAAGAAGCGTTGAAAGGCATGTTCGCGCTCGTTCTAAATTCTGAAAGGAGGCTGACCGCTCTTGTCTCGGCCCTCGTGGTCGCATCTGTGAAGCTCGCTTCGACGGTGATGATCAACGCCAACACCACAGATCGGAAGGCCGACATTTGCCGCGGTCGCGCCAAGGACCTACTGTCTCTGTGGGTTCTGGACGGGATCCAGCTATCGCAGTCTCCGGCTCAGGATGCCGCGATCAGAAGAGCTTACGGTATCGTCGCTGACGCTGTGACGCGAAAGGCGAAGAGTGGCATGACAGGTGACGACTTCTATAAGCTCGAGGAGACTCTTAAGGACTTAAGAGTCATATTACCTTCCGAGGTGGTCCCAGCTGACTTGACCATCCCCCTTATGACGTCACAGTACGCGCTCGCGGAACTGGTTACTCGGGCCTACGTGCTGCAAGCTCGGCGATACCAGACATTCACCTTGGCTCTCCCGGATGGCTTCCTTCTAGACTTTCTAAAGAACCACGCCAGCCTCCGTCCCAACGTAATTGCAGTGCCTACTGTTGTCTACAACCTCATGCCTCTGTCGAGTGCGACCGACACACTGTTGCTCTCATCTACGGTCGGTGTCTACTTGGCAGATTCTTTGTGGCAGTTCGTGTTTTCCAGCAACTGGAGCCACGCGAGCAGTGAGGCCTTGAACGCTTATCGGAGTTGCATAGAGAACAGCAGCCTGTCTTTGATAGAGTGGCCGTCTAAGCTACTTTGGTTGAGCGTCCAAACCACTATTGATATCAGCAAGGACGCTGATTGGGACGTCACGTTGGACACCGGTGGTCGATGGAGTGTGACTCGTGGCCGACTGTTCTACATGACATTCGTGCATTACCTCATGTGCCTGGCACCCAACAGTATATACTCTACTTTCGGGGAAGACGTGGACGTGTTCATGTCTGCCTTCGAAGATTACTACCGTTCCTTTAGCTGTAATATGGTGGCGTCTAAGATAAACGGAGCGTCGTGCTCGCTCAAGCTGTGAGAAGTGCGTGGAACGCACGTGCCTTGGGATAAGATAGCTCCATCTCTGGCGACCCGCTTCAATAATACTATGGGCTACTCTAGCGTGCACGTCACTGTGTAAAGCGTCAATTTCTTTGTTGGAAAATTGGAGCATTAGTTTATTCTCTTGCTTCCGCGCAATGGTATTTGCATTTGCTTTTCTTCCATTTTTTTTCAAAGCAGCATTTAATTGTTGACAGATTAAAATATGATAACGACAAAGGGTGCGTCGATGCGTCGAAATTTCCAGAGACCTCCCCTACGGCGTTCCTCATAATCATATCGTGGTTTTGGCACATGAAACTCCAGAAATGATGTTATCAATTTATATGGTGTAAGACATAGTTTAAACAATTTCATTCATGTAGGCTTCAGTGTTATATTTCCACACTATCTATACTGACTGCTGGCAGGTTATTTGTCATATCGCTACTGATGACTCTAATAATCCCGCCCGTCGGTAGCCTTATGGTTCGGAGAAAATAGCGGCTCACGTGCAGTTGTTAGAGGTCCAGTTTGTTTAGGAAGACGACTGATAACCGTCGTTTTTAATGGCTAGCACTCATAGTTCGATTATTTTCTTTGTTCACATTTCCGTTTGTTTTTACTACATATGCACCGCTATGCCTTCCTGGGGGACCTACGGTCAGTCGCCATATTCTAAGGGACTTACGTCCAAACACAAAATACTTTAAAGCCGAGCAGAATTGCTTTCCTTATTCGGTAGCCCAATAACTAAAATCGCAACAGAAATATATATAAAACATAGAACGCCCAAGCGTGCCTTCTCATTTGCATCCAGTGGCATGGACTCGAGAAAGACTGATCACGCGCGCTCTGTCTGGCGCAGCTGTTTCGCAAAAAAAAAAAGAGCCACGTTGTTTCCCCATAAGCGCAACACGCGATGGACGGGGCCTGTTATAAAAGCGGTCATTACCGCGCTCACTGTTTAGGCACTTTGTTATTTGAACGCGAAAGGGGAGCGCTTTCGGCGGTGTAGGCTGCTTCAAAGCAGGCCTCAGAGGATGGAGGAGGCAGGGCTTGGGAAACTGGAAAGGCGGCTGCCTTGGTCGCAGGGGTTCCACTTTACTAGCGCGTAGAGACAGGGGCAATACACGGCAGCCTGCTACACACTGTTACGGCGCCTGCCCCTGGCGTAAACTAATGACTCGCCCGAGGCGTCGGGCCATGCATGGTGATGCCTTTTCGAGAATCTCTCTTAGGACGCTGTTCACGCCACCGTGGCTTATCGAGAGCAAGTGTCAAAGACAGCTCATTCAGCGGCCGCAGGATGAGCGCGAGCTGGTTCGCGAAGTTTATAAAAGGATGCCGCGTTATTCTGTTTCATTTATCGAGTAGGGCGAGGTGTGCTGAGTTGGCGACGCAATGAATTGAAGCCTTAAATTTGAATCGTGGATGCATCAGAACTGTGCTTTTGAAAAGAGAGTTACCGGAACGGCCTTGGTTCTCCCGCTGGTTGCATCACCGAACTTTTCTGAGTTAAAGTATCATAAAGTAAATCTCTTGTGTGATCGCATATGAACAGCTGCTATTTATTACCCTGCATTGTATATACTCGTGAACCTGCTGCAGTTTTATTGTATTCCTCAACTATCCGGGCAAAAAGGAAACGGATAATTCACGACCGATGAAACGCCGTTGGCCGCGAACTTCAGAATGAGGAATGTGATGGAGAACCGGTAGTTGCGATGCTAATCAAGGGTCGCACTAGTCTCGCATTAGTTCTAATTTAAGCCCGCTGGATTTAGTGCATAAAAATATACCTGGTGCCAAAGTCAAGCTTCACTTTTATGAGTGTTTAGTGTCATCGGCCGACCGGCTTCGCTATTGACACATAAAGCATCGGAATTTCCGGAAATATTCTCTTGCGAACATTTTTAGCGTAAGACGCATTTGTGAATACGAGCAGTGTTTTCGTAACTTATCCGAGCTGCTTATAATATTCTTTAAATGGCGATGCACGAACACCTACTGTTTTGTAAGTTTCGTTTTAACGTATACGTGCGAAGTTGAATGTCTCGTGAAGGAATATTTTGCTGAAGCGTAAAATGTGCCCTCGCTTCTTTCACGTTGTCAAGCTTGCGATGTCTAAGATTGTGTACAGGTCCAAACACTGAGTAACGATGATGCCATTCATTTGCTCTGATTCTCTGCTACGCGCAGCCATAGAAATTATGCATCACGTGCTTTCCTGCTGCCATTCTTCTAATTTCATACGAACGCGTTCATGGAAAATTTGAACCGCCAATGGAGCTCTCTCGTGAGTTGTCCTCTTCCCATGGAGCAACCTTACCAGGGTAATTATTCTCGAGTGACGTAGAAATATTGTGACCTTGTCGAAGATGACATCCACGTGATCCGTCAGCGAGTAGCTTTACGCTCATAATAATCAGCTATGGTATCGGATTTGTTGAGTTCACGTGCATGCAGTACCATTAAAGAATAATTAATTAATTAACGACCCTTCACATTACAAAGGAGAGAAGGTGTTGCATAGCAAAGACGGGAGTGAGACAGTTGACACAATAATGATCATGATACAATCATGGAACATAAACCCCTAAAAATGACGCAGAAACATGCAGCATTGTAAACGGAAGATATAGAAGATAGAACGCTAGCAAATCAGAAGAGCAACTTGACATAATATAATAATATATCAGGTTTAATGTCCCAAAACCACGATATAATTATGAGAGACGCCGTAGTGGAGGGCTCCGGAAATTTCGACCACCTGGGGTTCTTTAACGTGCACCTAAATCTAAGTACACGGGCCTCAAACATTTTCGCCTCCATCGAAAAATGCAGCTGCCGCGGCCGGGATTCGATTCCGCGACCTTCGGGTCAGCAGTAGAGCGCCATAACCACTAGACCACCGTGGCGGGGCGAGCAACTTGAGACAAGAAATGCAATTGAAGGAAGTTACACATGTTATGTACTTTGATGTCACGTACAGTGTAATGTCTTAACATAATGTGCTCGCCACCTCCTAGTATATACTTGCGCCGTACTGCAAGACTGCAACCTATACTAGTCAACCTTCTTCACAAGAAGGTTGACAAGTAGGTTCAAAACACAAGAAGACAGAAGAAGATTGCAGTCTATCGTTGATATCTTGAATATTGAAACCTGTGGCTGTCCAACTGCGACGTATTGGAAGTACCCTTCCTTAGAAAATGCGCGGGAACACGAAGAATAGATGTTTACGGAAGAGGACGACACAGCTCGGATTGGCTTCCGGACAAGCTACGATGGAAGGAGGCTTTAAATATAAGCAAAGCCGAGGAATGGGTCCGGTGAAAGCGGGTAGGACGTTGGTCTGGTCCAAGACAAGCGCCGGAAAAACGAAACTGGCACGCAATTGGTAAAAGGGTAAGCGGAAGAAGCAAGCGTCTGCATGCGAAATAGAGAATTGGGAAGAGTGCAAACAGTGAACCACCGGATTCCGGCCCACCGGCATTCGTTTTCTCTCTCCTGTCCATAGTAAGCGAATGCGTCTTTTCCCATTTTCTTTCCGCGTCCTGTTTCCGCGTAATTCTGTGCAGTACGGCGTAAGTTGCGTTGGCGCGTTACTATAGGCAACGCAGTCGTAGAACACCAGGCCCAACAATGCTGAGTGCCCTTGGATGAAGCCTACGCTGGTCGCGTTTGTTATGGTGACTGGCGAATGAGTATACTTACAGGTGTGCGCCCATTTGTTGTCATGCTGTCTCTAATTCACGCCTGTATTGTAAGCTCGCACTGTCGCACCCAAGCTGCTAAGCTTGTGACCTGCAATTTCGTTTAGCTAAAAGCAAAGGTTCTTCTATGAATGAATTAATTAATTAAAACAACTTTTATTAGGTCCCCAGGACGCGTCGAAGTCGCGCACCCGGCTTTGGCCCACGTGCCCCGTCTTCGGACTAATACTCTTCTAAGACACTTGTTTAACATAGCTGGGCTAAAAGTGTCCTTCAATAGCTTTTCGGCGGGGTATGCAAGGTCTGTTATCATAATAAACCATCCACCAATAGGGCTCCAAAACACAGTTCCTATATATATGTGTCGTTTCCATGTGTCGTTTCCATGCTTTACAATTCCAAAGAGGTCCTCGTTGAAACCTAGCTTTCAGGAGATTTCTATGTTCGACAACTACTGAATACTTCTGTGCACTTACAAAAAAAAGTGGACAGGGTCCCGCACGAAATACGAGCCTTCTTGCGGAAAACAGCACTTTCTTCGCACGTGTTTCGAGGGATCCTCGGCACGCTGCACAGAATTAGTGTAGGAGCAAACGTGTATGGTGTTTCCGTGGCTCTTCCTTTCTTACCCCTCCCCTCCCCCCCCCCCCCCCCCTCTGTAGGGAAAGAGCGCAATCATCTCGAGCATGTTGGATGCGCTGGGGATGCACGAACGTTCCGGGAACGCTGCAGGTGGCGTCTGCAGGAAGCGCGGGACATCGTCTCTCGCTGCCCGGCATTCTTAAGGAATCACAACGAGAAACACCAGCCCACCTTTACGCCCCCCCCCCCTCCCCGCCTTATTTCCTTCTCCAGTATTTTCGTTTTTTGTCTTGACGTTGTCTGCCTACCCACGCGCATTCACGGGGCCTCCCGACGTCGCTGGCAGCGCATTCTCGTCTCAGACGAGATTGCATGCACTGATGACACCGGATGCAGCGCTGCATCTTCTACTTTTTTCAGGACCTAGTATTTCGTTTCTGTTTTTCATAGCGCCGTCAATACACCTTTAAGCCTTCGCGCGCCTCGGTCTGGCATTCGTTTTGCATGTTTCCGAAGCGAAGAAAGTAGGTGGCTGTTGACAAGTGATGTACGAAGACAGCAGTTCTCCTAGCGAAGCTGTATACGGCTAGTCAAAAGCGAAATTCGCTCGTCCTGTGTACGAAAACTGAGGACGACCCAGCGAGAAATGTAAAGGAAAATGATAGGTGTAACCTTAACAGACAAGAAGAGAACAGAGTGGGTCAGGGAACAAACATGTGTTCAGGACATCTCTGTCAAAAGGAAGAAGGAGAAATGGACATGGGAAGGGCATGTAGCGCGTAGGCAAGATGACCTCTGGTCAAGAAGAGTAACTGCCTGGATTCCAAGAGAAGGCAAACGCGTGAGGGGGAGACAGAAGGTTAGGTGGGCAGATAAGACTAAGAAGTTTGCGGGTATAACGGGGCAGCAGAAACCACAGGACCGGGTCGATTGGAGGAACATGGGAGAGGTTTTTGCCCAGCAGTGGGCGTAGTCAGGCTGACGATGATGATGATGTACGGAAAAATCACCTAGCGCGTTCATTTCATGGCAATTGGGCAAATCCAATCACTCACCACTGGCCCACTAAAAAAAAAAATCACAGCATATCCACGGAGTGAATGATGATGAGTGGGCGAAACCTGCGGAGGTTCATCGGTAAACCGTGAATCTTTCGTGAATTCTGCCCAGTACATCATCACCGACGTGAGATCGGGCGCGTTTATACTAAAGGTTCGATGAGTTATGACGACTTGCAGCTCACTTTAATTTTACGTGTACGCTGTGAATTTTCATTGTTTAGAAAACCATTGCTTTAGAAAACATGTGGCGTCTTTCGTTAAGCAGCTAGCGTCTTTTCGCTTTGCTTTAGAAACATCTGGCGTTCTTTCGTTTTGCTTTTTACAAAACATCTGGCGTCTTTCGTTGGTTTATGTTCATCAATCAACGGCGTTTTTGAACAAAATTTTATTGTTTAATCACGCACAGGAGAAATCTCACCAGGCACTACCTTGGAGGTAAACAATGGCTGCTAATGGGAATGAGAGACAGAAGAAGTCGGCTTTTAGCTAACACTTACACTTCTACTTCTACTAACGTTTCCTACTGGAACATGCCAATGGCTGCTAATGGGGAATGAGAGACAGAAGAATTCGGCTTTTAGTTAACGCCCACGCTGCGAATTTTTTATTGTTCAACAACGCACAGGAAAAATCTCCCACCGGAACCACCTTGGAGGTCAAAGAGTAAGACTTGTTACGCACTACTACTACGACTACGAGGGACGAACGGGTGCCGCCTTAAGGAGCTTCGCCCCTAAAAGAATGGAACACACGGGCGGCCAACACCAATTAAGATTTCCGGGCAGACGTAAGCAACAATTGAGGAAGACGTTAATGAACCGTCGGGATTAACCCAGTCATAAACACAGGTGCATATTAATATGCATAAAACTAAAGTAATGTGGAACAATCTTGGCAGAGAACAGCGCTTTGCGATAGGTGGCGAGACACTGGAAGTTGTAAAGGAGTACGTCTACTTAGGACAGGTAGTAACCGCGGAGCCCAACAATGAGAGTGAAATAACTAGAAGAATAAGGATAGGTTGGGGCTCATTCGGCAAGCATTATCAAATCATGAATTGTAATCTACCACTATCCCTCAAGAGGAAGGTATATAACAGCTGCATCTTACCGGTACTTACCTACGGAGCAGAAACCTGGAGACTTACAAAGAGGGTTCAACTTAAATTGAGGACGATGCAGCGAGCGATGGAAAGGAAAATGATAGGTGTAACCTTAAGAGACAGGAAGAGAGCAGAGTGGGTCAGGGAACAAACGGGGGTTAAGGACATCATAGTTGAAATCAAGAAGAAGAAATGGATATGGGCTGGGCACGTAGCACGTCGGCAGGATAACCGGTGGTCATTAAGGGTAACTGACCGGATTCCAAGAGATGGCAAACGCGTGAGGGGGAGACAGAAAATTAGGTGGGTAGATAAGATTAAGAAGTTTGCAGGTATAACGTGGCAGCAGAAAGCACAGGACCGGGTTGATTGGCGGAACATGGGAGAGGCCTTTGCCCTGCAGTGGGCGTAGACGGGCTGATGATGATGATGATGGAACACAGGTGCCTCACGTTAGAGCTTCGCGGGTTAACCAGCTGTACGGAGTACTTGGATGGTGATTTTCTCCATCAAATTAGGGAGCAGTTCATTCGCGGGGCTAAGGCAACTGGGTCGGTCTTTCAAGGCCGTGCTGTCGTTTAATTTCGCCGCTGACCTTCAAACTCGTTGCCACGATGACACAGACTGCTTCGCAACAAAAGATGCAGTTACACGGCCTTGTCGGCTGACATCGTCAGCGACATTGTAGGGGCGAACTAGGCGCGTAAAATACCGTCTTCTTTAAACAAAACTTTATTGCTTATGTGAAGGTCAGACCAACGTTTTATGTCAACCTTCTTTGTTTTGCTCGCCCTTTATGGCCGCATCATTTGTAATGAAGGAAAGCGACTGCGCGTTGCTTTTCCCAGATGCAAGACGTGGGCAAAATGTACGGACAGGAAAACGCAATAGGCCACCTGTTTGCCGAAGTGCAAGAGATTACAGCTGATCTTTCGCATCCGTCAAGCATTAGGGAGGCGCGGCAAAATAGGTGACTTATTTTATTGTGTAAACTACGCCTCTTGCCTTATTTTATTGGCGCATCCATCGAAGTCTCAGGACATTGTTCTTCTTCTCCTAATTCTCTCGCAATCAATAATTCTCGGAGTTGGAGAACTGACAGCTTCAGGGCGGACTCTTAATACGCGGTCTCAACAGAGTTCAGAAATAAATTGTGCGCTTTATGTTGAAGTGTATACGCTCTCAGGTATTCCTTGTAACAAATTACCGTTAGCCCTAATCTAGAATGCTTCATTTCACTTGTAATTCCTTACTTAAAGAAGAAACGGCGGCTGTTGTTATTGTTCGTGGTATTTCCTAGCAACGTTCTTACAACCGCTATGTTGACAGACATAAACCCGAAAGTATAGGCGCAAGTGGTGTTATCCATGTCTTGAAGTTTATACGCCTCACGCTTTCGGCGTTTCACGCGGTAAACATATCCTTACGAAAAAAAAAAACTTTCGTCGTAACAAACACCTTTTCATACTCTCCAGAAGCATCCGTGTCTTCGCGGGTGCCGAAATCTCGGGCGAGGCCCATATTCGGCAACGCTGGTTTCCCTCCCCGTGCCTTCTTCGGCCTGCACTGGCATCGACCTTTTTGCCGCTCCTCTTCCCGCCACCATAATGCGCGAGCTCGTTGCCCGACGCGTCACGTCTCCCTTTACTGTTGTTTTCGCCGCACGCCTCGGAAAGGGCGCACACATTTTCCTCGATAAGAGGCGTCGGGTTTCTTCTCCTCTTCCCGTCGCTTCGCCTCGCCGCTTCCAGCTCATTTCCGCCTAACATCACTTTCCTTCTTTGCCTTACTTCCCCTACCTAACTGTGCTCTTCCTCTTCCTTTATTTCACCCCCGGTACGCACCTTACCATACCCCCCCCCCCCCTAAGTTCCCTTCCCAGCGTGTTCGCCGTTGGAGCGTGTTTACCCACCCACCTAACCCCGCGCTCGTGGGAGTGGTGGCGGCTTCGGTTTGGCTTGGCTGCACGCGGAGTCCTTGGAAAGCGTTGGAAGATCAATGCTGCGGTCTTGAGCGTCTAGAACGAGGAGCGTATACGGGCTCGCTTCCACTGCGACCTCTGGAGTATTTCGTGCGTTGGTGCAGCAACTATTGCACGTCACGAAGCGTAGAGCCAGAGCGAGAGCTAGCGCACAGTCTTGGCGGGCTCTCAGCGAACGCGCTTGTCTTATCGTTGCACACTTGCGTTTTGTACGTACCGGACACGCTATCAGGTCTTCAGAATTGTTACGTTATCAGGTGTTTGTTACGTTACTAGATATCAGTTATCGGATTTCGTTACGTTATCAGGTATTAATGCGAAAGCCTTAAATGTCTCATCAAACCCCAAAAATTGTCCGTCGGCGTCCCGCGGCGTCGGCGACAACACCAGAGATGCAAAGCATCATCATTATCACGTGGCGACCTCACCATATCACGTCATCACGTGATGTGGCACCACTATGTGGCGGCCCTATGACGCGATATGAGGTGGCGTCGCATGATGATGTAATCACATGGCCTCGTCGCTTGCTCAAAAGTGGGCCGTTCACGGAGGCAGTGCAAAACCAGGTGAGATGCAGAAAGCTTGTAATTTGGAGGCTCGTTAGGTGCAGAAAGCTTTCTCAGCCTGGCGGGGGTGGAATAATATATCGATTGAGAAGAAGAAGATGGCTTTCGCCCTCGAGCCGTCTTACGTGAATACATAAGGGACCTTTTCATGTGTGTTTTAATGAACACACTAGTACAGCGTTTATTGTCATGTTGGGCAAACGTTGACATGAACGCTGCGTCTGCCGTTACCGTTGGTTTGCTACCGTGCGAATTTTACTCTGATCGGCATCGTCTATAGGCTTATAGCTAAGACAATCAACACGTCAAGAGTCGGCGACTTATTAGGGTGCGGGTCAATATAAACTATATTGTGTTGAATTTAAGAGGCCTAATGCGTACAATATCAAAGCATTAATTTCCATTTCAATGAAGTGCGTTGTCGTGTTTTTCGTGATTTGAGGTGCTCATATTATCCGTCAATCTTACTCGTCTCCTACTGCGCGAATGAGATAACCACCGTTATGTGCCCCGAATATAAGTACTTTCTTCTTGCAACTGGGGATGAAAAACTGCGAGACTTTCCTTCAAGCCAATTATTTGGGTTGAATGACGTCATCTACCTTGATAGTCGATGTACAGTTATTGATTTGGGAAACGCAAAAGTGTGCGAGATTTATTCACCGCTATCGATAATCGATGGGAAGCTCGGAGACTTTCAGCGACAGAGAAGAGTAACCGATTATTGCGCTGCATTGTTGCCCTTTCATTTCTTGCCTGCGGTCTTGCCTGTGTTGTCATTTTTCTGCACGTGGTATCGCATGAGAAAATAAAGAATGAGGAGTGACTGTTCCCCGTCCCTGCATTTATTCTTGACGCGATAAGGGTTCCTCGGCGTCATCGCTGTCTGCGTATAGCTATAGTCAATAAATCAATAAAGAATGATTGCTTGCGTCGACTGAAGCCCGTATATCTGAATTTTTGTCGTGTGTATCAATGGAAGGAGAGACAGAGTTCTTGCTAAATGAAATTGAAGAGAAGTATTGTGTTTATGTACATTTCTTTCGCTCTCCTGTTATATTTCGCTTAGATCGTCCCGTGTTTAAAGGCTGTGTTTAGCATGTTTTCCCGGTAGCTATAAATGAGACTGGTGCCCATAGTCAGTCTCTGAAGTGCCATACCAAAAATCTGCTGTGTGTGTGTTTGTGCGTATGTGTGTGTGGGGGGGGGGGGGCGTGCTTACGCGGCATTGCCGATAAGTGTAACGGCCGGTTTCTGGTTACTGTTTCAAAATTTTCTAAAATTTTGTGTGCTATGCTTGTAGCATCCCCGCATAAATGCAGATATAGGTTCTAAAAATCCGGCTACAAAATGCTGAGCATAGAATACAGCGAATTCTGAAATGCTCGCCATTTTCTATTGATGCAATTTGTGATACTGATGCCACATACGCATATTACTTCGCAGAGGGAAGTAATATTTGGCAGTTACATGCAGCTGTGCGCGAAATCGTCCTTGTTAAATGGTCAGCAGGTAGGAAGGAGGATCATCATTATTCTTGGAAACTGTTTATTCTTCGAACCTTTATCGCATTTTGGAGAAATTCGGAGAATCCTAGAGAGCTAGTGTCGTCGCTGAATTAATTCATATGTAGGTTATTATCGTATTATTCTCGATTGTTATCGTATTAAATTAAAACTTGTATGTAGATTATTCAAATCACTAATTAACGCAGGATATGTGTTAGGTTGTCCGTGGGCAAATAAAATGCTCAACTGTAAAAGCTGAGACACTGGGCTTTACAGGGTTATGTTTGGTGGTCAAGAATACGTGACCTGATGCTCAGCTGCAGTGCTTTGTCTTTCAAGGTTTCTTTTAAAGAAAACCTCCGTTGAACACATCCTCGGTGCTTTTTACTTCACTGCTGTATACCTACAAAAACAAAAATGATGCGGGTGAGCATTCACCAATCATTTGGAATTTGTCTCGTCGCTGCATCGCTGAATTCATGCATGAAGCAGACGCGCTGACAAAGGTCCCGCGGGCACAAAAACGCATTCGGTTCCCATCCAACCATCAGGCGTCCTCGGACGCAACGGTGCTAGCGGTTTCCCCGCAAACCTAATTTGTCTTTTTGTTCGTGTTTTTTTTTTTTCTTGCTTTCTTGTACTATAGGGAACTGCGCAGCACACGTCGCATCCATATAGCTTAGGGTGGCGGCTGTCGCCACTGCAAATGGCATCGGGGTGCGATATTTTTATAACTTCGTTTCTCTTCTAGGCCAGCCTCGATGATGAAAACAAGCATAATCTTACGACTTGCTTCTGCGCTAGGATGCTGCGTGAATTGACGCCATGAAAAGAAGGGAAGAGAAGTTTGCCTGCGGGGCTGTTGTTCCGGGCGCGAAAATCACTGGTTGTATGCGTTAGGCTAGAAGTATAGTCAACAGTTCAGTTCTTTTGTTTGTCTTTTTTTATGCGTTTTACTTACTTTAGGGCTTATATCAGTAGTAAAGGACATCGTTTTTATTTCTGCTGAGCAATTTTCGCCCTTTACGTAGCTTTCCCTTCCATACGTCATTTCCTCCTCTTGTGGTAAGAGCTAACCAAGCACATTGAGCGCAACGTTTCGTTCATTGCCCTTCGTGCATTCTGTATTGAAACACACAAAAACGCAAGCATATGTATTCGTAATATAGAAAAAAACCCATTTAAACTCAAATTACTTTTATAGCGTTTGCCGTGTGTTTCAATATTTCGTTCCAGTTTTGTTTTCACAAGAACGGAAGATTTGAATTCTCTTTCAAGTATCTGCTTTTTAATTACCGTGACAGATTAATTGAATTAGAGACGTCCTATTACGTTCTTTATACTGTGTCTGTGCCAACCGAGGCCCGTATTCACACTTTACGCTACAATTGTTCTTAAGGCAAACTATCAGCCAATACTGATGTTGAGCATGCATATTATTACCGAAGCAGCCATGGCAGACAGAACTTACAACGTAGTGAAGGGCTTCGGATAATTTAGACCACCTAGATGTTCCTTAACACGCACGGAAATCGCACGGTATATGGTCGCAAGTGCGACCGCCGCGGCCGAGATCGAACCGCGTATTCCAGGTCAGCAGCCGAGCACTGTCCCCAACGGGCCACCGCGGCGGCCAGCATTCTGAATTCGACCGCACTTCTTAATGGCAAAATACACCTTTGCGCGTTGCTGTCTACAAGTTTCTAAAACAATTGACGATTCACGCAACCCGTTACGCTACTCGGATTACACTTAGGTGCATCACGTATGTCCATTACAAACCCAACCTAGCAACAGACAGCATCACGCAGTGCTTTCGACGCGTGCACTCTTTAAAGGGGTACTGACACCTTTTTTCGAAGGCGAGTGTACTCCGCCATACTAATATCCTGTATGCAGAGACGGCTCTGAGCAAGTGTGAAGCTCGGCAAATGCTGATAAGATATTTAATTTTGATATTAAAGTCAATTTTTCCATGGCGCACCTACCGACATCGACACTAGCTTGACGTCAGGCTACAGTACTAATTCTGGTGACTTCACGCAGCAGTCTGGCTAGTTGTGGTGACGTCAGGTGCCAAAACTTCCAAGATGGCCGCTTCTACGTCACCAACGCAGCCACGTTGCGGAGCGGCCGTGCAAACGTCACTGTATATTGTGCGAGCACGTGACGAGAAGCTCATACCGTGTTGTGACGTCAGGGTACAGTAGGAACCGAAACTAGCAGGGGCGTAGCCAAGGGGGGTGTTGGGGGGGTTCAAACCCCCCCCGAAATTTTTCAGTTTTGCTTGCGTATATATACACGCACACATACAAACGCACGCACGAACATACATAAAGTATGGTTGAACCCCCCCCGAAAAAAATTTCTGGCTACGCCCCTGGAAACTAGCTTTTATAAACACACTGTAATTACTTCTTCAGGGTGCACTCGCGCTTAGCACTACCTTTTCTAGGGTCTTGAGGGCTTGGCCTTTCGTTCGCCGCAAAATAACGACAAGTGAAAATATTTGTGTCAGTACCCCTTTAAAAAAAAAGGTTAGCAAAAAGTTAGTAAGCACAAGCAAATAGGTAGTAACTGCAGGGGTTACTCACTCTCTTGGGCCGTTACTCACCTTTTGCTACCTGTTTACTACCTACATTATTAAACAGTTAGCAGCGACCGTTACTAACTGTTTGCTAACTATTTACCACATATACGTTAGTACACAATTAGTAACTGAAGCGGTTACACCCATGTAAAACTACAGGCACATTTCCATCATGCAAGTTCTTCGTGTAAGTCATGTGTACGCTTACTTCTCGTCTCGTTCCTCAATTACTCTTATCATTGCTGCGTCCCTCCTGCCTTAACAATGTTCCAGGCCCATCTCTTTCTTTTTCTCTTCTAAAGCACTTCCTTCCTGTCCTTTCCATCGCACACGTCCCGACGTTCCCGCTTCCCTTATCGTCGTTCCCTAACCCCCAGTGTTCTCCCCTACCCCATAAGTACAAACGATCACCGCGTATAGTTCTTTCCCCTCTACATTTGCTATCGTTGTCTTCTTGTTCTCTCGGCATTCGTACTCAACGGCAGCCCATTCTCTCGTCTTTGAGTTCTCTTCTTCGTCCTCGCCCACCGGGCTGGCCTTTTGAACAAACAACTATCCCACACGATTGCCACCCGTTCGTGCTTTGCCCTATCGCCCAAAACAGCACCCCGAATGTCTCCTACAAGGAGCGCTGCCGAAAACTGGATCGTGTGGGCGGTAGGACTGTGCCAATATCGATGGCGGGTCCGTGAGCTGCCGGCACCACTCCTACTCGCCCGTACCACCGCAGTGCGAGTAGTCTAAACGATAAAGAGAACACACAGTGTAGGAAAGTTAGTGCAAAACAAGTTGGCACTGAGGGTGTGCGAAGCAGGGTTCTTTGCTGTAGCGGATATCAATAGCACAAGATTTTCCTTCGGGTTCTTTCGTTGCTTCGAACCCCTCTTCAGAGAGTGCCTTTTTAAAGAAAAAAAAACTCCGTCTGCAGTTCCAGGAAGAAATTCTGCGAGTTCTACGTAGGTATCTTTTATCCCGCATTTCTGAAAAAAAAAATGGGGTCTCCTCGTTCCGACTTACGCCGTACCCGAAAATGTGTTCCTTGGATTACCCGTGAGGAAAAGTGTCGCTGGCCATATCGCTCGAAAACCAAAAGTGGTTCCGGTGAAATCGTGTGGTTTCTTCACACAACGTTTACTGCTCGCGCGTGCCTCGAGCTCTCTTTTTAACTTCCTTCAACCGTCTTTGTCTTCCCTTGCATTTCAGGTTCTGTGTCGCACCATCTGTTAAAGCAAGGTTGAGACAATTCTCTTTTCTCTATTTTGTGTCCCCGTTTATCGCAGAGTTGGTTTTTCTTAGTATACAGGCGTAATAATCGAAATGGTAAGTTGGGTGAGTTGGTTGAAGTTTATTTCGTTGAAAGAGCGCCTTACTGTACGAGGGCCAAGAAGGAGGGTGAACAAAATAGCTCGTTACTATAGTCGAGGGAGAGAAGAGCGCACAGAACATGCGCTGAACTTGCGACGGAAACTTATTTGAGAAACTTCACTTACGAGTTCATCACATGTTCTGTGCACTCATCTTCTTCTCCGTCGACTAATAACGCTCTGTTTCAACGAAATGAACATATTAATAAGATAAATTAGCATTAAAAAAGAGCTTTTATCTCATCTCGAATGATATATATGCTGCAACACGTGGTCGTGACAAAAACTCGACGCCATCTGATGAACAGAACGCTAACATTTTGGGTTGGCGAAGGAGGTCTCTGCGTAGGTATGGCTCGGTGACTTCACCAACAATGAGCTGCAGAAAACAATGGATGTGAACCATACGAATGTCTCCATAGTAAGAAAGCCTCTTAAATAATGGCAACAATGGTATGACGTCCTATGCGCACTGCGTTTCGATGTTAAAACATTAATCGCCACAACAGGCTTACACACTGAAACATACCAATGATATGTAAAGCTTTAAGTAAATGTTGCACAACAGCTTAAGTTGAACGATTGAACTCTGGAAGGACGGCGAGGAACCTTCCGTTAACCGAAAATGCCGTGAATGTGCTTCTTCCCGTATTGAAATGAAAGAGAAAAAGAATTCTATAGAATAAGCCGCCTGGCTTCGTCGGGACTTATTGTGAGCGCTTGGCCACACAACTGCACCTGCGGCTCCAGCAAGCTCCTGGCTTGTCTGTGATCCCTGGACCGTAGTGACTTATTGCCTCAATACTCTTTACGTTTAAAACGTAAGTCCAGAGAATCAAGCCGGATCGTTCGAAGAGTGTTTTGTAATTGAGACGAGGAGCAGCGGCCAATAAATCAATAAAAAATAGAAAAAACTAGTTGAACGAGAAGCACATAGACTATAGCGCAATTTCCTGGTTTCGCCGAAGCTTTTACGACACATGTTCCGAAAAGTGACGAAGAGACGTGTTAGGGTTGTTTCTCTTTCGGAGGAAGTGAATGAAACGACGCACGTCTTCTTTCGCAGCAACATAAAAAAAAAAGAAACGAAAAAGGCTACAGCTGCAGTTTCAATAAATCCACACTGGGAAGTTTATGGTACAGCGCTCCATATTGTCTGTTCGGACGTTATTTCTGTACATTTGAGCTTCTTCGTTTTCGTGCTGTATAGCATGCCTTAGGAAGCCCCAATTGGCCCAAAACATGCTATGTCGCGACAAAATACTGAGCACCTAGTGTAACAAGGGGTAGGGGAGGGGGGAAGGGGAGGGGGGAGGGGGAGGGGGGGTAGCTACAGGAACCAGCCTTCAGTCTATACGCTACCATCCTCCGGCTGCCTCGTTCTGTTCCTCTTTTTTTTTTCCCCTGAAGATGAAGACTGCGTCAGATATATCCGGCAACTTTTCATTTCGTTTCGATTTCCACTGCCGTTTCCTGCTGCCTAATGTGTACCGCTTATTTATGGCTCGTAATTACTTCTTATAAGGCCGGCCAATATCTTACAACACGATTGTCAGAGTTTTAGAGAGCCACGATTCGTCCGCTTCTTTCTAAGACGTCTCTATCCAAGTATATTGCCGAGCCGTCACGTAAAACCCTTGATTCGAAATACCACCGCGGGGGCGGCGGCCGAAATGACGGTCGTTTCGAATCTGGAAGTGCTTTTTATACCAAGTGGATAGCTGGTCGTAACATCAAACGAAATCCAATTTGCTCATCTAAGCTCTTAAATGTTCACTGCTTCGAAGTAATCTTGGTCGAGTGCTTTGCAGTGTACCGTTGCTTTGTTGCTTTTAGTCGGGAATCTCTGCTCTCATATTGGTTATCTTGTCACCTCTTTCGTGTATCGTTTAGCGTCTTCAGCCTTACCTACAATGCGTTGTGTCCTGGCATATGACATATAGTTTCTTTCTTTGGATGTGCCTTTATATGAAACAGTTATCCTTGACAAAAAACAAATAAAAAAACATCGTTATTGAGGTCTCGTTTTTTTTTTCGTTTTTTTTTTCTTTCAGTGGAAGTGACAGCTGAGAAAAAGCTTGCGGCCGTTTGTGAAAAGAGTGAGAACGCAAGTAAGTCAGATATAGTATAGGGAGGTGAGCATTACTAATGGTAATCTGAAACACGCGTACATTCCTTTCTTATTAATGTGTGGCTAATTATGGGCGCTGGTACAATTACGTATTGGAAATATTTAAAACTGACTGACACACTATCGCATTTACCTTTACCCTTACGTTGTGTTGCATTTCTGATTACATGGCAGCTCGCGCCGACTCTTGTGAATAAAAAAAAATGTGTAAAGTAGTGTGAGTGAGCTTCGTTATCTCGCAAGTTTTAAATGCGACTGGACAGCTGGTCCACCTGTTAGCAGTGTAGAAGTGCTAACAGCTGCAAATTCCTGTACCCTCCCCAAAACTTGACGAAAGGAGCTACGGTTAAGATGCATGCCGACTCACTTCTGTATACAATGGATAAAGATTGTTTCGAGTTTTCAAGTGCGTCTTGTCTAAGGAATAGATGTATTGGGGATTGCATACGTGGGAGGTGGAAAGGGGAGGGGGCGCTAGGAGCGGGAGGGATGCTGGCAAGAGTGTAAATACCTGAATAAAACGGCGTATAACTGTATTTCATCCGTGCAATGTTTGTACCCTATACACAACACTGGTTTTTTTTTCGTTTGCCTGTTTATTAACCAAAAAAACAAAAAAAACGAAGAAAACAGCAATCGAATCAGCAAGAAAAATTTACAGGTTTGGATGACGAAGAACATTGTTTTACGTTTTAATTTAGCCCCTTTGCCCAAGCGCTAATTAATCAGTTTGAATACCAACAGCTACTATTTATTTATTTGTTTCTGCTTTGTCAATCACGTTCTGCCTTTCATATTGTGCAACGGTCACTTTCCCTTTTAAACTGCGAGTTCATTTTTTACAACAGCATTTGCGCAATGTCTCTGGCGTAGCTCTCTCTGTATCTTAGCTGTGTGTGTGTGTGTGTTTTTCCCCCTTCTTTCAATAAAACGTACGCATCTTACAGACGCTGCAACGCTTCCGAGAGACATCAAGCTTGGCGCTGCACACTTCTTGCGGACTCCCCGCTCGGTAACATGATGGCTGCGCTCCACGATAGTGACCCCAGTCACGCAACCATCATCCTTCTCTGGGGTTCTGCGCTTCCTGCGCATTATGCGTGTCCTGCACGCGATGCCAATAGAAAACAGGCTAGGGAAGAATAAAAGGAATCATCTTAAAGAGGTTAATGAAAGGGTTCTCGCACCAAGGATGACCCTGAGTCACGAGCCGGAAACGTAATAGCTACCTTCATCGTAGCGATCACTTATAGTGCTAGTGGCATCGCAAGCGAAGCAGCCAGGCTCACCCCTGTTAAGTTCAACAAGCGTAGTACACGTTTTACTACTTTACTGGAGAACTGTAAATCTCTTTTATAGGCACGAGCAACGAGTGGCACCCCTGTTTCTCGGCCAAGTACTTCCGGTCGAGCACTGACTTCCGCTTTTCCGAATATTCAGACAAAAGTCTTGCAGAAAGATAAAACTGGTACGAAATAGATGGTTCCGTTTCAAATTAGGAGTTACATTGGATATGATATCGGAGCATACGTTTACTTAAGATAAAAGCCAGTTAATTGTCAGAATAATTAATCGACGTTTATTGAAACAGTTTATTGAAAGAGCTGATGGTTTTGTTGTGAGCAGCTGGGATCGTTGCGGCACATCGCGGAGGGGATCTCAATCACGCGTTTATTTCTACGTGGCCTCTGAGATCGGCCTCAGCAATGCGACGAAACACATTTACGCAATGAATACACGAGGACACACGAACGCCGAGGTTGCGAGTGCAACGACCTGACACCGAAGTCATGAATAAGAGTCGCCTTCATTTTTTAAAATAATGTTGTTTAGGAGATGTTGACACTTTTACATAGCACCGGTTACTGCTTTTCACAGATAATAAGTAATAGCGAAGATCACAGCCGTGAAAAAAAGAAAGCTATATAAAATCGCACGTAGAGACAGCTCGCATAAGTCAGTCAGGCGAAGGCAATTCACATGAGAAAGAAGTCCATTCTTGGAGCGACGCTAAAGGGGACACTAAATACAGGCACATGACACTAGAGTTCACATAAAATCTTATTTTGAGGTGTATTGTGTGCCTATGTTTTAACGTGAGGACATAACAATATGTGGTCGTTTTTTTAAAATAATTATTGCTGCTGTTTAATAATAGCAGACGAGACGAATGAGAAGGTGAGATGGTTGCCTTAAGACGCAATTATAAAATTAGCGCAATATATTATCCAATGCAGCCCGCAGCCATGCATACGACAAAGGCACAAACGTACAATTTCAACAAAAAAGTTTAAAGGAAGAGTTAATTTGAACGCAACAAGTCCCACATATGCAATCTCCAAAGAAACAGAAGTTCATAACACTATGCGAAAAATAGGCGAAAATGCTTGAGACCCATGTGCTTAGATTTAGGTGCACGTTAAAGAACCCCATGTGGTCAAAATTTCCGGATCCCTCCACTACGGCATCTCTCATGATCATATCGTGGTTTTGGAACGTTAAACCCCAACAATTATTATTATCACTATGCGAAAAGGACGTTAGTACATATCGATAGACTGCACTAAAATTTTTTTAACTCACTCCAATATACAGATCTCCAAAGATCACTGCATTTATATAATGGGCCTTCAAACAGAAAGTGGAAGGCCTCTGTTAACTGCAGTAAAACTTCTTTTGGGCCTAGTTCGTTCGTAATCCTAGAAGTAAATTTGCAGCGCAAGCGCAAAGACGCACTGCAAAGAAAGAAACGACACACACAAGCGCAAAGACGCACCACAAAGAAAAGAAAGAAACGACTGTGTGTGTCGTTTCTTTCTTTGTGGTGCGTCTTTGCGTTTGCGCTGTAAATTTATTTCTCTCTTAACTGCTGCGCTTCTTTTTCTGGATGTTGAATAGTTTCATATCAAAATTATTTTCTTCCTGCACCAATGTTTTCATATCGATAGTTAGCTACGAATTCGACAGCCTCATGCATTCTTACACTCGTTAAAATCAAAATCAAAGATTCTTTCACAATGGTACCTAAAGGAACAGTTGTCCGGAGTACAGGCTTGTACCATATAGCGGACTCAGTGAAATAAATGTTATGGATGCCTCCGACAATTAACACGGAAAGTTGAGTTTCTAACCATCAATAATGTTTGCGGATCATCATCAATAATGTTTTCAAATTGACGCTTATGACCGCATTATACAGACGTTTTCTGATTGATATTTGCGAAGTGACAACACGTGCGTAGCACATTTCATAGAAGATGCTATCTGCCGCGAATTTCTTATTCGGGCGAAAACATAAGTGGTCAAACGATGCCAAAACGATTGGCGATTGGAACTTGCGCTTAAAGCAAGCCCCCGCGCTTTTTCTTTTTTTTTCTCCGCGCCAGGTGGCGCCTATGGCCAGCTTTCACTATTGCTCATTCTTGCTCAGCCGGCGCGCTTGGCGCTGCGTACCATCAACGATGAATGTCACGTACTGTATAAGCAATGATCGGTCGGGGCTGCCATCCCAGTCCCTGGCCGCCATTAGCGAGTGGGAGGGGCGGTCTTTTCTTTTGCTGCGCAGGCAAACATGCGGTCTGGAACTCGCTGACTTTGCACCAGACCGCAGTCTCGCCGCTTTCGTAAGGAACACAGCAGGAGTCATTCCTTTATGTTTGTTTTTGGCGAGGCACGAACGAGACTGTAGGAGAATGAACGAACGATGAATAGCAACGTTGCTGCGGCGGCTGCTGACTAATGACGGCATTTCTTTTGTAAGTGTGTATGCGAGATGTCGGCGTTTGAGGTTAATGCCTGTTGCAGTTTGTTCCTAATTCGCACAGGCGTGCGCAGGGTTGTCCATTAGGGGTGCAAGTTTCACCGCAGTGCCCTCCCCCCACCCTCTCACACTCGTTGGTCGAGTCGTATACAAAACAAGCGGCGCAATGGAATTCAAGAATGAAAGTGAAGGATGACATGATTCTCATAACGGCATGCCATTGGTCCTCGGCTTTCCGGGGGTGAACGTCAGAAGTAAACAGTTCTTTGAATGCAACAACAGGGGTCGTTGGTCGCCGTTATAGTAAAAAAAAAAATGCGTGGTCATAACACTGCAGGTTAAGAATGAGGTGAAATGTCCGGCAGAGTAAAGGTATAGAGCAAAATTAGCGCCCCCCCTGGACCCCCCTCCCCCCCGCGCGCGCCAGTGCTATACTCCATCTCACAAGCTGGTTGCAGCAGGGTGGAAGCTACGAGGTTTAAACAAACCAAATGCTTGCGCAGTAAAACATAGTTCTGTTTCCACTTGCATTTTAATTAGAGAAGGTTAAGAAAACTGCGTTTGTTTGGCACGTCACAGCAATACGTGATACGCTAATCATGATTTGTATGTACGTCATAAGCATTTACTTATTGTGTAAGTAACTGCCGATAATTGTGATGACGAACCAACATGGCAACGCCCATGCAGGCGCAATCACCCGCTTCGATACGAACTCGCGCTTGCTACTTGTATACTGTCCTGACAACAATAAATGAACGGTAAAATCGGCTATCGCTTTGTGTAATATCACGCTGATGACAAAGTATCAGGTACGTTTTGTCCTTATTATTCAGATTAGCTGTTTTTTTAAGCCACGCCTGCTAAGCCTTCTCCCCGAGAATTTGAGAATGAATTTTCGAAACACTGCCCGATAGATACGAATACTTTACTGTCGAAGCTTCAGGACGCAAATATAACGCAAACACAAGCGTCGTAAGTTTTAGAACTTGTGTTTTAGAACACAAGTTCTAGAACTTACGGGCCACACAGCTCACAACGGCGACTTCACAATTTCGAGGCGCAAGGAACCAGCGTCGACGTGTGATGCCATGTTTTTTTTTTTTTTCGGCGCTGCTGTCGCTGCTCTACGCTAAGAGCGTTGGTTGCTACCGTGTGCTCGGTTTACTCGCCAAACGCGTGTCTTCTCCAGCGCTGCCGCTACTGCTTTGGTTGCTAGCGTGTGCTCACCAGGGGCGTAGCCAAGGGGGGGGGTTGGGGGGGTTCAAACCCCCCCCGAAATTTTTCAGTTTTGCTTGCGTATATATACACGCACACATACAAACGCACGCACGAACATACATAAAGTATGGTAGAACCCCCCCCGAAAAAAATTCCTGGCTACGCCCCTGGTGCTCACTGTACCCGCCCAACGCGTTACGGCTACGGGGACGCAACGGGCACGCCGAGCAGACGACGCGGTGCGGATGAATACATCGTGAGGGGTGTTCGCCCTTCCTATCGGCTAAGCATCCCCGAAGCTTCCACAGTGCTGCAACCAGCTTGTGAGACGGAGTATAATTCTAAGTAGCAGTCGCTGCTTTGCTGCGCCCCTTATTGTGTTACTGAACTAGTGAGAGGTAGGCAGTGCATTTCCATTTGGTCTCCTTGTCACCCATGTGCACTAACCACTAACCCAGTGGTGTTTACCACTGGGTTAGTACCGACAGTTCACTAAAGTCTTTCTCATTTATTGGTAAAGTGTCCAGGAATCTTAATTTGTGTTTCCCTTCTTCATTTTTAGTGGACCAGTGGTGAGTTCTGAGATTTGTCCAATATTTATGGCACATACGCCGTGGGAGTTTTTGCGTACATAAGACAGGCGAATTTCGGTTTCCATATACCGAGGTTAAAGAAGAAGGACTTGGGCGAGGATAGGAACAATTCGAAAGAAGTTAGGTAGAAATAATTAAATATTTGCTGACAAAGAGTATTTCAATACTCAGGACACTTAGAGCATATTTTGAACACGTAGCAACGTAGAGCTGCTTCAGAAGCAATTTCAGAGTGTGCCGCTTAAATCTGGAATACCGAAAGCGGTTGCATTCTAACCACGTATCGTCGGCAGAAGGCCAGCGCCTACCATGAATCAGCATGGCTTCAGCTCATTACGCAACGTCAAGTAATCGACAGGCTTGCACAGGGCACATATCATCATCAGGCTGACCACGCCCACTGCAGGGCAAAGGCCTCTCCCAAGTTTCGCCAGTCAACTCAGTCCTGTGCTTGCTGCGGCAACGTTATCACCGCAAGTTTCTTAATCTCATTTGAGCACCTAACTTTCTGCCTCCTCCTCGCTTGTTTGCCTTCTCTTGGAATCCAGCCTGTTACTCTTAATGACCGGCGCTTACCTTGCCTTCGCGCTACATGCCCTGACCACGCCCATTTCTTAGTTTTGATTTCGACTGAGATGTCGTGAACACAAGTTTGTTCTGTGCTCTCGTCTTGCGCCTTCAGGTTACACCTATCATCTGCACTTAACATGGCACATACCAACCGCGCAAACGCACATGCATAGATTATGAAAGAAAGGAGGTGATTCTTAAAGGCCCGTTTTTTTTATTTGTTAGACACAATATTAATGAAAACTAACAGGACAATAACGCCAAGGAAAGTATAGGGGGTGTTATCTGTAGTATTTAGAATATAAATGTGAAGTAAGTGGACGAAAAGATCCTTTGCCGCCGGCAGGGACCGAACCTGCGACCTTCGAATAATGCGTCCGATGCTCTACCACTGAGCTACGGCGGAGGGTCATCCTCCCGTCCACTTCATGGGGTATATATGTGCATTTAAACCTAGGAGTGTTAGCGCCAACCCTGCCGGCGGCAAGTTATCTTTCCGTCCACTTTACTAACTTCACATTTATATTCTAAATAGTACAGATAACACCCCCTATACTTTCCTTGGCGTTATTGTCTGTTAGTTTTCATTAATAATGCATAGATTATAGCACAAATGCTCACCATTTCGAACACAAGCTCGATAATTCAATATATCGCAGAACGGAGTCATGTGCTACGGGATAAGTGAGGTGTTTAATAAAATAGGGCTTTTCTGTTCATGCCACCCGAAAATGGTCGTTGGTACGCGCCGAAGCCCCGACTGCGCCACAGTGAGGTGCTTCCGAACCACGAGGAAAATGTTTGCCAAGATCGATCAGCCAGCGTAAGCGAGAGGCAGGATCTTGAAACCTTTCGACATCATGAATAATTCACGAATGCACGACTCGCTTTGTGCCGTTGTTTGCATATTTACCTTCTTTGGTGCTCCGGGCTCTGAGACTGACTTCGTTATGACAAAAAAAGCGAGCAGTACGTTCCTTTACTTCCTGTACTTGTAGAGGCTTTGAACATATGGATAAACGTTGAGTCGATTCAGTGGACTGAAGAAACCTCCACATCGCCCGCTAGTGTTATGAATGTTCCACGCTCCTCATTCTCAATGGGACGCGAGCAGGACATGGATAAGAGAGCTAAACACAACTGAATTTGAATTTGCTTTCCCCTACCTGATGTCCCCAAGCTCTCGTATCGAGAAACAAGATGTACACCCTCTGTTTTTGCAGCTTCTGACATTCACGATGCGATTATCAGTGCGCTACCTATGAGGTTAGCTTGGGTGAAATTTGTGTTTTCTAAGGTTGACTAAGGTTGAGTATTGGGCTGGTGGGTGCAACATAAGTCGATGTTTTCCCAGCGCGAGGATCGTGGGTCTCTCTCTACCTTTTCTTGACCTCGGAAGATTTTTTTAATATGTTTAAAAAGCTTTTTTATATAAACCTACTGAATTAAATTCGCAGTCTATGTTTCAGTTCACTCATGTAACTCAGCCTTGTACTCTGCTATCAAAATGCGCGGGAGCAGATCCCAGCCAGAGCCTTGATTTATGTCGAGATCTTGCGTCTCTAAAAGAGCGCAGTAATACTATTTTCGAGAGCAGCAAATACCAATGGTATTTATTATTATTCGATTTGGATACACGAGCACATAAGGACACAGAATAAATAGTCAGAGAGCAGGCTGACAGCTGCCACGCCTAATCTGCGAGATAAAATCACAGATCGTACGAGAAAAATTAAGCAACTTATGAAATACACAGAGTAATGGCAAAACATAAGACCATTAAAAAAAGTGAATAAGAAGTACATCGCGCAAAACACGTTGACGTGTGCCGTTTCTGCAAATATAAAAAAAAGCCTTCGTTATCTGGAAGCACGAGACTTCGCGAGTATGTTTCGTGAGCGGATGTACAAGATAAGCGTCATTTGGCCAAGGGTACGGCACTTGAAAGAGCGCAGTGTATTTTACTGCGCTTACAAGCGAACGTCGCTTATGGACGAAGGTGACACCTGAACCTACTTGAACTGCTTAGGCATTCGATTTTTCTGAGAGCTAACCCAGAGGTAAGTACAGTGGAACCTCGTTATAACGAATCGCATCGGTAAATTACTTCGTTATATGCGATAATCGTTGTAACAGTGGAGATAAATATCGGCTCTAACAAATCGGCAATCTAGATACACGATCGCATTATCCTAGGCTTCAGATTCACCTTCTTTAAACGAGGTAACTCTTACCTGTCGCCATGTAGCATTTCTAACTAAATAATTTAGACCGGGACATAAGAATGTGAAATTACAACAGAAGAAAGTTTGCTTGACAGAATAGGCGTGTGTTCAGATTTATTTGAAAAAAATGTGATCTTCGGCTGGTGGCTTCGTCTGGTGGCCCAGAATGAAGTTTTCCGCAGTGCCCATGCACGAGACAGCATTAAAAAATGTGGTTGTGACTTGTCTTTCGATTGACTGCGCACACAACTAATCAGCGCAAATATGACAAAAGACAAAGTGAATAAAACAGACAGGACGCGACGCTCAGACCGGGAAATACTTGAAGCATTTCGAAAACGAAGAGTGTACGATATATGTGCAAGTGATCCGTACTTGGCTCTTACCAAACAGGAATGCACATACGTTGAAATAAATCCGCGCATTGAACTGTTTAGTCAGATGTGGCATGCGTAGGTTAAAGAGTGGTTAAAGATTAGTGGTTATAATAGGGGGCGTTTTCAGAGTGAAATTTTTTCCACGTTGCGCAGCTTTCTGCGCATGTTATGAACTGTATGTTTTTCTGCGTGTAAATACTAAGTTGAAGTCTAGTGCCGCGTCCTGCCTGCTTTCTTTACCTTGTCCTTTGTCCTTTTTTGCTCTAATTATGTCTGAAGTGAATTCGCACCAGCTAGACCAACTCACATCTCGAATACTGTGTTTCGATATTTATTTTGCGGCTCATGCCAGCTTTCAAGTTTTTAGCCTCGTGCGAACTAAACATGTCTTCGTTGCCGCCGATATCGCGCTTTCGGTTTCGTTATATAAAGAATAAATCTCACTGAAATGAAACGTGGCTAACCAAGGTTTGTAATTACTTCGTTGTAACCAGTCATTCGCTACATCATTGTTCGTTATAACGAGCTTGAAATGTAAGCCTTTAAACTAACTGACGCTTGTGAAGGATTAAATGTTCCGAGAAATGATATCACGAGCAATTTACCTACGCGGAGCACTAAGCAGTCTGGTCTGCTACTTAATGAGCATTTAAAAGTTTAATAATCAACGACGTACTTGTCACAAGCAAGTGAATAGGATCCCTACGGCACGCGAACAATAAGCTGCTGTGTATAGAGCGGAAGAGATGCTCCAAGACAGAGCGTGCTTTCCGACTCCGCGATCGACTCGAAGAATCAGCTGAACGCAGCGAAAAGAGCTTACTCGGTGCGGAGTCCTGTTCTTTGTTTACAGAGGAGTCGTCATATTACATCTTCCGGTCACGTAGTAATCGCGGAAGGAAGGGAACTAGGTTCGAGGGAAACGTGGTCTGTACAAGACGAAGAAGCGTGCAACAGAAGGAAAACGAAATCAATGAGGGGTCTCCGAGAATATCACCGGCGCCGGTATTAAAGCAAAGCATAAAACCCCTAACGGCTTGCACAGAGCCGAGGAATCGTGTTACTAAAAAAAGAAAAGAAAGAAAACGAAAAGGAACGTATTATCGTCTAGTTGGCATCTATTGTTCTCCGTGCCGAACAAGCCATCGATGTCTTCGTTCCTTCATGATTCATCCGTCTATTTCTCGTATACGTTTTTGTTGCCCCACTTCCTTGTTCTGCTCCCTCCAGCATTCTTCACTAATGCCCTATTAATCTGTGTACCACTGTTCCCACCGCTGGAAGTATTCCATTTTGTCGCATCTAATAGTGAAAGTTGATCTATCGGATACCGGCGCGTTCTCTATTTGCTGATGGAAACCTATGGTACTTTTAGTTGCATGCAGGAAAGAAGGTTTTAAGGGCTCGTTTTTTCTTTGTTAGACACAGTAATAATGAGAACTAACAAACAATAATGCCAAGGAAAGTATAGGGGGTGTTACTTGTAGTAATTAGGATATAAATGTGAAGAAAGTAAAGTGGACGAAAAGATAACTTACCGCCGGCAGGCACCGAACCTGCGACCTTCGAATAACGCGTCCGATGCTCTACCACTGAGCTACGGCGGCGGTCATCCTCCCGTCCACTTTATACGTGGATACGGTATATACGCGGATTTATACCAAGGAGTGTTAGTCATCGCCGATCGCAGCCATGGCGGCGAGTGTGGAACTCTTTTTCTCTGCCTTTTGGCCTCACGTAGCACGTGATCTTTTTACGAGCCGGCAGCTGACCAATAATCCCTCGCATACTACCTGAAGGCATCAAGTCTGCCAGAACGAGACCCCCGCTATGAATGCAGGGAAGAAGGTGACATGAAGTACATGAAGCGCTGTAGTAAAGAGCTGCTGAGGGAACTGTATACATCTTGTAACGACGTGGGCTCGACGAATACACGGAAAACGACGAACAAACACGCTTTATCAACCAGAGAAAGAACTGCAACTTCTTCTTCGTCCCCGCGCTGGGCCAAGAACACTCGCGCTGCTTCGTTGCCGTCACCACTGGCACATACGCGCGGCAATATATAGGAAGTGATGTTGGTCCGACACTCTGATCACGTTGCTAAGCGCGATACTTCTGAAGTTTTCATCTCAAAATTTAAAGGGGTACGACACTAATTTTCGACGCTGACAAAACTCCGCCATGCAAGTCACCTGTAAACAGAGACGGCTCTCAGAAAGCGTGAAGTTCAAGAAATGCTCATAAGATATTTTAGGTTGACATACTGACACCGACACTAGCGTGACGTCAGGCGGCAGTGTCAATTCTCGTGACCTCACAAACCAGTGTTGCTATTTTGATGACGTCAGGTTACAAAATATCCAAAAGAGCCGTTTGTGCGTCAGCAACAGAGACAGAGAGCGGAGCCGCCGCGGAAACGTCACGATACCTTGAGAGAGCACGTGACGAGAAGCCCATACCGTGTCGTATGTGTCGTGGTACAGTAAGAACCGAAACTAGCTTTTAGAATATGATGTGATAAATTTTTCAGGACGCCCGCACACTTACCAGCAGATTTTCTAGGCTCTTGAGGGCTTGACCTTTCGTTTGACGCAAGAAAACGACAACTGAAACTTTTCGTGTCAGATACCCTTTAACTCGCAAATTCTTCGCAAACTCGGCAGTTTTAGTTTAGCCCGGCGAAATTTGTGCTCGGCCTTCACAACCTCTGACTGCTCTTAGACCACTACCTCTGCAGTAGTCTTTCAAAATAACCGAGCGCTTTCGGAAATGACAACTGTAATTGGTGGCACTTCGCACTCTCTTCGGCTCCCCGAAGCATTTATTCGTAGCGGTGTATTGACATACACTGCTAGGAATAAATTTTAGTATTCAGAGCAGTATTAGGAACGAAAAGGGGCGAAACGAGTAGTAGCGGAGAGTCGGGAGGGTTGGGACACTTTTCCCAATTATATTTTTAATTTTGTTGAACATGAACGCAGAATGATGTTTGATGGATTACAATGCTGATCTGAACAAGCTGCAAAACCTCAAACACGCACTGGTTTCTACCACTTCTGGTACAGCTGTAAAAAACTAGTTGCGTTAGCGAAAATCTGTCCTACATTCCACCCGCCTCTGTGGTTGGATTGGGACAACACTTCGGAGGACTGGGACGTATGTCACACAGAGGTCCAAGCGTCTTCAGCAACCATTATAAATCAATAGTTCAACATCAAAAATTAAAGAGGGTTGCAATTTTTCGGCCTCGCTAGTTTTTGACTCTGGCAGCTTCATCACAATGTCCGTAATTGGTAAAGTCCCCATGTCCTTCTCAGGAGGAAAGTAGAACTTAGAGCTCTTTTCTTTATTCCGCAGGAACTGCCCACTGACGCTGACATGTTGTTACTGCTCTTGACTCTACGCATGTAATGAACGCCAAATTTTCTTTTGCTAAAAATGACAAGAAAACAATGCCTTTTGTCCCTCAAATAGACTCATTACGCCAACTGATTTCCCAAATGTCATGCCTGTCATTATCACAACCTGACATGTCATTGTCAGAATCGTGAAAGGCAACGGCAAGTGTGTCTTCTTTCTGCAGTCTTTCAGCAAACAGTGTTTCTTTTCTGGACGCGGGCGGAGGATTGAACCCCTCTTAAACCCCACCCCTGCCTACGCCAAGGCTGTTTGAAGTGTGAGGCTTGTCGAGATGCTTTGTCTTGTACATCCTAGGCATTGTCTTGAAAACCGAAATGAAGCCATAACTTCCAAATGTCAATGTGCACACACAAAGCACACTTGAGATTTTTCTCCTCATTTATTACACTCCTTCAACCTCGTTTAAGCAATCAACAGCACTGCTGCTGTAGCCACCAGTTCACGCGCTTATCCCGGAGCGCTCGCAAATGTGTAAAAGAGTTTTAAATGAAGAGACATTCTGCATTGTAATACTCCTTTAGCTTACCTCTCTTAACTAAAATTGTAGTCTAGCCAGCCTGCCTGTTATCGAATCTAATTTTCACGGCACCGAACATTTATATGCTTGAAATGAGAAAACAAAAACTGCTTTCTGGAGGAACGTGACTTACCCAAGAAGCTGATTTGCCAGTCACTGCACCAGTCTTATTGAGGGGAGGAATGGGACAGTGTCCCGCCTCGTTCCTCCCTCAACTCAACTGTCCCTTTCCTCCCAATCTACGTTGCCCAAAGTAAACAACTTTAAGAGGCTAAAGCTCAGTCTTAATGCCTAAACTTCCTCTTTGAAAAAGTACAGCGCTGATACGTGTTTTCGCAGAAAAATTGATATGAGTGTCCACAAAACGGTTTAAATCTGAGAGCGTTACAATTCAAGTTGGAGAAACTTACTTCTGACACGTTAAAAAGGCGATTTCGAGATACAGAATGCTCCATCCGCCGAAGACGACCGCCATTTCAGCTAGGCAATCGGTATGCTAGCACCATCTCATGAGTAGTTGGCTAACGTCTTTGAAGTAACTGCAGAAGAGATAGTCGAACTGTGTACCATTTCTCCAACTGTCCCGAACCTCCCGACTCTCCCCTACTAGGAATGGTGACTAAGAACGAAAAGATAAAGCAATTATCATTGTGCCCAAGGATTCAAGTTTACTCCATGAGTAGCAGGCTAGAGGAGCCATCCCCAGGTCGACCTCTCTGCCCCTTAAATAAAATTTGTCCTCTCTCTTTTCATGTACAATCAAAGTCACTGCGGTGGCGTAAACTATCCTTCAGTTCCCTCTCTCCATCCCTGTCAAATTTTTTCTCACTCTTCCGCGGTGATCAATCACCCAGATGTGAGAACGTGGTGCATGCTCAGTCATGCATGGCGAACTCCCCGTTTGACCTGGTGACAGGTCCAGCGACGCGCTCTTGACGCTTGGGATTTTGCGCGTGCCTCTATACGACGGCCCGCAGACCTCGCTTTTGTCCCAAGCTAAGAAGATTGAACAGGCCTCATTGTGCGCTGCGTTGAAATACGCGTACATGGCCGCTTGCTCTTACACGCGGATCTCAAAGGTGATGAATGAAGGCAAAGTCCTGGCAGAGGACAAAAGACCTGTCTGCACTCGGAAGTTCATTGGTATACTTATAATTTACTGGCCCTCACATTTCTGCCCATCAGTGTGCTTTGGAGAATGCGAACCGCAGTGAACAGCGAATGCATTTGCGTGTAACATATCTCTTCGGCATGCTTGATTGTGTTTTCTTCTCTTCTTTTGGGCGAGAATGGTGTCAACATCAAATTGTCGTCTGTATTTTGGCCTTAACTGACCAAGGTCACAGGTACAATAATTATAGCTTTTTATATTTCTTTCAACGTTTCATTATACTTAAACACACAACATAATGTAATACCCCTGTTGGGGTCTTTAAGGAATAATGAATGAATGAATGAATGAATGAATGAATGAATGAATGAATGAATGAATGAATGAATGAATGAATGAATGAATGAAAGGCTAATTAAACCCATAGCTGGGACGTATAGCCTCGTGTGTAAAGGTAGCCTAGTACGTACATAATAGGAGGTAAAGCGAGAAAACATTTGTAGGCTTTTTAAAGGCTGACGTAAACACTCTCGAATAACAGCCAAAGCGTCACAACTCCAGATTTCGCTTTAGACTACATTATACCGAATCTTGGGAGAAGCGAGGATGTGTAATGTGGTTGTAATTGAATGAACAAACCTAGCAGTGTAATGAAATAAGCGAGTAAACGTAGATGCCATAAAGCTAAGTTCTGCACCAAGTTCCTTAACGACGCATAGCGACTAGCACGCGCAACCGACCACAATTTAAGCACAATTAGTCGAACTTGCTGCATGCGGTCTGCGCATTTGCTAATTTAACGGGAAGCGCGAACGAAATTTTGACTTTAATATAATTCGAAATGGCAAAAAGCTCGGCTGTAAACGCGCGGGCGCCTCAACGCATCCATGATATGGCAAGGGCTTTAAGCAAGCGCTGATATGTTATTTCGGTGCATGATGCACAGTGCCGCATATAATCGATTACAAGCGCCATAATTTATTTAGGAAGCACTTATTTGGTACTTTTCTTTCGCGTTCGCGTTTGGTGCCTGATCTAGAGATCGCGCCTCCGCTGCCGCGAAACCAAAACACAGCTATCTCCAATCTCACAACAAACAAAGAGGGAGAAAGCGATAACTCAATCACGCTCTCTCCTCGCCTTCATTTACTGCACTCACTTCATTACGCGCAGCGAACAAAAGCAGCAAGAAAAGGCAAGAAGCGTGAACTAACTCCACGCCACTCAGCGAAAGCCAGTGGCAGCAGTAGAAAGGAATATCAGAGGCTAAATTCATGGATTATGCACGCTTGCTTGAGCTTTGCTTGCTTTTTCTTGTCTCGCGTATCCAGGCTTTCTCGCGTCCTTTGTACCCTGCTGGAATGACGCTCAATAATTCAAAACAAGCTTCCGGGGGATTCGGCTGCCTTAGATAACGCGAGGCAGACGCGCTCCTCCGACCACCGAAGCCCGCGCTATACGCTAGGGAACCGGCACGAAGGGGAAGACGCACTCCTCGACGTAGCAGCCTCAGTGTACGCGCAAAGTCGACGTCTAATTAGCCCCGAGCACCCCCCCCCCCTTCTCCCATGTCTCTTCCAGTAAAAGAAAAGAGAACAAAATTTAAGTGCGACCGATAAGGGCAACCAAGTTGCGTCTTTGTTTCTGACGTCGCAAAGATACTGCATGGGAAAATAATGGGCGCGCCAAAGCTGCCGAGGCGAAGCTACGAAATGAAGCGCACGCCGACTTGTGGGGCTGCGTCTCTTTCTGACTGCCTTCGACTGAGATCGGGGCGGCACTAATCGCGTTGACAGTCAAACTACATCGTCAGTCTAGGCTGCACTTCCTTCTTTTGTTACCTTGCTCCTGTGAGCTTTACTATCCGTACGTTTTTTTTATTTATCTTTTTTAGCTCCGGCTTTGTTCGGCCCCTTGTTCCCGTTGGTCTTATTTTTCTTCCTCTTCCCAGTTTTGGTCCTTGTTGCGCTTTGTCGCTGTCTGATTGGCGTACTCTCTCGTATAAGGCGCACGAAGCTAACATTCGTAAACTTTCTCCTTACATACCGTATTTACTCGAATCTAGGCCGCCCTCGATTGTAGGCCGACCCCCGAAATTAGCAATGCCAGAAAATAAAAACATAATCATGGTGCTCGAATCTAAGCAGACCCCCCCCCCCCCACTTTCGCACATCGTTTTTATGAAAAAAAAAAAAAAACATCGGCTTACATTCGAGTAAACTTACGGTACTTTTCCGTCAATTTTCCGTGTTCACGGAACACCATGGGCATTACCGTTAAATGCTTTTTCTTAGGGCTTAGATGGCCTTTAAGGCCTTAGACGCCTCATCAAACGCGAAAATTTAGCGTCGGCGGCAATGTCCGCATCCCGTGTCTCCGGTGTCAACACGTCGGATGTAAAAGATCATCATCACCTGATGACGTCACCATATGATGTCATCAGGAAGTCACAATCGCCAAAATTTGTGACGTCATAGTCACTTCATGATGACGTTATATAACGTGACGTCACGTGATGACGCCCTCACATGACATCGTCGCTTGGCCAAAGGTGAGCCGATCACGGAGGCTGTGCAAAACCAGGCAAGGTTCAGAAAGCTTTCGGAGGGGGGCGAGGAAGGATCAATAGATCGAATGCTAAAAAAAAGAAGGCTTTCCCCTTCGAGTCGTCTTAGGCGAACGAATAAGCGACCCTGTGAGTTTTGCCTTCTCGATTCCCGTGCAAAAGAAATAAAAAATGTCCCCGAACTAAGACAAAGAGAGATGCGAACGCCTCACGACTGCTTATGTTTGTCCACTTGCAAGTACAAACCACCAGCTTTGATTGAAATGTGCGATAGAAATGACTTTTCTGGCGAGACGTTAATGCCACTGCCTGGATAGAAGCTATCTATCTAGCGGGTAAATGAACGTTCCAACTCGGATTCATTAATACTTGGATATGAAACTGCCTACGTCGATCATATCCTTCGCGTCTAGCTGCGCTCAGACGGCGGTCGCACGATATCATAATTTCTAATGTCACTTCTTGGAACTCGCGCGCTTTTTAATTTCGCTACTCTAGTCTGTCGTACTCCTTGTACACCGTTCCCTACTTTTCATAGTTTAATACCCGCCCGAGACGGTTCTGCCTGCAGGCATAATGATTGTAAATAGTCGCAGTGTTTCTCAGACTTGATTAATAGCTGGAACAAAACTACGTAGGAAGAAAACCGCTTAGGAACATCCCTATTATCGCGTGTAAGCGGACACAGTCGTCACTCTTGATTGGTGTCTATTGGTTTGTAGAGTGGAATACAGTCCTTGGTGCCGGGTATTGTTGCGGTATACTTTAACGTTCACAATTAGGATATTAAAGTGGCCGGCAGTGTTCATGCAGAGGCACTTTTTTCTTCATGCGCTCTTGCAGTACGGAATAGAAAAAAAAGCTGGAATTCTTTTATCGCTGAAAACCGCGAGAATTCACACTTACGCGGTATGTTTGGACGCTTCCTTTACAATAGTTAGCGATATTCTCCTTAACTGCAGCACAACGTAAACACATGTCAGAAAGCTTGGCGACATGCTGTTATGTAAGGAAACGGTACCATAGAAGCATTGGTATCAATTCCTGTCTTGTTTGTTTGATATTGATGACCCGCTAAAACTGAAATACTTTAGCAAGTTTGACAAATTGTTTTTTGACTATCAACACCATTCGTAATGCAGATTCGCGCACATTCGTAGTAGAGATCGAAAAAGAAGCTGGAAACTCAAGTCAACTCATTCTTTGACGCCGATTTATATTTGATATTCAGGAACAACAAGGTTGCTGCCGACTCACCGATACAGATTAAGGGAAAAAAAAAATAGCGTTCTAACAAAGTGTATTCCGTTCAGGTTGCAGCCCTTAGTTCAGCGCCCAAATCCTTCGCGTAGGCCTATACGATGACAAACTAGATTAGTTTTGGGGCCAGCTTACGAAACATTGACTTTGCGTTTTCTTACGCGTTCCCTAGATAGATATATGCTTGTAGACCAGGAGACTTACCCAGATACTTCTCAGTTCTCTCTTACTTTGATACTAGTAACCAACACTGCGATGTTAGAATAGAAGCTCCTGTAATTGCGTTGTAAGCAATAACGTCTTTAGAAACAAGATACCTTCATGAGGCCATCGATACTTCTAGCTCCCCGATACTCTTTCTCGCAGAAACTGTTCTTGCGGATCTTCCCTTTTGGAAAAGGGCTCCCATAGGCGAACGCAAACATTGAAGACACAGCGCCACGAGCGCTGTGTCTACAGTTCTGTCTTAGACAACTGAACGCTAGACGTGACGTATCTGTCAGTCAAAAAATAAAGCATGTGGCGGGGTCCTTTCACCCAACACGGATAGCCTTGAATATTACTGTTACAAAAGTTTTGTGATACAGGCGCTACTCGGTATGCCATACACTACAGCGAAATAGATGAACCGGTAAAGCAGTACGATGTAAAGCAGCAAACTTAGGCTTTTATACTGCTCCAGTTTTCTATATAAAAAACAATATTTAATCTTCCCCGTAGATGGATAATGTCACCTTCAAAGCAACCATTCCCACTAGGCAATCTTTTTAAGCAATTAATCGCGTAACGTTGCAATAAAGTTATTGCCACTATATATTGCCTCCCATTAAACAGGATATTCAACCCCACCGAGCCTCAAGCAGAAGCGTCAAGCGCTACTCGCGCTGCAAGAAGAGAACGTAAATTACAACTCCCCACAGCTCATACTGCTTCTGCTCGGCAGGCACGTTGAACCCGACGCTGGTGCATAATCCCCGAGGCTTCGTCTCGAAACCATAAAACCCCCTGCCTGCTTCGGGTACGCAGCGCTCGGAGGCGCGTGCAGCGACCATTTCGTTTTCCGCTTGCGTGACTACGGAGAGGCGGCGCGGGCAAAGTCTGGCTCGTTTGCCTGGAATGCGCGTCGGTAATTACGCGCGAATGCCTGGATAGCCTCCAGGCGGCCATAGCGTAGCCATGTAAAGTACGCCGCTAAGGGAAAGGAAGGAAGGAGGGAACGCTACATGCGCTCAAAGCTGTCGTATATAGAGAGGAGCAGTCGGTAACTCCCCCGCTCTCTTTATCCCACACCAACTATGCTTCGAAAGTTGTGATCCTGTGCTCTATACTATAGCAAGCGGCGGGCCGTTACACCATACCGGGCTTTGCAGAGCGCGGTGCACACCGCGTTCCGCGCTACCGATGGAGGGTGCTGTTGAGGGAGTTGCAGTGATGCGAGGAGGGAGCTGCGCCGTCGTCGTCCCTGTGCCACCGTAACGACTAACGAGAGCGTTCAACGATGACTCACCAGTAATTAGGCAAACCGCGCCGATATAAGCGGGCTATACGGCGACGTAAACTGCGTGATGTGTCGCCGCATACTGCGACTTGTCGCACCTTTTACGTCCCCTCACTTTCCGTTCGCGGCGAATTTAATTTATACGAGTTGCCGGCTCGCAGATTTATCACGCGGCACTTGATGTCAGCGCCATAATCTGTATGAGAACAAGTTATTGGTGAGAGCGAGACAGTTTGAATGAAAAGGAGAGAGATTGAAGTTTAAATAACCCGCTACTTACTTTCACAACAAATGTCCTACTTTGTGCTTTCACAGACGCGATGTCGTGGGTTTAAAAGTGTTATAGATCATTGTAACTTCGACGCTCTACGATGTTCATGGAAGCATTGTCTACATTTCCTTCTCACCAGATATTCAATCGTCTGGCTTGGCTAACTTTGGTGCCTTACTTAAATACGTGAACACTACACACGCGGTCAACTTTTCTTGGCAATGAAGCGAAGGCTACAGAGCCAAATCCCGCGTACCCTAATGTAGTCCCACAATTGTGTCCCTATTCTCAGCGTCAAATATAAAAAATACTCCTTCATTTTCTACATGTAGCTTCTTGAGACAGGACATAGCTCACACCAGTGAGATATTTGTACTTGTTTTACTTTATACGTTGTCACTGCGTTTTGCATGCGTGAGAATGTCGTGCCTTTTCGTGTACCTCGAACGCTAAGCGGTGTCTGCATCTATATAAAACGCTGATGGCGCGCAGCCATCACTTACCAAAGAGGTGCGAAATGTGGGCCACATCGGACTACTCCGCGTAGGAGTATATGTGCAGAAGCTCCGATCCCGTAGCTTTCCCTTCATTGCCAAGAAAAGTTGTCCGCGAGTATATACCAATGCTCGTTTAGGGCCACTTCTGAGAATGACGCCTTGAAAGAATATGATGTGGTGCCTGTTGTAGACACTCGAACAACGATGTATCCCTCGTGTCCAGTTTGATATCTGTCTCTGTGAGAATTGTAGCTGTTAGGAGCAGGCAGTATTTCGCTGTATCAGGCCTCGTTGTAACCAAAACCATGTTTCACAGAGTAATCTTAACCTCCAATGCGCTGCTCGCAACACCTCGCAACACCTCGACTGCGAATGAAACAGCAAAACTGCATTCGGCTTTTTCGTGGTCTATATGAAGTCTCCACTGTTACTTGTGTGTTAACAAATTCGTATAAACCGGTGCCATGCTCAATACGCCTCATTACGTATGTCACTGTGCTCCTTTTAAAGCATTCTCGCGTTTTGTGTCGCATTTGTTTTCAGGAATAAAATTTATCTGTGAACATTACTTCAAAAGGCTTTAGCATAGCAGACAGAGTAAGCCACGCAAACTGCGGACTCATGTTTACTTTTCTATCTTATCCTTCATTGTCTTCGCAGCAGAACTCGTTATCTAGTTTCCCTCTGCTGAGAGCCATTGCGGGTCACATTTGAAATTTATGTAAACTTGTTCCGGTCTTCTTATTTTTTCTGAGCTTAGCACAAATTCAAGTTTGCCCGACGCGGACATTCAATTACAAAACCGGTCATAAATATTGCGCAGCTGGAAAGCCGCTATTCACGGCGTCGTCAATGAGCCATGAAAAAAAAAAAAAAGAAAGCAATGCTACGCACCATTGGCTTCTTCGAAATCTTGCTTTTCTGACGCGTCAAATAAAGAGAAAGCGAAAAGAACGGAGAAGCGACAGAAGCAAACCAGCAACACACTCGATCGAAACTTTATTCCCCCGTCGACGATTTATCAGCGAAAGCCGCGCTTACTTAACCCCGAAGAATCCGTGAGCGAAGGTTTCCGCCGTACAGCGAAACAGAAACAAGTGAACTCCCGCGATACAAGTTGCGTGCAATCAAAGACACCCAGAACAGAGAGTACTCCTCTTCGAGCAGGGAATTCCGCGATATTCTGCGCAAGGAGCTTGGAATAAACGCAGATAGAGGAAAGGAAAACACTTGTTTTCTTTTTGCAGACTCGTCAGTGTCGCGCAGTCCCAGTGGTTTGGGAGAAACAGGCTGAGTGTCATGCTTTAGAATTGACAAGGACTGAATTTGGAAATCCGCTCCTCGCAATACATCGGGCTTACGAGTAAAAGAAGAGCTCAGGCAGCCTTATACGGGCGGCGCAGATGCGAACAACGCTTGAGACGGTTGTCCTTGGGTGTTTTTTTTTTCACGTTTAGTGACGCCCCGACAGCGCTGATAACGCTCACGGAGTTTATACAAGATACGCAGCAACGCCTACACTGAACACTCACGCATTGGCTTACTGAAGCTTTTCTAAACTCTGTTTGGGAAAAAAGAAGGGTTGATCAGTTGATAAAGCCAGTTTCGGTTTCACCATCGCGTTTCTGTTCTCTCCCTACAACTCTGAATAACGCTGTAGCGCATGCAGATGGGGACACCACACAAGTTACGCCGCATTTGTGTGTGTGTGTGTGCGCGCGCGCCTAGTGATAGTGGTCTCTAAACTTTTCCCGACTACTTCACGTGCGCAGATTAACGACGGCAAAACTAAAATTTGCAATCTTGGAAGTCAATAGCAGCTCAGAGGCATATGCCTAAAGTGAGTCTTCTGAGGAGGCAGTGTGCCCACCCATAATTTCGCCTGTCCTCACTCCCCCGACCCCACCTCAAGAGCAAAACACACCGCATAAGTGTGTGTGTGTGTGTGTGTGTGTGTGTGTGTGTGTGTGCGCGTGCGTGCGTGCGTGCGTGCGTGTGCGTGCGTGCGTGCGTGCGTGTGTGTGTGTGTGTGTGTGTGTGTGTGTGTGTGTGTGTGTGTGTGTGTGTGTGTGTGTGTGTGTGTGTGTGTGTGTGTGTGTGTGTGTGTGTAAATTGAAGCAAACTCCGAACAATTACAAATACCCAGACGACCTTGTGTTCTTATGCCGTCGTTCGTTTTACTCATGTTTACTCGTTTATGGGTTGCCTCATAGCAGCTCAGTGTGTTCGCCATATTTAATTGGGGGAGAGTGGAGGGGGGGGGGGCAAAGCAGCTAAGAGGCTGCGGCATAGTCATGCTTATGGCGAGACGCAAAAAGACAAGCATTCGCGATGCATATGCTGGAACATATGACAGCACACCAGCGCCATGTGTCGAGCTCAAAAAGCGTAAAAGCGCTAAGTTCAGCAGGTTTTAAAAACTAATAGAGCGAATCGAGAGCTGTGGTATTTCCTGCATACTCCTGCAGCGAAGAGGTAAACGGCAGGGGATGATAAAACGCATTACGATAATACCTGCGGCAGTGCATTTGAACGCATGACAGCAGCAGGATGAAAGATCGAGCGCACAAATTGAGGAGCCACGCGCGTTATCGCATTTCCGAACCCAGCTACTTCCAGATCCACGCGTGTCGGGCAACAATTTCGAGCAAGTCTAACCAATCCTGCCCCGTGGTAGGCAGTCAGGCGAATACGCATGCCATATCACGCGCAACTGAACAGCGAACATCCCACCTCAAAAAGAAAAAAAAAGAAACACTAAGCTGAAAGTGAAAGTGACAAAGATTACATTAGGCAGAGCTATGTGCGCAGAGCTTTACTTTGTGTGTCTACTCATCTTTAGAAATCATCGCTGTCTGCCTCGGTGGTATAGCGGTTACGGTGATCGGCTGCTGAGCCGGAGGTCGCGGGCTCGATCCCGGCCACGGAGTTTGTATTTCGATGGAGGCGAAACGCTAGAGGCTGGTGTACTATGCGATATCCGTGCACTTAGTAAAAACACCAGATGGCCGAAAACTTCCGGAGCCCTCCGCTACGGCGTGCATCGTAATCAAATCGCGGTTTCGGCACGTTAAACCCCAGATATTATTATTATTCGAAATCATCGCTTGTAGTGTTAATAGGTGGTCTTGTCAGAGCGTTTTCTGCTCTACACTCCACTCACGTATACATGCTCACTTGCATATCTGTTGAGCGGAAGAGAAATCGCTATTTAGCTGAGCGTTCCGCTCAGGCAAAACTGTCAATAAAGCGAGGGTATATTCGCAGTGCATGGCAGCAACTTCTCCTAATCCCGCCGTACACTAAACAACGCTCTGCTGGGATCGTTTAGAAGTTCACTTGCGGCGAACAAATTTAAACCTTTCGTCCTCTAATGCCCTATAATGGCGAACGGCTGCGAGGTAAAAACAGAAGACAGATACGAAATGAACTTGTGCAGCATAAAGGACTTGCCGTTCTTATGTTTGATAAGAGACGCGACCCTACTTCACGCTACTCAAACTTTTTATCCAGTACATTTCTTCTTATATGGACATTGATAATTTTACCGCATTATTCTTCGAAGATGCGTTCCTGCCTTGCCATGATGTTGCTTTTGCGTGAGGGACGCATGCACTATCACGCAAACAGCACAACCCTACTTCATGTTTTATCGCTTTCTGTTGCTCCTTTATGGTGTGCATAAAATAACATTCCACACGTCTTGTTAAATGTCCAGTTTGACTTTTTTTTTCCTATTTCTTACGCAGATGCTTGTTTGTAACAGCCGTCAGATCCGGCCACGCAGTTAAAGCGAAGAGCACTTGCAGATACGCGTTCCCGCCATCATGAGTGTTTCTTATTGACTGACGACAGCTGTAGCCGCAACCTCAGTGTCACATTTTTTGCTGCACAAAGTGCTCGAAACAACCCTCCACTATACCGCCTAATGCTATTGCCCGATCGTATAGTGAACGCACGCGTCGGAAAAAAGTTGCATTATGTTTACCACTGCCTCCTGAAACGCAAACGATTTTCTCTCGTCGCTCGTTCCACACTTTCAGGCAACAACCCACTTCGTTTAGCTTAACCTCTTTATTCTTTTTTATTTATTTTTTTTTCAAAGGTCAGCATCAGAGTCCGAGATGGCGTCGTCGTTTCGCGCGCGACTGATTGCACTCCGTTCTTCCAAACTTCCTCGAGCCTTTTGAAGTTACGTTTTTCTGCATCGACGTCATTTTCTTCGCAGGGCACAAAGTCTTCCACTTCACGATCCACCAGCTGTGCGGCCTGGCCCCATCCTGGCATTCGAAAACTTTGCCGACTGCGTTATGAAGTGTGGCTGCCGGCGTAACCGCCAGCTGGCCGCTCCGCGCAACTCCCAACACAGCATATAGCACTCCTGTCCTCTGACCTCCACAGCAAGCCCGTTTCTTACGGACTCCATGTTATTTAGACGCAGTAGCTGTGCTGTCATTGTTACTGTTCTCGCTATTGTTTGCGTTTGAAGTTGTATACTTCTTGTACCTAGCACCAGAGTTGGTCTTCGAAGGAGGCGCTAAGTTTTCCTATAACGGCCTCAGTATAGTTTACTACGCATCGATCGTAGTCCTTCGATGTGGAAACTGGTAGCTCGGTCAGCCCGGTCTTCGCGCGCCAGATGGCGGTTCTCTGTCTTACGACCACGCCGTGATGCGTGGAAAGGGCGCTGCTCTGTGTTTACCATAGTGGTACAAAGTGTATCGCTGATTCGTAAAATATGTGTACAGACTATGTATACTTGTGTAGACTATGTGTAGACTATGCAGACTATGTATACAAAATTCGACTCTACAAAGTCGATGTATATCGACGTATATCGATATATATATACAAAGTCGATGTACATACATCGGCTCTACGAGTCGATGCATACAAAATATGCAATCTTGAGACGATACTGCCGTTGCTTTGTTTACCGAAAGTTGAAATAGTGGAGGCACTTCTCATCTTTGCGCAGTGCACCTTGTAAAAATAAAATAATAAGACAACAAGACGTGCACTGGTAGAGTTCATTGTGTACATCGCCATACAATGACGTGACAAATTTCGCTGCATGAAACGTGAATGAGGGGGAAAGGCAAGGCACAACTAAAGTTTGCCGAGCTGACCGATATTGTCCAAATATGTAAATAAAAATTTCATCGCACGCCTCTGTTGCAGGAGGCAGGCTGAAGGGCCTAAGACATAGTCTAATGCTAGATAGCCGAGCAAAAACATGGCCAAAACTATGTATACAGCAAACAAACCAAAAGTTTGATTCGATGCAAATTGAGGATGAGTAATTACGTATGCTGAAGAGGAGTAATTGAGTTTGTAACTCCGAAATAAGAATAGATGGAGTGGACGAGGATAAAATCTCCAGAATCAGACAGCTGCTGCCTGCCTTGCTACGGAGAGCTGCTCCTCGCAATTTAACGCCACCAAATCTCGGGTGGCTCGCGTTGGGTGCATTTCTGCACGCACGAGTGACCGGAAGATAACGCTAGTTTACCTTGCCGTGTTTGCCACGAGTTCCTCCGGCAAGAGATTTGCCTGCTTGCGTGTGTTTGCCGCGCTGTCCAATTCCAGCTACGGTTCGGCACGTTCCGTTTCGGTAATCGGAAGGGACGCTACCTGCAGCGCAAGAGATAAGCGTCTCACAACTGGCCCGCTCTGCTTATCGCTCGGCCACCAGGCGAGGGCTGAGTGAATGAGTTCGTTCCGCGACGCATTCATAAATGCGTGCACCTCACAGCGTGCTCTCCAAGTGGCTCAGTCAGCGTCTTACGTAGAGATCCATCCGGGGTTTGCGGTAGTACATGATAGCGTAAAGGCGCGCGTAGCCTAGAGACAGGAGCTTCGCCTAAGACTCTCCAGCAAAGCGGCAGCGTGTGCTATGCGTTACTAAACATCCAGCGTAACTACGACGTATAAATACCTCGTAATTCAAGCATTCTATAAATCTGTCCTGAAATATGCGTGTTGAATATGTGGCTAACAACGCGAACCGCGTGTTCGGTAATCTATGCCGGGATTTTTCCACAGCGTCATGCTCCCCGAAGTTTAACACGGGACTGTTATGCTAAATCATAGTGGTCACCCTTTTTTCCTCTGTACTATAATCTGCAATTACTGCAGAAAACTTCCACTTGGTCTCTTTGCTTTCTCTGCATGGAATTTGCGTGGATGCGCTGTGATTCGGATGACCAACATCAGCATGTCATCATTGCATGACTCGGATACAGTGAGGTGCCACAAACAAATAAACCAGAAAATTCAGCCAGTTCGATACTGTGAAAACCGTCGGACAACGAAGCCGCTAGCGTGCGAGTGTACGTAATCGAGCATCATCACCATCATCATTTCGTTCGATTCCTTTATTCTCCCCCATCTCGTCACGTCACTTGTGTGACACCTACTACTACTACTACTACTACTACTACTACTACTACTACTACCACCACCACCACTAACACTACTGCTACTGCTACTACAACTACTAGTACCACTACTACTACTGCTAATGTTTGAGGCCCGTGTACTTAGATTTAGGTGCACGTTAAAGAACCCCAGGTGGTCGAAATTTCCGGAGCCCTCCACTACGGCGTCTCTCATAATCATATCGTGGTTTTGGGACGTTAAACCCCAGATATTATTATTATTATTACTACTACTGCTACTGCTACTACTACTATTACTACCACTACTACTACTGATACTACTAGTACTACTACCACTAATACTACTACTACTACTACCACTACTACTATTACTACCACTACTACTACTGCTACTACTAGTACTACTACCACTACTAGTACTACTACGACTACGACTACTACTACTACTACCACTACTAGTATTACAACGACTACAAATACTACTACGACTGCTACTGCTACTACTGCTAGTACTACTACTACTACTACTACTACTACGACTACTATCACTACTACTACTACTACTACTACTACTACTACTACTACTACTACTACTACTACTACTACTACTACTACTACTACTACTAAAGCTACAACTACTAGTAGGACGACGAGATGACGGCGTAGGGTAGACAGACAGTTTCGCTGTAGTAGGGCAGCTGCGGCTTCTCTATAGGATAAAGCAAGTTAACTCGATCCTTTTGAAAGCGTACCTGCCTGTTGCAAAACTAAAATAAACATAAAATGACAGCCAACGCGCGCCGTAAGGCCCAGCCGTGTTGCTCACGGTGCAGCACAACGCGGAGACTCTTTCAGAAGCCTTCATTAGGGTTCTCTATGTTTGGCCCTCAGCTATAAAGCGCGTAAGTACGAACGCAGGACTGTCGAGAGGAGTGGATGCTAGAGTGGCAAGGGGGGGGGGGGTGCCGGAAGTAGCTGGTCGCTATGGTCACGCTTTAGTGCCTTTGTTTCCCGCTCTATACAAGGGAGGTCTCGGCAACTGCATCGCGTTGCCTGTACTTGGCGTAAACTAATGATGTCTCCAACACTATGGGCGGACACGCCTCGTATTTCCCACGTCGTCTCTTGGGCCAGCTAGTCAAAGCATTGCGGCTAAAAGGCTCGTAACTCCGGAAAGACTCAAAGGAACACAAGCGAAGGGGTTTAATAGAGCACTCGACGTATAAATGGCCAGGCACTTGAGTAACAAGGTTTGTATGTAGCAGGTATCCATGCGGGGAGGATGCTCTTGTCCCCGCATTTTTGAGCAATTGAACCGGACTGTGTAGCATTGCGTAGTTGTTAATGATTTTTCTAATCAGAATGTGTGCATCTAGAAAAGGATGACCGATACGTATCGATTTAACATCACTAGCTGACACGTGCTCATATACTGCGACTCTGTAGTCGGCGATTGTACCTGAGCCAGCTCACTTAGTTTGCACGCATTGAAGCTATTAGCTCATTTAAAGTAAATTAATCGCTGAATAAAACACGAGTAGTCGATAATGAGTGGGTAATACGCCTGTGAGCGAGTACCAACGCAGCATAATTTCGATGACTCACAGACACTCTCAAAGTTAGAGACACAGTTTTTCTTTTTTCCAATTGCTGACGTTGACAGTTGCTCTCCGAGATATAACGAGAGTTTAGAGAGAGAGAGAGAGAGAGAGAGAGAGAGGGGGGGAGAGAGAGGTTTATTTACATAAAGGCAGAAAACGAGAGTTTACATTCATTATCAGGCGCGTGACAAATGTCACAGTTGAACCGCCAATGGCGTACGTAAACATACAGGCTTTATGGAGTTCTTTTTACACATTTTTAAAAAAAAAACTATTCTTCTTATCTCTTGTTTATCTATATCGTCGCCGATTTAGGAAAAGAATATCGCGGTACGAAACGAATTGCCAAAATGGTTACAGGACAAAGTAATGCTTCTCCAATCATCATTCCAGCACAAGCACACGCTATATGCGTACAGGTATAAATAAGCACACTAATAGTGTATCTTGCACACGGCCACAATTCTTATTTCTGCTGGAGCGTACCTGCATGCCAGAGCGATATGGTGACTTTGTGTCGTTCTGAATACTGTTCTCTCGTAGCACCATGCACTGTTAAAAAATCCAACTGGCGCCTCGTTCAATTCTAAGCTTCAGTGGGGCCGGCAAGCCGATTGGCTATTGAAGTAGTAAGAAAAAGCCGAGCTGGTTGGTATGAGAGCATTGTAGAAGAGCGGAAACACACAGGGACACAGGATAGAGAGCCCCTCTCTAGCCTGTGTCTGCGTTTTTCACGCTATTCCACAATGTGTACTGAACGTTCCCTTCTTTTCTTGCAGAATCGAAATAGTATCGGCTGTTAATAGAATATTCAGAAGCTGTCAGTGCACAGCATGTCAACGAATGCTTCGTCGCGCACGGTCTGACCTCTTTCTATTATGTTGCCGAGTGTATACACAAGAAAAAGTGCTGCGACGCCGATACTACTCCTAGATGTGTTTGCATAACCAGAACACCTATCTGTTGGGCGAGTTCAAAGAAAGAAGTGAGATTTCAAATGCGTTTTTGTATCTTCGAAGAAAGCACGGAAACACGGAAGAACGTTGTTCGACAAAGCTGCGGGATTGGCTTCCGGGAGTATCACAATAGACGGGACACCAGAAGGGAGATGGAACGCTTCCTGTCCATGCTCGAACAATGCTGCAGTGACGGTCTGCCACGAAGCGCGCGTAGAAAACGCGGTGTACAGCGAGACGATCAAATTCGTAAAAGGAAAAGCGGAAACCAGGTGCCTGCACGTGAAGTTGGGAACTGGTGGGCGAGTAAACAGACGCGGTGGAGAAATTCTTTGCTTGTGAGCTATTTTAGCTGTTTTACAGTCACAGTTCACATCGTTTTGTTGTCTGTATATGCAGCGACCAGCAGTCACAACGTGAGGTTCAACGAACTCTGTCGATCAGACAGCACATCGACTGGTCCTATGTGCGCACGTTTTCTTGCGTCTTCGTCTTTCGTGCTGTTTAACTTTGCAACCTGTCGGCGTGTTTTGCGTGGCGAATCTGTCGCGCTGCGGCCACACTGCGGTTCTCGCTCTTTAGCAAAAGTGTTGAATAGAAACAGACAAACATTTCGTAACGTCAGGAAATGACAATAACGGTTCGTAAAGTTTCATCTGTAGCTATGTGCCTTGGGCTGTTGCAATAATTTGTTCTTTCGGCGTCAACATGCATAGTTATTATGAATCTCGGAGTGACGCATGCAGGGCTAACCGAGCACATACGTGCCTCGGGGAGGCCGAAGTGTTTCTCTTTCTTTTTATAGGACTCCAGGCGTATGTGCCAGTTAACGCTTGCCTCCAAACAGCGTGCCGTTGTGCCACCACCCTTAGTGAAGGCATCCCTAACAGGCTGTGCCATTTGCCGCCCATAGCATAATAATCTGGGCCCGTATTCACAAGAACGTTTTACGTTGAAAAATTTCGTAAGAGTATTCCAACCAATCACGATGCGGGACATATCATTAATGAAGCCGGCTCACCAGTGGGAAAACACACTTACGAAAGAGAAGTTTTGTGAATTCGGCCCCTGATTCCAACAGTATTACTTATTAAAACAGCCAAACACTGCCCAAGTACCTTAACTATAGGCTAAGTATATTAATATTATAAAGCAAATGTTAATGACTGTGAGGTCATATCAAGTCGAATGAATAAGCACCTTTCTCGAAGCTTCCTGCCATTCCATAAAGTTGATGGCCATCGTACGGTGCTGAACAGCATTTTGCTTCTTCTCCTGCAAGTTCACTAAAAGCTATTAGCTCAGACTCGAGCCTAATCATCTGAGTAACACGCCAAGCGTTTCCCGAGGCTAACATTTTCCAGGTGTCGTTAAAGTTGTTCTCTCCCTCTCACTTTCGAATGCCCACAAAGTGTAAAGTGGCATTACTTATCACCATCTCTGCGATCTAGGCTCGCTCCTCCATCCAGAGAGCATGCCTCCTGCTCCCTAGAAGGAGCGCGGTATAGCGGGACCGCAGCCATTGTAAACTTGTACGAGTTGCCCGCGCTTCAATTGTACAGAGGAACAAGCGTGTACCTCGTGCTCGTTGACTCTATCGTGTTCTGAGTACACAGTTGAGTTGGCGTGTGTGCAATGTGCCTCCGACACTACAACCCCCCCCCCCTCCTTTTTCCCTCAATGGGAAAACAGTGCGGTCATCTTCAGAGTGGTGAGTGCGTGGAGCTCCCCTTTTGAGCTGCGCCGCGTAAGCTGCGCCCGGGAAAAAAGTGGCAGTGTGTCTCTCCACAGTCCGTGCTTAGGGCTAACTAGAACAGTGAACAGCACACCTTCGTACTCCTGAGCCTGGATGTGGTCTGCGCGCACTCCCGTACCACGCGTAAAGACGCGCACTCCCGCTGTATTTGCGTGTGGCCACTCTGACGAGATTGCACGCAATTATTACGCCAGACGTGTAGCGGGAACTGCAATTTCCGGCCAGTGTTAGAGACCCAGTGGGCATAGTCCGGCTCCTTATTTGTTTTTTCTCGCATTGTTGTAAGTTAGCTTTCCGGCTTTGTTGCGCACGTTGCCTAATTAGTAGTTTAGCCTGCAGGAAGCTAGTATAAAGTAATCAACCGCGAGTGCTATGCAACGAAATGGCAACGGTTCTTTCCACGGAGAATACTGTGCCGATTTCCGGAAGTGGAGTGAAGTTTCTAGGAATGCTCACCGCCCTTACGCGAATTAAACTTTCATGAAGTTTTAGGGATGCACACGCAATCAGAAGCGAACGAAAAGCAATGTATATAAGCCACTTCACAACGCTAGCGTTGTGAAATTGCTTCTAACGAAGTGAGCTCACTTCGTTGGAAGCACGAAAGTTTTCGGGTATGTGAAATTGCGCATAAAATTAATTCGCTTCCCAGCTTGGTGTGCAAAGGAATCAGCTCTCGCTTGAATATGCAACTAACTTCATTCGCCGAGAAATCTCGCTGTTCATGTCTTTTTTTTTACTTGGACTTTCCTTTGGTGTAATTACATATAGGAACAACTCCGTGTACATAGTTTCCCTTCAAGGCAGTAGGTAAAAACGAGTGCGATATATATTTCATTGCATTAAAAAAGTTCAGCGGTCACGAAGTTTACCGAAGTTTTATTAGGAACTGTCCAACGAAGGAACAACAATCTTATGGTGTGTAGTTGGTATGTGATAAACGTGCAGTAAACAGACAATTCCGCGCTGTTACAATGAACATTGCCATGGTGTTCCGTCTCCGAAAACTCTGGGCTGACAAAACAGTTTTTGAAGACAGTGTCTTCTTTGGCTTCAATCTTCAAGCTTCCGTCCTCCCCTAAACTTCTTCCTTATTTGGATTTCTGTAGAGGAGTATGACGGTGTTCAGGAAAAGTCACAGTCCCTCACGCATTCGCCAATGACGAATCGAAGGCGAAAGCCACTTCTTCTACATTTTCCTCTGAGTCGGTTGCACTGACACATCGTCATCCTGTTATGACGTCATAAAATGGCGTCATCATATGACGATGACTTTTCGCATCACTCATGTTGAAGCCGCCGCCGCTGACTGTCACTTTTCACGTTTGGCGAGGCATCTAAGGCTTTCGCCTTAATAATGTTTACGATAAATTCTGACCGAGTTTTACTAGTCTTTATAAGAGGAAGGAAGAAAAACGGGAGAGAGGAAAAACAGGGATGTTAACCAGTTTGGCATAACCGGTATGCTACCCTGTACAGGGCGTTCGATCACTAGCTACCTTATATACTCAACAGTGGCGTAGCCAGGGAGAGGGAGTGGGGGATGGGGGAGTTCGAACCCCCCCCCCCTCCCCGAAATATTTCAGTTTTGCATGTGTATGTATATATATACGCTCCCATACAGACGTACGCACGAACATACATAAAGTATAAATAACCAACCTCCCTCCCCGACAACAATTTCTGGCTGCGCCACTGGGACTCAAATACTACACGCCCTGACCAGCTTTGGTTAGCTTTCGACAAGATTGGCTCAGTTACCGTATTGATCGTAGTGGATCGGTTGGCTCATTGATCGCATTGGCTATCCACTATTGCAAAAAAAAAAACAAAAAAAAAACACGTCGTCTTTATGAAATCCATATCCAACCGTTCAGTTCTGTACAAAGTTTTCAATACTATTTGCTTGTTTTCTTGTAAATTAGTCTTCTCCAGGCATCTTGAGGTAAATTCTCGTGACTTACGCGCCAAAACTACGATATGACCACGAGGCGCTCTGTAGCGGGGGACACCGAAATATTTTGAAGACCCGTTTACAAGAGTCGAAGCTTGGGAGAGTTGGTATTGGTTCATGACGGCGTATAGCACAGCGCGCGGACATAGAAAACAGAAAAGACAGAAAAAAAGGACTCGGCCCTTTCTACGTATGTTCACGCGCTGTGCTATACGTCATCACGGACCTCGGGTTCTTTAGTATGTGGATCAATCTAAGTGTACGGGTGTTCTTGTACTTCGCCCCCATCGACATGTGGCAACCTTGGTTGGAAATCGAACCCGCGTACTCGAGCTTAGTAGCACGACACCACAGCGGTTGTTCTGCAGGCCATCAACCTCGCGGCCAAACTTGCGGGCCCTCTCTGAGTTCGTTTTTTTTTCTTTCGGTACATCGGGAGCTTCACGTTCGAAAATTTATCCTCTAGTATTTTGTTGTTGTTGTTGTTGCTCTCGACATTCAGAGGACAACAGCTGCTACACATTCTTGCGTTCAGAAAGAATAGAAAACAATCGATAAAGGCCCACGAGCGCTGCTCGAGGATGCACATCCCGCAGTCCCAACAAAAGCTCTTCTCGGCGATAAAACCAGACACGGACGAGAAGGAGCGCGACACTCAGCGGAATCGAAACTTACCAAGGATTGTTGGCTTGTACTCGCTGGTCAGAAAAGAGAAAAAAAAAATGTTCGAGCGCTCCAAAAAACAGGAAACCCGTGAATGGCGAAGAGGGAAGATACGGGCCTCGAGGGTGCCAGCAAGTTTCACATTCGCAGCGACCGCGCCATTTTATTTCAGCCCCAATCCACTTGATGGCGGGCAGCGTTCAGCGAACGCCCCTCTTCAGGATTGTGCTCTGTGATGGGGCAGAATTACCGTATTTTCCGGCTCTTAGTTCATGCGTTGGTACATTATAAAGGGCTTTAAAAACGCCCGCCTGCTCTGGACAACATATCTTGTTCTTTAATGTTCTTACGGGACAGCTGTTTATATGGCTAGGCAAAAGCAAAATTCGCCCGCCCAATGTACGCAAAAACTCCTAGCGCGTATGTCCCACAGAAATTTGACAAACCCCGCTTCTCACCTGAGGTCCACTAAAACTGAAAAAGCCGTCTGCTATGTAACGTAATATACGGTATATAGTCCTCCTCTCAGCAATGTACGAGTGTCCGCTTTTCACTTGCGCTGAAAAGAAACAACTGTATTCAATCTGACTTTGTTCTTGAAAACTTATTTGATTATTTTCCATTCTTGGTCTTGGGCATTGGACCTGTCTTGAGTCTTTGGCTGTAGCCTAGTAGTCAGTGCGTTTTGTAATGCGACAGTCAGCGAGGAAGTTTTCGCAAAAAAGAAAAAAAAATTAACGATTTGAAAAAGAAAATTTATTTTATTCTATGTGAAAAAACATAGACAATGTGCTACATTGCGACCAGCTACCTTCATTCGCATAAGACGTGGCTTCTCAGCTTGGTGTTTAGTGGATATTTTTAATAAAGCCATGATTGGCTGATATAGCGACAGCACATAGCTACCCGTTTCTTGGTAATTTTTACAAGAAATTTAAATATTTTATTCGCTTCACGCAAGGAAGTAATATAGCTTCAAAAATCCATCGATTATGCCCTTTCACGGACGTTCTTGATATTAAAAATGTTAACAAGTCCTTAAAATCTGCCTGATGAAGCTACGGTTCAATGTTCAGACCCCGAATCCTAATGTTACCGGTAACACACATGTACACGGACGCGGCAGGTGTTTCGGTAGTAACGTTAATTATATGGCGTTCTCTGACGCCCTGGGCCCTTAATCAGAAAAAGCAGTTACGCCAGAATTGTTCGTAAGAGAAACGTTCAGCCAGTCCTTAAACCGGACATCTAATTAGAGAGGACGCTGACCAATGGCGAGGAGCGCTTACGCCAGAGAGATTTTTAAATTCAGCATCTGATTTCCCAGACTTCCCTGACGGCACTAGCACAATAAGGGGAAGCCTTTACGGTATACATGTGACTAACCTGTGACAGCGTAGATGTTTATGTTACAACTTGTAACAGCATACCGCGGCTGCTGCGTCATCATGAGCTTCGTTATTACGACGCTACACAGAGATACCTGGCGTAGCTCCAGCCCAGCTGTAGCCAGTGCGTCAGGTTTCGAGGCGTTCGTGTGTAACGCCGTCGTATAGCCGTCACCTATAGCTGCGTGAAAACACGCGCGTCTTTTATCTCTAACAACTGCGCTACTTCCATTACTGCCGATAAGACAAACGTCGGTAGGGCACTTTGTTTCACTCAGCTAAATCGTGTCGAATTTCGCTGAGATGACGGGCGCCGAAAAATATCGCTTCGTTATAAAACTCCCAAATGTGCAGCTGAAATTGAGTCATCGTTTTCTTTGGTGGCGCTGGCATTACTTGTATCTCCCGCTCTCTGTTCTACTTCAATTTGATTTACGTTGCTTTTCTAGAAGCTGTGGGCCGCATTGAAAACCGTCAAGACTACGATCCGGGCTATAAATGTCTGATAAAATCTTAATAATTTATCTCTCCTTTACTGCATGACGTCCGGGTATTAGCCAGCGTATGAATCGCTGCACATTACAATTCATGGCGCTTTCTCTGTATAAAGAAACTCCATTTTGTTGGATGGTTATACTTTCTTCTTTAGAAAACAATCGTTTTGTTCCATCTTCTTTAATGAGAGCCGGAAATGACGATTGTTTATCAGAGTTCCCGTTCGCCGTCTGCCGTTACGACTTCCTGTGAAGAAAATTTACATTTCTTCGGCCACTCTCTTGCTTATCTTTTCGTTACTATACGTGGCTCCGGATTGAAGGTAAACGTCTAATGATCGCCGTCACTTCCGTTACAGCTCCTAGAAATCACCGGAACCGTCTGTCGTGCGGCAGAACCCGCCAACGCACTACAATCAATATGAAAAAAAAAAAAAAAGGCGAAGCGTGTTCTTGAGGCCCTAATGATTAGCTGCTTCTCTTTCTCCTGATCTGGCTCGATTGTCTTTATCATCGCCAGAATCTGCCGTTATTACATTAAACGCAATACCCTGCCCATTACTCATATCTCATATGCTTATAGGCCCCTTCTTCTATGCTATATGCCCCTTGTTCGTTTTATAAATTTTAACGCTTTTGCTACAAGCAGCATTTCTTGTCCCGTCAAATCCATAAAACCGTATTCTTGTTCTATATGTGTTCCTGCTCCTCAGTCTCATTGCAGCATTTCTTTGTTACCTTTCTTATCACGTGTTGCCGCCTCCTTACCAATCAGACGTTGTGCTCGCGTTTCTGACTACGCACTTGGCGATATTTTTTAACCAACTATGTGCAATGCACCACCGATTCTCGATGTCCGAACTTCATCATATCCCCTTCCACTGTGCAATGAGTGTCGCCTCGGGAGTGTTATTTATAGAGCGAGCATTTTTCACGTCCGTGCCTAACGTGTCGCGGCAATGTTCCAGCGTTTGCGGGCGCTATTCCCGTTTGTAACAAGCAAACTCATGAGACGCAAACGCCCATATTCGGTGAAAAAGCGCCCAAGCTTCTTTTCTCTTTTTTTTTCACGGAAAAATGTTTACATGGCTAAATTTACCCGTACTGCTACGCTTTACAGGGAAAACTTAATTTTGTGACGAATAGTTTATAGCCAGAAAGTCTGAAGGTTCGCGATTTTTGCTATTCTGGAAAGTCAATTATCCCGTGTTGCTTGCGTTCATTCTTACCTCATATTAGTTACAGATTCTTAGGGTTGTAATGCAGTTTACTAGTATGCTTTTACAAGCACACAACTGAAGTTTGGTTCTGCTTGGCATTTATAATGTTACTGTTTTCCCACACAGACTGCACTTAATGGAACTTTCTCTTGATGCTCTTCTTGTGGACATTTGCAATGTACATGCATTACAGTACAATAGAGTACAGTAGAGTATAGTATAGTAGAGTGGAGTACAGTATAATATAAAGAGACGGCAAAGAAGTAAACCAAAGGTTTACCTAGGTGTTCGTTTATCGGTAATATTGGAGGAGAGTGAGTAAGAGTGAGAAAGGTTTTAATGAAAAGCTGGAGATGTTTGCCTGGCTATTCGCCTGACATGCTACTCCAGGTGCTAAGTGATGATTATGACATATACACTGATAACCCCCCCCCCCCCCCCCACACACACACACACACACTACACTGTTTACAAAGTTTCGGTCAGGCTTGTGACCCGCAAGAAAGTCAGCAGAGCTTTCGTGGCGCGTAACGCAGAGGTGCTGCTTTGCCATGGGCCCAGAATGTGCCGCAGTTCTGAACACGAGTCCCGTTGAAGGTGCAAGGCCGCCTTCAGAGATCGTCTTTCTGATGCGTATCGCCTGCATTCACAAAGAACGTGGAGGGTGTTATATTGTAAGCAAGTCGAAGTCTTGCAAGTGTAAATGTTTAAGCCGCTCCACAACGGCTCCGATTAGAAAAGAAGCTTTGAAATCTGTGACATCAAAGAGGCGTTCCGATGGTATCACTTCAGCTAGAAATTCCGCAAACAAAATTTTCTGGCCCTCGCTGGCCTCTTCTAGTGATCATCCCACAAGATACGAAATGACGCTTTTTCATCCAGAATAGTTTGGTGTTTCTGTTTAGAATTTCTCATGGCTTTGAACTCATGTCTGCCCCTGTATCTCCTTCTTCTCCTAAGTACTACTCTTACTGCAACAGAGCCAAACTTGCAAAAGTCGATCTTCAAGGATGAGATGATGAAGCAATGTGGTTGGAAGTGTGCATTCAGGCAACCACATCAGAAACAAAGAAAGAAAAAATACTATATAACAAACACTGCTTAATATCAGAAACACTGCACCAACCGTCCTGAATGAAAACTGGGAGTCTGCTGTTGTGTTTTATATGAGCTCGGATATCTCTAAAAATAAATTACGCGAAACCACGCACAGGATAGCCAGACCAGGTGGGAAAATTTGAAATGGTCAACAACCCATTCTTGATCACACATTAACCCTATTCTTCACGACACCCTTCCCCCCACCCCCTAACCTCTCCTCGTGAAGGAATCATACATCTGAAGTTCGCCAGTCGTGCGACTACACAACGGCTGAGCACTTTGACAGGTTTCTCACACCTACTAATGTTTTGCACCATATTGACGTCTGTAAATTTGTCCATTTATGTGGTACATGTTTCCACCGCAGAGCCTGCATTATCCTGTGTATAAACAGTCAAATTAATGTAAATAATATGCGAAGTGCATTCTGTTTGTAGGTAGGTAGGTAGTGAGCTTTATTGAGGTCCTGAAGTCGTATATTTTAACTGGTCTTTACGTTCCTCAGCCTTTTCGTCACACATGTGACCATGTATCTGTCTTAAGATAACGAAATCTCGCGTTTTCTTTAAAAGTCTGTGGTCATTACTCTTAATGAACTTACGGCATCGCGAAACGAATGAAAGAGCAGTTAAAAGCAACGAGATACATAAAAATAACACAATATTGCTTTGCCTTCCTTGCTTGAAGGGACTTGCTTGAAGGAACGTGCTGATATCTTCAAAACGGACGCGAGTTTTCCCACTTTTTTTATTCGCATTCTCGCATACTAAAGTTTACTGGAAGTCTGAAAGAACGTAGCAAGATTCTCGCAGTTGAAATCGTAATATCACGACATCAGTATTCCGTCGAGAGTGATTACATTTGGATAATTACCCAGAGGGAAAGTAAACCTCATTTGGTATCCTTCAGTTCTTCCAAATTGAGCGGTGCAAGGATGCTAAATGAAGCAGCTTGAGTTAGGTTCGATCTGCAGTTCATTTTAACGATGCTGCCACGTAATTACCGGCTGCCTAAGGTTTCAGCCACCTAGGTCAAAATCAGATTACATTTATATCTATCGATGGAAATATGTCCGTGAAGAAAGAAAAGCAGAACGTCTGGGTGAACCGAGCAGGTACGCTGAAGTTTAAAAAAAAAATGCGCAAACGCGTTTGGGCATTGCTAAGTCGACGCACTTGATGCACTGGCGAGCAATGGAGAACAAAAAAAAGAAAAGAAAAGAAGATTGGTAATGGAACCAACACATCGGATTTCGTGAGACGAATCGCAGCTAGAGTATTCACGGTGCCATTATGGCGATTAAGTTAGGCTGCTTACGCACCTCACCACGCTTTAATTTGAGCGCAAATGGTCGTAATCGCATGCGGCGTTTTGTTCGTCCCGGTCGCAACGTGACATGTAAAGCAAGGTTCCTGTAGCAACCCAGGGACGTTGACGAGCAGCGCACATAGCGTTCACGTTCGTGAACACAATACTCTCCTTCATTTGCCGTGCGTGCGTGCGTGTGTGCATATGTGTGCGTGCGTGTGTGCGTGCGTGTGTATCATAGATGCTAGCCATTGTACTTATACGGCAAAATGGACAACTTCTGAGCGGCATAGCCGTAGGCGACACGCACTTTAGTATATTGTGAACTAAACGAGCAAATAACACTCCCCCATAACTGTGAACTTTATCGACTGGGGCCCCTGTGCGGTAGCTGAGCAGAAGCCAGCCATCGTTACAATAAAGCAGGTTGAGTTCAAACCTACGGTCTGCATCACCATATTGTTTCCCTTGCTCACGAAATCACGCAAACCTTTGCACAAGGAAATGAATAGCAATAACTTATGGATAGCGAAAAATTCCTTGCAGCTGGCACTCCTAATTACACAGTGCTAATTCTTTCTTTCTTTCTTTCTTTCTTTCTTTCTTTCTTTCTTTCTTTCTTTCTTTCTTTCTTTCTTTCTTCCTTTCTTTCTTTCTTTCTTTCTTTCTTTCTTTCTTTCTTTCTTTCTTTCTTTCTTTCTTTCTTTCTTTCTTTCTTTCTTTCTTTCTTTGAGGCCCATAAAACGCTGAAGAAAGCATCCCCGTTTCTTGGGGCGCATCCTAATTCCAACCCTCAGCTTTCACAAATGCTACAAAGTCCTTATTGTATCTAAACGTTCTATTTACTTCAAAGTAACGCCTTGCCGAATGGGTGGGGCTTTGCAAAAGAGCAAAATAAGGGTCACGGGCGTGTAAAAGTTGAGATATTGATCTATCCTAGGCCAATAAGTAAATTATTACATCAATTTCGAGTATTTAGCCTCCGGGTTGAGAAGTTAAGCGTGACACTAATATAATCGCGGGAAGTGTTCCGTATGCGAAGGCCCAAAACTGAGCAAGAAGGCGTCGAATTACACGTGCACACCCCGGATACCCGATAGACCAGCGAGTGCGCATGCGAACCATCCCTACATAATGTGGCGCGGAGATTCTGGTTCGACGTATGTGCACGCGTTCATTGAACAGCAAAATGAGACCACGTTCACGTCCGGAAAAAGAATGACGTAGGGCGAAGCGTCTTAGTTAATGAAGAGGAACCCTCGCTTAAGATGAGCTCACGTCGGCTGTCGTTCGCGAGTAAGAGAACACGGACCTCTTAGGTCGAAGGTAAAAACAAAGATAAAGGTTTGGCGCTGTCGCTCTTCTCTCGCGTATTGCGTGCTCCAGGAGATGTCGAGGCGATCGCACGTGTTAGCGGTGTCCGATTTCAATAACCGCATTACCGTGGGTCGCACATGCGTTCCTCGTCTTGGAAACGTCAATGAGAAACTACCGGCAGCGAAAGAGAAAAAGCCGCAGCCTTCGATAATTAAAGCCCGGAGGCGCCCTACATCATCAGGGAGTGTACGGAGCTGGAGCGCGGTATTCCGGCGCCGCATCGCTTGATCTGTGAGTTTAATGTTCGCGCCCCATCGATCTGCGGATGGATGACTCCAGGGTATTGTGACTTCCTTTGAGTGCAGCGTGGCGTACGTGCCAAAGCGACGGGGGAATGAAAATGGAAAAGAACGCCGCTGTAGTACAATTGGTTCGCATATAAAAGGACCTCACGCGGTGCAAATTACGGCACAGGGATTAATAACTGCTTTAACTAGGTATGGTATGGTATGGTATGGTATGGTATGGTATGGTATGGTATGGTATGGTATGGAGAACATTACTGAGGTCCTGCAGAGCGTGTCTCAACACGTAGCGGGCCGCTCCCACGTACGGACCGGAAGGCCAAGCCTCTCGACCGCATCGTGAGCCTTCTGGAGGATCGACTCTTACAATAATTTGCTTTGGATCGAAACGTAGAAACGTGTATTGAAACACTTGTCCAAGGGTTCAAGAGTTTATCGTGTAAGGTAACGTGTGAAAAAGAAGTATGCAGCTGAAAAAAATGACGGCCTTTTGAATGAATGAAAAAAAAAATACCGACGATTACGGTACTCCATAATGCGAAACGTCAGTGCTTTTGTACGCGTGTGTTCATTTTATACGCACAACTGTCTTTTATTTATTATTTTACTATGTTCCTTCTTTTTATTTTGTTTGAATTGTCTCGTTGTTTGTTGTTTTTCTGCTTTTCTTTTCTTTCCTTTTCTTTCTTTTCTGTTTCAGAGGCAGGGAATTCATGGCAAAGCAAGAGCGTCGCGTGGCTCGAGGTGCGCAGCCAGGAGATCTATCACGGTGCTCGTTCGATCGGTTACGGTGGCGGCTAAAGACACTCACTTTAGAAACCACGGGTGCGTTTTTTTTTTTTTTTTTTTTGCAAGAGCTGCCATCGACAACAAACAAAATTCACATGGTCCCTTGTGCATTCACCTAGGAGGACTCGACGGTGAAAGCCATCTTCTTTTTCTTCTCAGTCGATGTATTAAGGAGTAATGGCCGGTCATGTAGGTTCCCTAGATGTATTTATCCTGCACCGCCGCCCTCTGAAAGCTCTGTGCGCCTAGCGTGGTTTCGCACTGCCTCCAGAATTGGAGGCACCTCACCTGGTTTTGTACTGCATCTGTGATCAGCTCACCTTTCACCAAGCTAGGATGTCATGTGATGACGGTGTAGGCTAATGCCACAGGAGCGAAGGAACGAGACAGCTTAACCAATCGACGCCACAGGAGCAGGCAGCACGAGCCATGGCTTCACGTGCCATTGCGAAGCGCCGTCTTTATTTTCTTCTCTTGAGGTCGCGCGCTCTCCGGTTTCGTTCGCCACCCAGCGGAGGGTGCTACAACGGCATTATGCGGCGTTACGTCACATGACGTCACGTCAGAATTTGTGACGTCAGGATGCCGTCATATGGTGACGGCGTCACGTGACGATGATTTTTAGCACCACTCGTCCCCGACGCCGCAGGACGCGAGACGACGCCGACGACGCGGGGCGCCGACGCCGACGGTCAAACTTCGTATTTAGTGAGGCATATATGGCTTTCGCCTTAAAAGAGTCCCAACGAAACTTGCGTGTGAACACGTTCTTTTGCTGCTTTTTGTGGGCGTTTGTGTGCAACTTGCTGTTCTTGTGGACATTTCTAAAGCCTATGATTGTATTTTACAGGCATCTATACTCACCATTGCTACGCCACTGCTATTCATGGGAATCGGGCACGATGCCTTATGATTCATGCACGCCTTTCTGAGTCACCCCCGTTATTTGACAGGGAAGCAGCGTGCCGACGCCAATGCCCGAGCATACGCCAACCGGAGGGCACACAACGACGGGGAACCAGGCACAGTCACTAGACGCTACGGAGGAATTTTAGAACACCAAAGAGCCCTGAGGAGGATTTACCCCCCTCCCCACAAAGACCTCCGTAGATAGCAGTGGTTTGCCTAGAGACAGCTGCAAACTAATACATACCCAAATCTGAGTCTACTTAGCAAAATCTATCCGGCAACATATGACAACAAATTCCCGCTATGCGGGGAACACCCAACGCTTTATCACGTCCCATGGGCCTGACAACACACCAACACCGGAGCAGTGCGAGGCTGCGCTGTCCTCTTCGAAGCCTGAAGAACAGCTCAAGCTGATTGACAGTGCTCGCAAGATGGCTAAGGCCACAGGGGCCCTGGACTGAGGTATCCACCTTAGCCAGGAGAATTCCTTCGCAAGAATAAAGTTTTTCATTCATTCATTCATTCATTCATTCATTCATTCATTCATTCATTCATTCATTCATTCATTCGTGTTTTTTTCTTGGAGACACTGTTAACGTGGAGAGGAAGAGGAGCAAATGTTGAGGTAAGAAAACTACGCTAATTCGAGAGACATATTTCTGCCATTGTACCGCAACGGTGAGCCCTCTCTACACTGCTCTTTGACGTTGCTTTGGCAGCTATCCTAAATACAGTTGGATATCTGCCTACGCTTCTCAGAGTAGCAACATATAGGGACAAATTCTGCATCTGAGTCTCCGGATACGACGACAAACGGCTAGCACGTATTGCCCGAGGAGTAACTTTATTTATCCAGACCCATTTGTTGGTCTGTCCGCAGCAGCGAAGTTCTGTTTTGTACGAACCACTTTAGTGCAGCCAGTTCTCGCAAATGTGAAGACACGATACTTGAGATGGTGGTTTCTGAAGTGAAGGAACGCCTTTTCTTATAACAGATAGGACAAAAAGGCTTTTATTAAGACTAACTCAAATGGACATTAGTTCGTATGTCAAGGTCGGTTTCTCTGCAGCTTACACTGAGTGCGTCCATGTTGCAGCCGAAAGCGCGGAAGAAATCAGCGCTTTGAGATAGATATCAGAGAAGCTGCCCGCGCATGAAGGATGCTTCGGTGGGATCTTCGGCGCAGTAAAAGGTCACAGGCACCAAGTGGTAGAAGAGCTGGCTAAGGGACGTACGCCACTGCCCCCATTGTATATCTTCGTTCCAGCCAGATATCCGAAGCGCTCGTATCGACGAAGCGAAAGCTTGCCTCGGCCACTTCACTATATGTTCACTGTCGTCTTCCGTAGTTAAATCCTGCTTATCCTTGCATAGACTTCGGGTCGTGGAATTTTCACCCTGGTACAACATGTTTGCGTTAATTACCGCAGATCAGATGGCGTCAGCTATCATAACACCGAAAACCGCCGCGGCCTGGACACTCGACTTGAAATGCAGCGCTAACGACGTGTACATTGCCATTGGAACACAGATGAACTTTCTTAAGTTCATCGGGTAAACGTCTTCCACGTGTTTCACCAGATCGAACTGTAGATCTCCGGAGGCTCGTAATAATCGTAAAAGAGACCGTACTTGTGAACCAGGAGAACGTTGCGGAAGAAGTTGGCGTTGAGTTGGGTATCGCCGTGTTCATCGGATAGACTTGGTATGGAAGCACCAACTTGAGTTCGCGCAGCAGTCGTCGCGTCGCCGAGTAGTTCGCGACGAACGGAACAACGCTTGCCTCGGCTTCGATCGTGTTAACGAGAGCGTCGAAGATCAATGTGACCACGTCATTGTGCATTGTCGTAGCCGAGAAAGCGAGCATGCGGTTGAGTATCCAAAGCGCAGTCAGCTCTCCCGTCAAGTATAAGCATAAATCGTAGCGTCCGTTCCCCTCCGCCCACGCGGCCATGTTTTCACGCACCAGTCTGCAGCTGCGTTGGCGACAAGAAGCACGACGGGAACTGGTTGCAAGCTTCGGTTCGTCAGGGCTCTGAACCGATGCTCTAAAGCGCCTCGAGAAGAGTGCATGAGCCGGAATGTATAAGGCGTCTTCTCAGTCATCTCGTGTACGACGCTCTTCCACAACAATGCCAGTACGTCCGGAATAAAATCTCCCAATACGTCGGCTTCTGCTACTGTGTAAGTACCGTCGTCGGAGACATTGCAGGGGTACCTGGCCAACTCGAGCAACTTACGAAATGCGATATTCATTTTTATCGCGGCTGCTATTTTGCTCACGGTGGCATCATACAGAGCTCTTAAAGCTGGATAGCAGAGCTTAAAGCCACATGAGTTCTCCTGTACGGCGATTACGTAGAGTACGGCGATCCCAGTGCAGTGATGATAGTTTCTTTTTCTTTCGTCGGCAGGACGCAGTCATATGGCTCAGATGCAATCGTGCCGCGCTAGCGTTGGTGCTTAGCTCAATGGCTAAGGTGATCGCCTTCGCAGTGTGAGGGGCTAGGTTCGAATCCTAGTGCAGCGATGAAAGCTTTTTTTTTTCTTCGTCGGTAGGACGCAGTCATATGGCCCAGATGCATTCGAGCTATGCGAGCGTTGGTGCTTAGCTCAATGGTTATGGCGCTCTCCTTCGGAGTGTGAGGGGCTAGGTTCGAATCCTAGTGCCGCGATGAAAGTTTTTTTTTTCTTCGTCGGTAGGACGCAGTCATATGGCCCAGATGCATTCGAGCAATGCGAGCGTTGGGGCTTAGCTCAATGGCTAAGGCGCTCGCCTTCGTAGTGTGAGGCGCTAGGTTCGAATCCCAGTGCAGCGTTGAAAGTTTTTTTTTTCTTCGTCGGTAAGACGCAGTCATATGGCCCAGATGCATTCAAGCTGTGCGAGCGTTGGTGCTTAGCTCAATGGCTAAGGCGCTCGCCTTCGGAGTGTGAGGGGCTAGGTTCGAATCCTAGTGCCGCGATGAAAGTTTTTTTTCTTCGTCGGTAGGACGCAGTCATATGGCCCAGATGCATTCGAGCTAGGCGAGCGTTGGTGCTTAGCTCAATGGCTAAGGCGCTCGCCTTCGGAGTGTGAGGGGCTAGGTTCGAATCCTAGTGCAGCGATGACAGTTTTTTTTTCTTCGTCGGTAAGACGCAGTCATATGGCCCAGATGCATTCAAGCTATGCGAGCGTTGGTGCTTAGCTCAATGGCTAAGGCGCTCGCCTTCGGAGTGTGAGGGGCTAGGTTCGAATCCTAGTGCCGCAATGAGTTTTTCTTTTATTCGTCGGTAGGACGCAGTCATATGGCTCACATGCATTCGAGCCGCGCTAGCGTTGGTGCTTAGTTCATTGGTTACGGTGCTCGCCTTCGGAGCGTGAGGGGCTAGGTTCGAATCCCACTGCTGCGATGGTATTTTTTTCCTCTTGGAGCCTTATCGTGGGTAGTAAGGGCCCAGGGCCACACCCACGAACCTTTTCCTGGGGGGGGGGGGGTGAAAAAATTTCAGGGGGAGACGTCAGGACTCCCCCCCCCCCTAGTTTCGGCCCTTTAAGGGCCTTAGCTTTTTCGACTCCCTTAGGGCATGTATTGTGGGGAAGCCAACGCATCAGGGGAACCTTGAGCTCGGAAGGAACGCATGCGAGGCCCATCGCTGCAAGGTGTGACGCCATGCAAAAGTTGAGCCTTATCATGGGTGATAAGGGCCTCAACTTTTTTGACTGCTTTTGGCCATCTATGCGGGGGAGCCAGTGCGTCCGGGGAACCTTCAGCTCGGAAGGAACGCATAGGAGGCCCATCGCTGCAAGGTATGACGTCATGCAAAAGTTGAGCCTTATCATGGGTGATAAGGGCCTCAACTTTTTTGACTGCTTTTGGCCATCTATGCGGGGGAGCCAGTGCATCCGGGGAACCTTCAGCTCGGAAGGAACGCATAGGAGGCCCATCGCTGCAAGGTATGACGTCATGCAAAAGTTGAGCCTTATCATGGGTGATAAGGGCCTCAACTTTTTTTACTGCTTTTGGCCATCTATGCGGGGGAGCCAGTGCATCCGGGGAACCTTCAGCTCGGAAGGAACGCATAGGAGGCCCATCGCTGCAAGGTGTGACGTCATGCAAAAGTTGAGCCTTATCGTGGGTGATAAGGGCCTAAACTTTTTCGAGTGCTTTTGGCCATCCATGCGGGGGAGCCAGCGCATGAGGGGAACCTTGAGCTCGGAAGGAACGTATAGGAGCCCCAACGCTGCAAGGTGTGACGTCATGCAAAAGTTGAGCCTTATCGTAGGTGATAAGGGCCTCAACTTTTTTGACTGCTTTTGGCCATCTATGCGGGGGAGCCAGCGCATCAGGTGAACCTTGAGCTCGGAAGTAACGCATAGGAGGCCCATCGCTGCAAGGTATGACGTCATGCAAAAGTTGAGCCTTATCGTGGGTGATAAGCGCCTAAACTTTTTCGAGTGCTTTTGGGCATCTATTGCGATGAAGCGAACGCATCAGGGGAACCTTTAGCTCGGATTTCTCTCTTTGAAATACACCACTGACCAGAAAACCCAACCAGTGGGGTATGGTGTGATGTCTGCTTGATTAAACGAAAAGAACTCATTATCGCATACTTTCGTTACGCTGAAAACATTGCTGTACGGCCTCTCATTTTGCAGCGTAGATATGCAGGGCGTCAGCACCCCGCTAGCGCACCTTAGAGGTACTTTCGATGCGGATGTGTATAAGCAGAATCGAATATTATGGCGTTACGGAATACAAGGTTACAGAGGAACGTCCGTCCCTCTGTCACGTAACACTAAACACACGCATAAAAAAAGAAATATATGTGTCAAACAAAAATTCACCGAGGTGCCGGGTATCGAACCTACGCCCTCACGCTCAGAAGCAGAGCATCCTGTCCACTGAACAAACAGCGGCTCCTACTGAAGGTGAGTATGTCTGAGCAATATGAATGTGTTCTATTGGTGATGCAAACAAATGATAAGGAGATAACTTTTAAATGCGCAGGAGTTTCTTTGACGAATCAAGGACAAAGCTGCGCTTGTCGGTCCGTCTCTGTCACATAAAACGGATGATTGTAAATAAAAAAAAACTTTCTTCGTGGTGTTGGGAGTCGAACCTAGCCCCTCTGCACCGAAGGCGAGAATCTTAAGCGTTAAGCTATACACCAACACTGAGCGGGAATGCACCTAAGCTATGTATACCTGCGTTGTAGCGACCATGCAAAAAATAATAAAAGGATGACGCTTTCTGCGCCGTCTCAACAATAAAACTGCGAGTCCGCCCGTCTCATGGTCCCGTAACACAATCGTCACTATAAGTAAATGTATGAAACAATAAAGAGCTCGTTTCGCAAAAAATTCTGGTGTCGGTGTCGTTGGTTGCGAGCGAGAAATCGAGAAAGATGCAATTAAAAATGAAAAACCTTCGGTTTTTTGTTCTTAAACACGCCGGGTGTTTTAAGAAATGTGTCCCAAATCCTCAAAAATCAGAAAAATGCGATAATTGCTCGCTGCCTTCACAATTGCTTTTCGTTAAAACAGTATTTGGGACAGCAATGAACAAAGTCAAATAATTATCTTTTTAATTAGGTGAGTTATGCAGTTATGCCAAATGGGAGAATTGAAGTTCTTCATGCGAAGAAAGCATCGCAGCTTTGAGATATAGAAAAAGCAGCCTCTAGTAATGATTGCTTCGTAATGAAATTCAACCATATTCAAAGGCGAAACCGAAGCACCGATGAGTGCAACAAGCATATGACCAGAATGACGTCACTGTTCAAGACAACGATTATAGAGTGTAGTTCGTCCTCGTTCGTTAACGTATGTGCGCCATGCGCGTTATAAGTGCAAGCGCAGTCCACACGGCCACAAACGAAGTCGGTTGATGTTTGATATGACGCTCACTCATTCTGGACGTCTCAGAAGAATATGGCAGTTGCGCCCTTCCGCGTTTTGGTTTCGCCGCTAAATTTGGTTAAGTTTCCCACTTTTCCCGAAATCTTCATGCGAAGAAACCACTGCAGCTTTGAGAACTTAAATTCTCCTATTTTGCCTAACCACCGAACTCCGCCTCAGGAAACAGTAAAGTGCTTGAGACCAGTCTCATCTCCGTAGCTCCCCCCGAAAAAAACTTTATTAATCGCAGTAGGCGAGAAAATAATGCGAATACCATTTAGCAAAGTCGTAAAAGATTACTCCTTTTGAAGCCGCGGGCCGCTAGCGAAAGGTTTGCGGGCCGCGTGTTTGAGACCCTTACCATCACGCATCACTTACCGTGCTTGGAAATGAAGAAAGGAACGAGGAAGCCAAGTTGACTTCAACCTTGTTCATCAAGCTCCGAGAAGCAGACTTCTTGCCACTTCCTTCTCCTGCACCTCGAAGTCACCTGACAAACTTCTTCGTTCAGATCTTTAGGGATACCTGAACTAGTCGACCAACATCCACTCCATTCTCGAGCCCAAGCGGCTCAGTTCAGTAATGTCAGCAGGCATGAAAGAGCCGTATGACATCAAACATGGCCCGCGAAATTGAAGAGCACTCAGGTACGCCCAGTTCTAAAAGGCAGATGCTTTTCACTGCTTAACAAGCGACCATTGTGGGATATCAGGCCTCATTATGCAATGCCTACTGGGAGACAGCAGATATATTAATTCAACGTAGTGAGATTGCATTTGTACTCACGTTGTAGACTTACCCACTCATAAACATAACATTTCACACAACATAAGTCTAAATACGAAAGATAACGTAACACAACATATATTTTATTTGAACAAATTGCAGCAATCAAAATTTATGTTTGGAACAACAGAAAGAGTGCAAACGAACACAACAGCGCAAGTCCTTTGACAAAGAACAGAGTTTGGGAACCTGTACGTATAGTCGGGGCACAAATATGGTATCTACATGGGAATCCACACTTTATTGGGCGAAGACAAGTGGTAGTACTATGGATTAGAATGGATAACATATGGCACACCGATACATACTTTCAATCGGACAAGCCATGTAGCAACATTATGTCTTAGCCAAAGGAATGAAAAAATACCATGGTAGATATCTAGTACTTCGTAAATGTAGCGCGGTACTGGAAAGGAACATTGTACAGCAGCAGGTGTGCGGAGCAGCAGATAAGCAATTTGAAACATGCCTCAATACTAAGCATTATTCATTAAATGATGTCTCACTAATACAGGCTTGCAATAAACCATTGCACTTTACTAGACTAACGGATACAACTTTAGAAGTCAGCGGCATTTCCTCATCAATGGCCGATGCACACAAGTCTGCACTCATGGGCACGCCATCAGGCTGACGTCAAGAGCCAGACGGACGATCTGGCTCATGACTCCATGTGGATATTTATCCTCGAGATTTTTATCCTTGGAGAACATTGCCGAGCGCATGAGCAGGACTATTTAGTCACTGAGGCGACCGGCTGATGCGCTTCGATTATCTAAGCGGGGCCTCTCCAGTCTTATAAAGTTGTATCCGACTCTAGTGATCAACATAGATACAAGAAAACAATGTATTCACTGCATTTTGCTTTTTAAAGACGAGAGTCTTTCTTGGGGAACTTAAACGCAGAAATTTTGGTCTGTCTTTCTGTTTGTCGGCACGTCCCTCGATTCAGCCACTCGGCCAAAGTTGAACCCCTTGCACAAGGGCCAGCCATCATGAACGGCTCACTAGGTTCATACTTGTCTACATGGTTGATCAAAAAGCAAACATTGCGCATATCTGAGGTGCAACATCACTAGATAAGTATTAGGTGGTGTGTTCCTTTAATAGAAAATACATATATACGTAATTCTAGAGACCCTAGTTTCTTAAGCTGCGCTGAAAATGCGACTGCGCCGAAACTTGGCTTCCACCGTGCCCTCTGCGCGAGCTCACTGTTGTGTTTCGGTTTCAGTTCAGTATTGCACTGTACGAGTGCCATGGGGCGCCGCTCTGGCATTCCTGCTTTACCCAGGCGACGTGAATATAAAAGAGTGTGTGGAGAGTACTCGTTGAGTGCGGACGTTTCTTCTGCTTCGGCGCTTCGCGCCAAACGGCGTGTTCGGGCTGGCTGGCGTCCCCGCCGGTCGCGTTGGTCACCGCCGGTCTTGCCTGCTGCTGCGCCGGGACTACCAGCCCGCAACACAGCATTCACGTTTCCAGACGTATTGCCAGATGGCGTTCATATCTCACGCAGCGCCTCTTCTATCGTCTTTACACGACATTTGCAGCGAAGCACGCAGATACGCGGCCAATTTTTACATAAGCACATTGTGCACACGTATAGCTTGAAGGAAACCAATCTGTCAAAAAAAACAACTTCAACAACATTCAAATGTGCTGAACAGCACGTACGTACGATTCCCTGATTAACAATCTGTTAACATTCTCGAACTTCACCGAGAAACAAGCAGTCTTTACTCAAAAATTACAGTACACCGTTTTGCTGCCACATGGTGCTTATTGTCCCCTGGCCCCTGTATACGTTTCCTAGAAATTCATATAGAACAATACCGTACCAGACTAAATAAAATGGTAAGCATTACGCGTCATACATGTTGAAGCAGACACCCATCAGACTGCAAGATTTGTTTGCCATGTTTATGACCCACCCCCACATACCCTTCCAGTCTCATTGTGCGCCTTTTGGCATATTGATGCTCCTACATGTTCACAAACAGGTGAAGCAAGACCGAAGCATGCAAAGTTGACTGCCGAGTTGGAAAGCATATACCAGCAAGTACGGACCAAAAGACGTAAGTGGTACTTAGATGACATCGTGGACCACAAGCACGGAGATGGAGCTGTTCAAATGCTAGCACTGGACCACATACCAATGCTCCGGACGCCCTCCAACCGGGACGCCCAAAGCGAACAGATTCCAAAGTGAAGACTTGATCACCCTCACAACGATCGGCGATTCTTCAGCTGAACCGCTTAATTGGACAAACGAGAACCTGCCAAGTGCGTCCGCACGATAACCTCAAGACCAAACCAAAGGAGCACCGAGTTCAGTTGTGTGTCGAAATAAAAAAGAGACGCCCAAGATGCGCAACACACACACTCAAACATGCACACACAGAAGGAGCCTACCTGCCGTGCAGAGTGATAGAAGCTGAATCCGTACCAAGTTGCTCTACTTTCCATGCAATTTAATGCAAAAGAGCATCAATATGCCACTACGTTGCACAATGTGAATGGATGCCTGCATTATGGCAAACAAAAATATGTAGATGGGCCGATCAATCGCACTGTGATTGTATATGGTGGTGAAACATGAGCATGATGGTGAAATGTTACACCAAACGTTACACTTGCATAATTTAATCGACGACATTGGTCCAATATATTTCACAGTCGTTAAAAACACGAGAAGCGCCGTAAAGCACAGCATACCATTGCTTTTAAACTGGTAGATTCTACAAACCATTAAATTATTCTTCAAACAGCTCTGTACATTACTAGGCTATAAATCACCAGCACAAATGCGTTGCACAACATTTCATGAATAGCTGGTAGCCCTGGGTGGATCCAAAGATCGCTGGGATAAGTCTCAATGTGGTAGGGTGAGCAGCAGTGGCACCGCCCACTTTTCATCCACTAGTGGTCACAGTGGGACAATGATGAACATCAACACGGAACAGAGTCCTTACACGGAGTGAAGATCGAGAAGGGCAGGCCGCAGTGATTGACTTCCATGCACGATACATTCCGCAGAAAGCGAGCAAGAGGCGGGAACCCGAGGGAGAGTCGTTGTGGACCAAGGGACGCCTTGGCCGGAGGACAGGGATATCTGGATGATCACCTCCCCCCTGGAGGCACGGGCTGGGCATAGACGGCGATGCGGGTTCGGACATAGCGTCGATTGAAAGGGATCGAAGGTCGAAAAGCTGTAAGGACACAAAGATTCGATGTTTAGACGTCGTGCAGATACGCAAGGTACACACAGAAATGCAAGTTTATGGGGGACACGATATTTGAACTAAAATGCAAATGTCTGCTTAGCCGAGAAATGCACGAAAAAGGAATTTTTTACTTCAGTTGGACGACCACCGAACGCGACATTTGAAGATTGTGGGCTCGGATCCCACCGAAGGAAAGGGCGAATTTTCGTTCACTTTAGTTCCCTTGATTTTAAGTCACTACAATTACCGCTACACTACAGTTAAAAACAACAAATAATGTCCTCTATGCTTTCCTTGGCTTAATTGTCTGTCGTATTTATTTTGGTTTTGTCTAACGAAGAAATGAGCCCCTCAGAAAAAGAATTGCCTTTTCGTTCATTCATAGCGAGGTCCTTGCCCCGGCAGACTTAATGCCTTAGGTTAGCGCACGAGGGTCTATTGGTCAGCAGCAGTCTCGTGCAAAGATCACGTGCCACGTGCCACCGTCGAGTTTCACACTCGCCACCTTGGCTACAAGTGGCGCTGGCTAACACTCCCAGGTATTACATATACAGAGATACACCGACAAAGTGTATGGGGACGCGCGTAGCATTGTAGTTCGATTGGTAGAGCTTCGGACGCTTATTTTGAAGGGAAATACTGTTTCTTGTCCACTTTAATTCCTTTAAATTGATGTTATTGCACTTCAGTTAAGGACAAAGAATGCCCCGTATGCTTTCCTTGGATTAATTGTCTGTTACAAGTTTACGGGGGACACTATAAATGACAAAGCCAAATGTCTGCTTAGCCTAAGAATAGTGACTATTTTCAGCCTATGGAAGCTTTCGCCACCTACACGATTCGTTAACAGGAGAAATGCAGTACCACAGTGGAGTCCCTGTGCCGTAAGCATATGTCTCCAGGTGCACTGGTGTGCTCAGTCTAGAAGGGATAGTCAAGTGGTTAAAGTGTCAGTTAAAGGTATTTCGTATTAGAAGTTGCATTACCTTCTACCCAAGAAACACTTAGTGCAACAGTAGTGGCGAGCATACGAAGTCGTAGAAATTGATCTACAGGTCAATAAAAGTTATTTGCACATGACTTAATCGTTGTACACTGCAGTGTAGGTGGCAGCAAAAGCAGCACGTGGTACTACAATAGGAAATGCAGGAATTGAAAGGGTTTGTCCGTAAGGTAATGAGAGTTGGTCTGTTATAGAATGATTGATCTGCCTGGTTCACATCAGGATTGCATCAGCCGTGATGCGATCCAGACAGGCTTCTTCCTCTTGCCAAAGCTCAAGAAAAGCCCGAGAGGTCAGTTTCGACGGTGTTGCCACCATTTAACGGGCTGTAGGTATGTGATAAGTCACGGCACCGGACCCTGCGGAAGCGTTTGCAGAGTGGAAATCGCATTGGCAGCAGTGTATCCACACCCAATGATACTAATTCGAATAAGTGCCGATCTGATCAAAAATTGTTTACTAAACTCGCTCGCATTATTTTACGGACAAACTACGTAGATACTTGAGACAGTGGGTACAAGTATACAAAGACGTGGACATTTTTCTGCTGATACACATGCTTTCTAAATCCATTATCAGTGCTGCTTTCACACTGAAGTTGGACCAACCCACCTATAACGCAATGCTCCAGGAGTCTGCTCTCGTGCAAATCAAAATTCCCACTAGTATCCTTTAACATGATCTGGTAAGACTGAATTCCAAGAGATGACCATCCCCAATGCTTCAGAATATTTCTTTACATGAGGGTCATCAGCTTTACGTCGTGGTGCACAAGACCAACTAGTATTGGAAATAAGACAAATCTATCAGCAATTAAGAGACAAAGGGCATGACATAACTTTTCAGTGGCTTCCAGGCCACTGTGGCATCGACGGCAACGAACATGCCGATAATTCTGCAAAGAATGCTCATGAAGGTGGCGTGCAGGAAGCCATTCCATTATCACAAACCGATGCAGCAGCAAAGATTCGCTCGCTCGCACGTGATCTAACGCATTCAATGTGGAATACGTCCGGTTTTCTGCATACCCGCCTTCACCGCCTGGATCCGTCACTTCAACTTCAAATTCCGTCCGGACTCTCCCGATCCGAAACAACAGTCCTCTGCCGCCTGTGGCTTGGAGTGTCTTTCACGAACAGCTTTGCTTACCGAATCGGAATGGCAGACAGTGCTGCCTGTGCTCACTGTGGCAGCGAGGAAACCATTGCGCACGTCCTGTGTCATTGTCCTCACTATTGCCCTCAAAGACAACAGCTCTCAGCAACGCTAGCGCGCCTCGACGACCAGCCGCTTTCTGAACAATCAATTTTGGAGTGCCGGCACGTTCTAGCTTCCAACCAGAAAGCGACGAAGGCGCTGCTGAAGTTTCTCCGCTCAACCGACCTCACTAAACGACTATGATGCTCCCGTGCTTGAGTGTGTGTGCGCTTTTTTTTTGTTACTCTTTTTTCCTTCCTTACCTTTCTATCCCCCCTTACCCCTTCCCCAGTGCAGGGTAGCAAACCGAAAAACTTTTGGTTAACCTCCCTGCTTTTCACTCAACCTTTATCTCTCTCTCTCTCTTTTACATGAGGGCTCGCCACCGCTTAGCCATATGCAAACACATAGCCTGCGAAAGCAGTCACCAGAAAAAATTTACTTGCCCGAGTCGCTGCAGACCGCCAAGCAGATAGATCCAATACTCGTATGAAGGATGTTGGACCAAGGAAGTTCACGAAGCAAGGGCAGGACGACGTACGCAACGGACCTGCGAGATCGTCCGTTTCTGGCGCCAGACTCGGAGGTTGGCAAGCTAGAGGGGAAAACTGCCACTTGTTAATCATTGCGAGGCATGCACCTGTTTTACAGATATACACTAGTTTTAACACCAAGTTTAGACAACCATCACGTGAAAAGTGAGATCAATAATAGATGATATCACACATTGCAAGGGAGGAACTTCGCAGTTATATTGAATAGATAACAGACTAAAAATATCGGCGGAAAGCAGATGCAATTCCAGTATTAGATTCATTATAGAATTAAAGCGCTGCTATAAGTTTCACTTGGTAGTACTATAAATTGCCAAAACCTCTGTCAAGAGGCTGAGGCAATCTCGCTCTATAATGGAAGTGTTCTGCCAACTTCAGTCCCTCCTTCGCTCGATTGAAAAAAAGAGCAGGGTCACCAGTGCTGCAGTCAACTGACTCGCCATGACAAATGTAATGTATCTTTAGCTTTGCTAAGCTTTTTTTTTTTTGCTGTGTTTCAACGGGAACAAAATGAGCAGTTGGGGCATAGACAGCTGCTCAAGATAACCACGTCTTGTCTCTACGAATCCGGCTGCTAAAGGTATTGCAGACATTAATGCAAGTGCTCGCATCGAAATTACGCCACCATGGCATGAACTGAAGACTGGAAACTCAAGTTTCTGCATTACTTAGCCCCAAACTGCTTTTAATTCTATGAGAACTTGACCGTTGTAAGTCAGTGTAGATGTGCTTACCCGAGTCGTTGCAGATATCTGAGCAAAGGTCCATCAGAACACAGTGAGCGCAAGCAGGGAGATGAAACACTGCTGAGGAACAGTCATCCGGGGACGTAATCATCCATGGAGCAAGGGCTGGATGACGTACAAGGCCTTGTGGGATCGTCCCCTGCGTGCAGCAGATGCAGAGAGTGGTAAGCTAGAAGGAAAAGTGAGCCACCTTCTAGGTCAGGGGTCTCAAACACGTGGTCCGCAAGCCCTTCGTTAGCGACCGGCGGCTTCACAAGAACAAACTTTTTGCGACTGCTAAATGGTACTCGCATTGTTTTCTGTCCTCTGTCCTGTCCATCTTTCTTTCCCTTTCCCCCTCCCCATAGTGTAGGGTAGCAAACCGGATGCTACAATTCTGGTTAACCTCCCTGCCTTTCTCTCGTTTTATTATCTCTCTTCTCGCCTGTTGAGATTAATAACGCTTTGTTCGGGGAAGCTACAGAGACGTGACAGGTATCAAGCATTGTTTTCCTGAGGCACCCCACGAAGTCACTATGCGTAGAAACGTCACCTCAGAACAAAAACTACTTCAGAATTTCATTTGCAGTTTGGTATCGATATCGTTTTCGAAACATCAATATACGAGATATAGGAAAGGCATTTTTTCAAATGGCAACGTTAGCTGACATTTTGTTGCAATACCCTCAACACGACCAGAAATGAAATCTCGTCCATTACTTAGCCCTAAATTGTTGTGTTTGAATCTGTGAGCACTTTACCATTCTTACTCTATGTAGATTTGAATCCTCGAGCGCTGCATTTTTGCTACTCGGATTTTAAGATTTTAATTTTAAGCGAAAAAATGGTCCTATGATTTCTTTTTATAATAAACAAAATGATGTAGGGACTAAAGGCACAGTGCCTAGCAGACGACCAAACCCCCTTGTAAGGTAACTCGATGTAGATACTTACGCGAGTCACTGCAGATCACTGAGCAAAGGTCTACCAGGATAACGCAGTGGGTGCTACCAGGCAGAAGGAACTCTGCTGAGGGACTGTTTGCTGGAGATGTCAAGTCCTCTGGACGAAATACACGAAGGACCTGTGGGATTGTCCATTGCGTGCGCCAGATGCATGGGTTGGTTAGCTGGAAGGAAAAGCCAGCTGTTATGGCACAACGTGATGCACTTGTTTTATCGATATGCACAACGTACTCGAGACGGGTAGACTGCACATAACGCACTGTGACAGCATCCTCATTTGGAGACTCGACCTTTCTGTGCACTATTTTTGTGCATTATTTGCAAGGAAATGACCGTAAACACTGAGCCAATGGTAAATTAAGCATTATTGTTGCCTAACGTTCCTTCGTATCACTTATGGTTATAATATTTTGCCACACACGAATGCTTTGATGAAGGCAGTACAGTGCTTAACGACACAGACGTGGGGAGTTTTGGCAGGAGTTTCAGGATATATTTTTTTACCTTTTCGGAAATGCTCGCTGCCCGCAGATAACTATCGCATGTAATTTGAGCAGATTGTTTAATTCAGTCTCAAGAAATGTAGCATTACTGAATGTACCGTTACATAATCATTTACATTCTAATTGCAATTACTTGCTGTAACATACAGTAATTTATTTTAACACTTCCACTTGCTTTACGTTTGGTCTCCAGAACGTTGGCATCAAATTGTGTAAGGTTCATGCATTTATAGAAAGTCGACAATGCGTCTCGCAAAGGGATAATGTAATGGTGCGCTTCGTACATAAGTAGCCCGAGCATACGTGGAAGCTCCTTGAACAAGGAGGAAGGCTGTAAGCGCTGAATAACGCGTTAAATTACCATGCAAACTTAAATTTTCGCAGTACTAGGAAACTACGGCGAGTGGCAATATACTGTGAAAATGCTCCACCCTTGCCAGTCTGTCATGCGCTCACCTGCCAAGTTGGTGCAGCTAACCCGAAGCTCGCAGCAATGACGGTTATTTCAGTGGTCCTGGACGAATCGCTGGCAGTGCACCTCCTTTTCAGTGGTTCCTGGTTTTGCAGTGCATGGCCCAGGTGTCGCCGCCCCATTGCGACGCTGCATTGACACGTGTATTAGTTACCAAGTAGAAACAAAAAGTTCAGATTCTACTTTCCAAAACTACTGTAAGATGGCATGCATGTTGGACCTTGGGGTTCCGGATTATTTGACGAAGTAGAGTTCCTAATGTGCACCTAAATTTACAACTACACGGGTGTCTGCATTTTGCTTTCAGCTAAATGCAGCCACTGTGGTACGGAATCCAACCTGCGTCTTAGTGCTGATCGGCGCAATGCCGTAGCTGCCCAGCCGCTGGGGGGCGAGTGCCGTGAAAAACCAGCATGTTTCAGCACATCCATATGTGAACCAAGTCGAAGATTGTACGAATTTTTAAAACCGGATTCCCATCGTCTTAAAAGGTTTGTGGTGCAAACCGAACACGAGGAACGAGAGAGAGCACCGGGTATGACGCTGGCGTCCTTTCCCGTCTTCTCTTTGCTCAATCTCAGTTTGCGCCACAAATCTTGTTATACTATGCACCAGTTCGCCCAACATTACACTGCTGCTCAAGCATATTCCCGTTCTCATTTACGGTATTGATCAAAGTAAGATTCTCACACCAGGCAGTGCTGAGAGGATGCCAACCAGGAAGACCCGGTCAGCGCCAGCAGGGAAATACGATGAAGGGTGCGCAGAGATTGGCTCTCCTGGTGCAAACGATGAAGACAGTTGTAGGTTCAGGACCTGTAATGATATACAAGGCAGTTAGTAGTCCTGAATATGCGATATGTACTATCGCGAGCACTACGACAGAACACACGAGCGTTCAATGCTGTGTTGAATAGCATTGAACCCCAATTTGAACGACCCTCGAGTAGGACTGAAAAATTGTGGAAAGGGTGACGCTTTTTCGTGACGTGTCACTCCCACCACGCGTCAAGTTTTGCGATGCGTGCAATGGAACAAGAGCTTTATATTGCAGCGCCTGTTGTAGAACTCGTGCGCAGCAAAGTGCCGCTTTTTAAAATTATTTTGCTGTTCGTTGGTTGGTTGAAAAACTTTAATGAGGTTCTGCAAGGCACGCGTCAGCGCGCAGCGGGCGACTCCATCCCGTTTTTTTTGTGCTACACGCACACGAGTGAATAGAAAAGCGGTATTTTGCACAGAGCTATAGACGGCACACTGTCGCGCTCTGCTTGTCATACCCGTCTTTTACTCTAGAGCGGCCCGCGATATGCAGTCAGCTGCAGATTTTGTTGAGTCGGCAATAGTGAGGCGGGCGTGCCGACATTTAGTGGAACCGTAGCACCCTTTACGGTATGTTTCCCACAGCGGCCGCCGCGAATCGACCCGCGTCGGGTTTAAAGGGAACTCCGGGGATTTTTCGATATTCACCGATTTGAATTAAACTTTAAACACATGTTCTCTTCGATACCCTGATGATATGCGCCAAATTATACAACCGTAAGTCGTTCAGTTTTTTAGAAAACGAATTTTAGAATTGGCAGCCAATTCCGGAATCACGCCTGTTAACGCGGGCCACCCTGTGTGTGTGACGTAACCTGCCTACTCTTATCGAATCCCGCCTCGCCCAACAGACGGTTGCAGCACGTGCTTTCTTCTACGAGGCGGCGACGACGCGAGTAAAGTTGTTCGGTTTTGTTAGCTGCTAGCGTCTTAGTCGTCGTTGACATCGGCTTTTACAGTAAGCACGCACAATACTGAGCAACGAGGAGATCGATGCTGGGCACGTCAGCTACTTCACGCGCCGGCAGGTCGAAATCAAAAGGCGATGCTTCCGCGCTCATATAGTAGCTGCCATCATCGCTGAACTCTTTACTGGTAAGTTGAGACGAGCTGGCACAGCTTGATTCCGCGTCGATGACATCGCCAGCTTGCTTTTCGCGCGATAGAGGAAGCACTTGTGCTATGTTTACACCCTGGCCAGCCGTGGCGGCGTGTAGCGCCCTTCGTGACGTCATCGCATACCCAGCACGGAGGAGCTAAGCTCCCTGTTTCGGTTTCGACGCCTCGTTTATGGCTTATTTAAAATTATTGACGAGTCTTTCAGCAAAATGAACCACCCTTGCTGTTACAGGACTGTTTATACTATTTGAAAACGGCATTATCTCAATATGATCGAAAATGCACCGGAGTTCCCCTTTAAGGATTGCCACGCGCTCGCGTGTTCCCGCTCGTACTGCTCACGATAGTACTTCCACTCGTACAGGTTTGCAGCATTCTCGCGAGAGTTTGCGAAGCAGCCAGTGAAGGCCAGAAGTCTTGCCTGAACGAGATCTGAACCCCTGTCTCCCGATGGCACTCGGAACTTCCTCGACAGCACTCGAACACCAGCACTTGTATTAGCGTACTTGTATGGACTCACGCAGGAACAACATGGCAGCCACCTTGCGTTGAGCATACTATTATGGCCGCCGAAAACTGAAACGGCAGATGAAGGGAGACTCGTGAAATAAGAAAAGTGGAAGAACATAGTCGATACGCACCACATACCAATACCAACCGCGAGGCCCACTGGTGATCCGTGCACAATTCTCTCCGAGGTCAGGATCGCTGAAGACCAGGCTTGAAGACAAACTGGAGGGCAAGCTTGACCGTAGAAATGGAACACACCAATAGTAGGAGGACAGAGACTGCAATATAGTAACAGGGATTGTTAAGAGTAGACCTCAGTTAAAGAACATGAAAAGCTCACCTGTGCTTCCATCGCGGCATGGACACTACTCACGGGTGCTGCTAATACAAGTCTATGGTGGTTAGTTAATGTGACCCCGATTAAGCAATTGAGACAACTCCGAATGCCGTCTTGCATCCGCAGAAGCCATGTTCCGTACCAGCAGTTACCGGCATGAAACGGTACGTGGCCGGGAGCACAATGGCATTCGAAGTGGGCCCTCCTCCCGATAAAAACGCAAGGGGACTTCTAACAGCTACAACCTGCCTAGTGTTCGCTAAACCTGCCTAGTGTCCGCTAAAGATCCCCCCTCGCCACACGACTCGTGTGGTGACTGTGGCCGCAGCAGGACTTATTGGGTGGACGTTTGCGAAGACAGGCACCGGCAGAGTACTACCCACCGAATGACAAGCACCGGCAAGGTAATACCCACCTATGTTGGTCTTTACAGTCCGGTGCCAGCCTCCCCAGGACGTCTTGTACGCGACCTGCCTAGGGTAAAACTATCGTGCTTGTGCGTGTTGTGTTGCTTGTCCTTTCGCTGCGGCCAGACCTGCCGCTAAAGACGCATACGACTTCAGGTTTGCAAAGCCTGAAGCGAAATGCGCTGCCTCCCCAGCCAGTCCCCTTTCGGTTTCGTCATGGAGGTGACCCGCCACGGCAACAACCATGCCGAAGGTTAGCAGCTGGTTCCCTGCACAATTAACCTTAAGATTCAAAGGTGCGAGAAAACTGGCGAGTGGCAATGGTCGTTGAAAGCATGCCACCGTCTCCAGCCCTATTATTCTCTCGCCTCACAACACTCTCACCAATTCGATGCCGCTGATGAAGCTGGTGGCAAGACTGCTTTTTCGGTGTTAAGAATTGCCAGGGAAGCAGCTCGATCCTTGTCCATGGTCCCTTGTCAGCAGCCCGTGGCCCTTGTGACACCAACAGCAAACTTTAGGGCTGCAACGGCACACGTATCGTTGGTTATATCAATCAAATTCTGGAGTATTGCATGCCATAGTCACGATACAATTGAAAGGAACACCGTATATGGTAGAGAACTGTGGATTACCTTCCACCGTGTGGAGCCCCGTTAACGTGCATTGATATATAGGTACAGTACTCGCGGATTGAAATGCGAAAATTTACGGCTAAGTAATGCACATACTTTCGTTTCCAACGACTACAGTTTGTCATATCGGCTTAATATTGACTAACACTCATCAGAACTGACATTACCATCAGAAGCTAGATTTGCAGCGACATGATGCGAATTTCACGAGCAACTGCTTATGGCAGCTGTTATATTTAAAGAAACACTGTTTCAATCTGCGACAACTGTACATTCGTACCGCTGCGTGTAGCATCCGTAGACAGGAATGGAACTCATGTCCTCAAGCTTAGAAGCACGACGCCTTATAGCTGCTAAGCCACCATGGTGGGTACCAGTCGCAAAGACATGCATTTATTGCTCGAAGTGTACGACTTGTACTTACGAGATGTACCATACAGCAAACGACACGCTCGAACCGGGAAGAACGCCGAATCAACTTTCGCCATGGGCGTAAGTTGACGAGCTGAAACGACATGGGAATAGCTTGTTACTCCCGACAGTTCGCGAGTTAAGAGGATTGCTTTTCGACTTACACGACCCGGTGTAGGGCGGTGTCGGGCAAGACTTCATGCGCAATAGTGCAGGACACCTGCATTATTACGCATGGCAGTTGCGCAAGACGCGGTGTTCTTCATTTGCCTCATTCGCCCAAGCGGATGAGATGATGAACACCGAACCATGCGACCTGAAAGAGATGGGCTACTCGTTAGAAGACCGAAGCGCACGCAGAAGGCATGATAAAAATGACGCCATGGCGTTATACAGGACGTGAAAAACGACAGGACATGCGCCATCTTTCACGCCCCGTCTTTCCAGCCCTAAGGCGTCATTTATTGCAAACAACCAACTAGCCCGAAATTCTGTACTCCTTAAAGAATGATGGGCGCTCACCTAGGACACTGGTCCAGAGGTCTTGGATCAGGTCAGTGACCGACCAAGGTAGCAACCATGCGTGTCTGGGCGAGAAAATAAATGAGAGGCAAAGTTATTGAAAAGACGTAGACTGTAATACACCGACAGTAATCTATTTACAGTAGTCATTTTCTGATTAATTATTACTACTATTATTATCGTCATCTATTTTCCATCAATATTAGGGTTGATGGATGGCGCGAGACTAAAAGCGAGGAACGCTTGATTAAGGTATTGCACCTTTTACAAGTTGCAGCAGCAGGGAATATGCCATTTGCGACCGTATAGGTACGAAAAAAAGGAAGACTTAACTAGGTTTAATTGGGCAATTAATATTTCTTGGGGTTTTACATCCCAAAACCATGATACGAGTACAAGAGACTGTAGTGGAGAGCTCCGCAAATTTTGACCACCTGGGGTTCCCTAACGTTCACCTAAAGATTTAATTAGATTACTAGATTTGAGGTTATAGAGGCGACTAGATTTAGCACAAATTATTGATTACAAGAAGAAACGCGGCAGACAAGGACGAATGTACGAGTCTACAAAAAAGCAAAAGAAAAAAAGAAACCAACCTGGTCGATGATGACGTGCGGATTGAAGTCGACGCTGGTTCTGAAATGTTACAGGCTGACGAGATCACTCCGGATGCCGCATTGCATCCGCGCAAAACCACATTCCGCGTCAAGAAACAAACTGGCACAAAATGGCGGCCTGGAGCGCCATGACGTACCACATGGGTCTTACCCCCACGACGGAAACTCCTAACAGCTACCTGCCTGCCTAGTGTTCGCTAAACCTGAAGCTATTACGCGCACTTCCGTCGTGCGAGAAGACCCCTACCCTCGCCAGCTTGGTTAGCAGGCTCACCTCCCATTTTGTTCGATGCCGATGTTGAAGCTAGAAGTAACGATGATCCTTGTGGTCCCCAATGAATTGCAGTTGATGAAACTACTCGACGACGGCCTCCTCGCCTGCAGTTGCTAGACCCGACAGCATGAAGAGTTTCCAGAGCTGCAACGACATTAGAGACAGTGGTCACTTATGATGTAAAACGAGTTAAATTCCAAAGTTTTATTAATTAAATTCATGATATGATTACAGGACACGTTGTAGTGGGCGCCTAACTTGTTGATCTAATTTTGTTTTCTTTAGAAGGTAAAACAAGTATTTACCTGCTGCGTGCGTCAACACACCCAGTATTTAAAGATAACACAACTGCAGTTCGTGTCGCCTTGTTTTCTTCTGTGCTCATGTTTTCAGGCTCACCAATTTTCAGGATGAATTCCTACCAACTGGCTCAACTTTCAGTTGTACTAGCCAGTTACGTGTCACAAAAAGCAACAACGTCTTAATGAATATTGCCAAAACATTGGCAGTGAAATTTACTACAAGTTAGAGCCAGTCATCCCTACCAAATCAAACTCTTAGTAAAGTTCCTTGAAAGTAATAACTAGGTAACAATAAACTTGTCGCCAACGAAGCTGCCGGCTTACGATTTAGTTGGCAATTTGTTATCTAATTTTGAGCGTACCAACAAAACAGTACGGTTATTAACAGTGTACCAATTACCCAAAAATAGGAGAATGCCCATGTGGTTCAGATGCGCTGTTTCCACTGCCATAGGAAGTCGGTTCTATGAGAAGAACTATGAGAAGTTGATAAGAGCATAGGATAAAATTTAAAACTAATACAGCAATTCATAAAATTCCCATTAATTAAATGTGAACAGGCCAATAATCTAATTGTTTGCTGCAACATTTGCAGCCTCGTTACGATGGCTGCTAATGAGTAAACTGCAACTAACTAAAGTCATGTTTGCACTGATTTGCTTTACTCAGAGTGTTGTGGTTACAACATGGCCACGATATAGAAAAAGAACAAAAACAGGCCTAGAAAAATTGTACCAATTTCCGCGGGGCGCTCTGGGATTGCTTGAAAAAAATCACAGCATATCCACAGAGTGAATGATGATGAGTGGGCGAAGCTGCGGAGGTTCATCGGTAAACCGTGAATCTTCCGTGAATTCTGCCCAGTACATCATCACCGACGTGAGATCGGGCGCGTTTATACTAAAGGTTCGATGAGTTATGACGACTTGCAGCTCACTTTAATTTTACATGTACGCTGTGAATTTTCATTGTTTAGAAAACCATTGCTTTAGAAAACATCTGGCGTCTTTCGTTAAGCAGCTGGCGTCTTTTCGTTTTGCTTTAGAAACATCTGGCGTTCTTTCATTTTGGTTTTAGAAAACATCTGGCTCTTTCGTTGGTTTATTTCATCAATCAACGGCGTTTTGAACAAAATTTTTATTGTTTAATCAAGCACAGGAAAAATCTCACCAGCCACTACCTTGGAGGTAAACAATGGCTGCTAATGGGAATGAGAGACAGAAGAAGTCGGCTTTTAGCTAACACTTACACTTCTAACGTTGCCTACTGGAACATGCCAATGGCTGCTAATGGGGAATGAGAGACAGAAGAATTCGGCTTTTAGTTAACGCGCACGCTGCGAATGTTTTATTGTTCAACAACGCACAGGAAAAATCTCCCACCGGCACCACCTTGGAGGTCAAGATCTGGTACTAGCGTTACGACTGGTTACACACTACGACAACTACGAGGGACGAACGGGTGCCGCTTTAAGGAGCTTCGCCCCTAAAAGGTCTATTGGGTAGCCGAAGCCATACAAGAGGGAGCGAAAGCATGACTGCGTATATCTGATGATAAGCAAAGGAAGGTAAGTTAATAGTGGGTTAATTCGCGAAAGTAAATTATATCATTAATAGGAAGTGAGCGCTGGGTTAATAAGGCTAATCAGTTGAAAATAATAAGTGGTAATTAAAGTAGTTAGGTTTATTGGTGAAGGTAGAAAACCCAGGGCACTGCGCCGACCAATGTAAATATTTATTAATCTTTTAATTGTTGTGGTATAACGTCCCAAAACCACGATATCATTATGAGGGACGCCGTAGTGGAGGGCCCCGAAAATTTCTATCACTCGGGTTTCTTTAAATGCACCTAAATCGAAGTACGCGGGCCTCAAGAATTTTCGCCTCCATCGGAAATGCGGCCCCCGCGGCCGGGATTCGATCCCGCGCCTTTCGGGGTAGCATTCGTGTACCATAACCACTAGACCACCGTGGCGGGTATAAAAATTTAATATATACACTCACATAAGGACGTTTCGGCTCCCACACGGGAGCCTTGTTAACAAGTAAAATGAAAGATTAATAGCGAACGTTAACTAGTGGACTTTGGTCGTCGATACAAAGTGCACGGTAATATAGCCACACCAAATGGCTTTTGCCTACGAGCCGCCGTAGCCGAATGCTTAAGGGATCCTGTGAGATTTATTTTATCTTACTTTTTTTTGTACAGCTCTTAGAGTCACACTGTATCCTCATTTTTGATGATTTGGTAGCGCAACGCTAACACAGACGAAGGAAAAACGTACAAGGGCAGTGTTCGCAACCGAATAATCAAAATGGAACCATGCAACTGGACTAAATGTCTACGCTTCTACACTGCTTTCTAATATACGCAGCTGGCTTGTACCGAACAATCGTTTTCCTCCTAATTACGCGGGCGTTAAAGTGATTAAAAGAAAACCGGTACCTCCATGCGTACACAGAAACACATCAGCACGATACTTGACACGAGTAAACTATGGAATTTTATGTGCCAAGTCTATTATATGATTATGAGGCACACGCTCGGCTGGTGATGGAAAGGAGAAGGGGAGAGGGTGAAGCATGGCAGATCCATGCAGAGTATAGTATAGCAAGAGATCGGTAAAGGAAGTGCGGCTGAGGAGGATGAAAGAGAGAAGGGTTCGGCCATTAACTCTGTTGTTTCTTCAGTCTTCGCATGGCTAGTGTGGAACTGCCCCATTTTATAAATTTTTTCCGGGGGGGGGGGGGGTATTTTCGTGCTTCGTGGTCCTTAGCCAAAATTTTTAAATTTTGCGTCTGTACGCATACACGCACACATACGAACACATTAATGAACTTACAAAAGGGGGTTTAATGACTTTTAAAAAGTAATTTGAGTGTTCCGGGTCATTGTTCACGGCCGTACATAAAATTCATACATGCACTCAGATAGTGCAGCACAGATTCAATTCCGCTAACAAAACAAAGGCAAGTAATTAATGATATACGGAATAAAGTTAGGTGGAATGGCTAGACAGCAGGACTGTGATTCCGAATTCTGTGGAAACAGTTCGCGAAAAAAAAAAATTGGCCGCGTATCTGCGTGCTTCGCTGCAAATGTCGTCTAAAGACGATAGAAGAGGCGCTGCGTGAGATATGGACGTCATCTGGCAATACGCCGGGAAACATGAGTGCTGTGTTGCGGGCTGGTAGTCCCGGCGCAGCAGCAGGCGAAGACCGGCTGTGACCAACGCGACCGGCGGGAACGCCAGCCAACCCGAACACGCGGTTTGGCACAAAGCGCTGAAGCAGAAGAAACTTCCGCACTCAAAGAGTACTCTCCACACACTCTTTTATTTACACGTCTCCTGACTAAAACAGGAATATCAGAGCGGCGCCCCATGGCATTCGTACAGTGCAATACAGAACCGAAACCGAAACACAACAATGAGCTCGTGCAGAGGGCACGGAGGAAGTAAAGTTTAACGCGCAGTCGCATTTTCAGCGCAGCTTAAGAAACTAGGGTCTTTAGAATTACGTATGTATGCATTGTCTATTAGAGGAACACACCACCTAATACTTACCTAATGATGTTGAGCCTCAGATATGCGTAATGTTCGTTTTTGGTCGACAATGTACACAAGTATGAACCTAGTCAGCCGTTCAAGATGGCTGGCCCTTGGGCAAGTGGTTCAACTTTGGCCGAGTGGTTGAATCGAGGGACGTGCCGACAAACAGAAAGACAGACCAAAATTTCTCCGTTTAGGTATCCCAAGAAAGACTATCGTCTTTAAAAATTGGAACACATTTCTGTGCACAAACACGCTTAACGTTGGGTCCGTGTTTATGACGAAACGACCTAGTTGAGAGTAAGGATATCACGAATGCCTAATTTCGAAAAATAAATTGAATGGAAGAATTTTAGCCTGGCAGCCTCGCAACACTCCGACCAACGTTCCATATTTTCGAATTAGAGGATAGGTCACGGAATCTAGGTATTTACAGTAAATATATGCAAACGGAGCCGATAGTCTCCGCACTTAAATTTTATCGACATCGGTTGCTGGGTGCGGACTCCAAGGGGAGGAAGAGGAGGCGAGGATGAGTTGCCAGCCTCGCGTGTCACTGGTGGAGGACGATACAAATAATGAAGTCTTTTCCTACCGTCTACAAAGGTAGGGGCCATGTCCCGTCTCCCTAGATGTCGCCGTCAGCGAAGCTGTGCAAAGGTGGCAATAAGTTCGGCCATACGACTGGTGGTGCCCCGAGGACCTCAGGAACGTAGGCATTAGAACCTGTCCGCAGGAGCCAGCTCCATGTCTGTCACGTGTAGCGATGGACTCTGGGAAGCTGTAACGACAAGTGACGGAGTTGTTAAGCACATGTAAACACAGGCACAGTAAGAGTTCTGTGAACGCGGCACTTACCAACAGATTTTCACGAGTAGCGGCAATGCGCAGTCTCCCTTGAGGACGCCATTCAGCTAAGCAGTGCGAAGGTGGCAGTAAGTTCGGTCATGTGACGTGTGATGCCCAGGGGACCTCGGGAACGTAGGCATTAGAACCAGTCTGCAGGAGCCAGCTCGATGTCCTTGTCACGGGTAGCAGTGGAAGACAGATGCGGAAAAGCTGCAAGGACACACGACGGAATCGTTAAGCGCATGTAAACACAGCTGCAGTAAGTTTTGCGTGCGTGATATTTACCATGAGTAATGCATGGCGCTTATTTAAGTCCCTCCTACTGACAGGAGCATCGGCGGTTCAATGTGGAAGTGCTGCCGACACGGCCACAGGACAGGCGGTGTTCAACGCCAGCTCCATCGTGGACTCGAGCTGGACAGCCTTCGATATGCACAGCTCGTTCAGGAACGGGATTTCTGCCGGCCCTGGCGTATCTGAATAGGTGCGAAAGCCGCTTGTCAAAAAATGGAAATGAAAAGTACGCGCTTACACACCATGTCCAAAATAATCTGCGGCGCTCCATGAGCTCCTCCTGGAATGTCGGCGCGACTCGAAGAAAACCCTGAAAGTAAACCTCAACTGCATGGTAAGCATAGCACCGGGAATAAGTGGGATCGTGAGAAACAAAGCGACCAGAAAAAGCAGCAATAACTGCAGCAATGAAACCGCGCTGTTAGGCGAACAGCACGTTCTACAGCACGGTTAATCAAAAGCTGGCGAGGCAATTCCGAATGCCGTTTGCTTCCGCGAAACCACATTTCGCTCGAGCGCATTATCGCGCGCGGGCTACTCGACACAAAATAATGGTCGCGTCGCAAAAGACATTCGGAACGGGTTCAATGTCCCCGACGAAATCGAAAGAGGACACCTGTCATATCCTGCCTATCGTGTTCGCTAAGGCTGAAAGTATGCGCACCCCCCACCCGTACACCGTCCTCTTCGATTCCGTCAAGGAGAAGACCCGATATGGCTGCAACAGCCGGCCACCTAAACTGGGGGCTCTGATTAGACACCAAAACTAACTGCAACCTCGCCATTCTGGAGTAACCCTGTCATCTCATTTGCAACGTTGGGATGATACTCGCCACAACAATGGATTCATGTGCTGGTGCTCTGATGACTGGCGTTGTCACACGTCGATGTATGGCAGCCCACAGGTACAGTGGTCAACTCTCATATCTATAACGACGGAGCGTCGTGCTCCGAACTGCACGAGCGACATCTACAGTTGAAAACGGGGCACCTCTGAGCATGCGCAGCCCCACTGATGCGCTTACCTCCCATTTTCGATCGTTGGTTATCACCGCGAATGCAACAACTGCTTTGGCCGTTGGAAGCGCTGTCAACAGTTTATCACAAAAACAAAAAAGAAAAAACCGAAAAAAAAGGAAACGAAGCGAAGCGAACCGTTGTCAGCGCGCGATGAAAGCTATGCTGCGTGTTGATTTGAAGTTTGCGGTCACATTGTCCCAGCAGCAGATTTGCGTCCACTTATAAGTTTTCTGCGGTTTTTCGCGTCAGGCTGCTTGCTCGTAAGCTGACGCTTGAAAGCTCCGTAGAACTTCACCATGGCCCCGCGCTTGACACCAGATGAAAGAAGAGTCATCACGGTAATCCCTCCGTCAGAGAATTCAGAGCTTACAGCTGTCTGGTGGAGCTGCAACGCGCTATTAGTTTGTGTATGTGCAACCATTTGCAGTCCCAGCTAATAAACTACGACAAGGTTTCTGCAGCGGCTAAGTTGCCGCTTACTCAAACTTAAACTGTCAGCAATGAATGTCCACTCACGAAACGCACAAGGAAATAAAACCGCATGCATGGCTTCATATTACATATGACACCTTTACTGATATGCATACATGAGTTAATTTGAATAAATATCCGAAGTCAAGGATATCCACATAGCGTTTTTCTGTATGCGCAATCCAAACCTACAATTAGTCGCAATCAACGGACCGTTGGTTAGTGATGGTTAATAACAGGTTGATGAAATTCAATTATAGGACACTGCAATAAATGCATTGAGCTATGAAAAATTCACAGAGCGATGCGCAATATCCATTGTCCGGCGCATTGTCGGTATGATATATAATACTGCGAACCGAGAATAAGTGCGCAGTATAAAACACGCCGATCCGGTGATTGCACTCTCTCTCTCTCTCTCTTTTTTAGGCGCTATAGGTTGACAGCGCTTCTGACGGCGAAATCAGTTGTCGCGGCCGCGGCGATAACAAGGACGGAAATTACATGGCGAGCGCATCAGCGACACTGCGCATGCTCTGATGTGGCCCCTTTCAAGCTGTAGATGTCGCTCATGCAGTTCCGAGCACGACGCTCCGGCGTTATAGACATGAGAGTTGACCACTGTACAAGGCATCTGAAACGTTCAACAAACACTTTTTAGAAATACGAACGTAGGAACAACTGGTATACTCACCGTGACTAGGTTCGCACGTGTGCGCGGGCCGTGTTCCAGGAACTCTATCAAAGCGAGCGGCGCGTTCAACCAAGTGTGCGAGGTAATGGGCAAACAGACTTCCCGCACACGCACATGAAGTGCAACAAGGTTGACGGCCACTCACATTGGCTGCAGCAGGAAGCGCTGACCTGCAGCCCGAAGAAGTTCAGCAGCACTAGCAAAGCTATCGAGCTAACGAGGCAATTCCGCATGCCGTTTGCTTCCCCGAAACCACATTTCGCTTAACAAAAAACCACACTTCACTTGAACTCTTATCGCGCGCGAAGTACCTAATCACGAAATAGTGGTCGAGGTCGCAACGTCAGTCGAAACAGGCGAATGTCCCTGACGAAATCGAAAGAGGACGGCTATCAAGCTATCCTGCCTAGTGTCAGCTACCTGCCTAACCGTAAGCTATGCCTGAAGCTATATGCATCGCCACACCAGCGACGCCAGGGGCGTAGGTAGAAATATTTTTCGGGGGAGGGGGGGTGGGGGGAGAGGGGAGCACCTCCTTGATCTGAAGCGCGGGCCAGACAGGCAGATGTGGTAGAGTGACCTTTCGTGCTTTGTGCCATAGCAAAAAAAAAATTTGGGGGGGGGGGGGGGGAGGGGTAGGAACGGGCCCGGTGTGCCACCTCCTGGCTACGCCACTGAGCGACGCGCTCCGTCCTCTCAAATTCCGTCACGGCGAACACCCGATACGTGGTCGCAACATGCCCAGAAAAGATTCGGGCTTAATTTTACGACGCAATTAACCTCACGTAACTTTTTGCGAGCGTAACCAAGACGCCTGGCGCGTACCAATTCGAGAAACTCAACTGACAGTATCTAAGCTGCGAACCACCCTCGCGAGCTCGGGGACTCCCTATCTTACTTGTGGACCGATGACCAAGCACTCCGGGAAGAAGGGTGGTTCCACTGGTCCTCGGAGAAATGCCCCCCATGAGTCGAAGTTCTTTGACCAGGCGACACCGACGGTTGGTGAACGCGCACAACGAAAAATGAGTCCACGGCAGGCATGACTTGCAACTTGTAAGTTCACTTCTCCGGCTTCCCCGGAGGGAGCCATTAGCGTTAGGCCTACTATGGTAACGTCGTGCATTTGCCGAGGTTTGAAGTATTCGCAAAGAGTCACATGTATTCCAGAAGCTCGCTTGGAGGGCGAGAATTGTCGTGCGGGAGCAACTTCAGAGTCGAAATAAATGTCCGCGGCAAGTTGACAGTCACTCTTGCACATGTCGAGCAGCGAGCAGTCTCTGGTAGCAAGCGAAACGCACGGTCTGCGGCGGTGTCAGAAGGCTTGTCAGGCACGAAGTTTTTCTAAACGTTCCTCACATTTTCAGTGTACGGAGGTTGAAACCAGTTCTTTCTGAGTCCGTGTAGAAGACGCACGGTAACACGAGCGCGACGTCGTCAAGCGCAACCTGTCAGTACGTGAGTACAACAGCAATGCGACGCAGAGCTCAGCAGACAGACAAAGCAACCACCGCGGTCGAAGGAAGAAAGCAAAATGGGGATCCAACACCACGGAAAGACGCCCCCGGACGACGAAAATCAAGATCACATGATGCTTGGCTCAACGGTCGAAATGCCTGCGCATTGGTCGATCTTGTCATTACGTCATTGTCGCAATGCGTCAAGACGCCGTTGTTATCACAGCTATCAGCGCGACTGGCAATGTAGAAAACAAAATCTCAACAAAAAAAAAAAGGCGCGTCAGCATGGTCCAGTCGGACAAGGAATGTTCTAGAAGCTGCTCCCGTGTTCTATGACAGCAACTGCGTAGTTAGCGCTGCCGCCCTCGTTTTAGCAGAGTCATTCAATTCTCTTTATGGTCACGAAACTGCACCGTCACGCTATGCGCGAGCTTCATACGCTGCTCGAAAATGCCACAACGCGCCGCCGCTGCCCCACAGAGGCGATCGTCTGCGCCGTCCGCGTAATGAAATGCTCGCGCAGTGCGAGACGAGCTGCTGGATATGACATGTTTGAGTTAGCGGAAACGTTGTCTCCGGACTAGGATGCCTAGCATATGTTGCGTGCCACTGTGTCGTTCCGGCTACAAGGGAACCAAAAGGGTGTCGTTGTTTTCTTTACCATTAAACAAGCAGCAGCGCGAGAAATGCAAGCGCGCCATACCGCGGCATGAAAGTGGCGATATTAACTTTGAGTCGAAGTATACACGTGTGTGTGCGAACCATTTCGACGTCTCGGACATTGTCACTACGTATGACTTTAACATCAACGCCGACTCCGTGTCCCTGAAATCCGACAAACCAACGCTGAAGGCTGACGCCGTTCCAAGAATTTTTGAAGGACTTCCTTCGTATCTCACGAAGCGCAAACCTCGATCTCGCTCATCGACAGTGCGACCGCCATGCAAACGACAGCGTGAGTCGTCGTGTGAAGAGCTCCGAGCATCGCCGACGCCCTCTTTAGACATCACCGTATAGCCACACGAATGGGCGTGTAACAGCTCGTATTTCTGCCTATGTTTACAACTGGAACCGCTGGCACTTTGCTGCGAATGCACGGCGTTTAACTTGACGGAAATGTTAAAAGGCTGTACCTATCGTCACAGGCGTGCGCAGGATTACCCTTCAAGGAGGGGGGGGTCGTCGCAGCGCCCCCCCCCCCCAATTATGTCAATGTATGGCGCTGGCATTGTCCCCCCCTCCCTATTATGTCAATATGTGGGGCTGACTTTGCGCCCCCCTCATAGGTGAATAGGGGGGGGGGGGGCGCCCCCACCCCCCCCCCCCCCGTGCGCACGCCTATGCCTACCTTAGTGTTGAGACGAAAGGAGCTTGCGATGCCGCGGCGGCCGCATTTCGATAGGGGCGAAATGCAACAGCTCCAGTGCGCTGAGAATTAGGTACATGTAAAAGGACCCTGGGTTGCAAAAATCATTCGGAAGTCCCCCGCTACGGTGTTCGTAATTATATCTTGGCAATAGTTCGTTAATCCCCGAATTTTTATATTTTTTCGGCTGATACCACCACGAGCTGCATGTCTTGAGCTGTTGCGACCGTTGCGGAAGGTTAGAAAGCTAAAACACCGAGGCTGTCCGACACACAACCCCAGCGATAGCAGCGTTCGCATCGCCTCTCAAGCACAGCTGCGCCTCTGGCGGCGGCCACTGGCTCCATATGAAACTGACGCGGCAGTTTCGTGACCATAAGCAGCATTGAATGACCCTGGTTTTAGCAAAAAAATCCGCAAAAGCGCTACATTAACGCGTGATTTTAAAAATGGAATCTGGCCGTTACCTTTATTTTCGGTACTTGCGTGCAAAAAGTCTGCTTAAAAAGTTACGCTTCTTACAGTGTTCAGTTCTTCCAGTGCAGTAGTTTAGCGAGACCAATTCAATACGCTAGTGAAATACACCAGCATTTTAGTTTAATTCCTTCATCCATTGAACACGTTAGGTGGGTTATACGTATGCGAACATGTCCTTGTAAATAATCCATATTGAAAACTTGACAACGCAAACAAACGAGACACAGAAGGAGCAGGACAAAATCTTGTGTCCTGCTCCTTATGCGTCTCATTTATCCTCGCTGCCTAGTTTTCATAATGAATCTATACCAACTAGCCCGGCTATCTACCCTTCTGCGGTAATAACAATACCTGGGGTTTTACGTGCGAAAACCACGATATGATTATGAGGAAAGCCGAAGTGCACGGCTCCGGAAATTTCGACCATCCGGTGTTCCTTTAACCTGCACTGACACCACACAGTACACGGGCCTCTAGCATTTCGCCGCCATCGAAATGCGGCCGCCGCGGCCGGGACTCGATCCCGTGACATTCGGGTCGGCGGTCAAGTATTTGCTAATTCATAGAAATTACGAGGAAGCACCCGAAATGAGCGAAATGAAAGGGTTGTCAGTAGGCCGTCGTATTGCCCGTTACTTGTCTTCGCCGACTCGCTTCTTCACTTTTTAAAAGCAAAGCCGTTTAAACCGGGTGTAAAAACTTTGGTGTGCACAAAAAACTATCATCATCATGAACAGGGTATGAGCCGCAGAAATTGGGCAAGTCCCACTACTCACCGCTACGAACCACTGGATTAACCCAGTGATTCAGCTTCGCTGAAGCATCTGTACGGAGTGCTTCAGCGGTACGTGCTACAACAAGAGAATAGGGAACGGAAAAGGCAACGGCGGCTGCGAGAATACCCCGAAGCGTTGGAAGCCCTACGCGAACGACGACATGCCCGTAGATCTATGGGAGGTGCGAACGCTCGGTTTCAGCGCGAGTTTCTGTCTCTGGAGTTTGGACATCCGTGCCGTGTCTGTGACTGTCCGTGGTTTAACTCGAACGTCTCTGCGCTGCGAAGCAACCTAGAAGCAACCTAGAGACAACCTAGTTGAAGCCTAGCAACAACCTAGAAGCAACCATAGTAGACTTCAGAATCATCCAGCTTCGCTTTTACAAGAATTGCGTGAGTTAGTGTAAGCTTCGCAATCTTTTTTTTTTTCTTTCAAGGAACCATAGATAAACCGAGCGCGTCATCTTGTCAACGTTTAACGTGTAATTTCTCGCTGGCGCTCTTCTGACTGTCACATCGCTTGCTCTGACTGCGCTGTCCTCATGCGAATGGAACGACCTGAGCAAAGGCACGTTGCTGGAGCTATTCTCGGAGGCCACTTCATGACACTAACGAGCGCCGACAGTGAGTGCTTCGGTAGTTTCAGCTTTTTTCGGTGCAGTGGGAACGGAACGCCTTCCCGCGTTCACGGCTCAAGCTACGAACGCTGCCTCTCGCGTTCCTGAAGCGCTGTTTGGTACATACATGAGGAGGTACTCTGTGCGCGAGTACCTCACGCGCGAGTATCTACCAAGTATCTCCTATTCTTCCTTTCGAAGCACTTGCCTTACGTATGACGACTTTATGAGCAAACAACGATCCGCTCGTCAATGGCGATTGCGAACGAAGTTAACATCCGAAAAGTATACCTCAACAGCTCAACATGTAAGATCTCTCAGGGTTGTCGAAACATCTAAGAAATATAACGGTTCGCTTGTAAAAAAAAAAGACAAAAGTATTAGAAAGGAAGCATGGTCTGCACAAAGCAATAAGCGATAAAGTGAAATAAGAACAACCGAAATCGCCGTAAAAGTCAGACCACATAAAAGTGTTCAGACTACGTCTCTATATACATGTTGTAAAGAGATATATGGAACTGTCTCCATTGCTTTCGATTCCAGGTTATTGCAGAATGTGTGCGGTCTCCTCACTGACGAATACTGCACCGTCCTCCACAGCGAAATAAGTGTACTTGGGACGTAAAATTGAGGAGTTATTGTTACCACTCCGAGTCTAAGAGATACAGTTTAGAAAGTTGCAATGAATTTTTTTGTTTTGTGCAGTGGCAAGTTCTGTGCTTCTCGTTCTTAACATCTGAGTCCCCGAGACAAATGTCTGCTTTTTCAATACACCGCTGTTTAATTTTCCCTTTCACATACAGCATATGTCATTCAAGTAGGGATAGTGGTTGTCTCCGAAAAGTTTTATTCTAATTGCATTATTATGCATTATTAAGGGAAATTACCGTAGCCCCCTCACTTTTCCCTGCTAGCTTCCACTAGCTATAGTTTTCATTTCAGCTGCATTCAAGCACTCACTTTAGCCTCTTATGATTACAGTCTTGGCATTAAACCTAGCTGCCCGTATCGATCAGCACATGTATTTAAAATGATGCGGTGGCTAAAATAATAATTAACATTAAAGCCAACAACGCCGTAACCCAGTCATCACAATTCGGTAAATGACAGCGACTGACACTTCTTCAAAAGCTCGTTTTGCTTATAGTACTCAAGAAAACTCACGCATAAAAAGCATCGCACCTCCTACAAAATCTTGCCCACCATAGTCCAGGAGTCATTTCCGCAGAGCCAAAAGTACCTTCAGTTCCGAAGAAAAAGCTTCGCGTGAAATGTTTCTCAAGAAATTCAACGTAACCAAAACAAACGTTCCAAACTCGGAGCCCTTTTCTTTACAGGATAGAAAAAAAAGGAGAAAGCTTTCAAAGCTAGACTACCTTGCTGCATGTAAACCTGCGCGAAATGTGACGACATCGAAATAAAGTAATCCATCTTCAGTACGATGTGTCGTAAATTATAAAGAGCCTCCACCTATAGGCTCTATTCGGGACTCCAACAGCTACTGCATCTCGAGGCAAAAGAAGAGCCCCCGTTTCGGAAGACCTCAAACGCAGGTGCGCTGTTGCTGAAATCTCTGTCCCACGTAATACCACTCTGAAGGCATTCTCGGCTCTCGCGTTGTACGCGCTTGATGTCTGTGGCAAACGGAACGACACTGCGCATTCCTTGTATGTGGTGCTCAATATACAACTCTTTTATCGCTGGCTTTGTTGTGCGAACCTGTTCCCGCGGATAACCTTTACGAAGAAACAAGAGGAATTACGTTGTCAACTCGACTTCAAGCCGGCTCAGTATCTAAGATGGCCGTGATGGGAAGCGAAGAGAAAAAAATAAAAAATAGCGACAAACAAAAAAGTGCCTGTTTTGTGCGACGTTTCTTCTGCTTTCGCTCCTGTCTTTGATATAATTGGTTTTCATCTATTTTTTAACCTCGCTGTCGTGAAGCTTATCGTTAGTTTCGGCACGCAAACCCCCAGAAATTGTCATTATTAAATTGTTTGAGTTTGTTCTCTCTGTTCCGTACATTATCTTATTGAGCTGTCCGTTCTCCTTCATAGCTTCCATCGTATATTTGGGCTGTATTTGTTATCAGCTTGCCTTAAAGGGGCCCTGCAACCCTTTCCCAAGTAACCTTCGAACGGCTTCAGTAAAGGAGTTTGTTGCGTCTCGATTCAAATGCCGCAAAAATGCTTAGAATCCGGCAAGCACGAGCGGAGTTACAAGGGTTTGTAGCACGCTGCAGCGCTTTCTCTCTTCTTTCGTCCCGACGAGCGCACTGGAAGTTAAGGAGGGAGGGGAGGCACGGGGAAAAGAAGTTACGTCACGCGCGCGTCATGACCTTGAGCACTTCCTTTTTTTTTTTTTTGCTTCGAACGCGCGGCTTATTTTCAATGGAATCACGAGCGAGAACGCGGGCACGTCACGCTATCTCGCGGTGGCCGCCGTAACTATGCAGCACACGATGCTCAAACGTCCACTCGAATGATTTTGCGAAAATGGCAAGTTATATTTACTCACGCTGTAAAGCAGCTGCAATAACGACTTATGCTGTATGAAGGAAAATACGGAACAATGAAACACCAATATAAGAAGAAGCTGGCTCGAAGTAGCTTGAAGCTCCCTTTTTGCACTAACCTCTCTCTGCTTATCTTCGAGGGACAAGTTCACCTATAAATAGGCGTTAAACGAATCGCAAAATTATTTCACGCTTAGTGCTCTTCTATTTCAGTCGACGCCGTGCGCAAACTTGACATAAGGGTGCTTCTTTCGTACGCTGTTGAAGCATTTGTCTTACTGAGCCACATTTGCTTCGCGCACACCTTCAAATAAAAACGCACAGTTCAAGATAGCGGCGTGAAATTACTTTTCTAGAAGCAATAAAACTTGGTCGGCGTGCATGACCGCCCACGCACGAATCCAGCGCTGATAGCGTCCAAACGAACTATACACACCGTCTTTACTCGGCGATGAGAGCAAGAAACCTCATTTCCCAATTTTAACGCGATAGCGTTAGAGAGCTCGTGTCGCAGAAATTCCGTCGTCGGTGTAGGGCCCGCGGGGACCGTTGGTTGTGAGCGAAAAATCATCCGTGAGCGAAAAATCGAGAAAGGAAATGGACAACTATGTCCATCTAGCGGAAAACATATCAAGCCAATGCCGCCTTTTCCAGAGGAGGCGTTAATCAAGCAAACAGCGAAGGATGGATGGATGGATGGATGCTATGAGCGTCCCCTTTATAACGGGGCGGTGACATGTCTGCCACCAGGCTCGAAAAAAAAAAAAAAAAAAAAAGCTTCCTTGTTTTATGTTGGCCTAATACCTTATCTACCTTGATTAAATCTATGTTATTATACCAAAAAATATAAATTCACGGTCCATCTCTCTGCCTCTTAAGGCAGAATGACCTTATTTTCCCCCCATTATTTATTTTTGTTCTTTATCTCTACTTTTCTGCCACCAATACTCTAACCGTCTCTTACTTATTTCTATCGCGGACGTGTTCAGCTTTCCATTGTTGTCCCTAAAACCCAAGGCTTCATGTAGACTCGTGCCCACACGTATACCTGGGTGAATATCGCCACATTCAATCAGTACATGTTCCATCGTTTCCTTAGTTCCCCCGCAGCATGTACATTGTTCTTCTTCGTTACTAAATCTCGCTTTATAACTACGCGTTCTAAGGCAGCCCGACCTTGCTTCAAACAGTAAAGCGCTTCCCCTTGAATTATCATAAAACCTTTCCCTCCTTATTTCGTTTTTTCCTTTTCGGTAGTTACTCAGAGCCGGCTTCTTTTCCATCGCTGTCATCCAATAAGTCCTCTCCGCCTCTCTGACCTTCCGCTTAATGCTCCTTGTTGCCATATCGCCCGCACTGCCAGCCGTATATTTACTGGTGAGCCTCCTAGTTCTTTTTCTCCACTGCGTGTGAACGCTTTTTCTATACAAATACCTGAAACCTTCTCTGCCCATCTACTCTCCTTCATTTTCCTCAGCCTCTCTTCGAATCTCATTTTGCTCTGCGCTTCCCTCACTTCAAAGCCTGTCCATCCCATATCACCCTTTACCGCCTCATTTGTCGTCTTCCCGTGAGCGCCCAACGCCAGGCGGCCCACCGTCCTTTGATTTACATCCATTCCTGATTGCACCTCTGACTTCATGCACACCACTGAGTTCCCAAATGTAAGCCCCGGAACCATCACACCCTTCCACAGCCCTCGAAGCACCTCGTACCTATTGTATCCCCATAAAGCTCTGTGCTTCATAATTGCAGCATTCCTCTTTCCCTTTGCTACCGATGCTTTCTCTTGTACCTCCATATATCTATCCCCCTCATTTACCCATACTCCGAGGTACTTGTACTCGCTTACCCTCGGTATTTTTTGGCCCTGTATTAATACCGTATGGTCTCCGTGATCATTGAATACCATCAATCCACATTTTGTTGCACTAAATCCTAGTCCTAGAGCCTCACACTCCCTTCCGCATATATCTGCCAGTCGCTGTATATCATAGATAATACATAGGTATATCTAGATAATGTGCTGCCATCTGTGAGGCATTGTGAGACTCTTCATGGCCTCCGAGATGCCAAGCGCGCGGCGTGCATCTTGGAGGCCATGCGACTCTTGCTTTAGATAAAAAACCTGTATGTACCATTCTCGCGCGCGCGCGTGTGTGTGTCTGTGTGCGTGTGTGTGTAACAATACACATTAATAAGTATGCACTTAGTGGTTGAAGTGCGCACCAGGGGCCGGATTTCGCTATCGCGTTCAACTCTTAAAGGCGAAGCTTAAGGGTCCCCCAATTTTTTTCGTTCTCTTCAAAATCTGCGCACATTGCTTCTTCTACGTGTTATTCTACGGATTGATGCCTAAACGTTCTTGAAACAGGGCCTTTTTCCACACCCGCTCGTTAATTACAATCGACTGGAAATAATATCGAACACATCTAGTCTAGCGCGAACGGACACGCTTTTATGGGCGGTCCGATCAATTTAGACTTTTTCGCCACCACCTTGGATCACTTTTTCAAGAGAAAGGTAAAGACAACATCTGAAGATCGGCCGAGAAGTCTCAGAAAGCGCTCAACAGGAACGCGAAGAGCAATGCCTCGTGACATTGCGTTTCATCCTGTGCATCAGTGAGCAATGCTGCGTTGGTGCGCTTCAGCAAGCTTGTGAACTCGTTTTTATAGTGGCTTATTTGGAGTAGAAATGCACCTTTCATCTTCATTTTTCTGCTTTTAAGGTGGGGTGAGACTTCGTTTGGTCAAAAAATCGATTTTGACATTTAGCAATCAACTGATAGAGATTTTTTTTATCTTTCAGAAAATTTATCACACTCGCGGTATCAAAAATAATTTTGGTCATTTTTCTTCAACAAGTCGACAGGAAATGTGCGTGTACTTTTTCGTGGTCTCTGCGTTTTTCTCAAAGCAACATTTTGGGGGTTTGTGTACCTTTTTCTCGGGAACAACAGGTCACGTGCAAACACAAATTGACGTATGTGTTAATTAGTGGCATTTACACAACTGGAACTAAGATCAGATGCCTAGGTGCATTTGTATTCTTAGCATAATAAACACTATTCATAAATGGCCATTTTCATACATCGACAAACGTAAAAAAACATAACAAATCTAGTTTTTTTTGTTGCATGCCCGAAATATTAGTTCCACTTCTGTAAAGCGTTAGTCGCTACACTTGTACAAATTTGAAATGTTCTGCTGATAGTGCATCTTAACTAAACATTGCATATGTAGAAAAAAAAATAATTGAACACTAAATACAATTTCAAACTATAATCTTGAGCTCCGATGCAACCTGCGTCTATCTTTAAAACCCCTTGCAAATTTCATAGCGATAGTTTTTGTTACCACTGCTATACGGTCAGATTTTGAACCAACTTTTCAATGTCTCAGCCCAGATTTTACAGGTCACAGATTTCGGTGGCCGGATCGCACGCGAAAGTCCCGACGCTTGCAGGTGTACAGAAATGCGGCCCTCGAAGGTTGCGCCGACCACATGCGTATCCGTATGCACCGTTTTCCAAAAATGATACTCTCTAGATCAGGGGCTTTTCGGCGATGGCGTTTCTTATATGGCAATCTGATAACTTATGGAGACGCCTTCTCATTTCATGTTGCCACATTTCATTGTTGCATGGATATGAGCGCATGACTGTCGTTGTTGTCCGTAGCAACTGAAGTGTTGCTCTGCTAGGAACGTGGATGAAGGTCGAGTTCCCAGCAAGGAGGAAGGAAAAAGTTAGGAGGGAGCGTTGCGCAATGCGAAAGAAAGAAAGAAAGAAAGAAAGAAAGAAAGAAAGAAAGAAAGAAAGAAAGAAAGAAAGAAAGAAAGAAAGAAAGAAAGAAAGAAAGAAAGAAAGAAAGAAAGAAAGAAAGTTGTACGTCAGGCTCGCACACGCCGAGCTTCGCTTGCCACCATTTCCCCGGTAGGGGAAGGACTCCTGAACTTTTTTATCCGATTTTGTTCTCGCACGAGTACATTTAGGCTTTATGCTTTCCCTTAGTAATGACGCGTCCTTTTCTTTTTTGTGTTACTTCGCGAAAACTGTACCTCGGCTGCCACTTTCCGACTTCTATCGCTTCTCGCGATGGTTTCTTGTGCCACCTGGGCATTTTTTACTCGCACTTAATGCGTCGAGAGACTACTGCGAGTGGAAAAATTCGCGAGCACACCGAAGCATATGGCCTGCTTCCGGAGGGACCAACTTCGCCTTCCTGCGGCGTGGCGCCGGCTGCTATGCTCTCTAAGGGCTGAAGATGTTGTTGTTTTTGTGCTTTATGTTTGAGTTGCGAGAGACTCCCCAGGTAAACCTGCTCCTATAGCTGCTGCCCTGTCTAGAGCAGCAGGGAGTCTCGAATGAACGTCAGCGCAAACCCGTATGTTTGTAAACAAAGTACAGTACCTGCTGCTTTTCATCACTTTGTTTTTGTGGCTTGCAAAAGCTACTGGTAAACTGCGCAGCGCGCTGCTAACGAGTTGTATGTAATTTCATGTCATTAACTCTTACCATGTAATGCTTAGTAAGAGTTAATGCGTAATGCTCGCAAGGCTAGATCCTCCGGGCAACCTACAGGAACCTCCTCCTCATCATCATGTAATGCTTGGCGCGCAGAGAAGGCAAGGAAGCCCTGCAATGGTGCGAGTTTGCTGCCTCACAAAGTGTTCCACTTCAGCTTCGTACTTCGGACTTGCCTTCCTTTTGAGGCACACTTCAGAGCACGAAGTTGTTACGCGAATAGGTCGTGAACTCATTCCTTTCTCTTTTATTTGTGTACGATTAACGTATCAAACCAACCAGCTCAACAGTTCGTCCTTCCTAAAGCAGCTCCGTATAAGACTTCTCGCGCAAGAATTTAGCAGAAAAGTGACCAGGAAGACATCTGCTACCACAGTGAATTCACGAAGTAGCGCAAAGGACCACATGGACGGCGAAAGAGCAACAGGGAACGCAGAGCTAACTAACAATACAGTGGTTGCGCGTGATCACATGTATATGCAACACCAGTAAATCAAACAGGGTTGATGATAAGTCGATTGGATCGCGTGTTCCCGACTCCCTTTTCTTTTGCGCGGCGTTCCATATACATGTGATCACGTAATATCAGTGAGTTGTTAGTTAACGCTGTGTCCCATGTTACTCTTTAGCCATCCATGTAGTTCTTTGCGCTACTTCGTGAATTACGTACTGCCAACTAGTTGATCAGTTTGTCCTTTTGTACCCCAGTGATGTTCCGAGCATCTTTTATAACACGTCTACGACATCGAAATAACGCACGTTGTGTAGCCGTTTTCCAGATCGTGGCTTCTGAAACACATTCCGCGCAGCACGCTTAACAGGAACTGTCTTTATAAGCCATAATATCAACTTGTTGCGTTACAAAGATTTACGTTCAAGCGTAGATTGAAATAATAACGAACACGATCTCTTTCTATGATACATCGCAGTGCTTTCGGCCATTTGCCTATATCATGAGGAAATCAAGGCTAAAATACGTCCGAGGCTTCGAGCAGTGAGGGGGGGGGGTTCGAAACGCGTTTGGCAACGAAAGAACAATGTAGATAAACAACTATTGAATCAACTCTCCGTGAAGGATGCACAGAAGCAGCTGCACGAAATGTATTCATTGCCCCCGGCTTTGCCATACGCCGAAGTGGCACGCGCGCTGCGCCAAAAAAGATGCGCTTTCGGCCCATAACGCAATTAGGCAGCTGGCGCCCCAAACGGCAAAGACATTAGCATAACAGTGGCTCGAAATGACCATAATTCCCGACAGAAGCAAGTATGTGTTCTCTTTGTCAGCCAAAGCATAACTTTTACTGGTTGGCCCCATGCTTCAGTATGCACGAGAGTTATGTCGTTTTCCTTGCTGTTTATTTATTGAGGCGAACTATAGTTAGCTGGGTAACGTACATATACAAGCGGTTTGCGATAACGTTCGGCTGTGTAAATTGATTTAACACTTTTGTTCATTCCAGCCCCCCCCCCCCCCCCCCCCATTTTTTTGTTTGTTTTACTGTGAGCTCAGGTAAGCTGCTTGAGGTCCTGTCCAATCTCAAGACATCCATGTAATCAAAAGATTTGGTCAATTCGAATGACGACGTCGTAGCGTGCAATAGAAGAGACGTACAAAAGGAAATGAAAATGTCGAGTGCTTACACGTAACTGACTGATCCTTCTCCATACGTTGAAAGCACATTTTAATATTCAGCAGGTTGACCAGCACGCTGCAGATGAATTCTATATTCTCAATGACTGCTCCTTTCAGTGAGAACTACCGCGACCGCGCACGTTTTTTTTTTTGTTGTTGTTGTTGTTGTTTTTTTTTGGGGGGGGGAGCTACGCGCGGCAGTAGGTTTAGTTAAGCGTAGTGCGTGTTTTGTGCACCGTAGAGCCCAAAAAGATTGTCCTAGTGTGGAATAAAAAAAGACATTCAACAGCAACGGATGTAACGGCGCAGTTTAACATGGAGTACTCAGTGGAAAATTTTCTCATGCTATAGCTCCCCAGTTAAGTCTTTCGTTTTGGCAATAAATAATATATCAAACGTATATCTTCATTCTTTCAAAACAGTGCAAGTAAAAGCCAATAACGTCCTTCCCTTATTCATAGAAAATAAAACTGTCACATGAAAGACATCACTACCATTACGGAGACAGAGGAAACAAAGAAAAAACAGCTAGTGGTTCTCAACAAAAGCAAGAAAGTCCTCCGCTGCCTTTTATATCAACGATCGCTTACAACGCATGTTTCGGCATCGTCTACATGGACATCGGACCAGTCTGCCACTGAGCTGGATGTTCGTTGTAGTACCTGTAAACTATACTGAGGACAATGACACATGAAGTGGTTGATCTCCTCGCAGCCGCAGACCACATCTACGGAACTATCAGCTACTCGGGTCAGAAAAGTTAGCCTCTCCCCCTTTCTTTCATTTCTTCTTATCTCTCTCTCTCGTTTACAAAGCAGTGTTGAAAGTTTCTCCACCGAAACTTCTCACCCTCTTTTACCCTCTTTCCCTGGTGCACATCCTGCGCAAACGAGACATGTTGTATCAGACGCAAACCCTCACTGTAGTGACTGCATGGAAAAAACAAAATAAAAATACATTCGGAATCGGGAAACTTTTTTAATAATAAACTTGGGTCATGGGAGCAAAACTTCGCTTGCTAGGTTGTACCAGCTATGCACCAAATTTCAAAGCTGAAAATGGCTAGAGCCAGCGCGGAGCGTCCGTCGCTGTGTCTTGCTCATAGCCTCCAGGACTAATTAGTCGTTTCCATGCTCGCAATAGCTGCCTAGGGATAGGGTCTCACACAGCCCTAACTTTAAAAATCAGGAGGTGATCAAGAGAACGAACCGCAAAATTTAAGAACGCCTTCTATATCACAGATATAAAAGAATGTGTTCGCAGGGTACCACGTAAACCGCTTTTTGGCTCCCTTCCCTTTCCTCGGATATTTCCTCACTTTCGTTAATCTTTCCTTTTCACCTTTTCTCTTAGCCCAGGAAAGTTTCCGCAAGAAGCAGTTCCTTGTCGGTCAAAGCTGACGGGATAAAATTTTCTAGAAGGTAAAAAGAAAACAGAACCGAAATGTTATTTCTAAAAAAAAAAGCAGCCGTTTGCCTTTTCCTAAGTGCGCTTTGCACTCGACACACCTTCAAGCATTAGCTGAGCTCCGAGAGAGCGTAGAGCTTTTGAGACTTTAAAGAGTGAATATGCTATCTTCCCTTGCTTTGAAGATTTGATTGTTTCCAAGCATCACAATTGGGGCACTGTGTCAATTAAGTCACCAGACAATGTCCTAAGTTGCTGGAGTGTTGCCATTCTCAGGCTGAAGGTGTAACAAGGCAACGTTGACGATCATCAGAGGCACGGAACGCCATTAGCCCGACACGCAACGAGGCTCTCACTGAACACTGTGCACAACCCGCGACGTTCTCTACACTTTCATCTCGCTTCGAAAGAAGCCTCGTTGGCGTTTCCAAGCCTGCCTATTCGTTCCGCCCTGGTTGTACTGAATAGATTCTCTATAACACAGCTATTCACAACTACGCTGCGAAACTTCAGGCGGTCTTTGAAAGACTGGTACTACCGCACAGCAAGCTAGACCACGAACCACACTTTTTTTGTTGTGATGTCACAGCTACTGAGTCTGTTTTTGTTTTTACGCGCAGTTGATTGCTTTTCTTCCAAGCTCTAAAGGCAGAACTGCAATTAGTAAAGACGTTCCGAACGCGCATTGTTCCTAAAGTCTAATGCCCATCACACACGAAGCGATAGGGCTCCTGCTTTATACCTTCTACATGAATAAAATTGGCGCAGCTTGCACGAAGTCGCGCCAAACTGGTTCATAGCAGTGCTGGTGGGCACCTAGCCGGTTCTAGCTTGGCTAGGCTTTTTACCCTATCACCTCCCTTTTTCCCACCCCTTGCTATCCATAAGCACGAAAAAGTGCTTATGGTTACAATGGAAAGCACAACTCCTTCGCGCAGACTGGGAGCAGAGCTTGTAATCATGCTTAGGTTGTAACCTACTATAGATTATATTTCACCACTTCAGAGTATTTGATTTATATCCAAATCCGAGTACAGCAGTACTGTATATCGTATTTAGCTCCAATAATCACATGGTAGCCACAATCGCAACAGTTCTGCGACCACGGCAGTAATATGCTTCTGCAACAAAATAACCAGTGTTTTCTTTTTGCAGCGCATACAGTGGCCCTACCAAGTGAGTTGAAAAAAAAGAAACGTATAAGTGCGTTCGTTCAGGCACTCGTTCACCATACGGGGGGGGGGGGAATTATCATCCGTAGACAGGCACGGAGGCACATTTTGACGGAACAGCAATCTGGGCGCTTCTGACATCGCAACGCCTCCTGTAAACGTTTGGTGCAAGGGAGCTGCTATTCAATCAAGGGGAGACTTCTGCGGGTGGTGTTTCCACTGTAATACCGACCGTTCACGGTTCGTTTCCTGCATCGGGGCCAGATCCAATAAAGGGAGCGTTCACGGCCCGTTGACAAACGAAGGCAAAGCGAAGCAAAACGTAAATAGAAAGAAGGAAAAAAAGATGAAGGGCAGACGAAACAACTTAGCTTGTAAGAAGGAACTGGCATCGCTCAGAAGAGCTCGCTCGATTTGTCGCGGCCGCACATTGCCTGGCATCCTCCTTGTGTTGCGCGATCGAGCAGCTTAGAAACAACTTGTTTCATGCGGCTGCCAAGGATGCGGTCGGTGAAACGACTTCTCGCGGTTCGCCTGACCAGAACGGTGCACCTATAAGCAGTAACGCGAACTTGAGTCCCAACTCTCTGAAAAGAATTTTGCCTTACGTCGTTGTAACCTACATCACAGTTGTTCAGGCAGTTTGCTCAGTATGGGTGAGGATCTGTAGCAACGCGCATAGAAAAACTCACCCCTACCCCGAAAGCTTTCTGCACATAGCGTGGCTTCGCACTGACTCCGAGATCGGAGGCATTGCAAGGTTTTCTGCACCTCACGTGCTTTCGAGATTGGCCCACCTGTGACCAAGCGACGATGTCACGTAATAACGTCACGTTACGTGACGTCACAGTAACGTCACTATGACGTCTGGTTACATTTGGCATCTGTGACGTCATATGGTGGCGTCATCACATGATTCTTTACATCACTCGTGTTGAGGCCGCCGACGCTGACGGTCGCTTTTCGTGCTTGATGCGGCATCTCATCAAGCACTAAACAGTGGCCGTCGGCGTCGACCAGTGCCAGCGTGGCCGAGAAAACAGACTGAGAACACGAGCCGCCGTTTTGATACGGGTTGGAAACAACATGCCGACTTTTAGGGGCGAAGCTCCTTATGCCGTGGGTCTGTCCATCTTGCGTTGGTTTGTTTGTAGTAGCCACCTCTAGTTCGTGAGAAGCGCGTGTTCTGGTATGCAGTAGAAGAAGAACACGACGTTGACGAGTGAGACTCTCGTGCGTGTTCGCCTGTGGGGCGTTCTTTCTTCTTTACTACGTCTCGTGTTTTCAACGACGCCCGAAGACAACATTTCAGAAGTAACGCGCCATGAGGCTCCCTCTTGGCGCACTTTCTCTTTCGCTCGGAGTCGTCGGATGGAAGACAAGCCTGCGGAACGGAGAGCACGGAAGGCGGCGGCAGCGCGCGCTCGCAGACAGAATCCTGAGGTGAGAGCCCGCGAGGCCGAAGCTGCACGTCGACGCCGCGAAGCAGATCCCGCCGTTCGAGCCCGCGAGGCCGAAGCTGCTCGACAAGCTGCACGTTGCACCACAAGAGTATAATAAAACACACCCTCAGAAGTTGGTATACGTGGCACTCAGCAGGTGCACAAACCTAAATAACCTATATCTTACCAATGCTAAAGGCGACCACATGTTCCACCATAAAGACAAGAACGAGGATAGGGCAATACTGGACGAATTTCAACGTCTAGACCAACCTCGACTACCCACGCTGACGCAGCGGTACCTCCGAGCCCTGCAAGAAGACGTTGACTCTACCAACGAGTTTACCATTGCCCTCCTCAACGTTCGATCTTTGCATGCCCACGTAGACGATGTGGAACGGGACCTCATACTTATTGCGGAAGACGTTCTCTGTCTTACCGAGACGTGGAACGCCAAAAGACCGTATATCAAAGGATACGTTCCAGTCGTGTGCATCGATGATGCAGAGCGTCCTGCAGGTGGTGTGGCCGTATACGTCAAACAAACGGAAAAGGCACAAGATCTGAAACTACTACCAACGACACAGAGCCACAACCGTGAATATGCTGCCATCGATTTTGATGGATGCATCATGATGACCATGTACCTTGCACCCAATTTGTCGAGTGGGAATATCAAGACATTCATTGACACGGCATTGGGTAATTATGACAAGTACAAGAATAGACCATTTGTGTTAGTTGGTGACCTGAATGTCGATATTACCGAAAAGAACAATGAGTGGTTAATACAACGTATAGCAGCCAAATATGCTCTCACGTGCACGTACTTTGATCATATCAAACCAACGACCATCCCAGGGACGTGTATAGACCTGGTGTTTTCAAATTTCCAATTGCAACCCGTACAGGAACCGTTGTCCCTTCATTTCACGGACCATAAAGCCGTGATAATAAAGGGACAACGCAAGCCAAGCATCACCTAATTAAGAAAAATAAAAGTTTGATGTTTGTAATATACATACAGTGTTTCTCACTCTTTATATGATGATTTATGGGGCGTTACACAGAAGATTCACGGTTTACCGATGATTTCCTCCGGAGCTTCGCCCCACTCATCATCGTTCACCACGTGGATATGCTGTGATTTTTCTTCTGCGTGTCCATCGGTAGAACTACACTCTAAATATTTTCACGCGTAGCAAGCGTGAGAGGGGGGCGTGTTTTTGCACGCTTGTTCTATGCGTGGTGTGCTTTCACGCTGAAAAAATCACGCTTCCTGAGCGTGACTTGCGGGATGCATAACGCTTGCGAAGCATGAGTGGGGGCGATTTTTTGCACGCTTGTACTAAGCGTGGTGCGCTTTCACGCTAAGCGCACCACGCTTGCCAACCGTGACTGCCAACCTTTTTAGCGCTCAGAGAAGGTGTAAGAGAGGAGTTTTACTTACTTAATGCGGCGTTCTCCCGCTCCTTGAAGTGCCTTTCTGACTGTCAGAAATCATCCAAAAAGAAAGCTGAAAGGTGATAATATTTGTTGTGCTGTATGGGCTTGGCGGCTTCTTGAAGAGTATACATACTGATGCCCGGCATTAATTAGCGCATTACAAAAATTAAGTTTTCCTTTTCATCTTGCACATGTGTAAACTGTAGAACGCGACACTGCGAGAGGGTAAAATGAGCTTGCTGGCTGAAACATAAATATGGATTTTGGTTTATAGTAGTACAGAGAGTAGGCTAGAAATAAGAGACAAGCTTTCATTATTTCACTGGCTACTCTTTCCATGTTGTACCCAACGGTACATATATACGCACAGCTCAACATCGGCAGTGCGGTCTGTATTTACGGTGCAGCTAGCAAGCTCGTGTTATGCAGAACCAATAGAATGTTCCCGTGCCCAATATGAAAATTGAAACTTGATTTTTGTAATTAGCCATTTAATGCCGGGCAACCAGCATATATACCCGCCAAAGAGCCGCCAAGCATCAACAAATACAGCACAACAAATATTATCTTCTCTCAAATTTATTTTTAAACACTTTCTGACAGTCAGAAAAACATTTTATAGAGCAGGAGAATCCCGCATCAAGTAAGTAAAAATCCTCTCTTACACCTTAACTAAGCATTAGGAAGGCTTCCCGTCACGGATCGACAAGCCTCACATTGCGATTGCGGCGTTAGATCTTCGTTATACACCGTTCAGAATTTAGTAGTGTTAGCAGAATGAAGGCGTTCTCGATTGTCTCAAACTTTCATAAAACATCTTCCACAGGTGCATCTGGCGAATCCTACAATTAAGCCTCTGATGTGCATGCATTCTTTCGAGGCGATTACTTATATATACGGTAGTCCAGAAATTTTAGTGAGGAATTTTGCGCGGAGTGCTCTGACACTTTACATTTTGAATCAAAGATAAGGGGTTAAGTAGAACGAAATATTTACAAGAATTTAAATTTGAGTAATACTTTTATTGACCATAACTTACAAAAACGCTTGTTTTTATGGAAGAGCAATCCAAGAAAAAAAACACACAGGAACTGTAGAATAGGCGCTAGATGAATTTTGGATGTCTCTTTAAGCAGCACATAAACTTTGATGTGTACTTAACTCAAACGAAGTGTAGTTTCGTGAACAAATACCGTAGCCTTTTCTGCGCCCATGGAATTTCGTCGATGCCGGCACGTTTAACGACTGCTTGAACGAAGCCAAGCAACTGGCCAAAAGCAGCCGGATACGCAAGGTCCTTGACGTAGTACACACACAAACAAAGCACCAGTGCTTTTTCCAGCGACGTGTTCAGCTGTAGCTTCATGGTTTCGCTGGGCTCTTTGCCGCATACAAGTTCCTTCACGTCGCCCCACACAATGCACGGGCCAATAATGTCTACGGGTGAAACCTGGCAAAGATAAAAAGGAGAACTTAAATTGGTACCTGATGGAATGAACCGTTGTCCAATTTCACTTGGTACAGAACTACAAATTCACGAAAATGATTTTGTCGACAAAGCTCACATTGCGACTGCGGCGTTAAATCTTCTGATACACTGCTGAAAACTGAGTATAGTGTCAGAAGAATGATGACGTTATGGATTGCTTCTGAAACTTTGGCTCTTAAAAAAGTATTTTACTCACCTCTGAAATTAGGGCCATTTTCGCGAGCCTTGGCCTCAGGTACGCATCCACCTCTGTGTACGATGGGTCCGCTAAGGATGACACTGTCGCCACTGCAGGCAGAATTTTGTTGAGGTTTTTGACATTCTCCTCGATAGTGCTTAAAACTATCAGTTCACTTTCAAAGGCAAGCTGAAAGAGAAAACGTGGAGTTAAACTTCATGAACACAGAATACAGCGCACAATCAGCAAAACTTCGCGGCTCTTTGTTGATTTAATTATAGTGGCATTGGGGGTCAGCAAGAACAGTACAAAGGGGTTTTGATGTCGTAAAGTCCAGTATAGTTCGTACACCGGCAATCTGTTTGAGCACGAATTAAAAAAAAAAACGTGAGTGCTCCAGATTACACTGGGCGCCAATAAAATCTTCTGATTATGGCAATCTGAAGAAATAAAGAGGGACATAAGAAGGTACAGGACTGTCTTACCAGTTCTTCGTTTAGGAGATAAGCCGGTAATACCGCCACTGGTGACGTGGTCCTCAGGATAAAGGATGCTTTTACAAGTGCCTTCACGCGGGGTGCATCTATTCCGCTTTCAGAATGTCCTTCTTCATCTATTGTCTGCACAGATCAACAAATATAAATTTCACAGCGATAAATATAATTGCGGAAGTAAGACGAGTGCCTCTTTCTGAACCCCGTACACTCCAAAAGATCTTGCGAGCTTTTCAATCAAAAGTTGTTCCCTTGACAAACGGACTGCGTTGGCAGAACCGTTAGTCGAACTTGTTTGGGGCAGCGCTAAAGAACACACGGACAAAGACACATAGTAGACGCCACGGGCGCTGACTTACAACTGAACTTTATTGCCTTTGCCAGTGCATTTATATGTGCCATAATCGCTCGTTGTGACAGCCACGTTTCCCAGAACTAACAGGCAGCGATAAACAACAATCTTAAGAATCTGTTTAGCTATAGCAGAGGAATTTCACATGGAGCACGCGTGCAAGAAAAAAAAACACGAAAAAAACAAAACAACAACAACATAGTAAAATAACAACTGGCGGACGCTTCGCATGTAAAGCATAAAACGATGAAAGATTACATGACAACAAAAGGGAAGTGCAAGTGAGAACCACGCTTAAATAAAACCTTTGAGATAATCAATCTCAGCGTCAGACAAAACGATTGAAGCCTGCTAACGCAGTTGTCACCTGTCTTATGTATGAAAAAGGCTTCCATGATTTCGCGCTCAGTTTTATCTTATCTTAATCGTTTTGTCTGACGCTGAGATTGATTATCTCAAAGGTTTTATTTAAGCGTGGTTCTCACTTGCACTTCCCTTTTGTTGTCATGTAATCTTTCATCGTTTTATGCTTTACATGCGAAGCGTCCGCCAGTTGTTATTTTACTATGTTGTTGTTGTTGTTGTTTTGTTTTTTTCGTGTTTTTTTTTTCTTGCACGCGTGCTCCATGTGAAATTCCTCTGCTATAGCTAAACAGATTCTTAAGATTGTTGTTTATCGCTGCCTGTTAGTTCAGGGAAACGTGGCTGTCACAACGAGCGATTATGGCACATATAAATGCACTGGCAAAGGCAATAAAGTTCAGTTGTAAGTCAGCGCCCGTGGCGTCTACTATGTGTCTTTGTCCGTGTGTTCTTTAGCGCTGCCCCAAACAAGTTCGACGATGAACCAGCTCGCCCAAACCAAAGTTTTGCTAGAACCGTTAGTCCTTCTCGAGACTAAATGCAGAGAGGTTAACCGTATGTTTGACATCCCGTATGACGCAACTGTAAGCCCCAAAGAAGGAACATTGTGGTGCAACCGTTCGTCCATAGAGAGGAACAGCTGCAGGAAAAAAAAAGATTTGTGCCCGCGGTGGGAATCGAACCGCTGTCTTGTCTTGGCAGCCGGGTGAGCTAAGCACTCTTCCGCAATTATAGTGTTTGTGGAAGTAGAACTCAACTCGATTGTGAACACGTGCACTGAGCGTGGTATCTCAGACATATTCATCCATTAGAAAGAAAACCGTTAACCTGGGGATCGTATACTGACCACATTTCACTGCGAATTTCAGAAACGGCATTCAAAATATCAGCTGTTACACCACTGAGTACCATACGAAGCACTTCATTTTTGTACTCGCGACAATTTTGGGCTTTTACAGTAAAAGGTGCAAGCTCGAATTGACTGTTTTGACACGTATGCTCTACCTGAGGCGCTTAGAAAAACAGCTTTTCTGTAATTCCGTATAATTTTGCTATAAGATCACAACATGACTGCAACAGAGCTCCATTCTTGCTGCCGCGACAGCTATTATTACCGACCGCCGAGGCACTGGCTCCACGTAGTGGACCGTAAGGTAAGCTGTTTATGCTACCTTACGGTAACGCAAATATTAGGGAGTTTTCGAATAGGGGCCCCAAAGAAATAGCGTCAAGGCCGCTGCGCATGCGCGAGACCGTAACAGCTTCGGGTTTTGCGTTGGGCACGCTATTTCGCCAATTTAGCGGGAGCCCCAAAGCCTGCCCCAAAAGCTTTGCGTCAAACAAACATGACGGCACTCACTTCGAAGCGACGGCTCTCGGCCAAGACCACAGTGACCTAGAATAGGGGGAGTGCCCAAATCGCCGCAGACCCTATTCGAAAACTCTATAACTCCTGCTTGACCCAAAGCGAGCACACGCAAGAGGCCTTGGGGCCCCGAACGTTTGGGGCCACTATTCGAAAACTCCCTATTAAGTGCACACAAGTGCGACTTCACCCAGTAGCCTCAAATTCCTGAAGGTGACGCAATCGTATCTTACTATAAAAGGCGAGGTTGCGGCATAAATAGTTCGCCTGTAACCAGAGCGGTCTCTTGGCAATAGCGGCTTCAAATAATACTTATGGACTCATGCGTTGCGCACTCACGTAAAAAAAAGCGAACTTCAGCCTTGATGTGCAGCAAAAACACACAATTCACTGTGGCCTTAACGCGCTTGTTTTGCAGGATATGGCACAATTTTAACGCTTCGTAATGTACGCATCGACTACATGAATTTACGGCATACAATATATTTTTGGTCATTTTCGAGGCGCTCTGCGGAGGACGGAGGAAGCAGGCGCTGTTTATTCACCGCACGAGGCGCCAGGCGGCCCCTTTACCGGCGTTCCGCCTCCTGGCCCGAAAATGGCCACCGCCGCGAACCGCGACGCGGCCACGAAATTTGGCGCCGACAAGCCAAAGCTAACGAGCGCTAGACGCGGGGACCAGTGGATACCCGACGGCGAAGGAGAAACGGCTCACAGCCACGGCACCGAGAGCAACACTCCTTCTTTCTTGTCATCCTTCCCGGTCGATCGCACGACCCGAGTGAAACAGAAACTCTCGGACTGAATGCGACATCACTTTCTTTACTACAAATACTTTCATGAGCAATGACTCAAGGTAACGACGTCACGTCGCTACGAATCCGGCATCTAAAGTTAATGTTGGCTCTGATGTAAGTGTTCGAGCCAAAACTACGCCGCTATGACACGAAATGGAGATGTTCAAAATGAAAGTACGTGAATTACATAGCCCTAAATTTTCGCGTTTCTGTCCGTCATACTGTACACAGACAACTTGGCCTGATACTAATGTCAAGTTCAGAGGTCAATAAGAAGAAACGTCACTGTTGGGAAAATAGTTGTAAAATATATAATGAGCAAACACATTTCGAAATATTTGCTTACCCAGGTATTCCAAGAGGTCGTGAATGGCAGGCGAGTGCCCTCAGTATGCACACCATCCGGCCGGAATAGCAGAGTTCGCAGTGAGTGGCGCCGTGTCGCGCGAGAACTCCGGGCAGTCGCATTCGGTGTTCTTGCATCTACCGCGCGGCACACCACGCAGGTCAATCGATGTCAAGTTATTCATGACTTCACCACTTTTCAACACCACAAAGCGAACCCTCCGCACAGTACACGCTCGAAGGGCAGGCAGAGACGATGCACAAAGAGCTTGCTAAGTCAATGACCCCATCGACTCTAACCCCGTTTTCCCGCCAAAAGCATATATCGAAGCAAGCGCCACCTTTCAAACCATTCGCGTGAAAAACAAAAATAAATGAAAGCAGGCGCAAATCGCAGCAGCAAATCAGAGGCGAGTAACGGCGACGTCGCACGGCTGTCTTGGCGATTGTATCAGGATATATATACGCGTGATGAGGAGAAGCGCGATCGGCGTCGCAAACGTTTCCTCAGCGTGAGTTTTCCGGTTCTCACGCGTATAATCCCGCATCACGCGTAAAATACAGCGAATGTGCGTGTCCTCGACCGGCGTCACGCTTGGGTGGAGGAAAACAACGCGTATTTTGAGTCACGTGGTACATAAAACGAATTTTAGGAGGCCGAGGGGCGCGTTTCACGCTCACTACGCGTGAAAATATTTAGAGTGTATACAGTAAAAAAAAAAGAAAGAAAAAAAAGCAGAATCACGCAGAAAAAGAATGAGAGGTGGGGGAAAGGGTAAATACACTGTAGGGGTAATTGAGAGATCACGAGCACTGGCTGTAACGTAGTCGAGTGTTCACTTTGAGAGGCGCTATTTCGCTTTTTTTCTCGGCTGGGATTGGCTGTGCCGACACTTACACACAGGGGATTACGCGCGCGAAGTTTGATGTATGACTTCGAGTACTCACATTGTTATAACTGGGGCCACTGCTCGATCCGCGATATCTACGAGCCGCCTACTGTATACAGCAGAGTCTCCGTGGGTCATTGCCTTGCGTCTTTAATTCCCGCGCGCCATCATTTTTCGCGGTGTCTCACGAAGTGCCTTTCGCGACGACACCGGCTCCGTATCTCTGTTTACTCCGTGGCCGCGCGTGTGTGAGCGATGACCGGCACGAAATAAGTGACTAAGCGTCATAAGTGATGGAACACGCCGAGATTCGCGGTGAGTGTTTCTGGGTTATTCGTCACTCGGTGGTCTTTCCTGTGGTTCACAGTGACTCGAAACAAATAGTGAAATGCCCTGCTGGGAAAGTGAAGCGGGCAAAATGTTGCTCATTCTATATATAGTGGTTGTTCAGGGAAAAGGCTCTGCTTTCTATCTCCCAGTTGGGGACACGGCTCAGCGCCTGTAGAAGATATATTGCTGCTTGTGTTGGCCCTTTTTGCTTTCGTCGGTTCCTCGCTGCGGCGAGAACGGTGCATAAACGAAAGCGGTACAAGTTTGAAGTGGTTTTAAAAGCATTTCTTTCGCGTGGCTTGTCCACTTTTTGACGGCCAACAATGAGTCGAGAGACTGCGCAAGATTTACTGACGCATCAGTGACACGCAGCTTCAAAAAAGGAACAACAAAAAAATTACCGACAATTAGGATACTGCCTAATACGAATTCTGAGCGCAGCTTCGTGTTGGGGCAAGGCCAACTGTGTTTGAAGTTTTCAGTTTCCGCAAGGTATCGACTACGCCATAAGTAACGATTTTTGTGAAGTAGGACAGCACTCGCTACGTCATTATTCGTCTTTCTGCGGATAAGCGAGGTTACACATCTGTAACGTATTATGTGCACTTGGTTGATGCTGCATGTGGCTGACGATGATGAAAAATTATGGCTGAGCACTTTGCAGTTGGTGGGAAGCATTAACCTACACACTGGTTGCGTGATTATAATTGTGTGATGACTGGTTGTTATATTACTCTTCTGCCACGCTATATTACATAGGTTAACGCGATTCCTTGACTGACATGACGCCTGTACAAGGTCTTTTTGCAAATTAGTTTAAAGCACCAGCGTGGCTCTGTGGTAGAATACTCGACTGCCACGCAGAGGGCCCGGGTATTCTTTTCTCATTTTAGTTTTTCGTGTATATCGGTTACGCCACCGACGGCACGGCCGCCGCGCTTAACGCCGGAACAGGTGCGTAAGAGCTGCGCTCTAAAAAAACTAAGAGTAATAGATAGAAGGCACTTACAACCTTTCCAAGCGGCTCGTCGAAGAAATATTTTTTGGCCTACCTATCTGTGTCTCCTCATCTTTTTTCTCAAATGGAGTTACATTGCTTCTTGACAAGAGTATCCTTCCGGCAAAGCGATCGCAAAAACCACTCCAGGAAAGGCGGGAGCTAAATGTACGCTGTAAAAAAAAAAACATGTAACACCAGCAATTTTTTTTGCTTGAAAGAATAATTTCAAGACGGAAACGAAGACAACGCTTGGAATAGAGACTTTCGAAGCTAGCATCCACCTTTAAAAGCTATTCTGAACACCACTTCAGCAGAACGTATTTTAAGCGACCGTCTAGATGTCCTTCGATTGGCTAAACTTCGAAAAGAAGACGGCGCTCGAGATTTCAATCCACCCACAAGTACACATCTGCGCTTTACTTTAGTGATTGCCGCATTCACTTCTGCACCTATAGGGAACCCAAGCTCAAGTTCGGGCGCGACGCTCGCGTGGCTGAGCTATGCGTATTGGGGGCAGACGCTGCCCGCGAAGGCGGTTTGACAGCAGAGGTCCGACAGAGTGAAGGTATCGGGCTGATATGGCGCCCCTTCAGATGACTAGGCGGGGGGAGGGGGGGAGCCCCTCCCCCTTAGTGCGCACACACTCAAAGTGAAAGAGACGTTACAACAAGAAAAACAACAAAATAAACCGCACACTAAACGTTTGTCATCTAACCTACATAAATGGAACGCCCATTTCAAACAAAACAGCAAGGTAAAAGAAAGGAGAGAGATGAAGTAAAGCGAGAAATAAAAGAAATGATGGCCCTTCTACAGCGCCCCATTAAAACTGATTACAACAACGCTGAAATGGATCCGCCTAATTAGCCCTATTGATGGCAAAAGAACGCCTTCTTCCAGCCAAGCCGGTAATGGAATGAATAGAAGCCCTATACGATAAGGGCTTTTCTCCAACGCACCCGTGCACACAAAGTGCCCAATCTTCTGATTACTGGAACGGAAATCCAGCGCGCTTCCGATGGGTCCGCTGTTTTTTTTTTAATTTTATTTCGCTCTATCTGCTTCCGTTGACATTTCAATGCCTTTTGGGAAGTAACCGCCACGCAGAAATCGATGACAAAAGCCACTCGGTGGTTTTCGATGGCTTCATTCAAGCAACGAGCCTGAGCTCATTACAGTCTATTTCTGTTCACTTCTATTCTCAAGTTATTATGTCCACCAGTAAATTAAAGCTATCTGCTGCATTAAAATGACATGTTCTTTACTCGCACAGTTTGCCTTCGATTTTATGGCACTTTTTTAAAAGAAGTTTTAAAAGAATCATTACGATTATGTGGGCTTCCTAAATTTATCGCAAACAATATTCTTTACGAAGAATCATGACTGCCTTCTCTTATCAAAACGTTTCATATTCTAATAGTACGAACATTCCTAAAAATTTATGCGGCTCCACAGAGGAGGTCATGTTTTCATTAGTCAGCCAGCCTCATTTCTCAACCACCAATGGTCCAGCTTACGTTGCCCCGAAGTCATTTTAGGGGCGAAGCTCCTTAAGGCGGCACCCGTTCGTCCCTCGTAGTCGTAGTAGTAGTCGTAGTGCGTAACCAGTCTTACGCTTTGACCTCCAAGGTGGTGCCGGTGGGAGATTTTTCCTGTGCGTTGTTGAACAATAAAAAATTCGCAGCGTGCGCGTTAACTAAAAGCCGAATTCTTCTGTCTCTCATTCCCCATTAGCAGCCATTGGCATGTTCCAGTAGGAAACGTTAGTAGAAGTAGAAGTGTAAGTGTTAGCTAAAAGCCGACTTCTTCTGTCTCTCATTCCCATTAGCAGCCATTGTTTACCTCCAAGGTAGTGCCTGGTGAGATTTCTTCTGTGCGTGATTAAACAATAAAAATTTTGTTCAAAACGCCGTTGATTGATGAAATAAACCAACGAAAGACGCCAGATGTTTTGTAAAAGCAAACCGAAAGAACGCAGATGTTTCTAAAGCAAAACGAAAAGACGCTAGCTGCTTAACGAAAGACGCCAGATGTTTTCTAAAGCAATGGTTTTCTAAACAATGAAAATTCACAGCGTACATGTAAAATTAAAGTGAGCTGCAAGTCGTCATAACTCATCGAACCTTTAGTATAAACGCGCCCGATCTCACGTCGGTGATGATGTACTGGGCAGAATTCACGGAAGATTCACAGTTTACCGATGAACCTCCGCAGCTTCGCCCACTCATCATCATTCACTACGTGGATATGCTGTGATTTTTTTTTACACAAAGACTTTTAGACCCATTAAAAAAGCACCTCTATGAAGTACATATACTCAGCACTGTAGAAACAATTAGGATTGAATTTGACGACATATATCCAGAGAATATTAAACAGTTACCATATCGATATCTAAATGGCATTTTAAAAGATCATTTGGCCAATCTAGAAACAAGCATTGTGATAGCGACTGATGCTTCCGTTTGCGAAGAAAAGGCAGGTGTGGGGATTGCATCATTCTCTCTAGATTGGACTTTCTCCATTCGGTTACCTGACTATACGCCTATTTTCCAGGCTGAATTGCTGGCTATAGTCCTAGCATTGCGTAAGTTGCCTCAGTGTCAGTCGGAAGTGGTTATTCTAACCGACTGCCTCTCTGTCTGTTCTTCCTTAAGCACACCAAATTTATCAAGTACCTTAGAGACATTCTATTTCCTAACTCCAAGACATTTACGGCTTATTCGTTTAGTGTGGGTACCTGGCCACAAAGGTTTGATACTCGATGAATACGCGGATTCACTTGCAGTATCATCCCACGATGGCCCTGTTATGCCTATATTGCCGACGTCGGCATATGTCACTGCAGCGAGATTTGAAAAGCTTACAATGTCCAATGACTTCGACAAATCTCCTTTGTTTTCATCAGACTTCCCACAACTGAAGTTTCATTGGAAGAGAAGATGGTGTTCCTTTAGAAAGGAAGAAATCTCAGTTACAAGGCTACGATCAGGGGTGTAGCCAGAAATTTCTTTCGGTGGTGGGGTGGGGGGGTCAATTATACTTCATGTATGTTCGTGCGTCGTTTGTATGTGTGCGTGTATATATACGCAAGCAAAATTGAAAATTTTCGGGGGGGGGGGGGGTTCAGCCCCCCCCCCCCTTGGCTACGCCCCTGGCTACGATGTCGAGTCCCCCCACTGAACTTTTACCTTCACAGGTCTGGTCTGGCTCAGTCACCTTTATGCCTTCACTGCAACGAGAGTGAATCTCTGGATCACTTCTTTTTGACGTGCCGCAGGTTTAAAATACAAAGGAAAAAGCTACTAGAAGATCCCCTTCGAAAGATGGGCTTAAATTTGTCACTACCGGTGGTTCTTTCATTTGGTGCTACCGTGCTTGGTTTTAGCCACAGGAGTGTTTTCGACGCTGTATGTAATTTTCGACGAGAGACTAAAAGATTAGAATGTTAATTGTAACTTAGTTCACTTTCTTTTTCCAACGTTTCTTTCCTTAATCACAGATGTATATGGATGTATTTTTGGCCGTTTTTCTTTCGTTTTTTTCTTCTTTAAGCTTTATGAAGCTGGACTGTTAATGTATAACGCAGCAACTATTCATTTTTAAAACCGTTTCCTACAGAAAGTGAATTAATTCTTTAAGAAAGGCACCGTCCGATTCATGCCCTATCCCCCGAAGTGGGTTGCACCAAATGTCTGAGGAACAACAACAACAACAACATTCCGAATAAGACGACGACGCAACATGGCCAGAGACTCTCTGTACACTTGTAACGGTTCCGTAAGCATAATTCTTGCAGCATTTGCGTTTATGTTTTAAAAGATGGCTTAAATGTATGGCTGTGTGGTTTATTTGTACGAAATGTTGAACGTTTATTTGTACGAGAGGTTCAGGCGTTCGTGAACGCTTTTAAATTGCTATAAAAGAACACGAATTCTCGGCATATGTGGGAACAATGAGAAGTGGTTAATATGCTGCAGTGTCATCACGGAAAAAATGAGATATTTATATACATTCTAGCGTGTTTGAACGGACACGAAGGACGTCTGGGAACCCGTCCTCAAGAGCGTCGGCTGAGGGACGACCACAGACGATCCTTGAGTGGACGTCGCCCCTAAGCGCTGCAATGGCGAACGTGCGCCGATGGGCGATATCAGTCCAGGGGGCGGCGTTGCCGGTAGCTGCACGGTACCACCACCGTTCACGGCTGACACCGTCAACCCGGACCGGTACTGCTCGGACGTCGACGACAGTGAAAGTCCCGTGGTCTCCAGGGCGGTGTGGTACGCATCCCTTTCTGGTCGCCTAATCGCCTTTCCAGGTTCCCCGCGACCAGTCGTGGTCGAGACGTGACGAGCGGTGGCGCCAGGCGAGGGTACGAGATCTCCCAATGCGGTCTCCATGGACGGTGAGACGACCGGAAGGTTCTGGCCGCAGAGACTTAGTGCCACCTGCCGCGAGCGTTGCCGCATTAGCGTCAGGATAGTGGTTCCTGGGTCCGGGTAAAGCTTTGTCGGGAAGCGCACGCCGTCCCCCGGGGTGCTGTGCACAGGGAAAGGCCATAGGTAGACGCTGGAGCCGAAAACCTGAAAACCATACAACGAAGAACAGTGTCCGTCTGAGGGCTAAGTGCACTTCGTTAAATCAGACTGGTCGACGCACGTTACAAAGCGGTCGATTACTCTAGGTACAGTCGTGAGCAATATGAAATGAAACACTGAAATTACCTTGTTGAATGTCATAGCGATTAAACGCAGTTGGCCAGCACAGAAGTGTTCTTGACACTCAGTTCTTAAGCGGAAAGGTATGTTAGGCAGTTCAATACGTCAAATTGGTATCAATACATTACAAGTAACCGTTGAATAAACATGAATTCGGTGTTCCGGGTCATATTGCTCACGATAGTATACTGTCGTGAGCAATGTGACCTTTCCGAAAGTCTTTCGCAATATAATACATGTCCACAAGTTTTGAGAAAGAGCAAAAGTAGGAGAGAGCAAGCTTTCGATCAGAACTAGTTAGCCCAAGATTAAGTTCAAATGTTGCTAAAGTCTGTGTAGCATAACTTTCGGTTGCTGAAAAGCATACGCACAAGTTACTTATCGGCTGCAGACGCTGCCGGAGAAGGAAAAAAATAAGGAGCCATTACACTGTATGAAGATGGATTACCAGCGAACCTGCTTAGCACACGATACATGCAGACGTGCATTTGAACAAGCAAAGTGAGATACCGGAGTTGAAAAAACTTTCTCTTCAAATTAATTACTTGGACAACGTTGCGGCGAACGCCGAGGTCGAACGAGTCGAGCGACTCGACGAAAAGGAACGGGCGCATGGTTTCCAGTGTCGTCTCGTTGCGGCACAAGATGCGCACGTGGACGCCGAAGAAGCCGCCGATGAGAACCGTGAGCGCGGTGCCGGCCAACAGTAGGAAGCCGGTGTGTACCAGGACGCCCGTGGGAAGCCCCATCGCGGTCGCTGTGTCCAAGGCGTACGACGAGACGGTCACGAAGGTGTACGTGGACAGCAGCACCACGTAGAACAGCGTGAGCAGGAAAAACTTGTAGGTGCTAAAGGCCACGCAGTTGTTCAGCCACGGACAGTGGTGATCCATCTTCAAGATGCATCTGCGAACCGGTAGTGACGCTTGCTGAGCATTCCGCGCGGCTATAACGCTGTATATACGAGTACAGGTGGGTTGAGAAACAAGATTTTAAGAAAGAATATATAACCATATCTGGTCTTTTACGCCATGAAACCACGATATGATTATGAGCCACGCCGTAGTGGAGAGCTCCGAAAATATTCAACTTTCTGGTGTTCTGTAACGTGCCCTGACACCGCACAGTACACGGGCCTCTTCTATTGCACGGGTGTCCATAGAAACGTGACTGCCGAGGCCGGCATCGAGCCCGCGACTTTCGGGTCAGCAGCCGAGCACCGTAACCACTGTACCACCGCGGCAGAATGCTCCAAGGACAAGATAAGCTTAAAGAAATTCGGAGCATAATTGATTTCCACGTGTGCATAGATAACGTTCTGGGACTGAATGGGCCGGCAAAATGAAGACTTCGCAATCAGGCCCAAATATGGAAATTTGGGTGAAAGGACGGCGCCGAGAGGCCCTCGTCGAGAGCATAGCGCATCAGGAGAGCATCATGAGAGGCATATGGTCAGATGCTACGTCCGATTATCTTGAAAATGCTTAGAAAACATTGCTCTCAATAAAGACGCTTGCGTCTTCATTCGTACCTCCGACAGCAAGAGCAGTGGTGGCAACGGTCGGGCTTGATGAGTCCGCACTGTTCGCAGTAGCGTACGCTTCCGTCGGCAGCGCGCGTCAGGATGCCTCTGCTGGAGCCCAGTGCCTCCAGTATCTCTTTTCGCTCCTGGTAAGCCTTGCAGTCCGCTATCATCCTGCGATTCGGTGCGTTCACGGAGTACAGCGATGGTACGGGTGGGATGGACGCAGTGACCGCCTGCACAGCAGACACATGTTGTTGCGGTGAAATAGAATGTTTAGGTCCCCCTTAGGGAAGAGGTAGCCGACATGAAGTTATACAGGAAGCATAAGTGGACAGAAAAAATTGTCATCCGTCCGCTCGTTCAAGGAAGCTACAAGGGAATCCGTAAGGATTTCTCAGAAAGAACGCTTACAATGGTTTAGGTGCATAGGCGTGTGCACAGGGGAGGGGGGGGGGCAGCCGCCCCCCCCTAATCACCTAAGAGGTAATGGGCCCAAAATCTGCCCCGTAGATTGACCCTTGTAGTCACCTAAGAGGGGGGGGGGCGGAATCTGCCCCATACACTGACTTAGTAGGGTGGGGGGGGGGGGGCGCTGCGATGAACTGCACACGCCTATGTTTAGGTGGACTAGTTGGTTCATCAACATTATGGGAGAACAGCGCAAAATACGGGACAGTGAAACACACAGGACACAAACCGGCGTTGAGTGCTGCGGGTTTCACAGTGCCGCATTTTTCGCTATTCTGCCATAATGAATGCTTCCCAGTTGACAAAAGATTTGTCCTGGTCTGGGGTTCAAACCCGCGACGAGCGCCTTTTTGGGACAATTAGCTGAGTTGGTAGGATGACCGCCTTAGGAAGGTGTTAGCCCCGGCTCCGAACTAAGGGGACAAGTTTTTCGTCTCCTGGTAAGCTTTATTTCTGAGAAATCTGTATGGATTTGAAACTTTATCAACCTTGCGGGCCTAAACAGAAACGATTTTCCAGAAAGCGTACGCGTTCGGAAAATTATTTCAGAGTGCCCCACGACTACGCACCTCATTATCACACCGTATTTTGGTGTTTAACAAAACGGAATTTAATTTTGACTATAGCATCCCTAAAGGACTTCTTCTTGGGCAAATTAATGCTTACATTGGTTAGGTAAACCTATAACATTGCATTCTTCAGAAGTGGGCTTCCTTGACAACATGTAATGACCGGGTTGTTGCACGTCATACTTTGGCTCTTTACGCATGAGCGGAAGGTGTCTTTTTTTTCTGTACGTTCCTGGAAGTGTTATTGACCAGTTCTCAGTCTGGCGCTTCACTTTGGTCTTTTTTCTATCCACCTTTTCATAGAATGTATCTTGCGCCACAATCAAGCATACTTAACCAATATTTCCTTAAGTGTGGCATGTTGTTGGGCTAGTTGGTTGATAGATTCAGCAAACAAGTTTTGGCTGAAATAGCTTTCATAGATGGGCACATCCGGACTCTTGGGGGATTGGTCTAGCTACATTTTCGCAGCCTCGTGCTAGATTATCTGTGCGACTGCGCCTTGTCATTCTCTATAGAATGTTCTACCTCCAAGAAATAAATTCAGTTGGAAGTTTAAAAGTATATGAACTTGAACGTGTTAGTACGTGATCAGAGTAAAAAACAGCGCAATACAACGAAGACAAGAAAGACCAAACAGTGTCAACGCTGAAGCATCCTGTTTGGTCTTTCTTGTCTTCGTTATACTGGGCTGTTTTCTGCTATGATCACTTGAAAGTCTGTGCTTCGTATGTGTGCGTTTTTCCATGTTCTTACGTGTTGCCTTAAACCTTGTTTGCTGAATCAACATGTCCTCCCTCTTGATTTGTGGGCAGCGCGAGCCGATTTCATTCTCGCGCAAAATCATCAAAGTCGCGACTTACCCGTAGAAAGGACCAAAGGGCGAGGAAGAGGATCAGGTGGAAGAGTGCCGACAGCGAGACGCGTTCGGCGTGGTCCGCGACCAGGACTGGGCAGAAGACGTGCACGTAGGCGTAGTAGGCCCAGCAGAATCCGGCCAGGACAACGAGGACCGGTAGCCAGCTTGAAAGTGAGCCACGACGTTGCATAAAGCCGATCACCGCAGGCATCCTCATCTTCTTCTTCTTCTACTAGCTCGCTCTTGTGACAGAACAATGCGTCCGATCCACTACGGAGTAATGACCAAGAAACGTAGGCAAGTTGGCGGTTTTACAACTGCGTTAAGACGAAAGCCTTAGATGCCTCATTGAAGTGACCGTCGGCGGCGTGAACATGAGTGATGCAAAAGATCATCGTGTGATGGCGTCACCCTATGACGTAATCACGTCATAGGTCGTGAAAATTTGTGACTTCATCTTGACGTCATAGTGACGCCACTATGACGGCACATCATGTGACGTCAGATTACGCGGTCATCACAAAACATCGTCGCTTGGTCAAAGGTAGGCCGATCACGGAGGCACTACAAAACCATCCGATTCCTCCGACCCCGGAGGCGGTGCAAAACCATGTTCGGTGCGCAAAGCTTTCGGTTGGTAAGTTATAGATTATATATAAATGGTGCAGTAATTTAGTCATTTGGTGGCACTACATTAGGTTATAGCCACAGGGACGTCTGCTCTGCGCTGTTTGATTACATAAACTAAACAAGAAGATTACCATGACAGTGGATATTTATTTATTTATATTATTGGTGCCGAACCCGCCATCATGTCCGTCAAAAATCCCATCTGATAGTCCGACTGTTTGCTATTTTAGCATTTTCATCTATTAGCTACGTTTCATTTGCAGCCTAAAGTTCCAGAGTTTGTTTTTAGCTTCATATGTATTTAACTTAGAGATCCTGTCGCCCGGTTCTTGGCCCATCCCCCCTTGTGGGTGAGCGCCATCCCAGTGAGGACATCATCATCATCATCATGGCAAGCAAGAAAGTCGTCTTAGGCAAATGCATAAGAAACCGTGGCACATTTTTGTTCTTAAACTATGTAAATGGCCAAATTAAATTTTAGAACACTAGAGTACGGCTAGCTAGATTAAAGAAATTGTAGGAAAGAGATAAAATGCATTTGCTGATAAAGGCAGTAAATAATTCACCAACGCAGTGTGACGTGTAATGTTACTATCCCTCAATTTCTTTTAATCGAAGTGCGGAGACGTAGACTTATAGAGTTTGCAACGGGAGGCGGTGATCTTGATACCTTTTCACCTGTGCTTGCATGCCGATAAGATAAGATATTGCCTAGCCTGGCTTCAGACTAAAGAAGAAGGAGAAGAATATACATGCTTGCGGTCTCTGGCCGATCGCTTGGGGCTCCGCAACCGCGTCGGCGCAGCGGTTCGAGAGGTTCTCGTACCTGGAAATCGTTTGTGCTCAACTGGCTTCCCCTGGTGCTTGTTTCGGGGCTCTTCTCGTGGGGCTACTACGCCTACGTTGTTGTGTTCTGCGCATCCGTGATCCAGGACAGTGCCCTCAAAACCACCGCCTTCGGCATCGTATTTCACCTGCTGCTGTTTCTCTGCCTGTGGTAATTATCATGTCCTGATCAAGTTGTCGAAGGCGTGCATCATTACGGTTTGTTATGTTAACTTATGCAATTCGCGGTATTTGTCACCGCTTGCGACGTTGCGGGTACAAATAATCTTGTTCGGCCGCTAGACCGTTTCGCGTCTCACAACCTTGGTTTCCCGTATTTCGCTCTCACGCCTCCTGGAATGCTGCTTCTTCTGATGGCGCGTGCCGCGTATGGTAGGCGTAGTTCCGCCGTGGCACGAAAGATGTCGCGAGTATTCGTGCGCTGGCGCCACCTGACGACGTGGTTACTCGGCGACGAGAGGAACTCCTTTCCTTCCCATCGTCTTGTTGTCCTGCAATTAATTTAGTCCCATTAGGAGGACAAACATGCTGGTGATGCACAACGACAAACAATAATACTCAACTGCGAATGCCGCCGCCAAAGCTCCGTTTGTCCTGTCCAGCGCAGTTCTGCATTCAGTATAAACAAGTAGCATCGTGAGCGCTGTATTTATGCTGTAATCGATTAAATGGACGCTATCACAGGATAAAAATGGGAGGCGCGAAAACGAACAATTGCAGTTTCGCTTAAGGCCCTCGAACCTGTAACGATATACTGAACAATGTCGAAGCCAGTGTTCAAGTGAATATAATCTGTACATTCATATGTAGCGAAAACATGACCGTGCAGGCCACTCTGACGCTAGCATACGCTAGAGCGGCCAGCGTGGTCATTATGCCAGCGTGAGAATGATGGGTAGTTCCTGGATCTGTGTAATCTTGGTCTTCACGGTTTCATACGGCTTTAAAAGAAAACATTGCAGTACAAGCACGACAATTTGCGGCGTTCATGCACCTAAGCTGACTGTTTTCCTCTGTGTTTTTGCTGATCGCTTTGACATTCAAGCTAATACAGGCAACATGACGTAGTAGGGAACAAAGCCACTAGAACTTTGTTTTAAATTCGCAAGCACGACGACCCGATGAATTCACGCACTACACATCATTCCCAAGCTACCTTAACAATTGCAACGCCATGTCAGCTTGCTCTAAAAACTCACAGGGTCCCTATGCATTCGCCTAAGACGACTCGAAGGCGAAATTCATCTTTTTCTTTTGCTTCTCGGTGGATTGCCTTGATCCCCCCGCGCTCAAAATCTTTCTGCACCTAGTGTGATTTTGCACTGCCTCCGAGATTAGAGGCGTTGAAAGCTTTCTGCACTTCGCGTGCCTCCGGGATCGGCCCACCTATGACCAAGCGACGGTATCATGTTACGACGTCATCATTTGATGTCACATCATGTTACTTCACAGTGACGCCGGGATGACGCCACAACTCTGGGAGATGTGTGACGTCAAGACGGCGTCACTGGGTGACGTCATAACATGATGGTGATCTTTTGCATGACTCGTGTTAACGCCAACGGTCACTTCTCGTGTTTGATGAGGCATCTAAGGCTTTCGCCTTCACAACTTCAGTATGAAACGCTCCGCTTGATGCGGCATTGTCCAGAATAGCTATCTTCGCCCTACCTTTTCGAACCGCTCGAAATGCACAGGTCTTACGTGCAGACCACGGTGGCGTCCATCGCACCCGTGCCGCCGCTCTACCGGCTGACCAGAGGCGAGCAGCAGGCGCTGGAGAACTGCCACAATGAGCGAACTCGCCGAAGCGTGCTCGACGTGATGGCCATCGAACGCGGCGTGCTTACCCTCGGCGCCGACGGCTGCGCGCGATACTGCGAGGACTGCTGCCTCATCAAGCCCGACCGCTGCCACCACTGCTCCGTCTGTCGAAGGTAGTACAGCCACACGCATGCGTAAGAGCGGAAAACAAGAATGGTTAGTGACAGTCAATGACACTCGCAGAAACACAATCAAAGGAAGATAATTACTTTGTTAGGTGACTACTTGCTTGCTTTTGAGCGCCATTCATATCTCTAGGGGGACACGAAAGAGAGTGAGTACACTTTGAGAAGCCGTAACGCTAGGCTCAGTTACAAATATCTAACTGACATATTGTAGCGCTGGAGCACATTCACACAAGAAGTGACAAAATGCGACGGCACAGACGGAACAGCGCCTCTCCCGTCGTCTTGTGTTTCTTCGTGTTTGAATGTCCTTCAGCGCTACAATATGTCAGGTAAAAAACACCAACCTACCAACAAATATCCTGCCACGGTGGTCTAGTGGTTATGGTGCTCGACTGCTGACCCGAAGATCGCGGGATTGAATCACGGCCGCGGCGGCCGCATTTTCCACGGAGGTTAAAATGCTTGAGGCCCGTGTGCTTAGATTTAGGTGCACGTTAAAGAACCACAGGTGGTCGTAACTTCCGGAGGCTTCCACTACGGCGTCCCTCATATTCATATCGTGGTTTTGGGACGTTAAACCCCTAAAGTTGTTACTTTTAAAGACAAGCTCGCCCAGCAACACGTTTTTCTGCTTTACAAATATATCTGTTATGTCCGCAGACTGCTGTAAAAAGACGCCTTGCCATCTCTGCTACCGATGCGCCCGATATATACCCTGCTCTGCTGTCGCGCGTAAAATAGTAACCTGTTAATATCAACCACACATCATGACACATCATCATCAACTCGACATGCATGACTTACTGACGACTCGCGATTTTAGTCAATAAATACCGGACAACGATTTCGCTAATTCATCGCTACAGTACATTTCGTTACACTAGGCTGTGTGCATTCTTTTTTGGCGCTCTTCTGCAATTTTTACACACATGCCTTGATACTAATTCCTTCGAATAAAAACTACATAATAAAAAAAAAGTCACAGTTTCGCCGCAAGGGCGAAGCAATGAATGCGATAGCAAGAAACTAATGCTATACGAAGTGAGGCTCCCCAATGGATACTCTCAGTTTGAACAGCGCTCCTGTTGCAAAGGCGGCCGAAGCAGCGAACAAAACTAGCGTGCTTCAAGTGTCGAGCTGTGACACTTGATAGTTCGCGCTCATCGTCTGTTTGTTCGTTTAGCGGCGTCCCTTGCTCGAGTGACTTTCGTACGCTCCGTAACATGAGCGCGGACACCACGGTGAAACCTTGAAACAACCCTCTTCCTTTCACCACCAAAAAACCGCGCGAGCAGACAGCGGAAGGGCAAGGTTCTCCTTGCGCAAATATAAGAAGAAGCGAGCGAGCTCGCCGACGACTTTTAAATGCGCCCGTCGTGCTCCTAGCGCCATCTCGCTGGTAATGAAGAAACGCTTATAAGCGCCCGTCGTCTCTGAGTCCGTCCAGCGGTAAAGGGTGTGTATATAACGCTCGCCGTTAGCTACGCGGAGGATCTGCGTTTCGTGGCGTAGCGGTTAGCGCCGCTCGCTGCGGAGCAAGAGGTCCCTGGTTCGATTCCGCGCTTCGGAAGCATTTTTCTGAATTATTTTTCTTTGGGGCTTTTATATATATATATATATATACATACTTATACATATACGGTGCATAACGGCGACGGCGACGGCAAAATTCAGCCGAGACTGTCCATATAATTGCTACCGCAATAAAAGTGAAGTAACTTATACGGCAGCTGTCAGTATACCATCACCGCTGGTCTTCCACATAGCTTCTTTGACCATTCCTCTTCGTGTTTTTTTTTAACCTTTTATTTCTCGCGCTTCCTGACGGCACTTTTATAAGCGCTAGTGACCTTCCGAATGTTGCTCACAGCTTAATTTTTTACGACTCTGGTCAGTTCAAAATTATCAACGCGGTACCCTATGCATTCGCGTAAGGCGACTCGTAGGCGAAATCCACCTTCACCTTTTTCTTATTCGATTTTATTGATTTGACCTTTGACCGAACGAGGATGTCATGTGATGACGTTGTCAAGTGGCGTGAGGTTATGTGACATAGTGACGTCATGGTGACTCACAAATATGGGGGATCTGTGAAGTCATGATGACGGCATGCGGCGATGTCATCACATGATACTTTTGAATCACTCGTGTTGACGCTGCCTCCGCCGACGGTCAATTTTCCCGTTCGACGAGTCATCTAAAGCTTTTGCTTTAATACCCCCGAAATGATGACATGCACTGTTATAGGTGTCAGCGACGAGCGTCTCAGGCTTCCTGTCTCTACGCGCCCATATTTACAGGTGCATCCCGAAGATGGACCACCACTGCCCGTGGTTCAACAACTGCATCTGCTTTAACACCTACAAGTTCTTCCTGCTCACGCTATTCTACGTGGTGGTCCTGTCACTCTTCGCCGTGTTCACCACGGGAAAACACGTGATTTTGATGTGGCTGAATGCGCGAATGACGTCGTCCACCTTCCAGCTCACTTTCCTGATGGTCCTGGGGACTGCGCTGGCGCTGGGACTCGGCGCGTTCCTGTGGCACCACGCGCGCATGGCCCTCAGCAACGAGACCACGCTCGAGCAGATGCGTGCCGTCGTCTTCCGGGACACCGACGACTCGTTCGACCTCGGCTACTGGCAAAACTTTGCTCAGGTGTTCGGTACGCGTATGTCGCTGTGGATGCTTCCCGTGTTCACCAGTGTAGGCGATGGACTGCGGTTCCCCACGAAGATGCACCCACTCCCCGGAACGTCGCAGCACGAACGCTCGGTAGAAGCGACTTACTCGACTGGTTCGACCGTCGGTGATCTGTCGTCGGCCTCTGCGGCTGTGATCCTATAGTTACGCGTTGTGAATATAGACCCGGACGTCTGGTATTCGACGGGTATTTCGTAAGACGCTGTACACAATCGTTACCCTTTAGAACAACCATTAAACTTAACAACCATTGAACAAAGGAAATACTCGAAGCATTGGAAATATATAAATAGAAGGGAAAATGTAGCAGTTGCTCCTCGGTATCATTCTCCATAAAACCACGCCGATACCTTGGACAATAACACATATTCATTGCAATTTAAAAAAAAAAAAAACACTTCATATCTGTACAATTTATTTTGTGGTCTTGATCATACATCACTGCTGTCAGTGCGCATGCGCGTGTTTATCTATATGAGGCGGGTCTTTAGATAATAAAGCATCAGTAGAACTCCAACGCTTGCGCTCGCGTCATTTTTGTGTGTTCATGACTTCGTCTTCATCAAAACCATTAAACCACGCGAATAAAAACGCCCAACGCAAGGTGCACTTTGCATTGGTGAGGATTGACAAGCGTTCATTCAGATATATCTTTCGCACGCCAAGCTCAGTTTTTATGTTCAGTAAATAAAAGAATAATTTGTTGAATAATTCACTTTTGTTCACAAAACGGAGCGTAAGAGGGGGAACAAGCTACAGTGGCGAGAGACGGCAGATTTCGACGTTGTATTCAGGGCACATATATTTCTTTCTGCTCACGTGAGGTTCTTTTTTTTTTTTTTGAATGCGCAAGAAAAAGAGAACTGCAATTGGCACAATTACGGCTGCTACTACACACTGATGGTCCTTTTTTCTTTAGTTCGAATGCCGAAACTCGAGCGAGCTGCCGTAAAGGCTAAATATTCAGTTCTTGGGAATCTATTGTAAACATAGTACACTATCCAAAAACATTGAACCCTGCAATAGCATATTGAGCAGTGCACCATATTTCTTTTTGCTTCTTTTTAAGCGAAGCATTTCTTAGAGAACCCAGTGCGCTTTGAGCGATCTATCTATCTATCTATCTATCTATCTATCTATCTATCTATCTATCTATCTATCTATCTATCTATCTATCTATCTATCTATCTATCTATCTATCTATCTATCTATCTATCTATCTATCTATCTATCTATCTATCTATCTATCTATCTATCTATCTATCTATCTATCTATCTATCTATCTATCTATCTATCTATCTATCTCACCGCCTACGTCTGGGTGGTCTCGTGATCGCCTCCCTAGCTTGGTGTAGACCAAAATTAGCATGGGAGGGTAAGAGGGTTTGACGAATATGACTGTCTGGTTGTGACAGGAATAACGTGAAAATCCTGTCGTGTACGTCGTCAAGCCCTTTCCTCCAGATACGTGTGGCACATATCCGTATACCACGGCCCACGGTAAGCGGGTATGCGCCACCGGTGGTTGACGGTTCATATCTTCCCAGGAACGACGAGAGAGAGAGAGAGAGAGAATAAAACATTTATTTCTAACAAGTTGAGTCTCTAGTGGTTGGACCTCCTAGTCTGGAAGACCATTGGCCCTTGCAGCCGTCCGGGCTCGGTCGACCAGGACTTGTTGCTGCCGAACAGACGTTGGTAATTTAAATGCGAGAGCGCAAAGAAAAAAAATCATCGACGATTATGATAATGCCCATTGCGCATTCTGAGCGCAGCTTCGTGTTGGGGCAAGGCCAACCGTGTTTGAAGTTGTGGCTTTCCGCAAGGTATCGACTACGCCATAAATCATAATTTTTGTGAAGTAAATTGTGAAGTAGGACAGCACTCGCTACGCCATTATTCTTCTTTCTGCGGATAAGCGAAATACCCGCTATACAACTGCAAGGTATTTTGCGCACTTTGATGATGCTGCATGTGGCTCATGACGATGAAGAATTATGGCTGAGCACTTTGCAGTGGGTGGGAAGCATTAAACCACACACTCGCTGCGGAATTAGCATGGTGTGATGACTGGTTGTTATTTTACTCTTCTGCCACACTATTTATACATAGGTTAACGCGATTCCTAGCCCGACATGACGTCTGTATAGGGTCTCTTTGCAAATGAATTGCAAGCACCAGCGTGGCTCTGTTGTAGAATACTCGACTGCCACGCAGAGGGCCCAACGCAGGAAGCCTAAGAGCTGCGCTCTAAAACCGACATCGGCAGCGTTGACCCGACGTATTTAAGGAATAAAAATCAGGATCCCAGTAGCAATTGAATCCAAGCATTCTGCGTGGTATTCAGGTATTCTACCGCAGTGCCACACCACGTCTTGAAACTGCATTTGGAAAAAGACCCTATGCAGGCGTAATGTCCGTGCAGCGTCAATTATGGTTTGAGTGCTGGCTATCAAATTTTATAACAATGCAATAAACATTACATATGTACTCAGATACAGGCGTAATGCCGGGTTAATGTCAGTTGTGGTTCCAGTGTTGGCTCCAGCTTTTATAGAACTCTAATAAACATTACATTTGAATTTCGATGACCCAGCAAGCTATATTCAAGCGTTGCTCGACCCCGGAGGAATATGATAATGTATTCCTCCGAAACTGGTTGGACAAATAGCCAAAGGCTATGGGTCCGACCAGTTTTAGTATTTCTTTAGGTTTCACGCCTGCAAATAAAGAAGTGCAAATAATTGCACGTTGCGTATGATATTTACATCATCGCAACCGTAAAGCGCGCTTCGTTTCGATAATACTGATGTCTGCATTCTGAATTGAGTGTTGATGTTACATGAGACCATAAGTTACCCTTTAAACGCCAGTGTAGTCGACATGCCTGGTAAGGCCTCGACTACGCTTAAAAAAAAAACACGTTGATCCACCTCGTAACGCTTTGCTCAAAGCCAAAAATTGCAGCATAGACAACTACTCACTGACTGCTTCGCATGAAACCGATTCCCACAAGGCATGGGATCAGCCGAATTTTTTTCTATAATTTTCAGAAAAGGGACATAGCCGTTTTATACTGCTCCACAAAGACTTGAAGCAGCAATAGATGACAAAAAAAAAATGACGTATTTGTTCACTGGCAGGCACAAAAGTTGGTCAGTGTGACATGCGAAGGACTTACAAAGACGAGTGTTCTGTCATCAGGAACGAGTTTTCAATCATCGTGCATACAACATTTCTTTTTTCGAAATTCTCGGCATTAGGTTGCAGAACAATACGCGCAGGTTTCTTCAGACTTTTGCAAGCAAGATGGAAACGCGCCGGAAGTTTTAGCTGAGCTTCACGATACCGCATATGCAGGCATGCATATTCGCAGCTGTCTTTCAAGTCTTACACGCACAGCTCGCGAAGATGTTTGCAGCAATTTACTGATATTCGTTAACTGGTTTGTTTATGTCAAGGGTTCATAAGGGTCCACTTTGAATTAACGTGCCTCCTCGTCAAATTCTTCGTTCCTGAAGTGCGATCCTACTCGCTGCTCCACAGCCTATAACTGAGCAACCAGAGTACTGCTGTTCACGAATTAGATAATATTTCAGAATGTTCAACATAAGTGCTCTGAAGCTCTTGTTGCTGTATCTAGCCGTCATCGTAATCACGGGAAGCTTGATCTCTCTGCCTGACGAGGACGCCAAGAGAAGCACGGTATGTGTGGTAATCTTTATCTTGTCTCACACTTGATAATTTAGGCTTACCTAAGCGAGCTGACATGATGACGTCATTAAATTTCAATATCCAGAGTCTGCACATTTCATAAAAACTTCATTGGTGAATATTTAAAAATTAGTTGACTATTCATATCGATTTCTCAAAAGAATAGTGCCCACACTCTTCAAGTAGTCCAGCTTAAGGAATAAAATCGTGCTAAAGTTTTGTGTAATATACTGTAATGTAACGCAACGCAATTTAATGGCATAATTCTCCTGACGCATGCCAGCAGAAATATACAGTAGAATACTAGAGCACCACACGCTTGTTCTCGGTTGGTAATTGAGATGAGGTCATCTTGATCTCTTTCAGGCAGAGCTTATAGCCAGCAAGGGCTACCCCGTGGTGGAGTACGCTGTAATAACCAAGGACCACTACATCATCACGATGCAAAGGATACCAGCTGGACGGGAAGGCGTCCAGCAATGGCCGAAAGGTGGAAAGCCAGTGGCCTTCCTGATGACCGGTCTCGAATGCAGTAGCGCGGACTTCGTGGTAAACCTGCCACATCAGAGCCTTGGTAAGCTTTAGATGCGAAGCATCTTATGGCGGAGTTCAGTCCGGTGGTGGTGGTGTGCGACGTGACCACCCTTACTGCGCATGTGCAAACTCTCTTCCCGCACCTCCTCTCCCCCTTCCCCCTCTCCACTCCCCTTTCCCTTCCTCTCTCCACTCGTCCTCTCCCTTTCTCCTCTCCACCTCCCCTTTCCCCTTTCCCCCCTCTGAAACGCGGGCTTTACATGCCGAAACGCCGCTTCGCATCCCCTCATGGTCCCATTTAGCAGGAGATGGTGTGAGTTTTTTCTATATTACCTGTAACAATAACTACATAAATCAATCTTTCACATTTAAAATGTCCCTAAACCACACCGATTTCAAAGACCGAGAAAAGGTTTCTTTCTCGCCTCCACTGTATACCATTCCTTCAGGCGCTATCTCATTCTTGCTGCGTATTTCTTCATAGACAATGTCAGGACTAAGCGTTGAGCCTACCAGAATTTCGCGCTTTTCGGCCACACGCTGTTATCTCCACTTGCGCAGTCGGAATACCCACGAAACGAAGTGCAATCGGTTGATCGCGCATGTTAGACGCGTGAGACGAGGCAGAACGGGCATGCGGCTGCATGGCAAAGGAGGGTATAGGAGACAATGCACAATTAAAATATTTCGTATGTGAACCAATCGAGAGCTTATCTCCTCATGACGTCCCGTGAAGAGATTGCTGGTGTGACGAATTGTGTCGAAAAGGCGCGTGACGCCAGGAGAGCAAACGGGCTTTTTCTTTGTATTTTCAAAGGTTGTTTAGGGGCCCTTTAAGTTACCAAGTCAGTGTTGTTAGTGTTGAACTTTTGACGCGAATGGTTCGAGGATATTCGCTATGTAAAATTATCATCGTGTAAACTGAAGTTTCCTTGACAATGCACTGCCAAAGTGGATATACCCTTCCTCTTTTCAACAGAACCATTTTTACTACATTTTTTAATTGAACTTCAACGTATTCGTTCGTTAAATATTGTGTTCAAGAAACGCTGGTTATATACGCCTACATACGCTGTGGGTAAACTGTAAATAAATAAATAAATGAATAAATAAATAAATAAATAAATAAATAAATAAATAAATAAGTAAATAAGTAAATAAGTAAATAAATAAATAAATAAATAAATATCCCCGATTCCTCATACTCGCGGCGATCGCAACCGGCTAGATGGACCACGTGGAGCCGTTTTCCATGCTTCAGGTTGACGACGTGAAAGCGTTCGTCTTCAGCGAGCCCGCCATTGCTCTCATCTGTATTGTTTTTTTCGTTCCGGAAAAAGCTAATGTGCGTAGGCCCCTTTGTGTTCAGAAGCTTGACCTAGAGTCACAACAATTGGTTCATTCTTTTTGTCGTCCACAGCTGTTTCGATCTGACGGCTTTCTTCAATACGTTCTTCTAAAGCCAGCCATAGTTCCTTGAGACACTATTTCTGCCTGTGAAATGAACTCACTGTGCTTGATCAGTTAGAGATGTGCCCGAAATTGCAGGTTTTTGTGCCCTGGAACGGTGATCAAAGATTTCAGTTGATCTGACGAAGTTGGGCTCTAGGAGAAAAGACGTATAACCAACTTACTTGGAGTAATATCGGAATCTTACATAATAACTTAAAAGGTGGCCCAGATGTCTTCAAAAAAAAAAAAGAAGTAACATCGAGGACTCGGAACTCACCATAGGTACTGTAAAACGCACATGTTAAGGAATTTACAGCATTCTCGTCTGATGGACGGGCTCAATCCACGGCCGCAGTGTGACTGAGAACTTCGCGTTACGAGTGAAATAATGAAGTGAAGTTTATTTCCTTTTCATAAAGAGGAGGAAGCCAGGAGCTAAATTTTGAAAAGCTACGAAGGCCTTGGCTCCCCTGTACAGTTTGACATAAAAAATAGCAGAAAACATAAAACTATAAATACAAAATCAGGTGCACTTGCAGGTACTACATAAAGCAGATTCTATGGTTACAAGAATGAAAACAAGGTTATACAAAACACAGAGCGGAATCAATTTAATATACCTGAGATTATTTTTAAATAATTTCATTGAAACATCAAAATCAACATTGGTTGAGATTTTATTAATAACCGTAACTACTTGAAAATTTTATTTCTGTTGGCCATAGTTAGACCGGGTGGCAAAATCATTTTTAAATGCGAAGCATTTCTTAGCGAACCTTTGGCACTTTGAGCGTTTCTATCTACGTATCTATCTATCTAGCCGCCTACGTCTGGGTGCTCTCATGTTCGCCTCCTTAACTTCGTGTATACCAAAAGTGGCATGGGAGGGTAAGAAGATTTCACGAATATAACTGTCGGGTCGTGACATGAAAAACGTGACACTCCTGTCGCGTACGTCGTCAAACGCTTTCCTCCAGACACGCGTAGCACATACCCGTTTACCACGGGCCGCGGTGTACGCGCATGCGCCACCGGTGACTGACAGTTTATATCTGCCCAGGAACGGTGAGAACAGACATTGGTAATTTAAATGCGAGAGCGTTAAGAAAAACCGACACCGGCAGCGTTGACCTCACGAATGGAAAGAATCAAAATTAGGGTCCCAGCAGGAATCGAACCCAAGAATTCTGCGTGGCAATCAGGTATTCTACCGCAGAGCCACGCCAGGTCTATAAACTGGTTTGTAAAAACAGCCTATGCAGCCGGTGCAACGTCAATTGTGGTTCTGGTGCTGGCTATCTACTTTTACAAGAAAGCTATAAACACTACATACGTACTTCTACGATACAGGCGTCATGTCAGATTAACGTCTCTGGTTCCAGTGTTGGCTTCGCTTTTGTAGCAGTCTAATAAACATTACCTTTGTATTCCTATGATTCAGCAAGCGATATTGAAGTATTTCTCGACCAAAGAGGAATACATAAACGAAAGCTACCTATGATATTCACATGATTGCACTATAAAACGCACTTAGTTTTGGTAATACTGACGTATGTACTCTAACATGAGGGCTGACGTTACGTCGCACCATAAGTTACCCTTCAAACGCCAGTGTTGTCTACGTGCCTGGTAAGCCCACGATGTGCACACAGCTACTACTCTTACAAAAACACGTCGATCCACCTCGTAACGCTTGGCTCAAAGCCATAAAATACAGCATAGAAGTACTCGCTGACTGCTTCGCATGAAACCGATTCCCACAATACGTGGGATCTGCCGAATTTTTTGTAAAGTACTGTGGTTGTGCATTAAAGTATTATTTGTAACTTTCTCCTTACAGGTTTTATCTTAGCTGATCACGGCTTCGACGTGTGGCTGGGTAACGTCAGGGGCACCCAGTACTCAAGTCACGAATGGTTGAGCAAAGAAAACAAAGATTTTTGGGATTTCAGGTAAGTGAGTATTAACTTATAATTCTTCAAAAATAGGCTCAACTGAATTCTCTATGTTGTTTTGTTGAAAAGGTTATTCGTGCCGCAGGTATCTTCTAGTATGGAACCTGGTTGAAAAACACCCCCCACGTGTGCTGCTGACAATAATTATACTAGTAGTAGCAATAGTTAATGTTGATGATAACAATGTAACTAATCAGGCTAATTCACGTACGCTGAGGACAAAGGCACTTAATGAGATCTTCAAGTGCGCGTTTCGTGAATGACGTGACGTCATCGTGAGCCTACAAATTTCCTAATGTTGTTGTACAGCTTCAACCACGATTATTTCAGTCTGCGTTTCCTATCACTTCGCGCAAATTGCGTTACTCTATTGCCCAGCTCGTTCTGCATTTGTTTACGCATTTTCACGACGTTACGGTGACGTAGACACGTCATCGTGCTATCCGGTGCGAGAATTGTGCGAATCAGTGACAAAAGATGCATTTTATCAATCATTTATATATTGTCACTTAATTTATTGCTTTCTTCTATAAACACAGATGCTTCTCCCACACTGCAGCAGTAATACTGAAGCTCCATAAGGAATCAAAAACTTTCAAATAGGCACTTTCTCGATACATCTAAAAAAGCAGAGATGTTCGCCAAGAAAGACCATTTTAATGTTGTCTGTTCTGCATTTGTTTTCGCGTGTTCACGTCGTTAGGTTCCGCGGCGAACGAAAATTGGCATAATACGTCAAAAAAATTTTCCCCACGTTCGGTTTCGGGTTTTGTTAACGTTTTCACTTGTCCATCTTTCAGCATTGACGAAATGGCCGCATACGACCTGCCAGCACAATTAGACTGGGTCCTTACAACGACTCAGCAGTCCTCCCTGCAATACGTAGGGTGGTCCCAGGGATGTGGTATCTTGTTTGCCTTGCTCGCTGAAAGACCAGAGTACAACAAGAAGGTGAGAACAAAAACAATGTACCATAAATGTGACGTGTTTTACCACTGTTATCCGTTGCCGTGAAAAATAGGTTCACTATATCCTTGTTGGTAGACGTTTCTGCTTCGGTTTTCATTTAATTAAGTCTCTTCAGCAAACTTTAATTCCAAACACATCTTGTATTTCGCTGGCGTGTAGGGCTCTTAACGTTCACTTATCAAGAGGGCATTCAACGTACTGCAACAAGAGCATGAATACACAGGACGAACCGGGCCCTTACACTAAGCCTACTAATAAAATGTACTAATTATTTTGCTAACGCGTTACAGATGTGCTAGACTGAACGCATTGTGGTGCATTTAGGTTTCAGTTTTACCCTGGCGCAAATGTGTGTGCGAGGTCAGCCCCACGTGTATAGTACTAAATGTTCACATATTCCCAGGAGAGTTTGTAGTAATGCTGCCTCGCATAAAGCATTGAAAGTCACAGCAACAGTTTCGCTCTAGACAGAGCTTCGGCATCTTTAGTTTCGCTTTATACAATTCAGCTGTCACCTTTGCTGAAGCAGATATACATTAAGGGTTGGAAGGTTTATTTGCAGGCGAAATTCGGATCACTCAATTGATTGGCGTGTGCCCATAAACACACTAGACGCGCTAAATGTTTAACCATTCTGATATGCCAAAAAGTTAAATGAGTTTAGAAGGGTGTCATCCCATTGATGCGCGCTCCAAGGCAAGAGTGTCCTCGCGATTAGCACAGCCAGGAAATAAAGGTACCCTACCAGTTCAGAAGGCGGAGTCGTTCGCGTCACGTGGTACCTCCTTCACTGACAGCCAACAAACACTTTACGTGTGGCAGAACAAAGAAGCTAGTCGCACACCATGCATATACGGATAGCCGTGCTGTGTACATTAAAACTGTTTATCAGGCAGATGGACGATAAAGGGAACGCCAGAGTATGGAAATAAGTGCGCTGAGCATCCTCGAAAGATCCTCATAGCCGAGTAGATTGGTTAAAGTAACAGATTTCCTTCCCCAACAAATTGTAAGCGCACTTGCTGCCTCATGAGCAAATGAAGCCCTCGCTGCCCTCCAGGACGCTGGAACGAGGGGACACACCATTCTATGGAACTAAAATCACGAAGTGCACGTGGATCACTGCGTCTTCTAACACTTGAGAAGAGCACCGTGATATCTCTTTCTTTCCCTACACCCAACAGATTCAACTTTTCCACGCCATGGCGCCAGCAGTATTTTTGGGTCACATGACATCACCGATGAAGCGTCTGGAGCCGATATCGAAACCAATATATGTGAGTGTTTGGCTCAGTACCAAGCTTTTTATTTTTTGTTTTTTCCCGAGTGTGTGTGTGTGTGTGTGTGTGTGTGTGTGTGTGTGTGTGTGTGTGTGTGTGTGTGTGTGTGTGTGTGTGTGTGTGTGTGTGTGTGTGTGTGTGTGTGTGTGTGAGGTATACCATACGTGGGCCCCATATAGATTAGTATATATATTCGCTTTTATGTGCAGTCTAAGATTGCTGACAGTTCTCGAGGACAATTATGGTCTAGAAGCAGAGCGCCGATCTAAAGTATAGAGCAATCGAAAAACACTGCCTACAGTTAAAGAATATACTCTTTATTCACCCTTTTCGTGAGGAGTAACGCAATAACGTGGCTTGCCACAGTGACTCCGTCCAATTCTCAATTTCACCGAGGAGGGCATTGTCTACCATTTAAGTTTCTCTTACGAGTGTCAAGATATGAGTATAATTACTAAACACCTCGCACACAATTCCTTATTATTTCCGTCAACAAAGAGCTGTCTTCAACGAGGCATTGATTTGAATGACGTACCTGTTGTTTTTGTTAACGCGACGACATTTTAAATCTACGGTCATGAATGCCACATGACCTGAAAATAAAGTTTACTCCAAACAGACTCAAAACGCGGGATGAGATCTTGCATTCTCAACGCGTGAGACGAGAGAGCCGCCAAGAAAGAGGTGTACCTTGCAAAAAAAGGTCACAGTTTCGCCGCGACGGCGAAGCATTGAATGCGATAGCAACAAACTAGAATGTCACACGAACAACAGCAAGCAGCTCAGTACTTGCAACGTGCCGCTCGAGTGCAAAGAAGTGGTGAAAAGAACACACACAGGACGACCGCGAACTAACAACGGTTACAGCTCGACACTTGCAGCGCACTGCTCAAACACAAGGAAGGACACTGGAAAAGAACGCACAGGTACACACAGGACGAGCGCGAACTAACTGTTGCGGTTGTTACTTCTTCGTGTTTGAGCATGCAGCGCGCTACAACCCAACGCTCTTAAGTCTTCTTTTTCTTTAAAAGTGAACGGTGTCGTTGCTCCTGAGGCTGGGAAGTCCACGTCTGTTGTGTTTGCTCTGCCTGCGCTTCCTTACTTGCGTGGGAACAAGGGGTCCAAAGTCCGGTATGGGGGTCCACGGGCGTCTTCCTTGCAGCAGCTCCGCTGGTGATCGCCCATCCTCCAGTGGACTTGTTCTGTAATTCAGGACGCCAAGCCAAAAGTTCTCATTCGCCGCTTTTGTCTTTTTCAAGATGCGCTTAATTATCTGTACACCTTTCTCGGCAAGGCCGTTTGACTGAGGGTACTCTGGACTGGATGTGATGTGCTTGAAATCGAATTGCTGAGCAAATAACCTGAACTCACTACTGGCAAACTGGGGCCCATTGTCTGTGCAAACTTCGATTGGTATGCCATAACGGGAAAATATGGCTCCCAATTTTTCTATCACGGAACTGGCTGTTGTACTGGGTAATAGTTCAACTTCCGGGAAGTTCGACATTGAGTCATAGACACAGAGATAATGCTGGCAACCATACTGAAACAAGTCGACACCCACGCGATACCAAGCTTGTGTCGGTGTTGGACGCATGATTAGTGGTTCTGGCGGCTGCTTATAAGCATAAGTCTGGCATACTGAACACTTGCGAACTAGGCTTTCTATATCAGAATTTAGATTGGGCCAGTATACCAACTGCCTTGCTCTGGCTTTGCATTTTCCAATGCCGAGATGCCCTGCATGAACGCGCTTTAATATGTCCAATTGCATGCTACTTGGCACCACGACCTTCGTTCCTTTTAGAAGGATCCCTTTGACCACTGAGAGTTCGGAAGCAACTGCCTTCAGCGGACCTTCCACAGCACACCCATTCGCGAGATTGTGAAGTACCTGCTGAAGGTATAAGTCACGTTCCGTCTCACTTGCAAGCCTTGAAATGGTTTTTTTCACTCACGAGTGCCGATACTACTGTGACTCCATGAACTTCGACGTCACTTGTGGGAGAGGCAGCGCCGTCTTCAGAAGCAGGTGCCCGGGAAAGCATGTCGGCCACAACCATCTGTTTACCGGGAACAAAAGTCAAGGTGTAATCATATTTCAATAACCACAAAAAGAAACGCTGTACTCTTGGCGGCATGTAAGCAATGGCCTTTTTTGATATGTCAAGCAGTGGGCGATGGTCGCTTTCAAGAATGAAAGGATGACCGTATACGAAGTGATAAAACTTTTCGCATCCAAAAACTAACGCCAGAGATTCTTTTTCTATTTGTGAATAACGTTGTTCGTATTCGTTAAGAGCTCTTGAAGCGTAAGCCACAGGTCTCCAGGCGCTCCCGTGACGTTGCATCAGCGCCGAACCGACGCCGTACTGCGAAGCATCTGCCGTTATTTTCGTTTCTCTGCCTGGTTCGAAAATTGCTAGAAGTGGCGATTCGCTAAGCTCTCTGCATATAGCCTGCCAGTCGTTCTCATGATTCGGTGTCCAGTCAAAAACATCATGCTTCAACAGCGAACGCAAAGTAGAAGTGCGCTGGGATAGTGACGGCACATATTTGCAAAAGTAGTTGACGACGCCTAAGAGCCTCTGTACCGCTTGTTTGTCTTGTGGTGCCGGCATTTTCAGCAGAGCTTCGACCAAAGCAGGGTCAGGGCGTATGCCCCTGCTGCTGATAATGTCACCAAGAAACAAAACTTCTTCAACGCCGCACAAGCACTTTGACGCGTTGAATGTCAGTCCTGCTTTTGCTGCTGCTAGTTGTGCGCTTTTGAGCCTGTCATCGTGTTCTTTCCGGGTAGCACCCCAAATGAGCACGTCGTCGACATATACACGCACGCCAGGCAAACCATCAAATACCTCGTTGAGCGCTTTTTGAAAAACTTCGCTTGCCGATGAAATGCCAAAAGGCAGTCGAAGAAACCGATAACGACCAAAAGGAGTTGCGAAGGTGCATATTTTGGAAGATTGCACGTCCAGTGGTATCTGATGAAATCCGGCGTTAGCCCCGTCAAGCCGAGAAAACATCTTCGCTCCTGCCAGCTCTGCTTCTATGTCTTCTCGGCGCGGCATCTGATAATGTTCTCTCTTAAGGCATTCATTAATTTTTCTCGGGTCCATGCATACCCGCAACCTGCTGTCCTTTTTAAGCACGATGACCAGTGGGCTTACCCAGTCTGTCGGGCTGCTGACTTTTTGAATGATGCCTTCCGCTTCCATTCGCTGTAGTTCCGCGCGCAGAGGTTCTCGCATCGCCAAAGACACTCGTCTGGCTGGCTGGAAGACGGGCACAGCACCCTCGCGAAGGGTGATCCTGTACTCGCGCTGTACACGGCCTGCTCCTTGAAACAGCTGCGGAAATCCATCGACGATTGCGGAGGGGCTGTTGTTTGTTACGGCATCAACGTTCCGTTTGATCAGCCCCAGGTCCTCCGCGGCTTTCAGACCCAGGAGGGCGCCGTGGTCTTTCTTAATCACGAAGAAGTCTGTGCAGACGCTCCGGTCACCAATGGTTACGTGCGACGAAAATGTGCCGAGCTGTTTGATGACGCAGCCGCTATACGATCGTAGAACCGCGTTGCTTGCTTTCACTGGGCCGGCTTGCATTTTTCTGAAAAGCGACAGCGGCATCAAGTTTGCTTGGGACCCTGTGTCGATCTTGAAGTAGATGTCCTTGCCTGCAATATTTGCTTTCATGATCCAGTCCCGGTCAATGCTAATGTTTCCGATGGTGACGTCCAAAACATCAAAGTCGTCGTTTTGGTATGGCGTCTTCCTCTCGTCCTTTACCTCGCAGATGGCTCCGCTTGATTGGCAGCATGACGCAAAGTGGTTACGCCCCTTGCACAAGTAGCAAGTTTTCCCGTAGGCTGGACAGCGCCGCGCGGCATGGGACCGGCTGCAGCGGGAACATTTGAAGCTTCTGCTCGACAATGCTGCAAGGACGTGAAGCTCTCCGTCAGTCTTCCGCCACAGCGAGTTCTCACGTGCTGATGTTTCCGCCGCCTTGCATAAAGCCACGGCTTTGTCCAACGCAAGGCCCTTGTCCCTGAGCAACTTCTCCCGTAGCTTCGGCGAGTATGTACCGAACACAATTTGGTCGCGCACCATCTCGTCCATCATTGTTCCATACTTGCAAAACTGCGCCTGCTTCTTCAATGCGCGGAGGAACTGTTCGAAGGGTTCAGCTTCGCTCTGTAGTCGAGACCGGAAGACGTAACGCTCATGAATTGTGTTCTCTTGCTCGACGTAGTATTTCTCGAGCTTGGCCACCACCGTGCCATAGTCCTGCTTGTCCTAGCCTTCATCGAACGTAAGGTTGTTGTACACTTCAAGCGCCTCGTCACCAGCCACGCTGAAGAAAAGGGCCGTTTTTGCTGCCTCTGACCTCGGTTTTTCAGTGCACTCCGTGGCTGCCAAAAAGAAATCAAATTTTTGCTGGAAGAGCTTCCACGTTCTTCCCCCGTTGGTTGAGAGGCCCAGAGGCTCCGGTGGCTTGATGTACTCCATGCTTGCGGTGTCTGGAAAGCTGTGGTGTAGGCACTTGTTACGGTGCTTCCTTCACCGTCGAGCAGGCAATGCTCCAGTTCCGCACTTCTGACACCATGTATCAGCCGGGCCACGTTCAATGAAACCAACACGCATGTCAGGACAGTAGTGAACGCCTGTGTTTATTGTAGTCAGTCTTTTATACCAAACGAGGAAAAGGCGGAGGGGTTTAGTAGATAGTAAAGAAGGGCACGTGTAGTTCAACAAAGATAGGTAGCTTGCGCTCATGGGCCCGATACGATACAGCATTCACCGCTTATGCTCTGGCACATGCTGACTGCGTGCATTCGAACGCACTGCGTACCACGAGCGAGTAGACAAACACGAATGCGCGAGCCGCCAATCACAGCACGCGCGCGCACGCGGAAAAAAAAAAAACAAGGCGCGCCACGCACGTGGTAAAAAAAAAGAAAGAAAGAAAAATAAACGCGCCTCGCGCAATAAAAAAAAATCACAGCTTCGCCGCAAGGGCGAAGCAATGAATGCGATAGCAAGAAACTAATGCTATACGAAGTGAGGCTCGCCAGTGGATACTCTCAGTTTGAACAGCGCTCCTGTTACAAAGGCGGCCGAAGCAGCGAAGGAAACTAGCGTGCTTCAAGTGTCGAGCTGTGACACTTGATAGTTCGCGCTCATCTTCTGTTTGTTCGTTTAGCGGCGTCGTTTAGCGGCGCTCCGTAACATGAGCGCGGACGTCACGGTTAAAGCTTGAAAAATCCCTCTTGCCCTCACCACGAGAAAACCGCGCGAGCAGACAGCGGAAGGCCAAGGTTCTCCTTGCGCAAGTATAAGAAGAAGCGAGCGAGCTCGCCGACGACCTTTAAATGCGCTCGTCGCGCTCCTAGCGCCATCTCGCTGGTAATGAAGAAGCGCTTATGAGCGCCGGCCATCTCTGAGTTCGTCCAGCGGCAAAGGGTGTGTACATAACGCTCGCCGTTAGCTATGCGGAGGACCTGCGTTCCGTGGCGTAGTGGCTAGCGCCACTCGCTGCGGAGCAAGAGGTCCCTGGTTCGATTCCGCGCTTCGGAAGAATTTTTCTTAATTATTTTTCTTTGGGGCTTTTATATATATATATACATACTTATACATATACGGTGCATGACGGCGACGGGGACGGACATTTTCCAGCCGATACTGTCCATATAATTGCTATCGCAATAAAAAAAGAACGGCGCGTGGCATGGGAGGGCGAAAAGAAGCGAGCGCGCAAACAAACAAACAAGAAAAAACGAAAAAAAAGAAAAACCGGCGCGCGGCGTGGAAGAGAAAGGTGGCTTAGAGTCACTGTATATGCTACCTTAGCATATACAGTAACACTAAACGTCAGTGCGCCTGTGCGCCCCCTGGTTTGAACTGATTGGCTCTCGCTCAGCGAGCGACTTGAAACTGAATTAGAATCATTGTATATGCCACCTTTAGGTAGCAGAGTTGCGCGTAGGTCCGGCTAGCAACCACAGCTATGCGGTAAAGTCGCATTTCGTTTTTGCAGGCGACATGCCTACCGTGTCGCCGATTAACCCGTCTGACGTGTCGAAGACCGGCGATAAACATGGACTGTCGATGGCTAGTATTAATTTAGTTCGCTGCAGCGGCGGCGTCAAGAAATAAAAAAAAAAATGGCCCAAGCGGCAGCTTCTCCGCAATGCATGGTTGCTAGCGGCGTTGGAAGACAGATGCGCAACTCTGCTACCTAAAGGTCGCATACACAGTAACTCCAAGGGGGCTAGAAGAAGCTAGCGGCTGTTGCTACTGTTGCCCTGACGACGTAAGCTACGTAATCGTTACGTAAACGCCGCGATAGTTCGGCCCCCGACCAGAAGGGCCATAACTTAATGGGACTCTTGGCGCTCTTTGCGAATAGCAAAGCCTTAACTTACCTGACACCCTCGTTGTAAATATTTCTATCAGGTTCACTTGCGCATTTCATTTTTTTTATATTCTTTCTTTTTATTATTATTTCCTCCCCTTTCTTCTTTAATCTGTCAGTCACATTCCCCATCCCTACACAGAGCAGCATACCAGGGCTATAGTGACGCCGGCAAAAATCTGTTTTAAATGCGAATGCATTTCTTAGTCGGGCTATGTGAAGCATCCGGCGTTGTCCGCGCGCCTCTCCACTCTCACTCCCTCTCCCATAGCAACAGCTGTGGGCGCGCACGCTTATCCTCGCCCCTAGCACCAGGAGCAGGTGGTGCGGGCGGAGTAGCGGAGAGTGAGTGGAGAGGAGGAGCACGCTCTGGCGTGTGAGGGCGCTCGCATCCGAGCTCACCCTCCAGCGTGTGTGGAGAGAGCGTAGGAGAGAGCAGGTGCAGTGCTTCGCCGCTCCTTCTCTCGCCGTTCGCTCTCTCTCCTCCCTGCGCCACCGCCTCAATGCAGTGCGTTTGAAACGCGTTTGTAGCGTTTGTGCTGCCTTGGCACAGCCTGAAAACAGCGCGTTCTAAACGCGTTGAGGAGGAGGAGAGGTTGAGGAAAGGAAAAGGCGCAACTTCTGCAACCCTAATTGGGAGCACGGATCAGCGCCTGAAACGCGTTTGTGCTGCATTGAAGGCGGTGGCAACATCCCTGAGGTGATTACGAACGCACGTAGGAAGCGTTCGTTGAAAGAGGCGCCCAAAAGGGAGACACTTGAGCGCGTCGATTTGTCCAGCTTTACGCCATTAAAATTACTACGCCGTGTACTCTCGGCGCAAGAAATGCATTCGCATTTCCTCACGATTCCCTTCGGGGAGGTGGGGTCATTTTTTTTCTAATAAAGAGTCTCTCTCTCTTGCGCTAGCGTCGGCGGGGCATATGAATTTCACAAACCAATGGGAGGTATACGAAAAAAAACACCTCCCTGACAGAAGCCTTAGCGAGTAGCACGCACATTTTCAACCCTTTTCTCCATATGTCGGGCGAAATATTTCAAATATTTTTTCTAAGCTACATACAACATTATAAGGGTCAGTCCCTGAGGTTCACTAAGAAATGCGTCGCACTTGAAAAGGGAGGCGATTGGATTGTAAGAACTTTAGTTACGTCCTGCAGGACGCGCTTAGCGGGCGTCTCCCGCGTGTAGGGGCCGACAGAGAATACCCGGCGGCCGTTTCGCGGGCCTGCTGGTCAGCGAGAAGCCGAGCTTCTGAGGGACGTCTCCCACTTGTCTGAGGCAGAGCCGGGGTGAGCTGAAAGCAACATTTCCTCTCCTATGGAACGTACGACTGGATGGTTCCGGTTGCTATCAATGGAGCCAAATACAAATAGCGGCGCTAGCTACATGTCACAATAAACAAACGACAAGATTGCTCTGCTCACGCCCACGGCTCTGCAATCAAATGCAGTACGAATGTTGGTAATAATCGAATTGGTAGTTAAGCGACGATAGAATGCTTCATCTTCGGGGTCGACTCTTTAAGCTAATTCTCTTGATACGAGCTTTCTTTGTAGAATAGAGACAGGAAATGTTCGTTTAATATTAGACTTAAAGCTATTATGAAGGAAGCTGCGTGAGTGGAATTTCACTCAGTGGCATGAGTGACGTTTACTTGTGCCGTGCCGACATTAGAGGCTTTTATCAAGGCCACTTGTGACAAATTGTCGTAATCGCTGTCGTTGCCGGCAATCCACCTTTTTCACGGCGCATGCGCACTCCCCAAGCGGAAAACTCGCGAAACCTCTCCCCATCTGGGAGGCTTTGCTTCTGGCAATACCGGTTCTCCCGGCCCCCAACAAACCTCTACCAAAACGGCAGAGGACAGCACAGGAAAATGAAAGATGCCGATTGAAGATCATTGGTAAATGCCTTCGCTTTGCAGGGGACACAAATATAGGCTGCAAGCTGTAGATATAGATGTAATAATATCTGGGGTTTAACGTCCCAAAACCACGATATGATTATGAGATACGCCGTAGTGGAGGGCTCCGGAAATTTCGACCACCTGGGGTTCTTTAACGTGTGCCTAAATCTAAGTACACGGGCCTCAAACATTTTCGCCTCCATCGAAAATGCAGCCGCCGCGGCCGGGATTCGATCCCGCGACCTTCGGTAGACGTAGGTGTAGACGTATATCCTCGAATGGTTGGCTCGCACCCACCCTGGGGGATTGGCCATGGATCGGTAGCACTGATAAAATATTCAAAATATAGGAAAGAAAATTACTTCTTTTTCTTTTTTGGTTTGATAAGAATGTTTTTTACTAGAAATAATGTCTCATTTTGACAAAGTATATCGGGGTGGAATTGGTTCTTTGAGTACAATAATTAATAATAAAAAGTCACAGTTTCGCCGCGAGGGCGAAGCAATGAATGCGATAGCAAGAAATTGGAATGTCACACGAAGAACGAGGAGAAGCTCGATACTTGCAGCGCCTGTCACAGTTACGTCTTTGTGCTTGAGCAACGTCCCGCAAGTGTCCACAATGGAGAATCAGATGCTCTTAGATATTTCTTCTAGGAGCTGGCTCGCCAGGTTCTTAAGCTGGGGCGAAGTCCCGCGCCGTAACCTGCATCCATCCATGCAAAGCGTCGTGGAACGTTAAGAGCAACGCTACGCGCGTCGTGTCTTCCCTCTAACCTGGCCGGTAATTCTCAGAGGGCGAGCGTGGAACGCGGTCGACAGCCAGGCGAGCGTCGGACAGCTATCTTTAGGGCCACTTTGTCTTGCGCGTCTCGAAGGCAGTTTACAAATTGAAAGAAAATTAGGAGCGTTGCGTCTGCAAGTGTCGACAATGGAGAATGGGACGCTCTTAGATATTTCTTGTACATATACTTCATCAGTGTGTATATAATTGTAAATTGTGTATTTAGTTAATCAAAATTGTAAATTAATAAAATATTGTGTATATATGTATATATAACAACGTGTGTCACGTCTTCATATCATGGTAGAGGACTTGTACGGACGATTCATGGGTTTTCCCGATCTTCTCCGAGCAAGCTCCTCAATCATCATTCACTTCGTGGATATGGCGCGTTTTTTTCTTTTAAACTGCGGCGCGTGGAGTAACCCCGTGCGTTTCTTGCCACACGGGGGCGTCTGAATTAAGGTGTGCCTGAAGTCCCTTTAGATGCCCGGTGTCCTTTGTTTATTTCTTCTTCCACATCACTAGTGGGTACAGAAAAGGGTCATTTTGTCGTGCGCGTCTCAAGGGCAGTTTTCAAATTGAAAGAAAATTAGGAGCGTTGCGTCTGCAAGTGTCGACAATGGAGAATCAGCTGCTCTTAGATATTTCTTTTTTCTTTTAAATTGCGGCGCGTGGAGTGACCCCCTGCGTTTCTTGCCACACGGGGGCGTCTGATGCAAGGTGTGCGGTGGTCTTTTTTTTTTTTTCCACATCACGAGTGGGTACAGGAAAGGGCCACTTTTTTTTTTATTTACGACATAGACTTGCCCTTAACGCATAATATTTGTTGGGTATATTTGTGTTAAATGTGCGCCACTTTATCGTGTGCGTCTCAAGGGCAGTTTACAATTTGAAAGGAAATTAGGAGCGTTGCGTGATAGAAAACACGCTCAAGTTCCTCCGAGATTTGCTTACCACCAGCGGTAAATGGTGTATATAAATAGCTTTGCCGTTATTTCGCCGGAGCATGCATTGGGCATGGTTGAGTTGTCTAATGCAGCGGACTGGGGAGCGAGTGGTCGATTGTAGATGTAGATGTAGATGTAGATCTTGAACTGCTGGCTCACACCCACTCAGGGGGATTGGCCAAGAATCGGGTAGCTTAGAAAAAAAATCCTCTGTCGGATCCTTTGGTTTTTTTTTTCTTCTGCTTTATTTTGTGCGTCTTTATATATACATACATATACATATCCGGGGCATGACGGCGACGGCACCGGCAAAAATCAGCCGAGAGTGTCCATATAAATGCTATCGCAATAAAATTTAAATTTAGCTCCTTTTATTGAGCACTCTCAAAACCAAATAACACGCACGGTGCTGTGAAATGAAGTACTATGTTGCAAGCACGATGCTAAGCGGGCACCTTGGCTTATACGCTTCTAGACTTAATAAATACGCACGTTTGTTTTCTTTCCTTTCAGGAAGTCGGTGAATTTGTTCTCGGGGGATCTTTGCTGGGAAAGCATCTTAATTTCATCCAAGTAATGAAACAACTCTCGTGCAACCCAGTTATACCGAGCATTTCCTGCACGGCGGCTTTCCTTTTCGTCAACAGAGGCTACCCTATTGACATAAACATGGTAACGTTAAAATTTATCAGCCAAGGTTTTTAAAGTATATTCCGTATTACCTTTCTCAGCCAGTAATAATATCCTGCCCTTTGGCTTCTCTACAGACGAGGCTGCCTGTGTACATGGGCAATACCCCATCGGGAACATCGATGCGAAATCTGCTTCATTACGCTCAGGTAAGCTGGGTTGCTTGTGCGCCAAAGCACGAGCTCTGTTATTATTATTCGTTTTGTCTTGATATCATACATAATCTAGAGGGACGTGGGAAGGAAACAGTAATCCCACAAGTGAGAATGTGAGAGCAGCCAACAAAGAACAAAATAAAATGCGACCAGAGGAAATCCTTAATTTAATCCAGTAATTTTCTCACCGCAATACATACGTTCATAGAAACACTGCATCCCGTATTTTCAGTGCACTGGCAACACGCTTCTAAACGTACTACGCATCGCCTGTCCTGCTCATCTTTTTTATGCTACATCTTTATGCATCTTTTTTCTGCAATTATTTCTTGTTTTTGTGACCGCCTGGCTTGACCATATTTTTCGTACACAATACTTCAAAGCTTAGAAAGTTGTCTAAACGACTGACATTTGCATGTTCAATCACGCTTTGGTTTCATTATTTGTTGCAGCTCACGAAGTCAAAGAGGTTTCAAAAATTTGACTGGGGAGCGAAAAAGAACTGGCAAGTGTACAAGAAGGTACGTACTGCCGTGATAGATCGTTTTTTGAACTCTTGAAAATTCCAGCTTGAAGAAAACTTCAATTTATTTGCGCACTAATGACAGTCAGACTAAACTCCCTCTTGTACGAGCTTTGACATCGAAATTAATGCCGAAAATTCGTTTTCTTTTATTAATTTTTAGCCTTATGAATAACGGCTGAGATACACCAGTCGGAGTGAGTGAGTCAAAACATATTAAAATAAATACGACGCTTTTTCAACACTAACACTCATTCAAGGAAATTCCCGCAGCGTTTTCCTGCGCTTTCGCGAATTTCAATGGTTGTGACATAAAGAACGCGTGGTAGCATTTCCCCACTATTCTTTACTTCCGCTGCCGAATTCCTCCTATGAAAGAGCAAGGCTATTATTCAGCGCGAAAACCCCTCTCTGCATATGGCCGCTGGTCTGTTTTCTTACCAAACGTGTTAGATGACTAATTGAAGCAAACAATGTTTCTAAGAAGCATTCTACTTGCTTTAATTTTTCACTCAAACTTCGTATAAAAGATTCTAGCATATCAGCCACTAGCAACCCGCAAATACTGGGTACAGGTTGAACATTTAACATGTATTATTTAATACTTGTACCTTAGAAAACGTCACGTAGCGTCTCAGAATCTGTGCGATTCAAGAAAGGTAAACTTGTGCGTTTGTTCAATTAGTTACTTCCAGAGAAATTAACGTTGGATGTTGCTGCGTCACTACACTATCCCAGAGCAATTAACAAAAGAACAAAAAGAAATAAAGCCAGGTGAGAAAATAGTGCGCTAACACATCACGAACTATAATGTAACGTAAGTACGTACACCCACGCTGTGCGGAATGAATGACAAAAAAAAAAGCCTGCGAGAAAAGAAAATGTAAGCAGCTAGTAATCAGCAGCTGAATTTTAAAAAAGAACGTCTCGTTCGAAAAAGGAAAATGACTTTGCAGGCCACATTCACTAATATTTACAGCATCAGGATATGCTGCATTTTTTACGAGCAACTTTATAGAAGGATTGTCTCTCTCTCTCTCTCTTTGCCTTTTAACCACTCGCTACTCTTCTGCAAATATTTAGAATTAAACTTTGCGATAATTTCTAACAGAGGGTCCCTTTTTCAGTATTTATACTCTGAGACCCTTCGCTATATACATGTAATATGTAATTGATGTATATGTAATCAATAAACTGAAACTGTTAATGCAGACTCGGAAGGGATCGCGTGAATCAGTTTAGCGGACACTACATGACAAACTCCCGTGTTCTATAGTATTTGTTGCGGAATGATACTGCTGAGTCATGACAGCTCGCGAATGGGTGTACAGAGTCTACGGTGTCAAGCGTTTTCCTATGGCCATATAAACTATGACGCCTACCGTAATTTTCTCCGGTGATTTCCTGTAGCCTATGCCACCTTCCTGTCTGAAATCGGGCTGTCACTTAGGATGTTTTTGTATTTTATTACAGCTACTGCCACCGAAGTACAACTTGAAAAAGGTCACAGCGCCAGTGGCCATCTACTGGGGCGACGGAGATGTGTTCGTCACCCCTCGTGACGTAGCTCGGCTCGCGAGAATCCTGCCCAATGTTGTGCTCAATTACAAGGTGCCCTTGCACGGATTTACACACTTCGACGTCACGTGGAGTATTACAGCCTGGAAGCACCTCTACAAAAAGATTTTGGAAATGATGATAAAGTACACTCATTTGACGCTTCCCGGGCACTCTGTGGCCGAAAAATCGAACGGGTGAAATAAAAAAAAAAACGCTATGCACTTACACTATCCTTAGCAAATTTTTCATTATATTTTTCAAGCCATGCGGAATATTTTTCTTTTAACTAGTCGCAGATTTAGAACGCCGTGTGAGTGAAGCTACGTGGAGTATTGTGCTAACATGCAGTCACTGTAGCTGCTCCGAACTCTGAGCAAAGCATTTTCTTTCTCTTTTTATTTTCTTCATCAGCGAACTACTGGGTCTATTCGACATGCAAAATGCGGCAGGTTTAGAGACCGCCATGTGACCAAACAAAAAAAAAGGCAAAAAAAATGATAGTTATGCGGCTGCCGCTGTATTACTGTGGGATATAATGGCTAGGCAAAAGAAAATTAGTCTAAACTAAAATCCAGGAATAATTGGTGAAAAAGTGCAGTCCAATACAAAGTACTGTCACGTGGTCGTAACGTTGACGAAGGCAGCAGTCGCTGTGCTTTGTGCCCGGAAAATGAAAAGCCAATGTACAAGCGATTCACGCTGTACACTGATAGCGGCGAGAACAGTCGTCGGCTGTCGAGTAATCTGATCTGCGGTATGGTGCGTCGGCATTCACATACATGCGGCATTGAACATTCGAGCCTTATCGCTTGTGCTCACGTAAGCTCTCGAATAAACTTGACTATTCATGTCCTGTTAACAGAATAATCTCAAACAATCGCGAAGCATCTAAAACATTGCGGCGCGGTCTGCGCCGAGCGTTGCTAACAGTCTTTGCGGTTGAAACCCGAACACATAAAAATAATGCAATAAACACGCCTGGCAGTACTATAAAATCACTTAGACACATTCGCTAGTGACGCCCATGCCGTTATAAATGCAAGGTTCATCTCGACGTTATTCCTTACAGAACTTTATGACATAGTTTCGTGGTGAATGGGCCATCTCACGAATGTGAATCCCACAGGTAGGAAGGTATCTTCGTTTACGAGTCAGTAAGGACAATAGAACAGGCAGATTATCTCACAACGGATGGTTGTTTCAACGTTATGAGATCGCTGTACAGCACTATAAAGCCTATGCGTAAGAGCGAACAAGGCAATCAAGGGTAACATTCGGGTGGAGTCTCAGAACAAAACAGTGATAACGCTCTCAATGTCGCGCACAAAAAGTAATGAGCATCTTCAAAACACGCTTCTAAATAACACGCCAGCTTTTGTTAATATGGGTAGTTTTCTCGATCACAAGGTTAAAAATGAACACGTGACACGCTCCGGCCATAAGAAACAGGTGTTGAACATAATCGCGGTGCGCAACAGCTGAATAATTCGAAAGAATCAGTGCCGTATTAGAGTACAATGGAGACCAGCGCGCATGTCGCTAACTTGAACAATGCTTTCGCGTTTAAGCAAGCGTGTATGGCCGTGGCGACAGTGTCAGGTGTGTTCCGCCAAAGCAGCTGGGTTTACAAGAGTTCTATGACTACGTAAAGGTGAGAATTTGGTACTTTTATTCCGGTTTCACTTGCTGCTATGATTAATAGTCTTATGTTCAGGGAATACTAGCTCTAAGTAAATCATTTCGCGTGTGTTCACTATTCTTATGTTGTCTTATTAGCCATTCTTTATCAATTTCGCAGTCATAACGCAAGCATACTTTTCACAAACTTTATTACTTGAGGTATGAGAAAAGGACACATTGAGAGCCTAATTTTCCTGTGTCTAGCCACAATTCGGCTCGCAGCGAGTACAGTTGATGAAGATGCCTTTAAGAGAACAGTAAGTAGGTGCACGTTCCTTTCTAAAAGTTTAAAATGCTTGCATCTCTTATCTGAGAAAGCTTAAATATACTATAGTAGTACTCGCTGTTTGGCTAGTTGGTGCATGTCTGAATTCAATAGTCAATTTCGCGCCAAAATCACGACCATACTGAGATACGAAGAAACACATAGACAGCATGAATTCAACCTTAAATATGTCTGCTTCGGCTTGAGTAGTTCATGACCAACCACTAAACTTTTGCTGTTCGCCCTGGTGTCCGTCAACTGTAACCCTTGCAATTACTTTCTTATCACACTAACCTGTATCATTTCGTTATCACGGGGATGACCTCGAGTCGCACCTAAATTAAAGCAGTGATGACATTTTTAAGCAACCTTGGATTCAAGGAAATGTCCTGATGAATCAATTAGCTTCTTTAAGCGGCTCAGTCTTCTCTACTCTTGAAATCTGCGGTGCATTCGTTCTATTTACTGTAACAGTTCTGCATGGCGGCCTTCCTTTATTACGTTGTGTAATCATTTTATTATGCTAATACTAAATGCACTGTACCTATTTAATTGTGAAATTATTAGAAAATTACCTAAGGGCGTACGTCCATACTGCCATTACAGGCACAGTTAATAGCCAGCAAAGGATACCCTGTCGAAGAGTACGACATCATGACGAAAGACTGGTACGTCATCACTGTGCAAAGAATACCGGCTGGACGAGGAGGAATTTCTGGTGGAATTGGAAAACGAAAGCCAGTCGTATTTTTGATGAGCGGATTGGAAGGCTGCAGTGCGGACTATGTGGTGAACATGCCGCACCAGAGTCTCGGTGAGCATACTTGGGCGCACGATTTCATTACGTCGTTACCTTCCGCAACATTAGCTGTTGTAGCAACATATTATGACGTAGCATTTAACAAGAGGGCAAGCATAGTTGCAAGTAAGTACTCCGGGCTGCTGTAGCCTCCCTAACTGCCGGTGTAAAGCGTTAGTAGCGACACGGTTGTTGAGATGCATTTCTATTTAATATTGTTCCCCGGCGAGAACACTCACACAAAACGAAGCTTCCCAGCGGAAAGCATCGCAAGTTGTCGTTATCAATTCTGATAGTGCAGTCTACGGCTCCTGAAGCCATCCGTAAAAGGTTTAAAGACAACGTAAGACTTTCTAATCATCGGCATATGTTTTGAAATTTCACTGCAGTGCATGCGGACATTTATGACGACTGTTATAGTCGAAAGATGCGTTAATGAAAATAGTTCTGAGTGTATTGGCCGCACACTACAGTGCCTTCTTCGGAATACTTATTAGGACCAATAACCTTACATTCGTCAGGCTCAAACTAGGCACTTAAACCGTTTTAAGTGCGTAGCCTTTTAGGGGCCCGGCCTGTCGCCCATCCAGTGTCTCTTGTCGCACGGCCACGTAGTGGTCAATGCAGGCCTAAGGCAAGGCTACCAATGCTGAAAACCAGAGCAAAATAAACTAGCAAGGTTTAAAATAGATAATCTACAGAAATAACCAAGAATTAATCGCAATAATTTACCTAAAATCACGAAAAGCCACACGCCAAAATACAAATCCTGGCGTGACATCATGTCATGTACAGTGTGTAAGTATATCCTGATAAGTGTGTGTATGTTAGCCCTTAGTAGCATGTGTTCAGGACATCCTGTGGACTTGGACATTTCTGCAAGAATGTTTCATGTATATTGGGCTTAGTCATTTGTGTATGTTACTGTCCTTGTTGTATAGACACTGTATCCAAGTGTTCGTAGCGTCCTACGACGGAATAAACTTTTTCTAAACAATTTCGTGCCCAGTGATCAACATGAACAATTCACAAGGCTGTTGCAGCCAAGGTAGTTTAAAACCTGCTCGTTTGCAGCCAACGTTTCTAGACCTACTTCAGTTTGAAAACTCGGCTCTGGGAAGACCTGAACCTGAACCTGAAGTAAGTTTTGCTACAAGGAGATTTGCTTTCATGAGATTTGCTTTATGTAAACGAGTTCTTTTCTTCAATGTTGGTGAAATATTAAATGGTTGAGGTCTGTCTTGTTCACCAACAATTAGTGAAATGAAGCTGCGATGCTGGCACGATTTCTCTAAAACGTATGTTTGAAATGTGGAATTAAAGATGGCAAATGCTCAAGACAAGTATGTTTACAAGAAATTGTGGGTCTTGAGACTTAGTCTTGCGAAATATCCACCTGTTGAGTCCCTAAAAGTGCGCCAATGTACATTGGTGTTCTCACAGAGTCATCTTTATGAACACCATATATACTGCGGAGTAAAGGTCCGTCGAGTGCCAATAGATTTCAAAATTTTTTTCGTTTTTTCATTACGCTCCAAAGAGACGGATATCTCATAAGCTTGTATGGACAGAGCAATATATTATATCCTGCTGAAGTGAAAAATAATAGCGTGGTTTTTAAGGACAGAGAATTTTACTTAAGTAATGTATTTGTTCATATGCTGGTTTATTTACAAGTCTACGTTTTCAATGCCACGCGCGCATGTACGCACACGCTCAAACACATAATGTTGCAAAACATATTGTCATTAAATGTAACTTACCTCTTTCTGCATTGCATCCAGGTTTCATCCTAGCTGACAATGGCTTTGACGTATGGATTGGCAATGTGAGAGGCACCAAGTATTCGCGCCATGTCTTCCTAAAAAAGAAAAACAGAGAATTTTGGAACTTCTGGTAAGTAAGTATGCGAACATGTCGTGTTCTCATCCTTAATTTCACAATACCCTGATGTCATCGAACTACAAGATAAGATAAGTACGGATACAACATTCATACCAAGAGGTAGAAAGTCTGATCGCTTTTTTGTTTGATCGTTAAGACAAGTATTTCAGCCAGAGTCGCTTCGATAGAGATGCCTCGAGTGGGGCCTTTTCAGAACAATCCTCATCACCACCATGCTGGCCATGCCACACTCATATTAGGAGTCATGACACGCATGTGTAGCACGGCGAAAGTACTGTGAGTAACCACATTCACAACGTTGAAGCTTTAGCAGAATATACTATAGCCGGCCTAACCATAATAATCTGCCAGCATTTCCTCTTCACGGGTGCATCATCTTAATGCGTCTGTGGCGCAGGTATTCTTTGGAATAAAATTTACCTAAAGAGAGTGCAGAGAATTTTCGCTATACTTCCGACGCTTTCCATCGCGATCCTTGTTTTCGCTACTGTTATGTCATGTCCTGCACGAAATTTCTCGTTAGTTGTTGCTCCTCATTACTTAATTGTGCCAATACTTTACCTTGTTCTCAACTCTCCTTCAGCCTCGACGAAATGATTCAGTATGACCTACCAGCGCAAATAGACGGGATACTGTACTATACTGGGGAAGCAGCCCTGCATTTCGTTGGATGGTCTCAGGGAGGTGGAATAATGTTCGGTTTGCTTGCCGATAGGCCCGAATACAACAAAAAGGTAATGCTTGTTCTATTCTATAAAGTTTTATTGTGCACTTTTACACCTACCCATGACCACAAGTGCGCCATTAATGTTATCCACAGTTCGTGAGATCTCCTTACGATAAGGCAGCGTTCTTTCTCTTTCCAACGAGCTCCCGTTCTTATAATTGCAAGAACAGCTCACCATTGCACACATGACTGGCAATTCAGGCGTACAAGCATAATTAGCTTCACCAACTTATCTCGAGCACCATGTAGCTAGCTGCATCTGAATCTCATTTTCCCAAGGCAACCAGTACGTCTGACAGACTGTTAACAGCAGACACCAAACGTAGCATATAGTATGTAAACCTAATACCCTCATAAGCTGTAGGCCGGCCAATGACAAGAGGTTTTGAAGCGCAATTTTCTTAGATTATGCCCTTCATGGATAGGCAGACCATGTTTGCGAGAACTTTCTCTGTTCTGTCGACACATTCCTTATCCTATTATAGCTTAATTATTTATTGGCCAGTTGTTTCATACTAGTGGTGCTCTGGCCTATCAAGACGTGCGCGGGACTTCCGTCTGCTTTTAGCGGCGGAGCTCTTCTAGGGCTGGGCCGGACGACAGACGAGTGTCTGCGCTTGTCACGCTCTGGTTCCCAGATACAAGCATAGATGGCGTAACTGTCTCGGTCACGGATGAAGCGGTAATCACGAGAGAAGCACAGGAGAATCGCAGCTCCGCTGTTTGTGAAGATTTCGCACTGAATGGAAGTGGGACAATTTTTTTATAAGTCGCACAATTTCTTGGTGTTATATCATGAAATGGCATCCAGCAGAACTATTTTCGCGCGCTGCTGTGAAGTCACTCGCTAGACTAAAGCAACTTGCGAGGTTACAGGCTAACATTTGGGCCCATTTTCTAGTTGAGTGGTTTATCTATGTTGCTGGTTATTTCTACGACGAATTATAGATAAACAGTCTCCCGAAAAATACACAACAGCTACTTTCTATTAAACAAGGCCGCTACAGAGCAATACTGAAAGTACAAAACGTGCTTTGGAGGTTGCACACCGCCTGAACCCATTCGAACTGAGTTCCAACTCAAATATAGTTCTAGCTCAAATGAAATCAAAAAGTGTAATTGCCCGGCCACATAGCTGGTAGGCAGTGATTTTTTTAACTATAACGAAGGACAATTAACAGGCTAGGGTAGTAAAATTGTGGCGTAAGAAACTGGGGGGGGGGGGGGGGAGGATCGGTGTAATTTGCCGGTGCAGCGTAAGCACAGCTCTTTCAACGCGAACTATTCAATGATCTATAATGGACAAATATACCCAACGGTGAACTCTATTAGACTGCCTATAATGATATCACGCTTGGCTTCGTGTCGACTCATTCATAAATGTATCGGTCAAGAAACTTCAAGAACCTCTACGAAACTGATGTTTGAAGTTGCATATATCGTAGTGTATCGGCACGTTTTCAACCTGTACGAACGATTAATGCTGCGGCTCAGATTTGTCAGATAACAATAGAGTACTTTCTTAAAAATGAAGAACAATATGAGGGGACGGGCTGCAAAGCCATTAAAATGGCCCAATTCATTCAATAAAAATAAAGCGTAAAATCAGCAGTCTTTTGCCTACGAGCTTGCTTCTCATATGAGATTTCTTTTTTTTTTTTTTTTTTCCTGCACCCAACCTGAAAGGTCAAACTTCTCCACGCTTTGGCACCAGCAGTTTTCATGGGTCACATGACCGCGCCAGTCAGATGCTTGATTAACATGTCGAATCCTGTTCTGGTAAGTAAGCTCTTGTGCGACATATTATTATTGGCAGTATCAGGGCTATTTATTTAAAGAATTCACCCCTTAACCTCATTTTGACGCCTTCAATGTTCTTCGCAAATACCGAGTGACAGCACAATGTTGGTCCCTGAACCGCATTCACTCGGAAAGGCAGACATTACGTGCACGAGGAACGCATTACAGTTGGTTACAACCAAATAATAAATGTAAGCCCCACCCACAGCCGTCGCTGCCCACCCAGAGAGAATATGCATAAGTGGCCCATCCAATAGGGGTTAACTATTTACATGACGTCAAACACCTCTCGCGTAATTGGTGACGGTGACTTTCCAATATAGCCACATGTTGGTATCGCCAGTTCTCGGTCGAAAACTTGAACTTCCTGGCATAGTTTAGCGAAGATTCTGGCTTCACTGCTAACCTAAACGTAACATTTTAACAAGGAACGACGGATTTTAATTCATAATATGCGTAGTGTTTACATTAGTAGTGAAAAAGTACTAATGGTTAGAACGTAAACTACCTAGCACGATTCTCGCACAGATGAATGACAGGTGCGTCGTAGTTCTGGGGGCGGAGCTTGAGTTTATTCTTAGGCTGTAACCGACTATAGATAACTACAAATAGCAAAGTTCGTTGCTTCATTCGCGGTATAGTATATTGAAATAAGCATAGGCACCTCATTCGATGAACGCAAACATTGGTTCTCACAATGATGCCGTCGTGAATAGCGCATGTAAAAGCGTGTAGCATTTACGTATACAAACACCTTTACGATATACAAACACCTCATATATCGCCTTCGTTGTGGCGACGCAGAAAAATAAAAAACTACACTCAACGAGCCTGTTATCATGTAAGCCATGATTATCGTGTAAACTACGATAATCCGGAGCAAGCATCGCGTCATTCATATTCTAACACTAAGTTGTCTCCACGTGGTTTTCTAATGATTTGTTATAGGCAGTGCGAGAAATTGTGTGTCCTTTCCCTTACAGAAAATTGCAGACTTGTTCTTCAGAGGAACAGTGACGGGAAGAAACGAGCAACTTCTAAACAAAGTGAAATTATTGTCCTGCAGAAGTGTTCGACCAGATGGCCTGTGCAATGCGAGCTTCATCCTTATGAACGGAGGATATCCCATCGACATGAACACGGTATAATGTTCGAATCACCGACGAACAATCAACATCACATTTAAGCGGAGAAGATATAAGACAAAAACAGGATTCAATACCGGCAGGAAATAGGAGGCGGAGACCTGAAGTGAACAATGTTGTAATAGACATTCTATGAGCTGTAGCAGAGTGAAAGATTTAAAATACTGAGAATAGAAGTTGTGACGCTGTCGGCCGCCATCGCGTTTACGTGTTTCTTGTTTAGTCAAGCATTTTACTATAGTTATAGTCCGTGTGTTGATCGTGGTTGATAAATGTCACGGATTGATATCGAACATTTACATAAAAGCTTTCCAGGCAGTATCCGGTGAATTCTACGTATTTGTATACGTTGTGGATGTGAACCGCATGCCTGAAGAAATGACAGAAAAAAAAATCAAAGCGTAAATATTGGCCCGTGGTTGTTGTACTTAAGCAGCTTACCGAATATGTGTCAATTTATTACTGTACTAATTTATTTTCCGTTAAGACTATTTGGCAGTTACTTCTTAGCCAGCAAAAGAAAGAGGACAAAGGAGAAATAAACGCTTATTGTAAAAAATATCGAGAAATAGAGGTTCAAAAATTTTTTTTCATTACAAATCCACTTTAAACGGCCCCTGAACCATTCCGGGATCAATGACTAGAAAGTGGTTTCTTTCTCGCTTTCACTACCCTTCCTAGAGGGGCTACTGCCTCATCGCGAGTTCTTTCTTCATACAACACGTGGACAATGTCAACACAAAGCGCAGAGTCCAGCAGGATTTCGCGCTTTTCGGCTACGCGTTATCTCCGCTTGCGCAGTCGAAAACGCACAAAACGAAGTGAAATCAGTTCATAGCGCGCTATATAGTCGTGCCAGACACGGCAGAACGGGCTTGCAACTGCACGGCAAAGCAGGGTAGGAGACAATTCACAATCAGCATCTTTCGTATATGGACCAGTCGTGAGTTTATTCTTTCATGACGTCACGTGAACAGACTGCCGGCGTAAAGAATTGTGCCGAAAAGACGGGAAACGCCAGGAAAGAATAACGTGCTCGTTCTTCGTATTTTCAGAGGTTGTTTCGGGGCCCTTTAGGAAAAGGCGTCATCGCCGATTTTAACAAAAAAGGAAAGTCACAAGTGTTTATACAATCAAATCTTTGCGATAAAAACTACTTGTGGAGGACTTTCAAGTAATCGTTGCTGTCCTACGGCTCATCGAACGTGTGTGTCTGGATTCACTCGCGATGGTCAGCGCAAACACCGAAATATTCCATAAGTGTGACATGCGCGAGTAAACGAATGTTATTTACTGGCAGAATAACGATTTTCACAGTCCTTCTGATACGGCCGCGTTTGTCTGTAGTGAACAAGTTAAATAACCATTTGCAAAGATTGTAAGAGAACATGCTATAGCAAGTAATGCCAATTGTTTCCCTTCGCAAAAATATTCCTCCAGCAAAAGCTTTCCGTACTCAACAGCCCTAACCACAAAGCGAAAAAAGCTGTCACATAAGCATTGCGCATCATCCTACTTGCAAAGATAAGAAAGAACACGCCAAACGAATATGTTAGTTAGTTAGTTAGTTAGTTAGTTAGTTAGTTAGTTAGTTAGTTAGTTAGTTAGTTAGTTAGTTAGTTAGTTAGTTAGTTAGTTAGTTAGTTAGTTAGTTAGTTAGTTAGTTAGTTAGTTAGTTAGTTAGTTAGTTAGTTAGTTAGTTAGTTAGTTAGTTAAATGCTGCTGCTATATACCAGTACAAAGTTCTATATGATACAGAAATAAACACGTACAACGTATGCATATCACGTATATCCGTAGGCATTTATTTCTTGATTTGTTTCTTTAACCCTAGACTAGCAGTTAGCGCCAACACCTAGCATTAAACAGAGTGGCAGTTGGAAAACTTGCAGGCGTTATCTAGCCTGAGCACGAAACATAAAGCATCTTTGTGCGCGCGTAATGTGTGAAAGATGGGACGCAGCAGAATTTTCGAAAGCGTAAAATAGGTTGCGCAACTGCAACTCTTATTAAGTATTCCTAAATTTTCCACAGACGAGGCTACCTGTATACTTGGCGAACGACCCTGCAGGAACGTCAGTGCGCAACGTCCTTCACTTGGCTCAGGTAGGCTGTGTGCCTCTCGAGACACAGCAAAATTGAATTGTCTTTTTTCTGCACTTTTGCATGATACCAACTGAGCACGTAAATACTGCAGTGTTGAGGATTTTGTCTCAAGCAGAAGGGCGACAGTGTGTAAAAATCTGAATTCAACCCTCCGCCAGGTACCGCTATGAGCCCATCTGCTCACACGAACATCGATCTCATCAAATTAATTGTTATTAATTAATATGACAATTTATTGTCCTTATCTTAAATAGACTTATATTCCGATACCATATGTATCCTACATAACTCGTGAACCAGAACCACCGATTCCGCACCAGTTTAACTTTTTAAAACACATTTTTTGATTATTTGGAAAACCGGAAGTATGTTCTCGACCGGAAGTGCTTCGAAAATAAACAAGAGCGTCACTCGTTGCTCGTGCGGCTAAAAACAGCCCTTGCCAACCAAACATGACCAGTCTGCGGGTTAAAAGTACCATTGAGCCACGCAGTGTGTTATGGAACGCAAAATGATAGGAGCCGTATTCGGACATAGCAAGACAGCAGAGTGGACCAGAGAACGAACAGAGGAAGCCGATATGCTAGATTATATTAAAAGGTAAAAGACCTGACAGGTCATTACGTCACGGACAGATAACCGATAATCAGTTAAATCAACAGAACGGACACCTAAGTTTGGGAAACGCACCCGATGATGGAAGAATCATGAAATTAAGAAATTTGCAGGCACAAAATGCGAAATGGAATAAGCTCCCGCAGAACAGCATAAATCGAGATAAAATTGGAGAGGTCTTCTTTCTGCAGTGGGCATAAAATAGGCTGACAATGTTTATGATAATGCTGCGATTTCATGCTTCAATGCTATGCATATACGGGATGACTACATACACTACCAGCATATCGTTCGCTGAGACAACTGAGCATCCATTCTCCATCTTACTGTATTGTTTCCAATATGCGAAAACCACTTCTATTGTCGGCTCGAACATATGCGAGCATTGGTGCACAGAGCAATTACTGCCGTTATTCGTGAAGAGCCATTTTGCTGTTGCTAGCTCAGTTCCAGTAAAATGATGCGTTTACAAGAACCACGTGTAGTAAACAGGTATGCCCGCGCTCTTATATACCTTTCCAGGCGACTGCCGAAGATTAATGGTCTCTTGAAACTATCCGGTAAATTAGAGCTTTTATTTGGTGGTGCCGTGCGCTACATTTTAGAATGCTCGTCTGACTATCGTTCTCTCGTACAATATAGTGTGCCAATCTTTCTAGTGATCCTAAATCTCGCGTTTGTGATTGTTGGTTTTCTACGTAAGGTGAATAAAGCAAGCTAGATATAGCTAAACTAACTGTGGACCACACCTCTTACCTAGCTTACGTTGTTTTCTCCCATTTTCGATGGAGGCGAACAGAAGCGTAGCCAGAAATTTTTTTCGGGGGAGGGGGGGGGGGGAGGGGGGAGGGGGTTCAACCATCCCTTTTTTAAGTTCGTGCATGCGTTTCTATGTGTGCGTGTATATATACAGATGCAAAATCGAAAACTTTCGGGGGGGGGGGGGGGCTGTTTCAACCCCCCCAACCCCTTCCCTCTGGCTACGCCCCTGGAGGCGAAAATGTTTGAGGCACGTGTACTTAGATTTAGGTGCACGTTAAAGAACCCCAGGTGGTCGAAATTTCCTGAGCCCTCCACTACGGCGTTTCTCATCATCATATCGTGGTTTTGGGATGTTAAACCCCAGGTATTATATTGCTTTCTCCTTCTAATTCTCAGGTGACAATGGCGAATGAATTTCGAAAGTTTGACTGGGGGCCACTTAAGAACAAACGCATATACGGACAGGTACGTACATTTTTTCGACACTGTTTCGCATTCGAAAATGTCACTATCATGGCTTGGCTCGGTTCTGCTGTTCTTTATGGGAATGAGATTTCGTTGTAGAACTACCGCGGTAATTTGGTTTGTGTTGAAGATCACAGTAAGTCCGAGCAACCTAACAAGGTGCTTCGTAAGTTAACGAATGGCCACAATAAACATTCTCAGGACGAACTCAATTGAGATGAATCCAGAATTAAGACAAGGTAGAAATAGAGCGAAATCACGGTTGAACGTGGTAAGGAAACCATTTTTCTTATATCCAATCGTTGTCATTCTTTTTATCTTGCGTTCAACTGCTCAAACAGATAAAAATGAACGTGGCTATACGGTAGAAGTCGCCGACACCACTACCTTTATTTTGACGCCGCACTATATAGTACTCATACACTTCAATCCCTTTCAATGAGCACCCGTCGTTCTGTCAAGTCGTTAAGCGTTGCTCAAGAAACTACAACAGCGGAGTGTTATGCACGTGGGCATGAAAACCACTGATAGTTGTCGGTAGATAACAATTCGCTTTTCACCTAATTCTATAAGTCAAACCTATGTACTGTGAGGTATTGCTGTCTTAAAATGCAAAAGTAGTTGGTGTCACGAGATTGTTCCTGCCTCCTCCTATATAACTTATCGACCGAAAATGAAGTGATAAAAAAAGTCAGCCTGGGTCTGGAACAGGCAATAAACACCTTTCTTTTGGTTGGTTCGGAAGAAATTATTCAGAAATCATAGTCTGCAAACGTTCAGGAGATCTCAACCAACGCCTTGTGACAGTACAGTAGTATTTTGTCATGATTTGTTTATGAAGCAAAGAAAAAAAAACACTACACTATCAATGCGATATCCCCACATAATATTTATTGTATTGTGCCAGAACACTCAGTAATAACACACATGCTGTCATATATTGTCGAGGTATGTATACTATTAGCAAACGCAACGGATACATAACAAAAAAAATATTGTTGTGACCGAGGTGTTTTGGATGCCGTGGACCCATCCTATATGGAAGAGAGTCTAGCAATATCTTATGCACATCGCTACAGTATTCGAAATACAAAGAAACCTGCCTAAAGGAAGCTTGCTACCACTGCGCCTACAATACGAGGTCTAGTAGTCCGCTGTAGAGAAAATAAAATGCCGACGCGATCATTACCAATCGTTCTCTCATGTAAGCACGCCCTTCATTGCAGAAACGTCCACCGTTGTACGATATCAGAAAAGTCACGGCTCCAGTGGCCATCTACTGGGGCGACGGAGACCGTCTCACAACTCCACGTGACATAGAACGTCTGATTCAAAGCCTGCCCAATGTCGTACTTGTTTATAAAGTACCAGTGCCCGGCTTCACGCACCTGGATTTCGGCTGGAGTATCACGGCATGGCAACACCTTTACAAAACAATTGTGAAAATGATCAAACTATACCCGTAAATAAACGTCCCTGCATTTCCACTGTCTTTCCATGTTCTTTTATTTCTCTTTACTAAATCTGTAAACAATCTCTTGGCATATTATATTGCTCCTGGCGGACAGCTTTTTGTATAAGGTTTGCGAAACGACTGTAGGTCTGTGTGCAAGAATAGATCAGAGGAACCAAAGTTCTCCGAGACTTCTTTTTATGGGGCATCTACACTTAACGTAGGTACAGGAAACGGTCTGTAAAGAACCAAAGTTATTATACTGTATTGGTTGGACTAAATTATTCCTTTCTTATAACTTCCCCTATTAACCTGCACGTAACTAACAATCTCCCTTTCTCTCTTTCTTGCACTGTATTTTGCGGCGTTTTCATTCTTAACATCGTGTGTTAACTACTCCAACAGCAAACACTTTTGTAATACCCGCATGTTATTGTGCTTTCTGACCGCCTCCACTCTTTTAGAATTTGCACGCATGAGGGAAGCAATGCATTATGCACTAACTTTCCTAGCCTGTAGTTTCGCATCTACTATCAACAGAGTCGCTTATAACAGTCGCTGATAAAAGGCACCATAACGTCCGCTGCGCCGTACGAAGCACAAAAGTACCTTACATCGGTGAATACATTGTTTGTATTTGACTTTCCTTCGGTGAAAAATCTCACTCACTCAGCTGTGAGTGCAGCGTTCGAGTTGCTGTAATTTAAACTAGACTCACCCCCCACCCTCATCTCACAACCCCCTTTACCAGGCCGGAGAATTTGTATGCTGTTTTCTTTATATATGAAATCTCTGGTAGTGATCGTAAGCTTACTGCCCGCGAGATAGGAAGGTGATAAAAAAATTTTGAGGACGCTTGAGATTCGCCTTCAAGAGTAGAAAGCGATAGCGTAATCGGGCTCCGTGCGCATCGCCTTCTTAACTGCTAGCCTGGCTTCGGTTTTCTGTGGATGCCTGATCGATAAATTTTGCTCAGAGAACTCTAATGTATGTAATTTCGCCATGATAGGTTTATTAATAGAGGAGGAAATCTAGTTCAAAGTTTCATTTTTAAATTTCGCGCCGAAATGTCACCGCGTGACGTCACGGATTTCGAAGTGTATCGTATTTTGGCGCCATCGGCTCAACAAGATTACCCCAAACTTGGTATGTTAAGTCTATGGACCCCTCAGAGGACAATGCACTTCATTTTTATCGATTAGGAACTACGTAGTCTCTAGTAGGCGCCGTTAAAATGTGACGTCTTAGTGAAGTTATGATGACGTCATAATGAATCACAAATTTTGGTGATCTGTGAGGTCATGATAACGTCACACGACAACTTCATCAAATGACGATCCTTTGCATTACTTGTTGTTGATGCACACGGCCACTTTTCGCGTAATAAAACTCGCCTAAAGTATAAATGTAATTCTATTTAAGTTGAAGTTACAATTATGGTATAAGTGTAAAATCAAATTAGGAAAAGAACCCGTTAGATAGTTTGGCAGCCATATAAACTTGTCAAAGGTCAGGTCTGTGAAGGCACCGTAGCGACCTGACGGGATGCCGAGAAACGCTTCCTCACAACGAGGCACACATTTGAAAAGCGCGCTCATGAGCGCCAGTCAAATGCGAATAAGGGAACCCGCTTAGCACCCTAAACCCGCTAGTGCAGTGAGGCCATCTGCCGGAAAACTTCCATTACTTTGAGCCGGCGCCTCTGAGATTCGCATTGGCGCGCACACATCGCGCCATCCCCCGGGAGAGTCCGTCGTTGTTCCTCGCGTTGGCTCTTACGCATTACCTAACAGGTGGCGCGGCGCAAAGTCAATTCGTAGGGAGCCTACACGGACGTTCATATAGGCTCCCTATCAATTCGTAGCTGCAAGAAAAATGCAGAAACTATTCAACATATTGCCTCGCCCGTGCTGCAACCTATCAAGCTAATTGTCTATGCGTGGCAGCGGATAGACGTCTTTACTCGTGACCTGTTTTAACTTGCGATAACCTATGCAGAAGCAGCTGCCGTCTTTCTTTTGAACGAAAACCACGGGGGGAGGGGGTGGGGGGAGGAAGGAGGCAGAGAAATATTCGTTCTTTCTACCTTCTGTATATAGCACACGCGCATATGCGTTATCATCTTTCTCGCAGTACGCGCGTGGCAATATTAAAGGAATGCCAGGATACTATCTTGACAAGATCCTTTGGCGTAGTCAGGGTGGAGGGGGTTCCATCCCCCCCCCCCCCCGGCCTTCTGGAATTTATTTGTTCATGTGTGTTACACACGCGCTCATACAAAGTCACGTACGGGCATACTTAAAGAGTAATTAAAGTCCTGCACCCCCCCCCCTCCCCCCTTGCTCGGAAAAAAAGTTTCTCGCTGCCATCTTGACCCTATGGAAGGCGGTAATCTTTCAGAAGTCTTTGGGCTTCAAAGTGGAGTGAAGTATTAACTGGTAGGTGGTTGATTTCAGCAAGAGACGCTTAGAATAATGATAAAAACAATACGCAGGGGTGATAGTGATAGCACATTGTTTTAACAGGCATAAATAACGGTGCGTTATGAAAACAGGAGCTTCTACGAAAAATAAAAGATAATCAGGTTTCTAGACTGATGGACAAATACATGATTGTGACGAACAGGCCATTTGTCTAGAAGGGTCTACGCAGTTTCAAAGGGGATGCTTACGAACATCATCATCATCACCAGAAGAAGAAGGTTTGAGCTCTCATTTGCTTGCTCTGATGGACACCGCGTTAAGTATGTCCACGTCTTCGCCTACCATTAACGCAAACACTTCATCATTGTTCAATTTAACACACAATGTACGACTTCGTGGCCTCTTCGTCAACCTAACGATACATGCGAAAAGCGGCTGACATGAGGCACTGCGCAGGTAATTCTTATGGTACATGGCGTAGCCAGAGGCCGGTGGGGGGGGGTGGGGAGGGGGGATCATGGACCTCTCCCCATCCCTGGCTACGCCAATTTACCATAATAATAAACTCCTCCCTCAACCCTCAGTCTTTAAATTTTGCATACACGCACACATGCAGACACACGCACGAACATACATACACGGTGTTTGAACATCCCCGAAGAAATTTATGGCTACGTCCCTGCTATGGTAATCTCAGTTTGCAGACTTGGCGCGACCATAACGACGTGATCAAAACAACTTTTTTGAACCACAGAGTTCGTGCAATGAAACACTGAATGAATAAACGTTTCTGTTCATTTCAAATTATTGACCGGATGTCATTAATTACTCGATTAGATACGAGTAATCGAAGAATCGTCACACCTATCACTGCTGAAGTTCGTTTTGATTTAGCATGAAGGAGTATAACAAGCGAATGCTTTTTCAATTATTCAGTAAGCCGCATTTGATATAAGTCTACAGATGAGCATGCCCAATATTAAAATATCGCAGAAGCTATATGTGCTGTGGAACCGGTTCGATATGTTACTTCGAAGAAAAACAGCACTGAGACGGGACAAAAGCAAATTAGTTTGATTCACTTCTGTTCTCTCGCCTTCACCCTGTTTAAATTTGCAAAAATATCGTCGATAATCCGAACGAAACTACTGCCAGCGACAGCAAACGTTGCCTCCGAGACTTAAAGGTTCTTTGTCTCGGAGGCAATGCGACAGCGAGTGCGTGTTCTTTCTTTCGAAACTAGCCGGCGCTACGTGCACCATGATTCACGCGGCCAGACTACGCCTGGCAACAGCTGACTTGCGCCATGAGCCGCGCGGTGAAGCCAGGTTCAAGGAGATAGCAAATGTGTTTGTTGACAACAGACTTCAGTGGCGGAAAGCGAAATGCGGATATGCCGAGCCGTATTTTCACACAACGATTATGCGTGTCACAGCTAAATTTTAATGTCTTTCTTTTTTGTTTTCATTCGCAATGCTACGTTTATAAGGTGAAGTAAACAAAATACGATAAAAGCTTGAGCGAGTTGGTGGGTATACGATTTATACTTTTAAATGTGTGCACTTCATAATGTTTCAATGATAGACGGCATGAGTATACGGGACTGCTTTCGTCTATTTTCCAAACACCGTGAACTGCGCACATTTACAAGTATAATAAAAAAGTAAGGATATTCACGGAGCCACATTCACGGTTGTAGTTTGCGAAAACACTTTTGACTAGGGGTTTGTGAATATTCGCAAACGGTATTCGAATCTAAACGTCAATATACGAGAAATGCCAATATTTTTTGTAAGTTTGAATCATTCAATGCCCTAGATCAAGTGGTTGCCCTCTCCTGGGAGTAGTAAAGCTTTAATCAACCAATCAGTCGAAGGAGACATGCGATAACTTACTACTCATACGCAGTGTAGAAAGAGCGGACAACACACTGCAACACTGACAGCTGAGTTATTCTCGCTAAACACAATAATAAGCAACAAAGGTTGCTTTAGACACGCCACTCGACTATGATTACAGTTTCGTGCTTAGAAATAAGCCCTCGTGTCATTTTGTGAGATTAAATATGAATTAATAAAATGCCAGGTTCGCACGTGGCAAAACCACGATCTTATTGGGAGACGCGGCGTAACGGGTGATTACACGGAAGTTGTGATTGCCACTAAGGTTCTTGAACATGCCAAGAAAACTGAGAACAAGAATGCGTTTACATTTCGCGTCCATCGATATGCGGCCAGTGCTTCCGCTGCCACACCTCCTATCTTCCTGTTTATTAGCTTCTACCGCTGTTTATTGTCTCCTATCACCCACTGAGCAGCGCGACATGATAGCAACTAAGCCACCACGACGGTTATAACAAATACAAGTACGCTTCGTTTAAACATATTTCACACAATAATGGCACCGTCTGCCGCAAGAATTAAAGAATTGCAATTAAGAAAAAAGTGCTCGGCACCGCTTTACCATCGCGCTGACTGCTGGCATTTCTGATTTGATCACGCACATATACAAGAAATCTGACCACTGACACTACCTTTGTAAACCTTATAAAGTAATGCATTAACACGTACGCTCCGAAAAAAAAAAGATATTGTGTATTTGAGACAGTATAATGGACAATTCAATGACAAAATTTTCTATTGGGTGTATGCTAGGCTGCAAAAGTTGCTTGATGATAATGGAGAAAAAAGTGAGTGAGTGAGTGAGTGAGTGAGTGAGTGAGTGAGTGAGTGAGTGAGTGAGTGAGTGAGTGAGTGAGTGAGTGAGTGAGTGAGTGAGTGAGTGAGTGAGTGAGTGAGTGAGTGAGTGAGTGAGTGAGTGAGTGAGTGAGTGAGTGAGTGAGTGAGTGAGTGAGTGAGTGAGTGAGTGAGTGAGTGAGTGAGTGAGTGAGTGAGTGAGTGAGTGAGTGAGTGAGTGAGTGAGTGAGTGAGTGAGATATCCGCATCTCAGATATCAGCGAAACACTCTGCTGCAGAATGCAAGCAATGCTCGATGTGCCACCTGGTGGGCTAGTACTTCAAGTGCATCATATGAACATATTGCGAAAAATGTAAGTACGGTACGAAGCCGCTACCGTTGCTGAAGAGCCGTCAAAGATGTGTGAGCAGATAGTCAAAGCAAACGTGCTGATGGTGCTTAATTATTTCTTGCTTAAGTTTTTTTTTAATAAATTTGTTGTACTGAGAATTTACTTTTGCAGATATGCTCCTAGGTGTCGTTGGTGCAATGAAAAAGAAGCAGCAATAGACGAGACGGAATTTTGTTTAAGCATATGGTTGACCTTATCGTCTCAATGAGTGAAAGCTCTACTCCGGAGCTCCGAACACCGTATGAACTACAGGATCTGGATTGACAAAAACCTGCGCACAGAGTACAGCAACTGGGAAGTGACCAGCAATTCACTACCTTGACTGATCGAAATTACTCCTGTGCACAAAAAAAAGCGCGCGCGCGCACTCACACACACACGCAAACACACACACACACACACACACACACACACACACACACACACACACACACACACACACACACACACACACACACACACACACACACACACACACACACACACACACACACACACACACACACACACACACACACACACACACACACAAATATCGAACTTAGAGTCTGTGTTCGAGCTAGCTGGTAAAGTGACATACTGAAAACGGCAAGCACATGAAGGCACAGATGCTTAAGACAGTTTCTCTTTTCGTTGTATGTGTCTTAATGTCAATTTTACGGATCTTCTCGTTTATTTTATATATTTGTCCAAAACACATGGTACACAGTAACCAACAAATACTGAAGCAAAGGTCTCATAATTAGTGTCGTAACGGCTTGACGTAAATATATAATGGTTAATACGTTTAACCGCGTTCTCTCAGACAGAGGAGAACAGTTCAAAAGAAAAAGGTGTGAACCACGCACGTATATGATGAGCTGCTCCTTCATATTCTGGGGTGCAAAACAACAGATCGCCGAATGAACAAAGAAGCACCGGAAAAATTGGCGCCTAGCCTCTTCTATCGATCACCGGGGCTTGTAGGGGTATACTACATCGCCAAGCGTATGTCCTAGAAAGTGAGCCACGAACAAGCGCTCAGGGCGTATAGATCTGTTTTTCCGTGCGACCACGTATACGTATAAATTTCGTCGTCTGTTTGCCATTGTTCCGTATCTGCGGAAGCTGATAATAAAAAAAACATATTTTTCTCAACCGTGAGAGAGGAATATTAAACATGTTTTTACTTCGCAAGCGTACGTGTAGGCAGGTATACGTGGATATTGAAAAAAAAAAGGGTAGGTATTTGAAGGTCGTTTGGCTTTGTTTGCCATCCAGCCTGGCGCGTTAACGTCACGGTAAGGGAGTACGTGAATAATAAACGAAACGATGCAGCGAGATGGCTTTCTGTCAAAACAAGGAAGTCGACGATATTTACATTTTTATACGTTAATAGAATGCGCTGTGTTCTTTTTTTTTTTCTTTCTTGGGTCGCATTTGCGTAGTACATAATTCCTGGCGGTCAGTATTTAAATATGCACTACATCTCCGTTTTTATTTTCCGTAAATTCTTTTCTCATAATCGAGGATTCCCTTTGTGTAATTGGCTTATATGAACGCACCATTCGCCACATTCCAGATCACCGACTTAATAAATTCTTGCTCCCTCCCCAGGATGTCTAGCCAAAAATTTGGATCTTGCATATTAATTTGAAACCTGAAGCCCACATCAATCTCTCAAAATAAAGCCGATACAGTTATTACATGCTGCCGATGCTAACATGAGATTAGTCAGAAACATGAACGCTAACAAGGAGGTATTAGAAGGAGTTGAGGCATGGCGCAAGTCAGGGGCGCTGATTAAAAAGCTATGTGAGGTGGTCAGTATTCTGACAGTATTCTGACAGAACAGGAGCAGGGCGCACAACATAATGCGTAGGCAAGATTACTGCTGGTGTAAGGGAGTTACGGAGTTTTAGACGCAAAGTGCGGTAAAGCAGGGGCCTCATCAAACCCGCGGCTTCACAAGCAATAAAATGTTTGTGACTGATATATGGTGCTCGCATTATTTACTGGCCTATTACGATCGATAATGCTTTGTTCAGGTACGCTACAGAGATAGGACAGGTCTCAAGCATATATATATATATATATATATATATATATATATATATATATATATATATATATATATATATATATATATATATATATATATATATATATATATATATATATATATATATATATATATATATATATATACCCTATCGGAAAACCCAGTGGCACTGTCCCAGTGCCATACCTGATTATTGGACCAGTGTGGCGCTGGGTACTGGGACGCTGGCACGCTGCACTAGGCACGCTGGACGCTGGCGCACTGCACACTGGGCCAGCCGTTACGGGCCGAAATCGGGCTTTTAAATTGTTTTTAAAAACTGTAGTCATACCCAGACCGTAATTAGGGCTGATACGCGCGCACTGGGACAAAAGAAAAAAGAACCTCAAAAAAAAAAAAACACGAGAGTGAGCGGGAGTCGAACCCACCACCTCGACGCACCACGAATCCTGAATCTGACACGTTACCGCTGCACCACACCTGAAAGACGAGTGGCGGGCTCTTTTTACTTCATGTTTGAACTACGTCCGGTAGCCAGTATTTTCATTTTTCTTGTTTGGGGACTCAGATTTCAATCTCTTCGTGCTCGCGAGAACCTAAGCGAAGGTGCTTGATTTGTTTATTATGTGCTGCCTAGAATTAGAACGACTATTTGGCACGTTTTGCCGCAAAAAATATTAGCGTAACCGCAGATGTGTTGCGGCAATCGCACTGACTCGCTAAGCAGTTAGTCATACCTATGTAAAAAAACAATGTGCAACTGACCTGCACACTGAACACTTTAGTTTTCGTCACCCATTTGAACATATTTTCTGTCCTTTTTGTTTACGTTCTGCGTACTATACAGCCGCAGTAGTTCATCCTAGCCGAACCGACCGTTAGGCTTAGAGCTGTACTCCGTGCGCCACGATCGCTGTGAACAACGTTGATATTCAATTACGAAGAATCTAATAACCGTTCAAATGTAATTTCGATCATACCTGACTCATGCGCGGCCATATTTGCACCTTCGACTACATGAATCAGAAGCTTAAAACGCCGGGATTCAGCGTTACATTGGCTCACTGTTGCCGGTGACGTGCGGCTTTCAGCGGTACGAGCACATATGGAAGGACTGGCTGCTAGAGTTGGTTTATGATATTATCAGACTGATAATAATGTCATATTGTGTTGCGAATGATAAGTTCTTTCGATGCAGTTATATGAACTACATTTACGACACTCGATCACACACTTCGGAGAAAACGCGCGCGCTCGACAGATGATTGCCTTAGCGTATACGTACGTCCGTCGCTTAACTAAAACTAAAGCTGGAGATGTGTAGGACACAGAATAGAATAATATTTTCAAGATATTCGATAAGTTCTTTGTTTGACTTCTCGCGACCCATTACCAAATCTTATATGAATTCCATCCAGCGCGCCCAGTTTTTTCCAATGTGCTGCCAGTGTTCCCAGTGCGCGGGCAGACACTACAGCGTGGCCAGTGCCCCCCAGTGCGCTGTGAAACACTGGGCCACACTGTACAGTATTCCCAGCGTCTTCCAGCGCACTGGGCGGCACTGGCCATGCTGTACAGTTTGTCCCAGTGCCTCCCAGCGCGCTGTAGTACACTGGGACACACTGTACAGCGTTTGCAGTGCCACCCAGCGCGCTGAAAGGCACTGGGAGGCACTGGGAACGCTGTTTTTTTCGATAGGGTATATATATATATATATATATATATATATATATATATATATATATATATATATATATATATATATATATATATATACATATATATATATATATATATATATATATATATACATATTCTTTTTTTTGTGAAGCACCTCATGCGGTAACCACGTTTTGAAATATAACCGTTGCACAAAATTTGTTTCAGATTCGGCGTCCAGATCTGAGTCATTTCGGAGATCAGGATTGATATGTTTCTCAAATCCTGACGCCGAATCTCCGTCAGAAGTGAGTATCAGATATGGGAAATGCGCTCTTTCAAATGGCAGCGTTAGATGACATTTTGTTCACGCACCCCTCCCCCCTCCCCTCTTTCCCTCCTCAAACTTCTTCAGTGACCAGGCCCTTGCGGAACTAAAGTTCGTGACTGCGGCCCGCTAGCTGAGGCGAGATTCAGATCACTGAGGTAGAAGATGACAGAGAATCAGATGGCGTGATAAAACTATTAAATTTGCGGGTATAAGATGAAGCCAGCCGGTGGAATAAGACATGGATTTATTGAGAATGCCTGACCAGGCATGCGTAATGCAATGGACGTAGATAGGCTCGTACTGACGAAGCCTGTACGGCACCTACTTGGAAGTACGTGTGTGTGTGCTTAAGACAGTCAGACACCATTGTAAACGATGAGCGTGCAAGAGTCCTGAGAGATGAATTACCCTTTCACTAGTTCACATGCATTGTGAACAAGGAAACTGCATGGGTCCCCGAAAAGTGACTGAAACTTGGACACAATCCGTTTTTTCTTCTTTTTTTTTAGCGCAAAGCGACACATGGACAATGAGGGACACCACACTAGTGCTAGCGCACGTGTTGTGTCCCTTCCTATTTGTTTCTCCCAAGTGTAGCTCCCATATGTTTTCAAATCAAATCAAATGTTTACTTCATACTATTTACGCAGATAACAAACACTTGTCGGACCTGTGGGCAAAGGCTGGTTGAAGTTCCCATAAACAAATACCTAGAGGAAACCTTAGCACAGCCACGAATAACAAAGATCAGTAGTAGTTACGTCACTCCCACCTGCTGCTTTGCGCTTAAAAAGAGGGGGGGTGGCGGGGGGGGGGAGGTACTATGCCTCACCGAGAAAGCCGCATTTCTACCCTTGTGAAACTTGTGCACGATCAGGGGCTAAATGTTCATATGCGTTTTAGCTAGCAAGTAGGCCATCTTGTATCAAAAACAACCACGTTCCTACGTTCGTAGATGCATTCCTTAGCATGTTTATAGTATCCACTGTATTGTGCATACGCCCTCCAAAGCAGTACCCCTTATAGTACCAAACCCTCTTTCTACCCAGGATGTACGCATTTGCGCCTTTATGCCCGCGAGAACAAAGAAAAATCAATATCTGCCCTGACCAGAAAAAGGAACCGCTCCCTTTGTGCACGACGTGCAGAATTTGTTTTCCTTTCCGGTGGCCTCTCCGGCGCGCTATAGGCCGTCGTAAAAGATTAGTCGGGTGCGAAGCCGCGCGCGCGGCACCTTTGACTCCCGAGAACATAAATTACACGCCCGTGCCTGGCACGATCCGGCTGTCCACTAGGGGCGACTATGTACTGTGTGCCTTGCGTGAAGCGAGCATGTGTGGCGCCAAAGGACGCCGCGGACGGGAAAGACGGCTCGCTGGATGCTCATCTTATCACAATATTTTTATTTCTTGCGGGGTTCTTTTTTTCTATGCTTTATATGTGGAAGATATAGTCGTTGTTTGCCTCTTCCGCACGCCTTCGTGCCGGCCGGACTTTCACCTCCGGCGTACAAAGGCGCCGATGCAAAAAGAACGCGTACTCTCGGGCAGGCAACCGAGCTGCGGGGAGTGTTAAGCTTAGCCACAGACCTGAAGTCCAGCCTTTACAATGGAGAGTTCGTAACCTTCAAAATACTTCGCTATAGGTGAATGAAAGAAGGGGGATTTTAAGGGCTCGTTTTTTCTTTGCTAGACACATTAATAAGTACTAACAGACAAGAAAGTCAAGGAAAATATAGGGGATGTTATTTGTAGAATAATTATGATGTAAATGTGACAAAAGTAAAGTGAACGAAAAGATAACATGCCGGCGGCAGCGACCGAACCTGCGAGTTTCGAATAACTCGTCCGATGGTTTACCACTGAGCTACGGCGGCGGTCACCCTCCCGTCCACATTATGGGGTATACGTATATGTTGTTATGAATGGGGTTTTCGTGTCGATGAAAGCCGGGAGGCTGGCGAGCCGATGTAGCCGAAGATCGGACTTATCGCTGAGGAGCAGAGCAGAAAGGCCAAACGTTTAGAAAACAGTAACAGCGTTTATAGCAGGAATAGCAGGTTATAGCAGGTTATCGCAGTTTATAGCAGGACAGAGCCTGCCAGCACGACCAAGTCGGCTGGGGCGTCTCCCTAACAACGGACCAGGCCGGTCTTAAATAGGGGACTAGTCCATTGTTGACAGGGTGGCTCTTTGGTCCCAGGTGTTGACGTTCTTCCAATCTCTTGACCGTCCGCCGGCCGCAGGTGTTGACGTTCTTCTAATCTCTTGACTTACCGCCGGCCGCAGGTGTTGACGTTCTTCTAATCTCTTGACCGTCCGCCGGCCGCAGGTGTTGACGTTCTTCTAATCTCTTGACGGTCCGCCGGCCGCAGGTGTTGACGTTCTTCTAATCTCTTGACCGTCCGCTGGCCGCAGGTGTTGACGTTCTCCCCTTAAGGTGCGGACCAGCCTTTTCGGTAGCAGGTGTTGACGTCTCCCCGTTCGGTCAGGTGCTCTGGCTCCCCGTTCGGTCAGGTGCTCTGGCACAACAGCACCCCCGCCACAAGACAATGCATCCAGAGTTCGAGCTGTCAAACGCAGCTCGGACGATGCGATGCTGATTGACCCTTGTCAAATGTGAGTGACCAGGAGTGACCTCCGCGGCACAGCAGCAGTTTCCTGGAACTGTCAAGAAGCAACACAAAGCCAAACCAAACCACTCTGGCCAAAGCAAGCGCCCTCCAAATGCTGATCAAATTGCCAGACCAGCATAAAAGAACAAAACATTTCCTAGAGACTACGCTAAGCTAAAATTAAAACATCACGAGCAACGTATCTCAGGAAGAATACCAAAGTGAGGACGTGCCTCTAGCTAAGTGTCAGTACGTGACACTGCTAAAACCAATCAGAATTTCTGCGCGAGCGATTCTCAATGGTGACATCGGCAGATTGGGGACGATCGAAGCAGCTGGGGAAGACTCAATTTTGCCCCAAAACTACAAACACTTCACTAAGTGCTCCCTAAATCGTGCGCCTTTGCACCGCTCGCAAGCGTTCTAAATGTTTGTCAACAAACATTTCAAGATAAACAACACTAGCTTTTCGCTAAAACGCTTTCCCTCATTGCACTTGGCAAATGAGTATTACATAAAGAAAACAAAGCGCTTCAAACTAAATACGAAAGAAAACTGAAAAACAAACTCACGCGTTTAACACAAAACGAAATAAACTGAAAATCAAACTCACGCGTTTGACACAAAACAAGGAGAAACTAAAATTACACTGATGCGTATACTAACACGTACTGAAAAACACGTAAGAAGGCATGTTAAACAGAGGCTTTTCACATTCAGCCTTCATCTCTGTAAACACAACGAACAGTTCCTCTCACGCGTGCCAACGCTCGCGCTTCTAAATACCAAAACAACGGTATCCTAAACGGAGGCTCTTAACGCTCAGCCTATATCGTCGTTCTCTACATGAGCGCTAACGGCTTTGTTTCTAGCTAAAAAAGACAAACAAAGGATCTATAACAGAGGCCTTTAACTCAGCCTACATCTCCTTTAAAACAATTCAGAGCTCTTTACACTAGCGCTGACGGTCATGGCTCTAAATATAAAAAAAACAAATAACCAAACAAACGTCTCAATGTCCGCTACAATGAGGAGGAAAGTGACAAATTACAAAATTTCACTCCTCAATTCGTTAGCAAACATTAACACACTAAGTTCTTTCAAGATGTCAATTCATCTTTATGCTGCGGTTATCCCAGGGTGTCTCCAAACGCACCCTTTCAGACGAACTCTTGGGAGCCGCGCATTCCACACTTTTCGAGGGGTCCGATCTCGACAAAGGGACAGGGAACAAACCTGTCCGACACACTTAGTAGCGGCGACGTTTGCACCGTGTCCGCCGAACTCAGACAAACCGGCATACCAGCGGTTTTGTCTGCCCATTGTACCCCTCCGGGCTAAGCCGGTACCCTTTCGCGGCTGTGGGGAACAGCCTTTGTCGCTGTTCAGGTGTACGCGACACCTCGCTGCGCTCCTGCCGCTTCTTCGCATAGGAAAGATTAGGCGATGACAACGGCGCTTGAATTTACTTGAAATTCGGGTCTTCGAGACGCGATTCACGCCTAATCTAGATCTTAGCAGCGGCCGGAACTTCAATCTTTTCTTAGCGAGCCTTTTCGATTTCTTTGGCCTTGCCTTTAACGTGGCGTCTCTAGAGATGACGTCATCGCGCCTAGCCACTTTAATGCGCTTAACGCCACTCGTCGCTCTCGCGTTCGCCTTCACGCGTTTTCGCCGACGCCTTTTCTTTTCGGTACTGCTTTGAATGCTCGCAGCATCGGCACTCGTACTCGCAAGTACGTTGCATTCGATTTGCTTTGCCGAGGCTTGAGACGGCTCAACTAACTGATTCTCGGGATCGTTTATCGGTGTCTGCCCTTCTGGCAGAACGATAGTTCCGACGGTTTCTAACCTCGCCGGCTCGCCTTGAGATGTCTCAATTCGTGGCGGTGTACTAATGTCGCGAGTACAACCTTTTCTTTGGCCTTCGAAGTCGGCCTTCTCATCACTATGACGCACTTCGGCATCCTGCGCCTCGCGACGAGTTTCAGGCTTAAGCACGTCGCGACGTTTCTCGACCTCTTGGTCTTCGCGACGCGCCTCATCCTCACGCTCCATCTGACGCGCTTCCTCCTCTAGCGCCTTGCGACAGGCCTCGGCCTCTAGCGCTTCGCGACGGGCTTCGGCCTCTAGCGCCTCGCGACGGGCTTCAGCTTCTAGCGCTTCGCGACGGACCTCGGCGTCCTCAAGCGCCTTACGACGGGCCTCGACGTACTCAAGCGCCTTACGACGGGCCTCGGCGTCCTCTATCGCCTTACGACGGGCCTCGGCCTCCAGCGCTTCGCGACGTTTCTTGACCTCTTGGTCTCTGCGGCGCGAATCGTCCGCCTGCGCCTTTCGATGCGCTTCATGAGCTAGGGCTTTAACGTCTCGACTTTCGCAGTCAGCGGGACCCGGAGCAGCGAAGTGGCGCAACAAGGCCTCTTTGGCCTTATCAAAGTCTTGCGCTTCCTCAGCGGATAAGCGCTCCAAAACGCACGCAGTTTGGCGCGGCAGCAACGTGACAAGCCTCTCCAACCAAAGGTCTCCTCTAACGCCAATCTCCTCGCAGACAGTCTTAAAGCCAACGAGAAAAGTCTCAACGTTCAAGCCTGACCTGAAGACGGGGAGACAGTATCGTGCTCGCTGCCACTTAATCGCCCTCAATTTTACAATTAAGCTCTCTCATTTTAAGAGCATGCTCTCTCTCCTCGCGACGCCTCTGAGCCTGCCTCTCTTCGCGCCTTTCGCGTTCCTCTGCCCTCCGCCTTTCGCGCATTTCGCGTTCCTCCGCCTTTCGCTTTTTCTCGCAAATATCCTCCCAAGTCTCGTCAGCTTCCTCGATAGTCACGTTCTCCGCCCGCATCACCTCGAGAATCGCTTCCTTTGTTTTTGCGGACACGGCGGAAATGCCTAAGTCCTCACAAATTTCAAGGAGGTCCTGCACTAGGTACTTCTCCATCGCGATCTCGATCCTCGTGATGCTTTCCTACAAAATTTTACTCCTACTTTAAAACGAATACCATGGTTCAAAGTGAGTAAAATCACTCAAACAAAAACACAAAACTCTCCTGACATCTACCTGTGCTAGAGAGGTCTGGCGAAATGACCAGTAAACGTTGGGCACTCACCCAACCAAAGTTGTCGACTCCGGTCGAACTCGTGGCTGCCGTCGAGCGGTGTCGTGAGCGTCCTCGCTCCTCGGGCCTGCAGGGATCCGATCCGGCCCTCCAAACGTAGGGATCAGGGTATCCCCGTGCAGCCAAACGTTGAGGTAGCGTATTCCAGCTTGCTTCAAACGATGAAATGAAGTAGCGTATCCCACCTTGTCCAACGATGAGATGAGGTAGCGTATCCCAGCGTGTCGAACGATGAGATGAAGGTAGCGTATCTCAGCGCTGCCAACCACTGTTACGAATGGGGGTTTTCGTGTCGATGAAAGCCGGGAGGCTGGCGAGCCGATGTAGCCGAAGATCGGACTTATCGCTGAGGAGCAGAGCAGGGAGGCCAAACGTTTAGAAAACAGTAACAACGTTTATAGCAGAAATAGCAGGTTATAGCAGGTTATCGCAGTTTATAGCAGGACAGAGCCTGCCAGCACGACCAAGTCAGCTGGGGCGTCTCCCTAACAACGGACCAGGCCGGTCTTAAATAGGGGACCAGTCCATTGTTGACAGGGTGGCTCTTTGGTCCCAGGTGTTGACGTTCTTCCAATCTCTTGACCGTCCGCCGGCCGCAGGTGTTGACGTTCTTCTAATCTCTTGACCGTCCGCCGGCCGCAGGTGTTGACGTTCTTCTAATCTCTTGACCGTCCGCTGGCCGCAGGTGTTGACGTTCTCCCCTTAAGGTGAGGACCAGCCTTTTCGGTAGCAGGTGTTGACGTCTCCCCGTTCGGTCAGGTGTTCTGGCTCCCCGTTCGGTCAGGTGCTCTGGCACAACAATGTGCGTTTGGACCTTGGAGTGTTAGTCAGCGCCGCTAGTATCCATGACGGCGGGTGTGGAACACACTTTTTCTGCCTGCTGGCGTCACGAAGCACATGATCTTTTTACCAGCTGGCAGTTGACCAATAATACCTCGCATACTATATTTGAAGGCCAGTCTGCCAGAACGAGACCTTCGGTAAGAATGAACGAAAGAAGGGCGAGTTTAAGGGCTCGTTTTTTCCTTGCTAGACACAACATTAGTAAGTACTAAGAGACAAGAATGCCCAGGAAAGTATCGGGGATGTTATCTGTAGTAATTATGATGTAAATGTGAAGAAAGTAAAGAGGACGAAAAGATAACTTGCCGCCGGCAGGGACCGATTTATTAATGTCGGCCCGTATTAATACTTATTAGTACTTATTAATGTTCACTATAGATGTCGCTTCGTCGTAAACGTCACGAGCCATAACGCTAAAAAACACTGCCAGAACCATTATACCAGAACCATGTATATAGTATATACACGCACACATACAAACGCGCGCGCGATCGTATATCGTTATTCAACAAAAAGATGGTAACTATTTCTCTCACAAAAAGAAATTCACATTTTCCACCTCCTTTCTGAACTTCGTTCTTCTATCGCGAACACGCTCTACTATTTTAAGATTAATACTGATTACTATCTCGTTAATACAATTATAAAATAAGGTGCCTCTTTCCAACTTGACATAAAACCTCGGCATTGGGTGTAGCCACCAACACGAAAAAAAAAGAAATAGAGGCCTTCGTTAGGTTTTAATGGTTTCACTGACGAGCCGCCCGCTTTACCCATTATACAAAGAAGACGAGAATCTTGACCACTTATTTCTATTACTGTAGAACTTCTTTCTATTCAGGTAAAAGTATTGTATCCGTGTTTAGGCGAATTTCGATGACATTTCCATCGCAGTAAATTTTTTTTAGCCATAATATCTTGTTCGTCTCTCCATGGAAACAACCCGCCATGGTGGCCTAGTGGTTACGGTGCGTGGCTGCTGTCCCGAAGGCCGCGGGATCGAATCCCGGCCGTGGTGGCCGCATTCCGATGGAGGCGTAAAATCGGGGTTTTGGGACGTAAAACCACAACAATTATTATTTATATATTCTCTCTGGAAATCTTTGCTCACTTAAACACCTTGGCTAAAATCTTCCACCGCCGACATTTTGACAGCCCAGTGCCAGTGACACGTGCCCCCTTAAGAAGAAGACGAAATCAGAGGATGGACAGCTCGAAAGACGGTTCTCCTTTGCTCTCTGGTCCCGACCGCCCGCGTCGCGCCTCCAAGTCATCCGGCGCGAGGAATCAGAGTCCACCATCACCATGGAGCCCTACCGCGACGGCAAAGCACCTCGGGGAAGTTCCGAATGCCATACGGAGCACTTCCAGAGGCATGCCCGAGCAGGAAAGCTACGTGACCAACCATGGTAGTTCCCCTACATTGCATCAAAAGTGGCGTAAATTATCTGACGCACACAGTCACATCTCCGAGACTGCCGGTTCCTACCGGCGCCGACGACTCAGTCTCCCCTCGAGAGTCATGTCCAAAGGCCAGGGTACTCGCGAGAGCGCTTTCACGTCGTACGGGTTGGGCACGCCGCCTCAAGGGCAACACCGACCGCGAGCGCAATCAGTTGCGGAAGACGACCGAAAGAACGTCACTTTGCCACGGGCAGCAGCACGACGTCGCAGCACGCACGACCTGTACCCAGGCATGAACGACGACGCGAGTTCGGAGCGGATCATGTCAAACGGCGCTCTTACTACAGTCACCGACAAGTACGAATCGCACGCGCGAGCGCCGAGGAAAGTCGGTCGTAACGTAACAGATGTGGAAAGACGACAAAGGATGCGCGTTTTTGTGCTTTCCAAGAACCGGAGATCGTTATCAGCACCGTCTCCTCCCATAGACAGTTTCACAGATATCCCACCGGTGGAACTGATTCTGTTCGAGCCCCCGAGGCCTCCCACCTCAGAAGAGCAGCGGCCCGACCAATCGATGACACCCCTTACGCCGTCACCGCCCAGAAGCACTAATCAAGCTTGGCCGCTAACAAGTGTGCGAAAGGACGACACACACACCCCGACCCAGTCTTCGAGCACGCGAGCGCTGCAACCATCAATATCCCCAACAGGCTTGGATGAGCCACATGCGTCGCCTGAAGCTCCTGCGGCTGCGGATAGCATCACATACGGGCAGATCTGGGTTTTATGCGGCGTAGTCGCGTCAACACTGGTTCTTCCATTAGCAATCGTCATACTTTCCTATCTGTCAACGCCTGCGCGATACATGAGCAGCATCCCCACTGGTCCTTCTGGCGCTGCGACAAACTCCGCCACTACGACAAGCTCTAGCACTACCATGACGGCGGTGCCTACGTACACGTTTCCCGTACCACAATCCCAACCAACTATAGATCCCTGGCATGGAGTGCCGCTAAATTGTCGACAAGTATCGCCAATCAATCCTATGAGTAATTCTGTGAAACCGCAAAACTCTCCTTCCTTGTCGCCATCGAGGCGTAGCAACATCTTCTGCCTGTACAACAACTCCGGGTATTACAAGGGCGGCATCTTCGATTTCTTGCCCCAAAACATACCCTTCTCCCACTGTCAGAACATTGTCTACTGGTCATTCGGTATCAGAGACGGCGTCCCCATCAGCCGCGACGAAGCCTTCGAGCGCAAGTACGGCCTGGAAAAGCTTAGCGACATCGCCAACAAATCTGGATTTCCCGACGTCAAACTCCTACTCACCGTGGGTGGTTACTCCGAGGACTACGCGCAGCTCTCTCTTCTGGGAGGAGATTCCGCAGCGCTGTCTCGCTTCGTCCAACGTACGATGGCGCTGATGACCTCCTACCGCCTCCACGGCGTCGTCATCCATTGGCTCGAAGGAGAACCCATGTGCCAACGCAGCGCTGCTGACGACGCTCAGGCTTTAACCAAAGTCTTCCTAAGCCTTCGCCGAATATTTCGGCTCAACACCTTTTCCGGGCAGCTGGCTGCTATTGTTCCAAGAGGTTCACCCAGTAGGAATAGCATCGTTTACGCCGTCGTCAACATCGTGGACTTCGTATTTATGGACACCACGGACATGCGGCACAAAGTGAGCCCCACTTACAGCATGTGCACTGAGTGGGGAAACGCTTTGACTAATTTCATCACTCATTTGCGTTATTACGCTCACAATTATGAGCGCAAGTTGTGCTTTATCATGAGCGTGGCGCCGTTGATTGCGGAAACGAATGAGTGGATTGGAGGCGCTACACTCCCACATATCATTGGAATATCTCAGTCGTCCTCCTTCGGAAGTTCTCCAGGAACTGGCACCTCTTGGAGCATGTGTAGGACGAGGCTGGAGTGTTGTTTAATACGGCCATTCTTTACACCTAACTGCACAATTGTGAGAGGCGACCTAGAGCTAAGTCCGGTCCCGTTGTTCGTGTTTAACGGCCAGCCCGTATTGAGATCCGTCTTCAATGCTGTTTCAAGTAACTTCACTGCGCGCTGCGCTCTGCTCGTCGACCTGGACTTTGACAATTACGCTCGACAGAGCGAGAGCAGTTTTGCCGATTACTGGTTTATTCAATACGTCTACAAAGCGCTAAATGGCACGGCGCTTACATTCCCGACGGACACCTTGGATCCCTGCTGACGCTGTGGTTTACGGGCGCTATATAAAAATTTATTGTTGCGAAGTTTCGAGAAAGATTACTTAGCACGGTTTCAGAGCTACTTGCCATGTCTACTGCTAGTAGTCTTGCTTGCGAATTTTCGAAAAAGATTACTTAGCCCGGTTTCAAAGTTACTTCCGTTGGTAGTTCCCGTGGCAACTAGTACAATTCCCATATCCTTCTGGTAAAAAAACGCCAGGCCTGCGCGCGACGCGCAGCACAGTCACAGCGAAAGGTCGAAGAGCAGCCTTTCTAGAGTCCGTTCCAAGCTCTCTTGGGGCATCTAATACAAGTACGCAAGCAAGATATCCACTACGCCATAAATCATAATTTTTCTGAAATAGGGAAGCACCCACTATGCCACTCTTCGTCTTTCTGCGGATAAGAGAGGTACCCGTTACACATTTGTGAGGCGTTATGTGCACTTTGTTGATGCTGCATGTGGCTGATCATGATGAAGAAATATGGCTGAGCACCTTGTAGTGGTTGGGAAGCTTTAAACCACGCACTCTTTGCGGAATTAGCATTGTGTGACGCCTGGTTGTTATTTTACTTCTCTGCCATGCTATATTACGTGATTTCCTGCGTATCATGACGCCTGTATAGGGTCGTTTTGCCTGGCTCTGTGGTAGAATGCACGAATGTCCCGCGGAGGGCCTGGGTTCGAATCCTATCCTGGATATATTTTTATTTATGTTACTTTTTTTTATTTTGCGCGATAGCGGTGACGGACACCGGCGGCAGCGGCGACGGCTGCGGACAACTACGGCACTGTAGTGACCTCATAAGAGCTTTCGCTGTAAAATGAGTAGTACTTATGTATGCACATCTATTCGAAGTGGAATGGGCTGAATTTGGCATTGTTGGTTACTTCTGACTGTTCGAGAAACACACTGTTTTATATACTGTCGGGTATTTCCATCAAACCGGTTACCACAAACAAGATAAAGGGATATTAATCTAGCTATCCTTGCGTTGAGAAAGTGGAGGTAGTGTGAGTTTCCTGGTCATAACACTTACGGAGTCGGTTCAAAGATACCTTGAACACATGACCCTTGCTAGCTCTTTGAATTTTTTCAGTGGTATCAGATTTTTAAAAAATGAATCCCATAGGATGCTCGCGTGCACTAATTAGAAACGCACAAGCGTTAACTATGCAGTTAATTTATTTTGTTCAACTTTCTCCTCAAGTACAAACACTTATTTGACAGCTGAGGAGCATGTGTTGTTTATTTTAATTTGACCAACTGCATTGAATCCCCGTTGGAGCAATAGCAGTAGCGGTAATCGTACGCCAGACATCAAGTACACAATAAAAACTGACGAAACGACAGTTCACGATCACCTCCTCGTAAAAAAATTCCAGTGTTCAATTGCTGAAGCAAAAAACTGTTTGGACATGTCAGTTCCAATTTGAAATGGTGAAAGATTTATTTTGTGAGAGCTACGTGCACGGGAAGGATCAGGGAACTTACTACACTTGTCTAAAGAACTGAGCGTGATGAGTTACACAGTGCAGAAACTTTAAACATCCAGTGCGGCGACGTGCTGACAAAGGGGTAAGGTTAAGACCACACTGGTTAGAGGAAGGCGTAAAATATGTCATATCTACGGCCTATAGAAGGAACACACACAGTCTTATGAATATCATTCTTCTGAAAAGGGTTCCAGACACATGAGTATTCAAGAAGTGGCCTGATTAATGTTTTATACAAGTCAGTAGTTTAGTATCTGGGGAGCCACACGAAGAGTCCGTTGAAGGTAGCCGAGCTTTGTTATGATTTATTGTATATCGTTTCAATACGTTTGCTACAAGAGAGGTCGCGAGGGAATAAGTCCGAGATACTTATATTCCCTTACCTTTATTAGAACACCGTTATTGAAAGAGTGTGAGCAAAGGGGAGGTGTTAATCGCCTCTTATATAGCATTGACACAGTTTTGCTGAATGTAACATTCATTTGCCAAGTATCACCCCACAAACAAAAATGCGAAAAAGTAACATCAAGAACAAGAAGTTATTCTCGAGTGTTGATTTCATGGTACAGCATGAAATCGCCAGCCTAAAGACGCACGTTAACAGTTATATACCGTGGTAAGTCGTAAACGTAAAGCAAAGAGAAAAGAGGGCCGAGAACTGTCCCTTGTGGAACACCGGATGAAACAGCAGTATAGGAGTCAGAACTGTTATAAGAAGCATACCGACAGCGGTGAGTGAGAAAGCTAACTATCTAGTCAAGAAGTTTATTACTATTAACGATGAGGCTAAGATTGTATAGTGGTTTGGAGTTAACAACAGTGTCGAATGCTTTGGAAAAAAATCTATGAAAAGTGCATCAAGCTGTCAGCCAAGATCTAGTGATTGAGCCATGTACCTTAGAATAACAGAGAGCTGAGCTAATTGGTAAGTGTTGATTCAAAAAAGACAGGGCGTGCAAACACGAACACAAGAAAGAAGTCAGGACACCACAAACGCCGACTAAATAACTGAATAGATGCACAACGGCGGAAAAGAAAGAAGGCACGAAAACTTATCTGCGCATGCCCATGCAATAGGCGAACCTATCAATCCCGCACGCGTTGGGGCCTACGCGAAAGATAACTGTTAAGGCATTTGATTTCATCTTTGTGCAAGTTAATCGACGGTTGGATCACGCATGCGCTACCACTGTTCTCGATATGCCATGCCTCAATCATCAGACGCGCTTCTTCATTCCTATGTCGGTGCGAAACTGCGCATTCATTGAATTTTGGCGTGCACTTGCAATCTCGACAATGTAAAGATAGATTAGAAGGTGAGCCTCCGGTTAGTGATCTTTTATGTTCTAATAATCTCTGGTTAATGCAGCGGCCCATCTGTCCTACGTAGAAGCGGCCGCAGCTGAAAGGAACCTTATACACCACACTTGTACGGCAATCAGTGTTAAATCAGTGTCAAATATCGTTTCGCTTCTTGTCTTTTACTCGCTCATTCTTCCTCTGCACAGTGGCACATATCTTACCTGGCTTATTGACAGCCGTGAAAACAACATTAACGCCGTATCTACCTCCTACTTTCTTTAGCCTGTGAGATACGCAATGAATGTACGGTATACCTACAACACGTATCTTCCTATCGCTTTCTGCAGCCATGCTCAGACTTAACATAATGGATTTCTTTAAACGCTCAGCGACAGTGGCCCCTGCATCACGGGGACAACCTACATCTAAAAGACGCGTAAGCCGTGCGTTAAAGCTATCACTCATTTTTAGCTCACACGACTTGGTGAGGGCAGACTTAAGGCAAGACATGACGATACCGTTTTTTGCAACCTTCAAGTGCTTCGACGAAAAATTTAATAGCGGTTTTGAAGAACTATATATAGGAGCATACTGCCAGCACACGTGGTTCTTCTGAAACGTTAAGGAAATGTCTAGTAATTGTATTCCATGATTCCGAGCCAACTCTTTAGTAAAGTTCAGCCCTCCTCCATTTCATTCAAATTTCTCGCTCACTGAGGTTACCACGTTTTCAACATAAAATATCACTAACCGGAGGCTCACCTTCTAATATATCCTTACATTGTCCAGATTGTAAGTGCACGCCAAAATTCAATGAATGCACAGATTTGTACCGACATAGGAATAAAGAAACGCGTCTGATGATTGAGGCATGGCATATCAAGAATAGTGGTAGCGCATGCGTGAGCCAACCGTCAATTAACTTGCATAAAGAAGAAATCAAATGCCTTAACAGTTATCTTTCGCGTAGGCCCCCACGCGTGCCGGATTGATAGGTTCGCCTATTGCATGGGCATGCGCAGATAAGTTTTCGTGCCTTCTTTGTTTTCCGCCGTTGTGCGTCTATTCAGTAGTTAGTCGGCGTTTGTGGTGTCCTGACTTCTTTTTGTGTCCGTGTTTGCACGCCCTGCCTTTTAAGAATTAGTCATGTAGTGAGCGAATACGACTAGTGTTACGGTAATGAGACCATGACGAGAGCCATATATAATTTATACGTGTTTTCCCAGTCCAGATCATTCGAAACGATGATTTCGATGTACTTAAAATGAATTATATGGCTTAGGCAACACGCTATTATTCTCGTAATCTTAATACTATTGGTTACCCTTATCTATACATAGGCTTGCTCTAGTGTATTTTCATTTTTCATGTGTCGCACCAGAAACTGACGCTTCATAGTGCAGAATTTAAGGCGGCCTGGTCATTGTGGCTGGCTACTGGGGTGTAAATTAAGCAACGGTAGGCAATCTTGATCATCTAAAAAAGATTGCACGTTGTATTTTGTCTTGCTTACAGTAATAAAAGATATTACGATAACTATTTTCCTAACTAAATAAATTCACAAATGCCACCGAATTTCCATACTTCGTTTTCACATCGCCAACACGACTATTTTAAGAGTAACAGCGATTACTATCTCGTTAAAACAAATGTAAAACAAGGTGCTCCTTGCCAATCTTCCGCATGGAGTGTAACCGCAAATAGGAAGCCAAAATACAGGCCGTCGTTACATTTTTATGTTTACACTCACAAGCCGCCCACCGTACCCGTTATATTGAGAACATGATAATGTTGATGACTTGTGTAGCCGGTCCGCCGCGGTGGTATAGCGGTTACGGTGCTCGGCTGCTGACCCGACTGTCGCGGGTTCGATCCCGGCCGCGGCGGTCGCATTTCGATGGAGGCGAAATGGTAGAGGCCCGTGTACTTAGATTTAGGTGCACGTTAAAGAACACCAGATGGTCGAAATTTCCGGAGCCCTCCACTACGGCGTCTCTCATAATCATATCGTGGTTTTGGGACGTAAAACCCCAGATATTATTAGACTTGTGTAGCCGTTTATTGTATTACAGTGGAGTTGTTAAAGCCGAGCTTGAACGCAGCCATTGATGTTCGCAGCAATGCGAAGCGGGCATGTGCCACAGAAATTGAGCTAGTGCCACAACTCACCTACGGCCCAACGGGCCTTGGTCGAGTGGGCCCGGGCCGCAGCCGACGCTTATTTGTTCCCGTAAGAAGTAGCCCACCTAGTGTTTGTACGGAGCGGCCCATTAAGGACCGCTCCCCACCCTCCCTGTAAACAACTTCTGTAAATAAACGTTTTTCAGTCAGTCAATCCACCAAAAATGAATTAGCTGTCTCTGATTAGCCTAGCAAGTATGTGCCCAGCAGTTCCTAGCATAAGATATATCCATGCATAATATATTATAGCACTGGTTGGGAAAGGGAAGTAAGGGTGAGGAGGACTGACGTGGGAGAGAGGACGAAAGAAAGGCGAATGCACAGTATAGCATAGTATAGCAGAGGGGAGGGGAGGAGGTAGGCGAGCTGCAGGTTGGAGACACCATCATCATCCTCATCAGCCTGACTACGCCCACTGCAGGGCAAAGGCCTCTCCTATGTTCCGCCAATCAGTCCGGTCCTGTGCTTGCTGCGGGCATGTTATGCCTACGTACTTCTTAATCTCATCTGCCCACCTAATTTTCTGTCTCCCCCTCACGCGTTTGCCATCTCTTGGAATCCAGTCAGTTACTCTGAATGATCAGCGGTTATCTTGCCTACGCACTACATCCCTGCCCATGGACATTTCATGTCCTTGATTTCGACTAATGTATCCTTAACAACCGTGTCTTCTCTGACCCACTGCGCTCTCTCTTGTCCCTCAAGGTTACGCCTATCAGTTTCCTTTCCATTGCTCGCTGCGTCGTCCTCAATCTAAGTTGAACCCTCTTTGTAAGCTTCCAGCTTTCTGCTCCGTAGGTAAGCACCGGTAAGATGCAGCTGTTTTATACTTTCCTCTAGAGGGATTGTGGTAAACTACCATTCATGATTTGAGAGTGCCAGCCTAATGTGCTCCACCCCATTCTTATTCTTCTAGTTACTTCAGTCTCATGGTTCGGCTCCCCAGTCACTACCTGTCCTTAGTAGACGTATTCATTTACCACTTCCAGTGTCTCGCTACCAATCGCAAAGCGCTGTTCTCTTCTGAGACTGTTGCACATTAGTTTAGTTTTCCGCATATTAAATTTTAGACCTACCGTTTTGTTTTTCTGGTCCAATTCAGAAATCATGAGTTCAATTCGTCTCCTGAGTTACTCATCAATGCATTGTAATTAGTGAAACTCAGGTTACTAAGGTGCTCTCCATTAACTCGTATTCCTAACTCTTCCCAATCTAAGGCCCTGATAAGCTTCTCTAAGCACGAGGTGAATAGTATTGAAAAGATCGTGTCTCCCTGCCTTGCACCCTTCTTTATTGGAATTTTGTCGCTTTTTTATGGAGGACTATGGTGGCTGTGCAGCCGCTGTAGAGTTCTTCCAGTATTTTTATATATGGTTCGTCGACACCCTGATTCCGCAGTGCCTGCGTGACTGCTGCTATCTCGACCGCATCAAATGCCTTCTCGTAATCTATGAAGGCTGTATATAAGGGCTGGTTATATTCCGCGGATTTCTCAATCCCCTTTGTGATAGTGTGAATATGGCCTATTCTCGAGTAGCCTGTACGAAATCCTACTTGGTCCTTTGGTTGAATGAATTCTAAGGTGGTCTTAATTTTATTAGCTATTATCTTTGTAAATAGCTTGTAAACAACGGACAGTCAGCTGATCGGCCTGTAACTCTTAAAGTCCTTGAAGTCCCATTTCTTGTGGATTAAGATGATGTTAGCATTCTTCCGAGATTATGGTATACCCTCACCATCAAGAGACATTTCATACACAGGGTTTCCAGTTTTTCTAACATAATCTGTCCACTGTTTTTCAGAAGATCTGATGTTACCTGATCCTCACCAGCGGTTTTGCCTCTTTTCTTCCCCTGTCGTTCCTGGTGGGATGTCCGATTCCTCTGGGCTACTGCTGTTTCTTATATTACAGCGAAAGCTGTTATGAGATCATTTTAACGGCCGTTTTTGGCGCCGTAGTTGCCCGCCGCCGCCGCCGGTGTCCGTAACCACTATCGCACGAAATAAGAAAAAAAAAGGAAATAAGAAAATTACACCATCTCCCGCTAAAGGGGACCATGAGGCGATGCGAAGCCGGAGCACTTGCACGATCGCGTTCCGTTGGCGTTCGTTGGGCATTAATGCCTCTGCGATAATTCTGCATCGTCATCAGCCACAGCATCAACAAAGTGCACATAATGCCTTACAGGTGTTTAGCGAGTACCATGGTTGAGGCGTCACACAAACGCGAATTCTGTAACCGAGCGTCACACAATGGGAATTGCGGAACGAGTGGGTTGTTGAACGCTTCCAACCCATTACAAAGGCCTTTGCGATAATTTTTCATCGTCATCAGCCACAGCATCAACAAAGAGCACACAATGCCTTACAGGTGTTTAGCGAGTACCACGGTTCTCCGCAGAATGACGAAAAATTGCTTAGTGGCTGCTTCACAAAAATTATGATGATTTAGAGCGTAGTGGGTTCCTCGCAAGTGCACTTCTGTTGGTTGCCAAGGAAGCCCATAAGGCTCCCATGATCTATTTCCTCGGGGTCTCAATAAAGTCAATTCTCTCTCTCTCTCTCTCTCTCTCTCTCTCTCTCTCTCGCTCTACTTTTCTGCGGGTAAAGTGTGTTATAAAGCGTGGTGGGACAGTTCAATAACGACCGGGCGTCACACAATATGCATGACGTAACTAGTGGATCGTTTAAAGCTTCCAACATATTACAAAGCGCGCACCCATAATTCTTCATCGTCATAACCGTCGCATCAACAAACTGCACATAATCCATTACATATGGTACCTCGCTTCTCGGCAGAACAACGAATAATGTCTTGCTGGGTGCTTCCCAACTTCCCAAAAATTACGCTTTGTGGCGTAGTGGGTACGTTGCTAATGTACCTGTATTAGTAGCCACAGGAGAGTTTATAATGGGCTCTAGAAATGCCGCTCTTCCAGCTTTCGCTGTGACTGTGCTGCGCTTTCCGCGCAGGCCTGGCGTTTTTTATCCTCCTGCTTGTCCTCGGCTACTTTAACTATCCTATCCAAATTGGTAGTGACGTAGCCTTCATTGTTTGCGTACACCTCGTTTTTGCCTGTGCCCAGTTTTCTCTTCACCGCTTTGAGGGTTCGGCCGTTCTTTAGAGCATGTTCGATTCTCTCCGTATTATACCTTCCCATGTCGGCTACCTTACGCCTGTTCAATAACTTCGAAAACTCCGCTAGTTCTAGTTTATTTGTTGTGCTTGAGGCGTTCATGCTCTGACGTTTCTTATTGGGTTTTTGCGTTCCCTGGGAAACCTTGCCAGTGTCCTGTCTAATGACTGTACCTCCGACTTCTACTGCACGCTCCGTATTGATACTCGTCAGATTTTAATTCATTGCGTCAACTCTAAGGTCGCTTTCCTCGGTTAGAGCCGAGCATCTGTTCTGGAGCGAGATCCTGAATCCCTGTACTTTCCCTCTCACCGTTAGCTCATTATTTGGTTTCTTGCGTAACAGTTCCTGCCGTTCCTTCCTCAAGTCTAGGCGAATTCTAGACCTTACCATCCTATGGTCACGGCATCGTATCCTGCCAACCACTTCCGCATCATGCACGATGCCAGAGTGGGCACACAGTATGAAGTCTATTTCATTCTTAGTTTCGCCATTAGAGCTCCTCCACGTCCACTTGTGGATCGCCAGTTGTCGGTAGAAAGTATTCAAGATCAGTAAATTATCGCGTTCTGCGAACTCTACTAATAACTCCCCTCTGGAATTTCTAGAACCGATGCCATATTCCCCCACTGCATGGTCTCCTCCAGCTTGCTTCTTTACTACCTTGACATTTTAGTCGCCAATCAGTACAGTATACTGTCTTTTTACTTTACTCATTATTGATTCACCGTCCTCATAGAAGTTTTCAACTAAATGATAGTATTGGCTGGATGTAGGCACGTAGGCCTGTACCACTTGCACATTGTAGCTCTTATTAAGTATAATTACAATTGTTGCCACTCTCTTACTAATGCTGTAGTGTTTCTCTATGTTGCCAGCTATATCTTTATGGATAAGGAACCCCACCCTCAGTCCTCGTCTGTCAATTAAGCCACGATAGCATAGGACGTGCCCGTTCTCTAGCCGTGTGTAGGCCTCACCTGTCCTCCTAACTTCACTGAGCCCTATTGTAGTTCTTCGAATAGCACTGCTAGAAACGCCTCACTAGATAACGTTCTAGCGTTAAATGTTGCCAAGTTCACATTACAATGAATTGAAAATCAGTTCTGCGGAATCCCGCAAGGTGGCGGAAGGGTTAAGAAAGGGGAAATAAACAACCACCCATTTGTAGCACGAAGCCACAAGGAAATCCATACGGATTTCTCAGAAATAAAGCCTCTTAGTCGCCGAAAAATTCGTCCTGGTCCGGGGTTCGAACCCGGGACCAACGCCTTTCCGGGGCGGTCGCTCTACCAATTGAACTAACCAGGAAGCTAGCAACTGGCAACGCGAGGGCGAATTCATCGACAACTCGTATGGATTTCCTTGGCTTCGAAGCCACAAGAAATCCGTATGGATTTCCTTGTGGCTTCGTGCTACAAATGGGTGGTTGTCTATTTCCCCTTTCTTCACATTACAATGGCGGCCCGTCCGGACCGAGAGATTCTTGCGCCCTCTGCAGCGTCACAGCCCTGAGCGCCGCCGTGGTCACTTGCTTCGCAGCCGCTGGGGACTGAGGGCCGAGGGCTAATTTGTGTATTAATGTGAGAAGTAGTGGCCAAATACTGCACCAGTGTGGCCTATCCTTCTCTGGTAAGAGACTGCAATACCGGCTGTGGTCACCGGTTAAGTCAGTGAAGCCATGGTCCCTTAGCTCTGCTATACATTGGCCTTTACGGCGTGAAGTCACTTATATCCAAGCGTATTTTTTTAGCTTAAAGTACCTTGTCTTGCGTAAACATGGTTTAGGCAAAATTCGGTGACTCTTCCATCGCGGCCATTTAAACGCAATAATTTATTTCACGTTCGTTTCTCCCTAGAAATGATTGTCAGTTTAAACAACTTAGCTAAAATCTTATACAACCCAAATCTTGGCAGTCCAGTGTAATCGGCACTTGCCTCCATAAGAAGAAGACGAAACCAGATGATGGACAGCTCGGAAGACGGTTCTCCTTTGTTCTCCGGTCCCGACCGCCTGCGTCGCGCCTTCGAGTCGTCCGACGCAGGGTGTCAGAGTCCACCATCCCCATGGAGCCCTACCGCGATGACAAGAGACTACGGGAGAGTTTCGAAGGCCATCCAGAGCACTTTCAGAGGCACACTCGATGAAGGAAGCTACGTGACCAGTAGTGCTAGTTCCCCTATATTGCATCAAAAATCACGTAAATGGCCCGACGCGCACAGCCGCATCTCCAAGACTGCCGGTGCCCACCGACGCCGCCGGCTCAGTCTCCCCTCGAGATTCATGTCCAAAGGCCAGGGTATCCATGAGGGCGCCTTCACGTCGTACAGGCCCGGCACGCCACCTCAAAAACAACACCGACCGCGACAGCAATCGATACCGGAAGACGACCGGAAGAACGTCATTTTGGCACAGTCACCAGCACGACGGCGCAGCACGCACGACCAGTACCAATACGTGGAAGACAACGCAAGCTCGGAGCGGATCATGTCAAACGGCGCTCTTACTACAGTCACCGACAAGTACCAATCACACGCGCGAGTGCCGAGGAAACTCGGTCGTAACGTAACAGATGCGGCAAGACGGCAAAGGACGCGCGTTGTTGTGCTTTCCAAGGACCGGAGATCATTATCACCAACGTCTCCTCCTATAGACAGCTTCACAGACATCCCTCCGGTGGAACTGATTCTGTTCGAGGCCCCGAGGACTCCTACCTCAGAAGAGCCGCGGCCTGACCAATCGGTAACACCTCTTATGCCATCACCGCCCAGAAGCACTAATCAAGCTTGGCCGCTAACAAGTGTGCGAAAGGACGAGACACACAACACGACCCAGTCTCCGAGCACGCGAGCGCTGCAACCATCAATATCCCCAACAGGCTTGGATGAGCCACATGCGTCGCCTGAAGCTCCTGCGGCCGCTCATAGCATCACATACGGGCAGATCTGGGTTTTATGCGGCGTAGTCGCGTCAACACTGGTTCTTCCAATAGCAATAGTCATACTTTCCTATCTGTCAACGTCTGTGCGAGACATGAGCAGCATCCCCACTGGTCCTTCTGCCCCGACGAGAATCAACCCTGGCACTACTACGACGGCGGTACCAACGTACACGTTTCCTGTACCACAATCCCGGCCAACTATAGATCCCTGGCATGGAGTGCCGCTAATTTGTCGACAGGTATCGCCAATCAATCCCATGAGTAATTCTGTGACCCCGCAAAACTCTCCTTCGTTGTCGCCATCGAGGCATAGCAACATCTTCTGCCTGTACAACAACTCCAGGTATTACAAGGGCGGCCCCTTCGATTTCTTGCCCCAAAACATACCCTTCTCCCACTGTCAGAACATTGTCTACTGGTCATTCAGTATCAGAGACGGCGTCCCCATCAGCCGCGACGAAGCCTTCGACCGCAAGTACGGCCTGGAAAAGCTTAGCGACATCGCCAGCAAAGCTCGAGCTCCTGACGTCAAAATCCTACTCGCCGTGGGTGGTTACACCGAGGACTACGCACAGCTCTCTCTTCTGGGAGGAGATTCGGCAGTTTTGTTTCGCTTCGTCCAACGCACGATGGCGCTGATGACCTCCTACCATCTCCACGGCGTCGTCATCCATTGGCTCGAAGGTGAGCCCATCTGCCAACACAGTCAAGATGACGACGCTCGGGTGTTAAGTAAAGTCTTCCTAAGCCTCCGCCAAATATTTCGGCTCAACACCTTTTCCGGGAAGCTGGCTGTTATTCTTCCAAATGGTTTACCCAGTAGGGATAGCATCGTTGACGCCGTCGTCAACATCGTGGATTTCGTATTTATGGACACCACGGACATCTGGCACAGAGTGACCCCCACTTACAGCATGTGCACTGAGTGGGGAAACGCTATGACTGATTTCAGCAATCATCTGCGTTATTACGCTCACTACGAGCACAAGTTGTGCATTGTCATGAGCGTGGCGCCGTTGGTTGCGGAAGCGACGGGGTGGGTTGGAGGCGGTTCACTGCCACGTATCAGGAGAATATCTCAGTCGTCCTCCTACGGAAGTGCTCCAGGAACTGGCATCGCTTGGAACATGTGCAATCAGGGGCTGAACTGCTGTTTAATAGCGCCATACCGTACACCTGACTGCACAATCGTCAGAGGCTGGTCAAGCCATAGACCGCTCTTGTTGTATGTGTTTAACGGCCAGTCTGTATTGAGCACCGTCTTCAGTACCGTTACCAGGAACTTCAGTGAGCGCTGCGCTATGCTCGTCGACCTAGACTTTGACAATTACGCGTACCAGAGCGGCCCCACTTTAGCGGATTACTGGTTCATCCAGTACGTCCATAAGGCGCTAAACGGTACGGCGCGTACATTCGCGACGGATACTATCAACTCCTGCTGACCATTTGTTTTACGCACGCTATATTAAACATTAATTCTTCCGAATTTTCGAAAAAGTTCACTGAGCCAGCCTTCGAATTTACTTGGCATATATACTGTAAGGATCTAAGCTAGCAGCGAGTTCAATTGCTGCAGTGTGCTGGCGAAAAACGAGTACTTATGTACATCTGTTCGAGGTGGAATGGGTTGAATTTGGTAAGGGTCATTGCTTCTGGCTGTTCGGGACACACGAACAGCCTGTTGGGTATTACCATCAAACATACCGTTGGGTATTACCATCAAACCAGTTACAACAAATAAGTTTTAATCTAGCTAGCCTCCTGCATTAAGTAAGTGGGGGTAGGTTGAGTTTCTTGGTCATATCAGTTACGGACTCGGTTTATCGATATTAACGCGATAGCGTTGAACAGCGTCTTTCGCAGAGAAATTTCGCTGTCGCCGTCGTTAGCTGTGAGCAAAAAATCAGCATTGTCCGGTACCGAAAAATCTAAAAAGATGCAACTAAAACGCCAGGCCTGCGCTGAAATCGCAGCACAGTCACAGCGAAAGCTGGAAGAGCGGCGTTTCTAGGGCCCTTTGTAAGCTCTCTTGGGGCTACAACAGAAGTACACTAGAATGGTACCCACTAGGCCATAAATCACAATTTTTGTGAAGTTGGGAAGCACCTACTGAGACATTATTCGTCATTCTGCGGAGAAGCGAGGCACCAGCTACACGTCTGTAAGGCATTATGCGCACTTTGTTGACGCGACGACTGATTACGATGAAGAATTATAGCTCAGCCCTTTGTAATGGGTTGGAAGCTTTAAACGGCCCACCAGTTATGCAATTTGCATTGGGTGACGCCCGGTCGCTATTTCCCTCTCCCATCATGCTGTATAACATACGTTGACGTGGGAGAGAGACGGAGGGGGGGGGGGGGCTAAGACTTTTACTGAGACCCCGAGGAAATGGATCATGCGCTTATGGGCTTCCTTGGCAACCGATACAACTGCACTTGCGAGGAACCCACTACGCTATAAATCATTGTAATTTTACTGAGACCCCGAGGAAATGGATCATGCGCTTATGGGCTTCCTTGGCAACCAATACAAGTGCACTTGCGAGGAACCCACTACGCTCTAAATCATTGTAATTTTACTGAGACCCCGAGGAAATGGATCATGCGCTTATGGGCTTCCTTGGCAACGAATACAAGTGCACTTGTCAGGAACCCACTACGCTATAAATCATTGTAGTTTTTTAGAAGTAGGGCAGCAGACACTGTGCCATTTTTCGTCATTCTACGGAGAGCCGTGGTACCTGCTAAACACATGTAAGGCATTATGCGCTCTTTGTTGATGCTGTGCCTGATGACGAGGAAGAATTATGGCAGAGTCCTTTGTAATGGGTTGGAAGCATTCAACAGCCTACTCGTTGCGCAATTTGCATTGTGTGACGCCTCGTTGCAGAATTCGCGTTGTGCGACGCTTGGTGCTTATTTTACTCTTCTACCACGCTATATTGCATATGCTAATGTGGTTCCTTCCCGACATGAAGCCTGTATAGGACCTTTTTGCAAAGCAGTTTAAAGCACCGGCATGGCTCAGAGGTTGAATACTGGGCTCCCACGCAGAGGGCCCAGGTTCGAACCTCGTTCCATCCTGGAATTTTTTTCTTATTTAGTTTTTTTTTCTTATTTCGAGCGATACTGGTTACGGACACCGGCGGCGGCGGCGGCGGCGGCGGACAACTACGGCGCCAAAAACGGCCGGTGAAATGATCTCATAACAGCTTTCGCTGTAAAATAAAGAATTCAGCAGATCCCACGTACCGTAAGAATCGATGTAATGCGAAGCATGCGGCGGGATAGTGAGTGTGGGGCATTTTTTATTGCAATTATATGGACACTCTCGGCTGATTTTTGCCGTCGCCGTCTGTCGACGCCGTCATGTCCCGGATATGTATATGTATGTATATATATAAAAAGGCACAAAGAAAAATAAAGCAGAAGAAAAAAGTTCTGAAGTACCTGACCGCGGATTCGGATTAGCAACCCCTCGCTCCCCAGCGCGCTGCGTTAGACAACTGAGCCACACGCCATGTATGCGCCGGCGAAATAACGGCGAGCTATTTATATACAATATTAGCAGGAGAAAGGCGAGAGCGAAAGCTTTATTGAAAGAAATTGAACAGGTAGGTCAAGAGGCAGCCCTCGTAGACGCCGCCTCGGTCAAAGGCAAAGAGGCCTACACGGCCGTGGTGGTCGACAGCCCGGGCGAGGTACGGGACGCCGTCACCCTGTTCACTAAGGAATCAACGGTGGCGGAGCAAGCCGCGATTGCTTTAGCTATCAGGAACCGAAAATGGTCTTACATTTATAGCGATTCCAAAACAGCAATTAAGAGCTTTGAAAAGGGCTATGTCGCTGGGACTGCTGTTAAACTTATCGGCAATGTAGAAACTATAGAAACTGAAATCCGATGGTTTCCTGCACATATGGGACAAGTGGACGAGGCTCAGGTCAACCTCAACGAGGTGACGAATGATCTGGCACAAGGACTCGCTCGCCGTGCCGGTCAGAACCGAACCTACGCCCACTACCATTCCGGGGATCATAAAGATAATTTACTAACCTACAACGAGATCACTAAGTACTACTACTTGGGGCGTAGGCAATTGCCACTGCCACACGTAAAGTTGAAAAGGGCTCAGGCAGTCACGCTACGTTTACTGCAAACTGGGACGTACCCCACTCCGTATTTTGTAAAAAAAATTCACCCCGAAAGCGAAATTAGAAAAGAATGTGACGCATGCGATGGCATCATTGAAATCAGACACATGCTGGCGGGCTGTCCCGCGACTCTCGCCAACCCCGAAGAAAAATGGCTTCACTGGCAGAAGATGATCTCCAGCTGTTCGTATCAGGATCAACTACGGGCTGTCCAGAGGGTTCACGATGGCGCCCTAAGGCTCGGCCTAACGGTGCCGACGTGGACGCGGCCCGCCTCGGTCTGAAAAGACCGGGCTTCAGGACTCTTAATAAAGTTTTGTGAATGAATGAATTTATATACACCATGTACCGCTGGTGGTAAGCAAATCTCGGAGGAGCGCGAGCGTGTTTTCTATCACGCAACGCTCCTAATTTTCTTTCAATTTGAAAACTGCCCTTGAGTCGTGCACGACAAAGTGGCCCTTTTCTGTACCCACTCGTGATGTGGAAGGAAAAAAAGAAAGAACACAGGGAACCCCTTGCATCAGACGCCCCCGTGTGGCTGGAGACGCAGGGGGTAACTCCACGCGCCACAGTTTAAAAAAAAAGAAATATCTAATACCGTCTGATTCTCCATTGCCGACACATGCAGACGCAGCGCTGTTAATTTTCTTTCATTTCGGATACTGCCCTTGAGACGCGCACGACTAGGTGGCCATTTTCTGTACCCACTCGGGATGTGGAAGGAAAAAAAATTGGCCGCGTATCTGCGTGCTTCGCTGCAAATGTCGTCTAAAGACGATAGAAGAGGCGCTGCGTGAGATATGGACGCCATCTGGCAATACGTCGGGAAACATGAGTGCTGTGTTGCGGGCTGGTAGTCCCGGCGCAGCGGCAGGTGAAGACCGGCGGTGACCAACGCGACCGGTGGGGACGCCGGCCAGCCCGAACACGCTGTTTGGCGCGATGCGCCGAAGGAAAAGAAACGTCCGCACTCAACGAGTACTCTCCACAAACTTTCTTACTTACACGTCGCCTGGGTAAAACAGGAATGCCAGAGCGGCGCCCCCTGTCATTCGTACAATGCAATACTGAACCGAAACCGAAACACAACATGAGCTTGTGCAGAGGGCACGGAGGAAGACAAATTTCAGCGCAGTCGCATTTTCAGCGCCCCTTAAGAAACTAGGGTTGTAACATTGTAGGGCGAGTAGGGCCAGAAGGACCGTCACGACGAAAACCTGCCTCCTCAGTCGTATTCGCCTGGAACGTTGGTGTGGCTTCGCGTTCCCTCCTCCGCTCCTGGCCTTTCCACAAAGCTACTGCCTAAGTACGAAGGCCCCTACCGCGTCCTACGTCAAGCATCCCCAGTTAACTATATGATTGAGCCTGTTCAATCATCTACGGACCGCCGTCGTCGCAGCCACGAGACTGTTCACGTCGATCTACTGAAGCCGCATTATGACGCACCAGTTGTACCTGTTCCTTAGGTCGCCAGGATGGCTCCTTTTCCGCGGGGGAGTGATTTGTAGCATGGTAGGGCGCAGACAAGAACGCCTGCGAAAGAAGAAGACGAAGACGGTTGTTGTTGGCGCTCGCGCTTGCTCGGCTTGGACCACTGATCGCTTCAGCTGTGGCAATCTTTTAATAAACGCGTTACTGTCTCAACGTTAAACGCATACCATCAAGGTTTTTAAAATTGCGTATCTATGTATTTTCTATTAAAGGAACACACCACCTAATACTTACCTAATGATGTAACGCCTCAGATATGCGTAATATTTACTTTTTGATCGACAACGTTCACAAGTATGAACAGCCGTACCAGTTCAAGATGGGTGGGCGGTAAGCAAGTGGTTCAACTTTGGCCGGTTGGCTGAATCGGGTGACGTGCCGACAAACAGAAAGACAGACAGACAGAAAGACAGACCAAAATTTCTGCGTTTAGGTTCCCCAAGAAAGACTATCGTCTTTAAAAATGACAAAGAACACTGGCACACCTTTCACCAGACGTCCCCTGTGGTAGGGGACGCAGAGGGTCACTCCACGCGCCGCAGTTTAAAAGAAGAAGAAATATCTAAGAGCGTCTAAATTCTCAATTTCCCCACTTATATTGACCGCCGGTTTCATGGCCAATCCCCGGTAGTGGGTAAGAGCCAAGAATTAAGGGTCAAGCAAGCACGGAAGCAAGCAAGCAAGCGTCTGATTCTCCATTGTCGACACTTGCAGCGTGTTGCTCAAGCACATAGGCGTAACAACTGTGACAGTTGTTAGTTCACGCTTGCCCTGTGCATGCCTGTGCGTTCATTTAGGGCTTCCTTCTTTGTGCTTCAGCGGCACGCTGCAAGTATCGAGCTGCTTCTGGTTCTTCGTGTGACATTTCGATTTCTTGCTATCGCATTCATTGTTTCGCCCTTGCGGCGAAACGGTGACTTTTGGGAGTTGGCTCGCCAGGTTCTTAAGTTGGGGCAATGTCCCGCGTCGTAAGCGTAACCTTAGTTGTAGATGTAGATGTAGATCCTGTACAGCTGGCTCACACCCACTCAGGGGGATTGGCCAAGAATCGGGTAGCTTAGAAAAAATTAGTTCCATACCGCTACAGGCGCAGCTCGCGCGAAAGAGAAGTCTTCTTCCTCTTCTTCGTCGAGTGGCTTGATGATGATATTAACGCAGGCAAAACCACAAATAGCATAGCCAACTGTAGCATGCGCACGCTCGCGCGAAAGAAAAGTCTGCTTCCTCTTGTTCTTCGAGCGCCTTGATGATGACGTTAACGCAGGCAAAACCACATTTCCTCGATTTCCTCGACCACACGTTCGGCCACAGCTGCAAGGTCTGCGACCGCTTGTGGTTCGACAACAACCTGACCACAAGCGCTACTATAAAAACGTGTGACGTCTTTATATGACAGCAGAGGAACTCTATGGAGCACTCACGGTTTATCCGATTATCTACGAACCAGCTCCTCAATCATTATTCACTTCGTAGATATGGCGTGATTTTTTTTTACATTCAGCGAGACGTTACGAAAAGCGCTAAAGATAGGGGCCAATCGTATACGCACACATATATGTTGAATCGAACATGCGTTATATAATCACTTGTTTACGGTTGCGTAACGATGTCAGCAGCAATATAGTATTACCAACACCAGACGTGGCAAGCCGTTATGTAGTGCTTATACTTGTCCGTTATGATGGACAATGCACGCACGTTTCACGAACCCGTGTGCATGTGTGGAAGGGGTTCTTGACAGTTTTCACGTAGATGGCGGCGAGCGCAATATCTTTGTTATTGTGATTGATGTGCGCAGCGCAGACCTCACAGATTGCTCTGCTTGTCTGTTTGGGTTCTGTGTCTGGTGGCCGGCGAAGTGGGAGGCGGCCTATGTTGAGAAAGAGAGAGAGATATAACAACTTTATTAAAAATAAACGAACCCCGGTGCGGGTCCACTAATAAAAAAAGGCAAGGCTTAGCCATCAGACAAGCCTAAAAGTTTCAAATGTCCGAGTAGTGCCTTCATGGTGTCTGGGGAAGAGTCCGTCAGCCACTTCTCCAGGGTCGCAGGTCTTAGATTGGTAGCTATGTGTTTAAGGCTCTCGCCCATGGCTGCACGGCCACCCGGAAAACCCCACAGAATGTGAGCGTTATCCGGGTAGCCACCGCATGCCACGCAGGCACGAGACCCGTCCGTGCCTTGTATGTAGTGTTGAATGTTGGGTGTCATCAAAGAGTGAGTTTGGGCACGCCTCACCAGGGCTGCCTCGCGACTCGTCATGGAGTGAGGTGGATGCCTATGTTGAAGTTGCGCATCGCTGTGTTCTTACATGTACCCAGGCCGCCGCACCTGCAATGAAGCCGCTGGCTGTGGAAGACACGTTGGAATCCCGTGATTGCAGTGGGCTCATCACTCCAGGTTTCAGAAAGTGCTAACACGTCAATTTCTGTGAGCAGAGCGTCTTTTTCGAGGTCGTGCACGTGCGCGTGCGGAGAGTGTACGTTGAGAGCGGTGAGCGTGACGTGATTGTTGTGGTTGTGGCACCGATTGAAGGTGGTAGCCCGGTCCAAGACAATGTCTGGATGCCCGTTTGCTAGCGGGGTCATGTCATCGACAGAGTGTGTCAGTAGAGCCGGCGACATGTCGGAACCTGAAGTCACCTTTTGCGTTGGTGATGTATAAACGGTCGAGGTTGGTAGCCCTGGAAAGTGTTACGTAGACCAACTTCAGTGGATGGCGCTTATCGTATCCGAAGACTACCTGGGGGTATGTGGCCCTTTGTGACTCATATATAGTTATGGTGTTTGCTTGCGCAAGGGAAACTCTGCCCTCTTACGCGAGATATTTTTCTGTCGTACATGTCGTGGTTGTGCTTGTTCGCAGTCCCACGGCACTCATTTCAATTCGGCGCAGGTGCAGCCTGCTGCGTGGTGCCGTAACGGCGTCTGGGGCCTAGTTCTCCTTGCGCCCGCTCTGGCGCCACCGCTCCGGTACAGCTGCTCACGGAGAAGCGCTTTGACAGTCACGTTTGTACGCGCGACACGTACTCCAATCAGGCCGTAGATAACACGTTTTATAGTTGCACATTACAGGTTGAATATTGAAGTCGTTATAAGAAATGCCGATTACACCACATATGCGAAGAGTTTGCCTTATGAGTGCCAATGTTTTGTAGAGTGGGCCTCAATACTCTCCATGAATGCTGCCCGTTCGACTCACCTAAAATGAAAAGTGTCACTCAATCACTGATTCCGTTAATGGGGAGGCAGTTTCCGGGCAGGTTCCAAAGGCTGACTTATCAGCCCACCAAAACGCACCACGAAAGCACGCACAATTTGAATGTAGGTCCTTTTAGTGTGCCAACGAACGACGGTTGTGGTCCAAAGACCGAATTAGAGCCAAAAGTTGACAGCACAAACAAAATGTATTCTGATTTAAGGCAGTACAAGCATCACACAAACTTGCACACTCGGCAGGCATTAATTACAACTCACCACATCACTTAGATGGTGTTTAAAACAACGGGAACAAACTTACCGTGCTACAAATGCACTCTCATCCATTCGAAACTATCCAAGAACACTTAAAAGCCTTAAATATACACCAAACATGTGCAGCCCACAATTCTTTGAACGTTTCTCGAATATTTCTCTTCCAGGAAACACTCAAACGAATTCCAGCTCTGATCGCCGTCATTCGGCGACACTCCTCAAAACAGTGCTCTCACGGCCTCATTACTCGATTCTTCAAGATCGACTTACCGCACTGCACGACTCACACGAACAACATAACTCTTCGCCGAATTCACCATCCTGTCCTACCCTCCGTCGTCTGTCGTTTGGGTCCTTCCCGGTTTCGCGAATATTCCAATTGCTTGTTCGGCGCGTAGCACGTAGCGCAGAAACAGCTAGGGGAAAGGGATTCGTCTCGCAGGTTCGTCTGCGGAAACGGTCGGTTCCACTTTGATTTCTTGATATCTCCCGGCTCTCACGACGCCGTCTTCGGTGAAGAGGGTAAAATGAGGGACAGACGGTCCGATTTTCCATGCGATCCGACGGCCGACGCCGCGGTGGGGGAGAGGGGATGGTGCCTGTATGATGCTATGAAAGGTCACCATTCCAGTTTCCCCTCCGCCGTGTCGGACGTCGAATCGCATGAAAAATCGTACCGTCTGTCTCGCCCTTAAGGGCACGCCCTGGGCGCCTTCTGATGCGTGTCTTTTATTTTTTTTTCGTTGCGCGCGCCCATTGGGGAGAACGGTCGGCACAGTGACTTGACGCTGTTGTCAGGATGCGGCGGCGGGCGCCTGTTTTAGCGCTCGTTTGTGACAAAAAGAAGTGCTCTGTTACGAATATAACGCTTCCCGACATTGTAGATCGCACTGGAATACGTGGCACTTCACAATAGCGTCTTTTCATGCGTTCGAGTTGCACAGCGGTACACAAGAGCTTCGAGGCATCACACCGCTAGAAAAAACCGTCTACCACAAACGCGCGCACCAGAAACTCGTACTCAGGCGCGTGAAACAAGAGGCAAGTTGCCCACACACGCGGTCACACACAAGAAAGGCACGGGGAAGCACACGAAAAAGCACACGGACACGCATAAATCTTGAGGCGACCACATTGTAAAACAAACCGGCGTCTGCTTTGTGTACGTAAATGGGAACTTATAGTCTGACGTAACGCCAGCACTCATGTTAGAGCAGAGACGCCAGTATTATCGAAACGAAGTGCACTTTACGTTGCGATGATGTGAATATCATATGTAACTTTCGTTAGCGTATTCCTCCGGGATCGGGCAACACTTAAATATAATTTGATGAATCATAGGGATACCAATGTAATGTTTATTAGACTGCTATTAAAGCGGGGCCAACACTGGAACCACAACTGACGTTAACCCAACGTGACGCCCGTATCATTGAAGTACATGTGTAATGTTTTTTGCTTTGTTACGAAATTAGATAACCGTCACTGCAACCACAATTGACGTTGCACCGACATTACGCATGCACAGGGTCTCTTTCCAAAGGAGTTTCGAGACCTGGAGTGGTTCTGTTTTCTGTGTATTGTATTGGCATTGTAGAAGGTTACTTAGTGTGTTCTGAGAGCGGCTCATTTTTCAGACCCCACACGTCTAACATGGTCAAACTCGGAGAGAGGGTCCTACAAAGCAGAAGAAGTAGATGGATGGCAGATAACCTAATATTAAAACCAAACCAAATTGGTTTTTGCAGTGATTGCTCTATTTGGTGTGTCCATGCTGATTTAGAGAGCCGAATACAGCTTGCTCGAAAAAGAAGGCAATACGCTGCGTTAGCAACACTTGACATAGCTAAAGCATGTGATAGTGTGGAGCACTACATTTTGCGGAAAACTCCACAGAGCTTAATTTATCCATAATATATTATTGAGTGGGTAGCAGAATTTTTAAAATCAAGGGAATTTTATTGCGTTAAGGATGGTTGTTCCTCATCTAAATTCAAACAGAAACGCGGAATTCTCCGAGGAGCAGTGCTAACTCCAGTATTATGTCATGTAATTATGAGCTCAATTCCAACTGATCAGGATGTTAATGCCTACATTTATGCAGATGACGTCGCATTCTTCGCTGCTGACAGTGACATTTACTCATTACATCCAAAATTGCGAAGATACATTAATATGCTAGAAATAAGGCTGCAGTCGATTTCATTCTCGTTAGACGTAAGTAAAAGTGTGCTCTTGGTATTTCTGTTAGCAGACTCGATTTCAATTTCTGTAGTATATTAACAGAAGCCCATTCCACAACTACATTCTATCAAATATTTGGGCATCATCATGAAAAAGTTAACTGGAAGAGTACATAGCGGCAAAGGCACAACGTGCTTCAGGTTTTTGAGCAGGCTGTGTACCCGAAAATGTGGGTTACGCAGGGACACCACGCTAATGTTGTACAAAATGTACATGCGCCCAATTTCGGAATTTGGGTGCAAACACACTCAGGCGGCCCTGTTTATAAAACAAAACCTCTGGTTCTGTTGGAGCGAGAAGCGCTGCGAATATTTCTGGGGCTCCCCAGGTTTATGGCTATTAATATAATTTATCAGGAAGCGCGCCTGCCTACGCTACTTTGTCGATTCCGCATCCTCACCATGCAAACATTTTTAAAATTTTTATAGCCTACTGGCAGGAAGATCTCAGTACGTCTTGACGAGTGGCCCAGACTCATTTCTTGCTCATTGGCCACGGTTTCACCCACCCCAGATAATTTTTGTACAAAAGAAACTGGAAAGTATAAATGTGGACATTAGAAAGGTAATTGTAGCTAATGGCTTGAACCAAAATATTACGATGAAAGATGATGAAATTTTACCACCGAAATCTAAATTCTAATCTCTCATATTCTTAAATAAACGGCTACAAGATTACCTGGTACATGCAGAAACTGATAACATAATAGCCACAGATGCTTCTGTGAATAATGAAAAAGCAGGCGTGGAATTTGCCTCCAATTTGCTTGTTGAAGCGGAGCTCGTGGCTATTATTTTGGCGCTTCGAAAACTCCCTTCGAATGAAAACAATGCAATCATAATAACAGATTCTCTTTCGGTGTGTACAGTTCTTACAGATTCAGAAAACTCACAAGGCCCTAATGACTTTCCGCACATTAGTACCGCCACAGCTAAAGCTCCTAAAATTATTGTGGGTTCCAGATCACTGTGGATTACAGTTAAAGGAACTGGGTGATGCCTTAGCACGAGCATCGCTTGATGGCCCAATAATTTCGGTACTTCCAGACATAGGTCGGCAAACTCGCTCATGAATCGACTCACTCAGACTCAGATCGGGCGGTGAGTATGAGTCCGAGTGAGTCAGGGCGAGTAATATTTTGGTGAGCTTGAGTCCGAGTGAGTACGGTCGAGGAAAAGTTTAGGGAGTGTGAGTCCGAATGAGTCCGGTTGAGGAAAATATAGGTGAGCCCGAGTCCGAGTGAGCCCTAAGCGTCAAATATATTTCTTGAGTCAGTCTGAGTGAGCTCCACCTTTTGTTGCCAACTTATGGTCCTATCTACTCATCTTCAGCATTAGTATCAGCCTTGTATCGGCTTACGTTTATACTCAAATCTATTTACGCGTATCTTAACACACTAGCGTTTATGCACCACCTCAAAAATTATAGCTCAGAGGCGTTATTAGGGAAAGAGGTGCCATGACCTCCCACCGCCAACTTTTTCATGGGAAGTTCCTGATAAAAATATCTCGTGTGAGTCGCCTATTGCATAAAAATGTCTTTACTGGATTGAAACCACTGAAACCTCGTATTTGAAAGTACAAGATCAAAAGGCTTATTGTAGAGCACCGACTACGTGAGATACTGGCATTAAAGAGCATTCACACCATGATAGAAAAAATGAATTTTACGCTAACGGACTCATGAGTCGACTCACTCAGACTCAGGCCAAGCCGTGAGTCTGAGTGAGTCCGGTTGAGTAATATGTTGGTGAGTTTGAGTCCGAGTGAGTCCTGTTAGAGAAAAAGTGTAGTGAGTCTGAATCCGAGTGAGTCCGGTTGAGGAAAGTTTTGGTGAGTCTGAGACCGAGTGAGCCCTCAGAGCAAAATACATGTCTTTAGTGAGCCTGAGTGAGCTCCAACATTTTTGCCGACCTATGCTTCCAGAAGTACAATATATAACCGCGATCAGATACAGAAAGTTAGCAATTTGTACAGATACGATGGAAACAATAACAAAGTCGACGGAATACCACCACCAAAAAATTTCCATGGAAACCTCAATGGAGTCAGTCTAGACAGCTTGAAGTCATGATTACTAGATTTTGATGCCGTGTCCCCCCCCCCCCTTTAAATTTACATCTGCACCGAGCTGGTCTTTCGACATCGCCCCTCTGTCCATACCGCGAATAAATAGAAACTATTGAACATTATTTTTTATCATGTCGCAGATATTCAGTACTTAGAAAAAGACCTCTAGTTATTCCGTTTTCAAATGTAGGTTTGACTATGGAAACTGTGCTAAACTTCGGTTCCTCCGTTTTGGGACATTGCCACACGGGCGTATTAGATGCGGTTTGCAATTTTATACAAAGCACTAAACGTACGTATCCCACTTTTAATCTTGACACTATAGGGGTTACTTTGTAACGAACAGTTCCGCGCGTGCGAAACTGTCCCGTCTTTGGATCACACCGCGCACTAGAGGAGTGTAGTTACTCGCTACTAGTGCTACGCAGCAGCCCTAACCGTCAGAGCTGTGACCCCTATCCCGCGGTTCGCGTAAGTTGCGACCGCGGCGGGTTTCAGGCCAGTGGTAACAGAGACAAGTTCTTTGCCTGACACAGTTTATTGTGCCAAAAGCGCCACCAACGCAACAAAATACAAGGTAAAACGAAGCGGCGGAGAAGTTCCGCACGACAACGTGAAAACAACAACAAAATGGGAAGCACACGAGATTGAGAGCGATAAGGTTCAACTCACCTCTCGTGGCTTCGCAGTCCGGCCCAGAGGCAGTAAGTTACCTCACAATAGACCGGGCGTTGCGCAGGGGGTGATGGCGTCTGGGTGGCTCCCGACTCGATCCAGCTGTGGTCGTCACCGCTGCTCGAGTCGAAAGACAAGGCGGTCCCCAAGAAAGCCGCGCGCGTCTCTTGGGGTCTGGAGAGGATTCTCTCCAGAAAAGGGCAAGGAGGGAAACGGGGCATCTCGACTTCGGCCAGGGAGCAGGGCGCGAAAGGCTGCGGGAGCGGCACAGTGCCCTCTCCCACGCAACCCCTCTCGCCACTGCGCGTACAAACGTAGCGGGAAGCCGAGGTGCCGCCGCGTTGAAGACAATGGGTTGCGTGTGCAACCCCACATCCCCCCCTCCTTAATTGAACCCTTTAGCCAACAAGAGGATCGCCATCACCTGGGGCTTAAGAGGGGGCTAGCGGCTCCACCAGGAACACGGCGAAGTTCGTGTCGATGAAGGAGCCGCACTGAGACGCAGATCACCGTTATCGCTGAAGGGCAGTCACCTGGCGAGCCGCAAAAAAGGTGCCGGTGAGTGATAATGCAGGGCAGCTTGACAGTTGAAGACAGTTGTCAGGACAGCCATCAGGGCGGTCGCCGGGACAGTCGGGAACAGTTGTCGGGAACTTGACATTTGTCAGGAACCCAGGCAGCTCGGTCGGAATCGGCTCGGCGCGCTTCTGGCGTCGCTCGTTCGCTCGGATTTTGCGGCCCATGGTGTCGAAAGGGGCACACGGCTGGATTGGTCTCAGCGCCAGACTGCAGGCCACCTCGATTTGCGTTGGTCGCATCGCCAGGAGAGCGTCGTGTCGACGCAGGAGAGTTGGCTTGGGCGCTCATCGGTCGTTGCCCTCTGGTGGGGGTAGAAATCGTTCCCCTCCTTTTTCTCGTTTCTCCTATAGTCTTTGCTGCTCCTCCCGCTCTTGGTTCTTTCTTTTTCTTTTGAAGATTTCTCCGTGTCGCGCGCCTCCGCTGCTCTGGGACTATCGGCACGCAAAGCAGCAAAGAAGGCGCCGACCCGTCCTTAGCGGCTCGCCACTTGTTGCTCAGTAGCTCTGCTCTGCTCCTGCGGCCTCGTCCTCTCTCTTCCTCTTTTCTTCTAAGGCGTTTGGAGTCGAAATTCTCCCGACGCTTGCGGCTGGCCGGCTGCAACCCCCGTTCTACGCAGCGGGATACCACGCTCGTACCGCGGGTGCCCTCCGTAGTTCGGTCGCCGGGTCGCGCATTTGTAATATGCAGAGCGCTCAACGCATGGCAACGGCCGCGGCGCGCTATTGGCTGCGTGCACACAGGGACGCCGTCGCGGACTTCCGCCTAGCAACGGCCGCCTCGCCCTCGCCGACGCGACGATGCACTCTCGTTCTTGGGGTGCCTTTCGCGGGAATTTTAAACGGTGAACGTGCGCCTCCGGGGCCCGTGGAATTTTCGTCGCCGCCTGTGCTTTCGCCTTGTTGTATTTTCGCAATGTTGGGAAGCAGCCCCCCACTTCGGGGCAGCTTTAATTGGGAGACCCCGCGGCCAAAAAGGAGGAAGAAGGAAGAAGGGCAACTCGAGGGGGACGCGTTTTCGGGGTTGCAACCGCAGCGGCCCGCAGTTTGGAGGCGACGACGCGTACGGCAAGAGCGGAGAACGTCCTTGACATCGTCGTTTTACGACCTACACCCCCACCCCGTGAAAGAACAGTGAAAGCCACAGGGACCGTAACCCAAAACACAGGGAAGGCCTTTTCTCCCTCTCTTCTTCAAGTCTGTTGCACGTGCGGGGTGCAGAGAAAACTCTTTTGGACTGTGCTTGTTGTTTCTGTATTTCTATTCTCCTTTTCATTTTCCCTCTCTACGAGAGCACTGTAAATAGTGAACAAATAAAGCAGTCTTCGTGAAGCGTTCAAACCGAGCGGACGTCTTGATTTTGTGTCGTCCAACCTAAAGAAAGTTTTTGCCTGCTCTCGCACTGACCGAAGACGCCGCCGTCGCCGTAGGATTCGACTGTGCTTTGTGCGTTTTGCTTTGTTAGAGTGTGCGTTTGTTTTCTTTTATTATTTTTTTTTCGCGGCTGTTCTTTCCAACGCATATCACAGCCCTGCAACGCCGGTGTTGTACGGCTATGACCACGGAAAACAGCGCATGTGAGACGTCGGCGCGCCGCGCGATCGAATGCGTTAAAGACAATGAGAGTTCGTCGCCGGACGTTGACGTGCTTCGGGCGAACATCAGTGATGCAGAAGACGCCTGCAGCTGGGTACAAGATTACGGCTTGAAAACGAGCACATCGTGGGTTGTGGACTTCGTCAAGTCAACAGCAAGGTGTGAAAGGTAATACAAAAATTATGTTTCATAACTTCAAAAATAACTTGCAACATCTTCTGTGATGATTTAACTTCTTGTTTTGGGGATAATGTCCAATGATGAGCCGTCTCAATTAAGTTGTATTATGTGTGCACTTGGCCCCCTTTATACGTGGCGTAAGCGGTTGGCAAAACAAAATCGAAAATTGCCGCAGCCACATAAGTAATTGTGTTCTAGTTATTTTCCTATCTTATGGCGCAGGTACCATAGGATGGGAAAATAATCAGAGCAATCAGAACGCAATGTGAACCAGAGCTACATTATGGCTGGATCTCACGAAAGTATTCCACAAACCTGCACATTTGGCCATACTCACTTAGGTCACCAACTTAAACCTGGGAGAAAGATCATACAATTACAACCGATACTTCCTAACGAATAGGAATGTTACCTTCAACATGGGGGAACTCGAGTCTGAGGGGAGGAGCATGGACAGTTTAGTTACACCTCAGGGCTCCATGATATCGCTCATGCTCTTAATCTCATTATGACAGGATTGTCAGAAAAACGTGAAGACATCGAAGGAATCAATTGCTCCGTATACACGGATGATGTTGCCATATGGATCTCGCAAGGCAGTGATGGGTAAATAGAACAGAAATTACAGGAAGTGGTAGATGAAGTGGAAGTCTACCTCACAGGCACTAGGCTTGAATTTTCACCAGAGAAATCAGAACTCCTTTACAGACCCATACTTAACCAGCAGGTGGCCCGGAGATACAGACTTGCACGAAAAACGTGGGGGGAATCCCCATCATTGAACAAAATATAGGGTCCTTGTACTCAAAATTGAGTCGAAGGGAAATAACATCAATACTCTTATAAAAATAGTGACTAAGGTCACTAAGGCAACTGGCTGATCAGGAAAATCACATACAAGTATCGCGGAATGAAGGAGGATAGCATTCTTAGGCTTAAATGGAACAAGACAGAAAAGGACAAAATCAATATGTTCGTAAGGAAAGCTTTTAAGCAGGCCCTAGGCTTGCCCGAAAGCACCAGGATAGAGAGATTAACGCATCTGGGCATACATAACACCTTAGAAGGATTGACTGAAGCTCAGTTGGAAAGAATTGACAGCACCGCGACTGACAGAATATAGATAAATTACAAACAACAACCAGCAAGGACCCAAGGTTGCATCGGCCAGAGATTGGGAGCCAGATTGACATTGCCAATTTACTAAAAAGAAATACACACAAAATTCAATTAAGGCAGTAGAACGAGCACAGCTAATACGACCTAATTGAGACTGCTCAAGTGCACATACTACGACCTAATTGAGACAGCTCATCATTGGACATTATCGCCAATTAAATCACCACAGAAGATGCTGCAAGTTATTTTTGTAGTTATGAAACACCATTTTTGTATTACCTTTCACACCTTGCTGTTGACTTCACGAAATCTACAACCCACGATCTGTTTGTCTTCAAGCCGTAACCTTCTACACAGCTGCAGGCGTCTTGTTCATCAGTGACGTTCGCCCGAACCACGTCAACGTCAGGCGATGAACTGTCATTGTCTTCAACGCATTCGATCGCGCGGCGCGCCGACGTCTCACATGCGCTGTTTTCCGTGGTCATAGCCGTACAACACCGGCGTTGCAGGGCTCTGCGAAATGCGTTGGCAAGAACAGCCGCGAAAAAAAATAATAATTAAAAAACACAAGGCACACTCAAACCCACGGCGATCACGTCTTGCGACAACGCGAGATCACAAAAAAACACTGGCGACAACACATATATTCACGTGAAAGCGTGTTCAGCGTTAAAAAAATAAACAAACGCAATCAGTCCAACACAACAACGATTATGTCTTGCGACAACGCGAGGGCTCAAAAGACACAGCAGACAGCACAGATATTCAAGGGCGAGCGTGTTCACTGTTAAAAAAGAAAAAAAGAAACGCACAGTAGAACACAACGGCCGATCGCGTCTTGCTGCAGCGCCAAGACAGTGGCGACAACACAAATGTTCATGGGCGAACGTGTTGACCGTTATAACAAAACAAAATGCACAAAGCACAGTCGAACCCTACGGCGACGACGGCGTCTTCGGTCAACGCGAGAGCAGTAGTTAGCAGTTCACAAGCGGCGACGAAAATTCCACGGGGCCCGGCGGCCGCGTTCACCGTTTAAAATTCCCGCGAAAGGCACCCCGAGAAGGAGAGCGGCGTCGTCTCGTCGTGGCAGCCGTTGCTAGGCGGAAGTCCGGAGCGGCGTCCCTGTGTGCGCGCAGCCAATAGCGCGCCGCGGCCGTTGCCATGCGTTGAGCGCTCTGCATATTACAAATGCGCCGCCGGGTCTGCAACTCTTCGCCGGGCTGTGCAGTGGTTACGCGAATTCTTCTGCACCGAGGCCATTCGGGACCGGAAGCTGTTTTGCTGTTTTTCTTTCGCGTTGACTCTGGCTGCTGCTGTAGGCTTTGGTAGAACACTGTAGCTTTGGTGTCGCCGCTCCCTGCTCTGGAATGCGTGCGTTGAAAGTACAGTTGAAAGTACCGGCTTTTGGGGCGACTGCCGGCGAAAACGGTCGTTTTGGCTCGGCTGTTGTTGAAGTGCTGCCGATGGGTGATCTGCGACTCGAACAATAAGTTAGCCCCTCTCTTACTCTCCGAAAAAGCAAGCGCGTGCTCGCTCTCGAAGGCGGCGTGCTAGATATCAGAGGAGCGTCCCATCCGATATCATGCACAATAAAGTCCCTACGAACCGGACAGAGTTAGTTCTGCCGAGATCGCAAGTTGTAACGTCGCACTGAGCCCGTATGTCGAGCCGTGCCTTCGGATGCCACTGCCTGCGGGCGCGGGGAAGCGTTTCCCTCGGGCCACTCGTTCCCTCTGTCAAAGTAGGGTTTGAGATCACAGACATGCACCGGTCCGCCGATCGGTCTTAGCGTTAAGTCCGTCAGCTTGTACACGAGAGAAGAGACAGTCTCTCCTACCCGGTACGGTCCTATCCACTTCGGTGCCAGAGAAGCTGAGAATTTCTTACTGGCATCGCTTAGGACATGATTGCGCTTCAACACCAGGTCGCCCACTTTGTACTGAACGTCCCGATGAGAGCGGTCATACTGCGCTTTCTGCTCCCCACGAGCAGTGCTCAGGTTCCGTCGTGCTTTGCCCAAAGCCTCCGTCACCTTCGCGCGCAGCCCAGCTGCATAATCGGCGCGTGCCGACGAAGCAGCCAGTTCCGTGCTGCGTTCCTGTAGAGTATGTTCTACGGGATTCAGCAGCTCTCTCCCAAAATTGAGAGTGGCGGGGGTAAAGCCAGTCGAGCGGTTCACGGTCGTCCTCAGAGCAAATCCGATTTCAGGGACGCAATTGTCCCAATCCCTGTGCGTCCCCGCAAAAGCAACAAGCATGTGCTTGATGTTGCGGTTTACACGTTCGGTTGGATTTGCCTGGGCGTGGTACGTGGTTGTTCTCTTGTGCTTAATGCCCAGGGCTGCACAAGAGTCCACGAAAATTTTGGCGGTGAAATAGGACGCATTGTCCGTAATCAATTGCTTTGGATAGCCGAATCTCGTGAACACTTCGATGAGCTTTTCCATGATAATGCGTGCCGTCAGCCTTCGTAGGGGGAACAGTTCCACCCACTTAGTGAAGTGATCTGTGACGACGAGAAGGAATTGGTTTCCTCTCGGTGTTCTTGGGTAAGGTCCCATGACGTCACAAGCCACTATTTGCCATGGTGTTTGGCTTTGGATCGGCTGCATGAGCCCGGGTGGGCGTCTACCACGCGGCTTCACGCGTTGGCACACATTGCATGAGCGGGCGTAGCGTGTTACATCCCGTTTCATGCCTGGCCAGGTAGCAAAGCGGCACAACTTAAGGTAAGTCTTAGGGCCACTTGCATGCCCAGCGATGCACGTATCGTGAAAGTAGCGTAACAGTGCTCCTCTCAACGTGCGTGGGATCACCGCTTTGAAGGACTCATGTGTATCCTTCTCCGCAGGAATGTATCTCAGCAAAGTGCCGTCAGAGTCTAGCAGGTAGGAATCCAACGCGCTCACAGCATTACCAGCTGTTTCAGAGCGCCGCGCATTAACAGCAATACCAGCTGCGTCAACATGCGCCGCGGCCGCGCCGCCGGGCTCCCGGAGCCCCTCAAACACCTTTTTGCAAAATGGATCCTCCCGCTGAGCCTCTAATAGCTCCTTCCTGCTGAACACGTTCCCCACTGAACTGACGCAGTCCAAGTGGTTAACGCTCTCCTCAATTGAAGGTGGGTTGTCCGCCCTTCCGTGAGGACTCTCGCCGTCGAGCAGTGTAGCAGTTACTCTGCTCTTAGGCTGAGTTTCAAAGGTGTCAGGATGGGTATTAATGTTACCCCTCGTGACAACATCGAGCTTCGCAACAGTTACGTCGCTCTCGGGCACGACTTCGGGCGAGGTGAGTTGAGTAGTAATGTTACTCTTCTCACAGTCAACGGGCGCGCGCGAAAGTGCGTCCGCCACAACATTGCTCTTTCCTTTCCTGTAGCGAACGGTAAAGTCGTATCGCTGCAGGAAAAGTGCCCATCGTGCAAGTCTGCCGCTCGGCTCCCCTAGGCGTCTAAGCCAAGTTAGTGCCATGTGATCAGTCTCGATAACAAATTGAACTCCATCAATATAGTAATCGAACTTTTTCAGGGCAAAAATGATTGCCAAACATTCCTTTTCCGTCACTGAATAGTTTTTCTCTGCGGGAGTCAAGGAGCGGCTAGCAAAAGCTACCGGCCGCAAGCCACCTTCGTGCTGTTGGAGCAAAACCGCTCCTAGGCCGAGGTCGCTGGCGTCCGTTTGGATCACAAAATCTTTGCTGAGATCCGCTAGCCTTAATTCAGTGGTTTCCGCGAGCGCTTTAATGAGGTTGCGCAGTGCCTCCTCTTGCTCGGGACCCCATCTCCACCGCTGACCTTTCTTCAACAGAAGTGTCAAGGGGGCTTGCAGTGCAGCGCAATCTGGGATAAACTGACGATAAAAGTTCACCAGCCCCAGAAAGCGTCTCAGTCCGCCTATGTCTGTCGGTGATGGGTAGTTCAATAATGCCTGAACCTTGTCATCACACGGCAGAAGGCGACCATTATCCAACGTGAAACCCAGTAGCGTTACTCGGGTTTCGGCAATCTGAGTCTTGGCCGGGTTTAGCGTTATTCCCGCCGACCTCAGACGCTCCAGCACGTCCCTGAGATGGCGTAAGTGCTCATCAAAGGTTCGTGAGTATACCACGACATCGTCCAGGTAAGCAAGAGCGTAGTGCCACCTTGCATCACCTAAGACGCGGTCCATCAGGCGCTGGTAAGTCGCAGGCGCACCGACAAGACCGAATGGCATACGGGTAAACTGGTAAAGGCCCCTGTGACAAGTGAAGGCAGTCTTCTCTCGGTCACGGGGATCTACCTCCACCTGAAAGTATCCTCTGCTAGCATCGAGCGTAGTGAAGTACTTCGCTCCGCCAACATTGGACACGATCGAGGGAATGCTAGGAAGCGGATATGCATCCTTGCGTGTTACCTCGTTCAGGCGACGGTAGTCAACACAAAGGCGGGTCGTCCCATCCTTTTTAGGTACCAGTACCACGGGAAAACCCCACGGGCTCTCCGACCTTTCGACAACGCCTGTATCGAGCAGTTCGTCCAGAGCGCTGTCTAATGCTTTCCTCTTAGCCAAACTCACCGGCCGAGGATTGCATTTCCAAGGAGAAGCATCGCCTGTCTCAATTTTGTGCCTAACTAGCGCAGTGCAGCCAGGCTGTTCTGTGAATATGGCGTCATATTCATTCAGAAGCGATGAGAGGCGAGCTTTCTCTTCCACCGTCAAACTGCTTGAGCTATTGAGCAGCGGGTGGTCCCTTTCGCCCCGCTCTGCAGTGCACAGTGCCTCCGCAGAGGGGGATGGGGGACGCGCGCGAGGGGAGCCGTTCCCTCCGGCGCGTTCTTTCTCCGCGGGTCGGTTTGTCGACCCCGCAGAAACATGTACGAGTGACTTTTTCGGGCAATTGTTGGGACGGTCTGCGCGCGAAGCATCATCGAACGTAATTGTCTCTGACGCTTTTTGAAAGGAAACGAAAGGTTTCAGGGTGCCACATGCTCGCTCCCTATATCCTCCGTTGCAGACGTCAATAACAATGCCCGTCTTGGCGAGGAAGTCTCTACCAAGAATGATAGGAACCGACAGGCCGGGGAGGTAAGCTAGGCGTTGCCGCCTGACCCGTTTCTCCCACCGCACCACAAGCCGAGCGGCAGCGCTTGCTTGCGCCGAGCCGCTGGCGAGCCGGAAAGTCACATTACTCGATCTAAGCCGGATAGCGTTCCGACAGAGATGATCGTACACTTCGTCGCCAAAGAGTGAAGCGCTTGCTCCCGTGTCTAACAGCGCAAAAAACCTGCGCCGGGCGACTGTTAGCTCAATAAGTGGCACTGGCGTGTCGTTGGGTGGTCCAGTACGACAAGCCAGCGGGGCTAGGAGTTCATGTGTCTCACTCAGCACCGCTTTGTTTGCCGCCGGCCATGCAGTGTTGCTCACCGGCGGCCCCGCTCGTTTCCCGAAAGCACGTGCTCTCGGCTTGCGGGTTGCCAACAATCTCGGGCGAAATGCCCCGGCTGGTTGCAGCGATAGCAGAGGGTGGTCGGCCGCGTTCGGGCTTGGCGTGCTGTGCCTCGCACCGTTTGGCCACCGTTCCTCTCTATCGGATGCTCCCTTCCGGGCGCGCTCCGCTCTAGCGTCCTCGGATCGGTATGTCGACTCCGATTCTGCGTACCTCGGCCACCGGCAGCGTGTGCTGCTCGCATGGCGTACGTGTAAGGGTCAAGAGCCCGGTCAGATATGTCCCAACCGCTACTCGAGTGCCCGTCACTGAAGGCAACTGCACCATTTCCCTGTGGACGGATGCGAACATTGTCTCCGTTCCACGCGCATCGCGGCTCAAGTGCCTGCGACGCTGGGGGTGGTGGTCGGTACGCACGTGAGGCGAGTATGTCCGCCTGTATGCGTTTTGCCTCCGAGGCCAGCTCGTCCAAATCCCTGAACTTGCCGCCTCTCAAATATGCTGCGAAAGTGGGGTGCGCTTGTCGCGTGACTCGCTCCACCTTCTCGCAATTTAGAGCCGAGGGGTCAGCAATACGATAGAGCTCGTCCATCGCCCTCACGTACTCGAGCAAGGATTCGTCCGGATGCTGAGTACGCCGCTCTAACTCGCGCAGCATGCGACGCTGGTAATCAGCGGGTAGGAATTCGTCGCGAAACCTCGCTCGGAATTCGTTCAGCGTGCTTGACCGGTGGCCGGTAAGTCGGAACCACCGGGCAGCCTGCTCAGTCAGTGATACTGGAACGACGCGTTCCAGCATCTCGCCATCGGACAACCCCGTTGCCTGCTGGTAAGTCAGCATGCGGTCAAGGTAATCATTGGCGCTGACTGTGTCGTGATACCCGCTGTAGGTGGGTAAGTCCACCTTTACGCTTGGTCGCGCAGCTGTGCTGGGCCTCAGCAGAGTGTTCTGCACGACACCCGTCAAAGTCTCAATCAGGCGCAAGGCATCCCTTAAAACCTGTGGAGACTCGCTCTGGCCAGTAAGGTCTGGCACAGGAGCTGATTGCGTTGAGCCGGTATGCCGCTGTGGCTCCCTGCTCTCCGCACGCTCGGACAAAGGGCTCGGCGTAATGTGCCTCGCGCCTTCGAGCGGACAATCTAACGGAGGGAGGGCCTCATGTGTAGCGCCACCCTCATCGAAGCAAATCAGATCCCCTTGGCTAATGTTCGCCGCAGGGTCCGACTGTGCGGTAGCAGTTACCGCCGCTTCGAATTGTTGCCTGTTGGCAGCCACCCTTGACAGCGTGAACAGCGGCTGTAAGTCAGCCTCGTCTGCTGCCATGGTTGTTCGTGTAGTGGCAGTCACTTACACAAACTACTCGTCCTGTTTAACCACTGGCCCCACGTTGGGCGCCAAATATAGGGGTTACTTTGTAACGAACAGTTCCGCGCGTGCGAAACTGTCCCGTCTTTGGATCACACCGCGCACTAGAGGAGTGTAGTTACTCGCTACTAGTGCTACGCAGCAGCCCTAACCGTCAGAGCTGTGACCCCTATCCCGCGGTTCGCGTAAGTTGCGACCGCGGCGGGTTTCAGGCCAGTGGTAACAGAGACAAGTTCTTTGCCTGACACAGTTTATTGTGCCAAAAGCGCCACCAACGCAACAAAATACAAGGTAAAACGAAGCGGCGGAGAAGTTCCGCACGACAACGTGAAAACAACAACAAAATGGGAAGCACACGAGATTGAGAGCGATAAGGTTCAACTCACCTCTCGTGGCTTCGCAGTCCGGCCCAGAGGCAGTAAGTTACCTCACAATAGACCGGGCGTTGCGCAGGGGGTGATGGCGTCTGGGTGGCTCCCGACTCGATCCAGCTGTGGTCGTCACCGCTGCTCGAGTCGAAAGACAAGGCGGTCCCCAAGAAAGCCGCGCGCGTCTCTTGGGGTCTGGAGAGGATTCTCTCCAGAAAAGGGCAAGGAGGGAAACGGGGCATCTCGACTTCGGCCAGGGAGCAGGGCGCGAAAGGCTGCGGGAGCGGCACAGTGCCCTCTCCCACGCAACCCCTCTCGCCACTGCGCGTACAAACGTAGCGGGAAGCCGAGGTGCCGCCGCGTTGAAGACAATGGGTTGCGTGTGCAACCCCACAACACTAATAAGTGCTTGTGAAGTATTTTTAAAAGTGTGTTAAAATGTAACCCATATATTCCAAGTGGTTCGGGTCAGGTTTTGAGCAGACCAGACAGCTGTCTGGTCTGCTCAAAATTTCAGAATTTCAGTATTTAATAGATGCTGTTTCCTTTTTTTCTTTTTTCACTCTCTCTGTAACTTGTTTACAATATTTATTCATTTATTATTAATATAGTAATAAAGATCATTGTAGTTCTTATCGAAAGGTTACGATACGCTTTCTAGGCCAGTCCCTCAGGGCGTGTACGTGCCACAGGCTTGAGGATGCAAACAAACAAACAAACAAACAAAGAAGCGCGAGGACGCCATCTTGGAGGGCTAGCGCTCGCATGGATGAATGCGGTGGCCAGGACATTTGAGCTCGGGGAAGATGGACGAAGATCGACCATTCTGGATCCTGCCTCAGTACTGTAGAGCTTGGAGAGCCGGCCTGAGTTCCAGCCTCGGCGAACTGTCGTCTTCTTGCTCTACACGTCCAGCTAGCTGGCCGGCATTGTGTCGAGCTGCCGGGACAGGTCAGCGTATTCACCGCTCAATGTGGACAAGCTAAGGCTGGCTGCCACACGCGTTCGTCTCGCAAAGTGCCCAAGGACGAGCGTGGGCCGGGCGTGCCAGTAGTGTCAACCGGCACGCGTCTCATCCTGCCGGAGTTGCACGACAGACTGCTAATCGGCGACCAGCCCACGATCAAGACAGCATCAGTTATTGTAAAGCTACGCACACAAATACGCATGTAAGCTAGACGAGCGGCCATCTTAGAGCCCAAAAACACGCTACGTTGGGCCAGTTGGTGCACCTTAGAGCACATTGTAAGCTCTGCTAGGGCGCCAACTGAAAGTACAGTTGCGAAGCACCCCCAAACGCCGAAATTCATTATCTTTTTGCAAACTGGCGAAGCACCAACAACGCGTCCACAAGAAAAGCAACGTAAAATCCATTGTATGTTGCCTTTGTAACGTGTGTTATATATAGCATTTCGGTTTCTCTACCTCGTCATTGAGTTTCAAGGCAGAAGAGATTTGAAAAGATTTATTTGGCCAATTTGGGGGAAGTCTAAATTCAACAGCAGTTCTCTCGCGTTGGGCTGTCTTCATATGGATGCAGCAGTCGCATCAGAGACAGTTGCCGCTCGCGCATAAACACATGTCAAGACCTTTCCTAGAATAGATTCGTAAAAACACCCTTTTCGCACCGTTTGCAACATACAGGCACAAAAAGACAAGCTGGATAATTTATTTGAATAACATGTTACTTTTTCATATTACTCAAGATAATAAAGATAAGTAATCATTATTCCTTCCACCAAAAAAAATTTACGCCTGTGATCTGTTTCTACGTAATATTGTTCTTTCGCAATCGTTCTGCACTACTGTACGAGTGATTATGTTTTTTACCTAGTGAAAAGAATAGTGAAAACACTGCTTCATGGGCGGTCAATAGAAATGGGTATATGCCACCGACAAGAAACAATCAAAAAGATGCCGTCCGTAGTTTTTGTATTTTCGCTCGGCAACAATAACGACCTACCCAGTGTGCAGATCATACAGATAAATCGATAACCTTGACCACTTCTTTTCATTCGCGTCACTGTTTTTTTGTTCAGATTAAGGTGACAGCCTTAGATGCCTCAAAGTGCATTCAATAATTGCTTCCGGCCAGTCACCTGCAGTGGGTACGCATCATTGGTCGGAGAAGAAAGAGAAGAAGAAACGATGGACAGCTCGGAAGAAGGTTCGCTTCCCTATGGTGCACCCGCTAGATTTAGCCGCTCTTCAAAGGCATCTAACGTAGAGAATGGGAGTCCACCATCTCCCTGGAGCCCTCCACCGATAAGACGGCAACGACGGATTTCGTATCGCACAAGGGCCATTTCTGAAAGCGCATCTGAGGACCCAAGTTACGTGACCAACAGTGACAGTTCTCCCATCCTATACGCAAAGTCACGGAAACTGTCCGACGCGCCCAGCCCTATCTACAACAATGTCGGGGACACCCGTCGTCGCCATCTCAGCCTCCAGTCCCGGCATCTCATCGCAGACAAGGCTATCCATGAGAATAGCTTCGCATCGCACGGACCAAGCACGTCATCTCAACACCGGCCCCGATCGCTAACGATCAAGCGAGACGATCGGCGGAACCAAGATTTGCGCCGAGAAGCACGAATGCACAGTGCACACGGCCGATACCTAGACATGTACGACGAGTCGACCTCCAACAGGACAATGTCACCCGGGACATTTGCCACAGTCACCGCATCCAAATACACGTCACACGCACGAGCGCCGAGGAAACTCCAACAGCGGGTGCTAAGGGGCACGAGGCGACATGCGTCATCTAGTCCGCAAAGAATGCGCGTCGTTGTGCTCTCGAAGGACCAGACCCCATCCCTTTCTCCACCTATAGATGACTTCACGGACATCCCTCCGGTGGAACTGATTCTTTTCGAGCCTGCGATGATACAAGCAGAAGTAAAACCATCCGGTAAATCAGTATTGCCTCTGAAGGCATCACCACCCAGAGGCATCCATCGTGTTTGGAAGCAACGCCCCGTGGAGAAAGACGCGACGCATTTCGATTCACCGCCTCCTTCGACAGCAGCTCTGCAGTCAGCATTGCACCCTTCAGGAGTGGAAGCACCACCTGCGTCACCTGCAGAGCCTGCTTCTATCGATCGCGTCACATACGTGCAGATGTGGGCCCTCTGCGTAGCCGCCGCGGCCACACTGAGTATTCCTTTGGCAATGGTCATCCTTTCCTATCTCTTAACGCCTGTGCGAGACCTGAGCAGCTTTACCACTGGTCCTTCTGGCACTGCAACGAACTCCAGCACTACGACAAGCTCTGGCACTACGACAACCTCTAGCACTATTATGACGGCGGTACCTTCCTACACGTTTCCCGTGTCGCCATCCCCGCCAACTGTAGATCCCTGGTATGGAGTACCGCAAAAGTGCCGACCAGTGCATATGGTCAGAGGTAACATCACTGCAGTGACTCCGCAGACCTCTCCTACTCTGCTCCCATCAAGGCGTACCAACCTTTTCTGTCTTTACAACAACTCCAGGTTTGACAGGGGCAGCGTATACGATTTCTTGCCCCAAAACATGCCGTTCTCCCAGTGCCAAAACATAGTCTACTGGTCATTCGGTATCAGGGACGGTGTTCCCATCAGCCGCGCAGCGACCTTCGACCGCATGTACGGCTTGGAAAAGCTTAGTGACATCGCCAACAAATCTGGCGTGAAACTCCTACTGACTGTGGGTGGTTACGCCGACGACTACGCCCAGTTGTCTCTTCTGGGAAGAGATTCCGCAGCGCTGTCTCGCTTCGTTCACCACACCATGGCGCTGATGACCTCCCACCTTCTCCACGGCGTCGTCATCCATTGGCTGGAAGGTGAACCCGACTGCCGACACGGAGCTGTCGACGACGCCCTGATGCTGAGTGAAATCTTCCTGAGCCTCCGCCGAATATTTCGGCTGAACAGCTTTTCCGGGCAGCTCGCCGCCATCGTTCCAGCACGCACGAACGCTTCGAATGCGATTGTTGACACCATCATAGGGATGGCAGACTTCGTCTTTATAGACGCCCGAGACGAATGGCACAGGTTGCCCATCTATAATGTGTGTGAGGTTTGGCGCTTCAATCTACGCCATCTCATCACTCCCCAGCGACATTTTGTTGGCAACGAGTCCAAGTTATGCTTAATGATGAGCGTGGCGCCAGTGTTGTTCGAAGCACCTTCGCATTTGGTGCCCGGTTATCCACCTCGGCTTCTTGGGATATCGAACTATTCCAGCTACGGGAGTGCTCCTGGAATAGGCAACGCATGGGACATGTGTGGACCACGTTCAAGTTGTTGCTTTTTATCGCCAAACACTGCCAGTACACCTTGCGTGTACGTGAAAGGAACAGTTCCAGGCCCTCAAACAATACCGGTGTACGTGTTAGGCGGCCCGGACACGCTGAGATACATATTTATTAGACATGTGTCTGGCTACGCGTATGAAAGCTGCATGCTTTTGGTCGACCTGGACTTGGACAATTACGCGAATCAGAGCGCTAACTATTTACCGAATTACTGGCTTATCCGTTACGTCGACGAGGCTCTGAAAGGCACGGCACCCACCTACCTTAGCAACAGCAACATTTCTCCTTGCTGACGCTGCTAATGTATTAGCCCTACGCTTTACTTTTCTTTGTCTTCTTTGAAACATGCATATTTCTTTCTTAAACAATGCCGCCAATAGTTTAGCAGAGGCTTGAGTGCATAACAGCATAACATGCTGTCTGTTAGTGTATGTGTCTTAAACGCGCACAAGTAAAAGGAGGACAAAACAAAATGTAAGGAAGCGAAAAAGCGGAATGTGCAAAATCAATGGGAATGTTATAGAGCGTGCAGGTATCAGATGGAAACGTCAGGCCTGAGCGGAACGATCATCACAGTCACAGCGAAAGTTGGAAGAGCGGCCTTTCTAGAGCCAGTTCTTTACTCTCTTGGTGCAACTAATTCAAGTACACCTGAAAAATATCCACAACGCCATTAATCGTAATTTTTGTGAAGTAGGGAAACACCCACTATACCGTTATTTCGTCATTCTACAGATAAGCGAAGTATACCCGCTACACATCTGAAAGGCATTATGTGCACTTTGTTGATGCTGTGGGTGATGACGATGAAGAAATATGACTGAGCACTTTATAGTGTGTGGTGTTACGACCGGCTTTGGAATGCGACATGGCTGGCGCCATGATGCGCACTGATGTCAGTAACGCTTGTCACTCATAAGGTTTCCCCTTAGGCCGGCGTTTGGAGGAAGGCACGGACCGCGGAATTTTTCGGGAGCTTATGCCCGCGTGGGCAGGTAGGCATAGAATGCAGCCGCAGACGGGATTCTGACTGGAACAAAGGGAAGGCCTCGGACGACTATTTCTGGCGCGGTGCAGTCGGCATGGGACAGCGCCTATCTCGAGTTTCCCACCAGACCTCTGCATTCCTTTTCCCGAACGCAGACCTGAAAGTTTGTGCAAGTTCAAGGGGGTCGTCCGTCTCCCCCTCGAGGTCAACGACACCTTCCCTCTCCTCCTTCGGACTCAACCGTCCGCGCCGACATTACCATTTAGAGTCGTCGGGGCGTGGCACGTGAATTAAGTGCTTGTACTGGTGTTCCCCAATTGGACTCCTCGACCTAAGAGTGTATTGAGTGACTCATTGCCTCCTTTCTGGAGGCCGTACGCCGGGATGGCAAGTCACCGTATTGGCGGGAGCTGCGGACTCCGGTTTTGAGTGCCTCAGGGTTGTATGGCTTGGGGCTTTATAAGCCGGAGACTTGTAAAAATCTCGCTCTATCTTGACATCTCTCATCATGCCTCTATGTAAATAAACCTCTGTTCTCTCTAGTACGAACGCGCCTTTCTCAGCAAAAGATGGGCTAACGGGCACTCCGGCAGGGGACCAGCTACCAGTGACGTGACCCGCCGGACCCGAGTCGCACCAGCCTGATAAAAGCGTTGCGATGCTGCCAACCCCTGGTCGTAACAGTGGGGAGCTTTAAACCACACACTCGTTGCGCAATCCACATTGCGTGAAGCCTTGACGTTATTCTACTCTTCTGCCACGCTATATTGCATATGTTAACGCGATTACTTCAGCGACATGACGCCTGTATGGGATCTTTCTGCACACGGAGTTTCAAGCACCAACGTGGCTCTGTGCGTCCTACTGGACAGACATCAATTTTAAAATTCCTTGAGCACTGTCAAGGGACACCATTTGTTGTTATTTATTTTATGTGCTTGTGATGTAATTCGTGTCTGGAAACAGGCAATAAAGCAAGAAACCAACGTGGCTCTGTGGTAGAATACTCGACTGCCACACAGAGGGCCGGGTTCAAATCCCATTCGATCGTGGATATTTTTTTTTTCACTTCACACGATAGCGGTTACGAACACCCGTAGCGGCGGTGGCGGACAACCAGGGCACTGTTGTTCCGCTCTCATAACAGGTTTGGCTGTAAAAACTTCGACGCTTGAGCTTCCCGTTCAAGACCAGAACGCGATAGCGTAAACGGACCCTGTTCGTATCGCCTTTTGATTCGCTTTTCGGTGGGCACCTCAATTGTGCCGCGCTGAAACGCGCGTCGGTGCGCGCAACATTGCCCGCTTTTATGCGTGTCTACCGCGAGTACAGTAGCGAAAAGCCCAATACGCCATCATTTCATCATATTGCGAATTCGCCAAGTGCCCACTACATGTCCGTAAGGCAAATCGCGCGCCTGTCGCAACAGCCTGCTTTGTTGGTGCTGTTGTTGATGATGACAATGAAACGTGCCTGACCGCTTTGTACTGGGTTGGACTTTAAAACAAGCCACTCGTAGCACGATTCACGTGGAGCGATTCTCCGCTTACTGTGCCGAGTAACAGTACATGTTTTAGCACTGCTCGTAGCACTGCATGACGCCTGTGTAGGGCTCTATTCCGAAGCACAGGCGTGGCTCTGTTGTAGATGACCAGGCTGTAGCGCAGAAGACCTGGATACTATTCTGGCTCGAGTCCCTGATATTTATCATTTGCGCTGATCGCGATTTTTCGTTCACGGAAAAAGTCGACTTTTCGCTCACACGCCGCTGACGCTGACGCCGGAGTTTCGGCGATACGAACTCCTTAACGAAATCGCGTTAACACAATACAATATTCAACAGTGTATCCGAATGCAGACAGCTAAATTTTGTGGCACTTAGTGTCGCGCTGAGGGCGTCTAACAATGCAAGAGTGACAGGTGCCGCTAGCGGTGTTCGTAACATTGCACGCTCAAACGTGCACGTGATGAGAGATATCTAAAAAGTACAAGAGTTAAGTCGCGTTGTCAAGTTTAAAAGCTAGGTCTTTGTCAACAGCCTCAAGATGAATGCCTGAGGGAGCCCATGCAATGCAGGAAGCACACTTGCAATAAGCAGTTGATTAGGCGGGTTGGGGATCAGTGTATCAGCGACATTCTTGTGCGGCGGCAGTTGTCAAGCATAGAATTGCGCAACATTTCTAAGCTTGATAAAACGCCCTCCTCCGGTCCAAACGTGGCAATAAGAATACTTTAGGCGAAGCTTTTACAACTCGCAGATTTCGGTGGCGGCGTCGTGCGCGAAAAAATTCGGCACCGGCTAGCGTACAGCAATGCGGCCCTGGAAGTTGCGCCAGGCCACATGGGTGCTAGCCGTATGCGCCGTTTTCCAATAACTCATGTTCTCTCGATCGCGGGCTTGTGGCGATCCGCCGTTTCTAATATGGCAGTCTGATCGATTATCGAGGTCATATGTCATTTCACATTGACACATTTCCTTTTTGCCCGGTAATGAACGCATGACCGTTGTTGTTGCCTGTAGCAACTGAAGTGTCCCGTTACTAAGCGCGAGCATGAATTTTCAATTCATGGCATCAGTGGCCTAGGCTCAAATTTTGTTTCGAGGGGGGCGGGGGGTCAACCTTTCTTTATGCACGGTCGTGCGTGCGTTTGTATGTGCGCATGCAGATGTACACATGCAAAATCGAAAAATTTCGGTTGGGGTTTGAACCCCCAGACGCCCCCCCCCCCCCTCCACCCCCCCCCCCCTTAAGCGCTAGCCATTACCCGGCATTCAAGAAGGGAGCTGTTAAGAGGGAGCTTTGCGCAATGCCATACAAAGGAAAAGAAAGTCAGAAAAAAAGTCACAGTTTCGTCGCAAAGCCGAAGCACTGAATGCGATATAGCAACAAAATTACAAAGTCGCACGAACACCAAGCGGCTCGATACTCGCAGCACGCCCATCAACCGCAAACGACTCGCACAGGATGACCACGAACTAACAACGGTAAGAGCTCGACACTTAATTGCAGCGCGCTTCGCTGCTCAAACACAACGAAGGACGCTCGAAAGGAACGCACAGGTATACACAGGACGAGCGCAAACAAACAACTGTCCCAGTTAGTTTTTCGTGTTTGAGCGGCGCGCTACAACCCAACGCTCTTAGATTTTTTTTTTTTTTTTTTCTGGAAGACTGCGGCGCGTGAAGTGGCCCCTCCGCGTCTCCTGCCGCGCGGTGGCGTTCGACGCATTGTTTCACATCGCGCGTGGGTACAGAAATGGGCCACTCGTTAGTGCGCGTCTCAAGGGCAATTTTCAAAGAAAAGCAAAATCTATCATTCCTTTAAAGCGCACCCTGCAGGCAACCATGCGGGTGATACTGCATACACGGAAGCACCTCCGAGATCTGCATACCGCCAGCGTTAAATGGTGTATATAAATGACTAACCGTTATTATGCCGCGCAACCGGTGGCGCGTGGCCGAGCCAATAAAGTAAAAAAAACGTGGCGCGTGGCCGAGTTGTTTAAAGCGGCGCGTTGAGGAGCGAAGGGTCGCAGGTTCGAATCCGGGTGCCGCATTTTGAAAATTTTTTTCTTGATTTATTTTTCTTTGTTGATTTTATTTATATATGCATACATATACAGACCCGGCGCACAACGGCGCCGGCAACGACAGAAATTAGCCTAGAGTGTTCATAGAATTGCTATCGCAATAATAATACGTCAGGCACGCATACTTCGTTTGCCCCCGTTTTCCGAAGACGCGAAGGCTACTGAAGTTCCGTAGAGAATATATATATATATATATATATATATATATATATATATATATATATATATATATATATATATATATATATATATATATACATATATATTCTTTTTCGTCGCTGCGAGGTTCGTGCACCGCGCGGAACACCACAATTATTGACGTTCAGGCCGGCAGGCTCACTGCGGAAATTGATGAAGTCGGCGACGTTTCCGCTCCCTTCCGTTTTGTTCCAATTTCCGAATCGATTTACGGCCGTGGCATTCGCAGTGACGGAAGCAAGCTCCCGCGGTCGTTTGTCATGCAAACGAAGGTAATTACGTCACGAACCTCGGCTCGGTCTCCGAGAGCCATTTATTAGCTGATGGCAGAAACAGCATCGCGTTGGGAAAGACAGTACATTTAATTTCCGCTTCCGAACTCCCGCGTCGCCTTCCGAATTTTAGATAAGGAGAGATGAGCGCAATGAAAGAGGCATTCTTCACAAGTGCCGTTCCCGACGTCACGCTATTTGAATTACTACCGGAGTTGTAAAGATATATAATAACTGGATCAATTGGTCTTGTTATTGTGAGTTTTTGTTCGCACTTCCGCGTTTCCTTCTCACGCACCAGGAAGCACCATCAACAAGTTAGCGCGCTCGAAAAAAAAAAAGAACCTAAGGCAACTACTCACTAGAGGTGCCAAGCCTGAAGGAAGTGCGGAGCTGGGCAGCCTTTTTTGTTTCTCTTCGGTTTTCTCTTTCTTTTCTCCTCTCTTTCTTTCTTTTTCCCTTTTCCAGTTGTTTCTCTCTTCTTTTCTCTCTTTATTTCTATTTATTTATTTTTTTCCTATTTCTTCGCTTTCTTTCTCTCTCTCTTTCTATTTCTCGCTTGCTTCCCGTTTTTTCTATTTTTAGACGTGGTTTTGCCTGCGTTACGCCAAGCAACGACAGCATACGACGGCATACGACAGCCCGGACCCCTAACGTGCTCTGCACTTGATATCATCATCAAGACGCTCGAAGAACAAGACGAAAGACACTCCTCCTTGGCGCGAGCGCACGCTCAATTTACTACAGAAGGCTATTCGTGGCTTTGCCTGCGTTACGCCAAGCTACGACAGCAAAGGACAGCGTACGACAGGCCGGGGCCCTAAAGTTCTCCGCACTTAAAACTCACAGGCTCTCTTTGCATTCGCCTATGACGACTCGAAGGTGAACGCCGTTTTTTTCTTCTCAGTCAATCCGCCCCCGCAGCCCTCCGAAATCTTTCTGCACTTAACGTGGTTTTGCATTGCCTTCAGGATCGGAGCCGTTGCAAGCGTTCTGCGCCTCACCTGGTTTTGCACTGCCTTCGTGATCGGCCTAACTTTGGCAAAGCGACGATGTCATTTGACGACGTCATCGTATGGCGTCACGTGAAGATGACTGCATGGTGACGTTGCAGAATTTGGCAATATGTGACATAATGACGTAATCGCGCTTTTGTTTGTTTCTTTCCTTCTTTCTTTTTTGCCTGGCTCGTGTTGACGCCGACGCCACTGATGGTGATTTTTTACGTTTTATGAGGCTTTTAAGGCTTTCACCTCAATATCTGGGGTGTTGAAGGCATTGCTTGCCCACGTCTGCCCTAATTCAGGGACGACCACTTCCCTCATTTCTGTTGCCTATTTGTTTAAGTTATTGCTTCTTCCACTTTGTTTCCACGTGTTAGTTTCGTAATCGATGACTGCAGATGATGAAGTGGTGCGCCACCACTCGGCAAGAACTGTCAGAGAGCGATGTCATTGGACGTCTGAGTTGCTTTCTTTATTATTGTTTTTTGTTTTTAGCGTCTCCCTACGTGCAGGCTGTGAAGGACGTTGGCATACCAACTAAGGATATTGCTTGTTTTCCTTGTCTAGTTTCTTCGGAGTACGATAACCAGTCGTATGGTTATTTATTTCAAGGTAATAATACAAGCCTTACGCATATCTACAGTTGTGTTAGTGCCTCTTCTACGACACTATATAATACAAAAATCATGAAACATACCTTGCAAGGATCGAAAGCATGTCAGCTGGTTACCGCTATTGTGTCTTTTTAAGGCAGTAGCTAAAGCAATTTTCCTTGCGATTCTTTATTTTTCTTGGCAAGCGAAAACAGTGCCACTTTGATTACTTTCGTTGGTCCGCATAGTTGTGCCCATTAACAAAGTTCCGCAACCTAACAAAGTGTTTTTATGTCATCGTAAAGAAAAACATTTCTTTCCTCCAAAGTAATTTCTTGTCTCAGCTCGAACAAGCGCGTTTGGGTACCCCACGCTGATACGGATGACATCAAGGCACAGTCGCGAAATAGAAAGGACAGAGACCATTATTCATTCGCCTTAGATGACTCGAAGGCGAACGCCATCTTCTTTTTCTTCTTAGTCATTGTACTAATCCTCCCCTGCCCCCTTCTGAAAGCTCTCTGCACCTAACGTGTTTTTGACTGCCTCCTAGATCGTATGCACCTCACCTGTTTTCGCACAGCCTCCAGGTCAACCCTCCTTTGAACATTCGACATCATGTGATGACGTCATCATGTGACGTCATAGTGACGTCATGATGGCATCATATGATGATGTCATCACGTGATCAATTTTTTTTTCCTTACTAGTGTTGACGTCGACGCCGACTGTAAGGCATCGCAGACGGTGAGGCATCTAAGTCTTTCGCCTTAAAAAGAAAGAAGTAAAATAACGAAGGGCCAGTAACATTTCTGTCCTGCTAAATACTGTCCCATCCACCAGACTGCGACACTACGGAGAAAGTTGTCATTGGTATTCAAGTGGACATGTCGAGCGCCTACGGGGAATCCGAAGAAGGGGCCACAGAGGCCCTGTTGTACTCCCCGGCTCGCGGAAGCAACTCCTGCGCACTCCGCGACGCTGATAAGGTAGCCTGGTGTGGGCGTATGCGGAGCCTTGCAATAAACTGCTTCGAGTGGATTCATCGATCGCCACGCATTGCACAGCCTATTAGTGCACATTCCACGTAAAGTGTTTGCAATGGAGTTACGAAGTACACCTCGAAGAGGCCCCAGCGTGGAAGGATGTGGTTTACACCGCCTATGATGCGGAGGTCACTTCCGGAGTGTCTCAGCGGCAAAAATTGAAGCGGTCAAGTATATGACGCTCATTGCTTAAGACATGCAGGCAAACGCATGGAGATTAACCATTCAATTCATGCGCGTTAGGTATAATGAAATAATAAAAAGGGGTGGGGGTGAATAGGTAAAGAAACAAAAACAGAGGAATGCTAGAAAGTGATGCGTGCTAATTGACGTTGAGTACGACAGCCTTCTCCAGACGTTCAAGGTTGGAAATCAGTTACAGTGGTCCGGCATTGGTTGAGGGCTGTAGCATCTGTTTGAATAGTGATTCGAGTAGATAACTTCAAAAAATACTAATACACGTCTGTAACAGAATAGTTAAATTTAGATTCTGTTCTTTGTACGGCCTGTTTATCACGATCGACTTAGTTCATCATGCGGTAAATGTATCTTGCCCCATATACAAGAAAGGATTCGCGAGCACGCTATATTTTCGACAGAAAGAGAGTAAGGGTTATTTATTCAGACGGTCTCATTGGAGCTTCTTGTAGTTGGGCACTGTCCAGCGCTTTCCAACGAATGGACTTAAACCCTCAATACATCACTATATCTCCCGAATCATCGTTGTCATCTATGTCAGCTACGCGCCTTGGACATTCAGTCAGTGAGGTGCCACACCGTATATACGTTACACAAGGGATGAGCCGCCGGGCATGATGCATATTACAAAAAATCGATGCCTCTGAATCATGCAAACAATAGAAAACAATAGAAAACGCGAAAAGAAGCAAGGCCCATTGCACTACGGAAGCTCCACGTCAACATCAGTCACGTGTCTGATACACTGTCCAGCGCTTTCCGAGCCGTAAGTTTGGCACGAGAGCGGGCAAACCAGCATTTTTTCACCCCTTTGTCTCCATTGAACGGCGAAGCGGTTTAGGAAATCGTTCCTTTTGAGTCGATCACAGAAAACTATCATCATCTTAACGGGTATGTGCCACTGTGCGGCTACCTGAGAACGAGTACGAGAGAGAGAAGGAAAGAAAGAGAGAAACAAAGAGAGAGACAGAAAGAAAGATATAAAGAAAGAGGAAAAGAAAAATTCTTGCCAAAAAATATTCTTCACGAGGCAGGATTCGAACCCGCGTACCCTCGATCCGAAGACGAGGGTCCTAACCGCTCGGCTATCCAGGCACGCTAGCAGACCATAGCATTCAGCCTTGTATAGTATAGCGTAGCAAGGGGGTGGGAAAGGGAAGTGATTATGAGGAGAGATGTGATGGTGAGGAGGAGGGAATGAAGGAGGGGAGAGAGTAAAGCGTAGCAGAGAAAGAATGAGAAAGATAGGTAAAGAGAACATGAACGAAAGAGAGAGAAAGAAGTCGAGAGAGAGAAAAAAAAGATAGAAGGAAAGAGGAACCAAGCATCGCGTCCTCTAGCGACCAGGATACCGCACAACCTGTCCAAGTCACGCATGCGCATTAGCTAAGCCACACCCACCGGCGGAAATATCGCGCGCAACCTCCGCTCTACAGTGCATAGCCTGGCTGCGTACTCCCGAGGAGGAAGCCACGCATCTCGAGGCTAGACGTGTAGATCGACGGGGAGTACGAGCGGCGACGGGTCCGTGCTTCGTTGGGCAAAGCTTTGCGCGATTTACTGCAAACTGCCCGCAATTTTTTTTTTTACCTGTTAGGAGTTGCGCGCAATCGCACGACCTCTCAGAAGAGGTTGTACACTCGGCACGGTTCGTTACTTTTTACGCCATCCATTGCACAGTCGTGCAGGCCTGCACAATCGTGATCCACGTACCAAATAAAGACTTCCTAAGACGCTATTTTTTTAGTCTTTACGAACAATTAGCACCGAGACGTGACCGACTACAGTGGCCCTCTGTTACGTAATCATTAGTTCACGCTCGTTCTCGACACAAATGATGTCCGTTTGTTATCTTATGTATGGTAGTTTTTTTTTGTTTTTTTTTTACGACAGCATACATCTGTACAAGTGCAAGATTCGAATCGTTTCCAGCGTTTTGCTTAGAGCTGCGTCTCTTACCTTCTAGAGAAAAGTCTCGCTTGAGGACCCGCTGCACAAAAAAAAGTGCGAGCGAGTGCGCGTTCGGAGAGCAGTGCACACGACGCCTGTAACTTTCCCTTCTTGCTGGATGTCATTAAGTTCGGATTAATAGCGCCTTGCTCCTTAAAATGAGAGACAGTGACAAAGAAATTACTCCATAGGTGCTCCGCCGCACTGTGTCACGTTCTGCCCTTCGCGAGGGAATGAAATAATGATGATGAATCCTTCTGCTCCCAAGAGAACTTGTCGGCCGAGTTGAATAAGGGCTAAATTATTGCAAGTTGCAGAAGCGTGCCCCTGGAAACCTTAGCTGACTGACGCGCGGAACACTGTCGGCGCTTTTTTTATATTTATTTATACACGTACACGCTTGCTGCAATTTTCTGTCGGATATGATTCGCAAATGATTACGCGCCTTCAGCATACGACTGTGTAAACCGGAGTTTTTCTAGCGAGCGAAATGATTATAAATCGTACGTTTCTTCCAGAACAACCGCTAAGACACACCATTTCCGGCTCTTGTCTTCTTCCTGGCTTTGCAGCGCACCAGGCGTTACTTTAACCATGCGTGATGTACGTGCTGGTATGAGTTTATAGCAGCATCATCCTGATACGTGTACGTCTACCTGCTTATTTACTTACATGCTTCTTGTTCGCTGACTAATTGAGCAACATCAGATTACAGAAGTAAGTTCGAAAGCTCGCTGCAATTAGCCACACCCTGCATCCGAATTTCGGAACTTAAATTCATTTTCATGCAACACTGCTAAGCGGAAGTTGTTTTTTTTTCTAGTTTTCGAATTGTGCGTGACAAAGTTTAACACCGGCTCGGCTGCTGACCCTAAAGTCGCGGGTTCGATCCTGGCCGCGGCGGTCGCATTTCGATGGAAGCGGAATGCTGGAGGCGTTGAAGTCGAAATGGGGGGAAGTTATATTGAATACATATGCTATCGGGGCATAAGTTTACTTATAAGACATGGGCCAATTAGCTTTCAGAATAATTAATGAAAATTAACTGAATGAGTTCATTGAAAGAGCACACGGTCTGCCTCGGTGGTCCACTGGTTACTGTACTCGGCTGCTGACCCTAAAGGTCGCAGGTTCGACTCTGGTTGCTGCGGTCGCATTTCGATGAAGACGATGTGCTAGAGGCCCGTGTACAGTTTGATGTCGGTTCACGTTAAACAACACCAGACAGACGCAATTTCCGGAGCCCTCCACTACCGCGTGCCTCATAAACATAACATGGTTTTGGCACGTAAAATCCCAGATATTATTAAGATTTAACACAACTCAGCTGTGATTTCAGGCCAGCTAATGGCGCGCATTTCGCTCGTCGTTCTTCGCTCCTGACACTCAAGAACGTTAAAGTGCACTGGTCAAGAAAATAAAAGGAATGCGGTGGCCTTTAGTAAAGCGCTCTTCTCTGCTGCGCTTCTAAGATATGTGGGGCAACCAGCTTTCCAGTAACCGAGGGCAGGGCTTCAAGTTCACTCTAGCCATCCATCATAGTATGTCGCGATGCGCGAGGGCTTAAGCAGACAGCGTGAAGCTTCTTCCGCAGTTCGTCTCGCCAGACACCCCGGCGCGGCTTCCTCGAACCAATTTAGCAAGTGGAACAAGCCTTCGCGTTTCTGTTTAAGCGCGTATATTTCGCAAGGCGTTAAAACTCGGCTCAGTTTCTCCGCCAATAGAAAGACGCGAATGAGATTATCGACCGCCAGATTCAGATAGATTCAACGGAAGATTTTTGAGAGCATGTCGCTATTGTTAACGCGTTAATTAAAAAAAATGGCGAAGCTTGCACTAAGTCGCGCTAGGTTTGAAACAGCGAAACAGGATGATTCTGAAGTCTAATCTGGTTGCTTCTAGGTTGTTGCTAAGCTGTAGCTAGATTAGTCATGACACGTATGTCGAAACTCCAGAACCGAGCGTTCGCACCTCTCATAGATCTACGGGCGAGTCGTAGTTGGCGTAGGCATTCCATATCTTTGGGCTCTTCTCGTAGCCGCCGTTGCCTTTCCCGTTACCTGGTATAGAAGCTTCGCACTAGTCCTGCCAAGCCTGAAGGAAGAGCGCAACTGGGTGGCCTTCTTTGTTCCTCATTATTTTTTCTTTGTTTCTCTTTCTCTTTGTTTCTTGTATCTCTATTTTGCATCTGTTTATTTCTATTTCTTCCTTCCTATTTCTCTCTCTTTATCGCTCTTTTAACTTTTTTTCTATCTTTATCTCTCTTTTTTTTAAATATCTCTCGCTGCTTCCATCTCTCTCTTTCTGCGTTTTTCTTTCTTTCTATTCCTATATCTTTCTCTGTCTTTTTATCTCTTTATGTTTTCCCATTATATCTCTCTATTTTCCACTCTATCTTTATTTCTATAGCTTTCTCTCTCTCTCTCTCTCTCTCTCTCTCTCTCTCTCTATTAGTGAACCAGTGGTGAGAAGCAGGATTTCCACACTTTCTGTGCCACACACCCGTTCATGATGATGATAACTTTCTGTTAGGCCGCGCACACATATTACGGCTAGCTTAAAGCGCTTCACTGTTAACAAAACAAAAAAAAAATTTTGCCAGTTCCACGCAGTGAAAACCGTCGGAGAGCGAAGCTGTAATGACAATGATGACTTTCGGCACAAAAAGTCATCATCATCACGTTTTATTTCTATGAAGGAAAGCATCATTATCATCATAATCACTTCGTTTTTTGCATTTTTTATTCACTGCCCATCTAGTCACGTGGCCTGCGCGATGACGACCACCACCACCACAGTACTATACTATAATACTACTATACTGTGCTACTACTACTACTACTACTGCTACTATACTTTCCCCTTAATGATTCGCGCAAAAGCAGATAGAGAACGTGAAAAATTCGGCAATGTTGCCCGCATAACAGTTCCCACAGGGCAACGTTTCGTAATAGGGTTGCCTCCCCGCATGCTTTTCTTGGAATGCAGCGCGAGGCTTGGCGGACGGATGCGCTTCTCAGCGTTGTTCAACCTACCCGCTTTCCTTGACTTATGCAAGCGGCACTGACGTCTGAAACGCGAAGATTCTAGCTTCGACTTCCACTTTGTTAGACGCTTGCAAAAGTCAGGATAAAATGAAGAGTAAATAAAAGCTGTCTTTTCTTCTTTTACCTCGCCGCTCTTCAGTTGCCACACATTCGAGGAAGCAATACCTGAAGGGCAGGCATTTACTTTTAGACCATGGTGTCTCCGTCCCCTGAGGTGCCTTGAAACGGAATGTGTTGCAGCGGTGAACGACGCCGGTGGAATGTCGGTAAGCGGAGCGCAAGCGAACTGTCTCACGAATCAGGCCTGGCTACACGTTGAGCGGAAATAATTATGCAATATTTGTATCCACGTTATTTCATAGAGATTGGTGTGCCCGACAAATATTCGACCGAGAAGCCGTAGGCTTAAAGAAAGCTTAATGAAAACAGCAAACCGTAAGCCCACGACCATCAGGTAAAAATTAAAGAAAAATGTGGTGATATATGTCATGTGTAGGCAGGCTGTACGACTAGGACTTGCAGTAGCTTCGCGAGCGCGTAGCAGGGCATGCCTTGGAGATAGTGGTTTTATAATAGCGACGACACGTTGCACACAACTATTGATGTTATAATAACAAGATATGCTGCTTTCACACCTAAAAATTCAAAATTTCGCACGGATAACATAGATCACACCTTCAATACAGCAGCGTTTTTTTTGATGCCCTGCACCGAGTTTTCAGTCGGCGTTTTTCAGTTCAATTAACCAACTTCTAATTGAGTAATTAGTACGCTTAAAATTTAAACTCAGTCAATATTTTAGTGTTTCTTTATTGCACAGATGTGCCCTCTATAATAAGAAATACAATGCGAACAACTTCACATTTGCGTTCATATGCAACTGCGCTTCGTCAATGCGGGATCAAGCAAGTGCTTAAAAGGCTTTAGATGTGAATAACTGCTAAATGCGCGCAATTTTCGCCTGAACCTGCCCTATCCGCCAAGTGCGGCGATTCTATAGACTAGGCAACCCGCGCGAATATTCGGGGGCCCATGATATTCGTTGCTGTAGGAGACAGGGCGATCGACTTCCGCTTTACCCACATTTGAAGAGTTTGCAGGCGTTAGCCCTCCTATAACGACGTCACTAAACGAGTCCCCGCTATAATGACGTCACTAAACACGTTCAAAAAGAGAGAGAAAGAAAATCTATTCGGGGCTTGGCATGACGAACGTCACAGCCCCAAACGGTCTCAAAAATGCCAGCTCGCGCCGCACCCATGGCAACAGCGCCGTGTGGCAGAAAAGCTCCCATTTTTGTCCGTAGACCCTTTTTTCCTTCTATTTACTCCCTGCCAAGACAACTTAACTGGAACGCTGAGCCCTAGAAGCCGGAACCCTTCTGGCGTAATCCGGGAATATCCGTCTTCCTCACAGAGCTCCGCACTTCGTGATCCGAGAATGCTTCTTTTTTTAACTGTTTATGTTTTCATGCCACAGTTACTCGAAAGTTCCACGGACGCACGGAAAATCGGATAGGTACGCACTGCTATGTTTAGCCGCGTGACGAAACGGCCGCGGAGAGGCGCCAGTGATGCGTTTGAGCTCGGCACTTGCTGGCTCTACGTGCCTAAGGGTTGCAAAGTCTGTCTTACGATAGCGCCCGAACAAAAACTCCCAGGGCTCCTTATGCATTCGGCTAAGAGAAATCGATGGCGAAAGCCATCTATTGTTCTTTTCAATCGATGTACATGGTGACGTCACGATGACGTAACACATGAGAACGATTTGTGACTTCGTGACGACGTCACGGTTTGAAATCATCGCGTGATGATTTTTTTGCATCACTCGCGTTGACGCCAACGCCGATGATCACTTTTCGCGTTTGATGAGGCATCTAAGGCTTTCACCTTTAAAACACTAAAGCAGTGTTCCAGTACTTTCACACGCAGCCAATCCGCGCAGGCCCCGTGGCTAGATGTTTTTCGGCCTTGTGCGCCTCTACTGCGTTGAGCACGCCACATTAGGGTCGTCTCCATGGTGCGAATCCGACGAATGGCTATACACATGGCATTTGGCCAAATGCTGCCCCAATAAAACACGCCCTACATTGTCGTGGCGCGAAGGTTGCCGAGATATTGACAGAAGACGGATGAAAAGATATCGATCGCCGAGTCAAGCTGGATGGAACGGCACTTTGTACGCCGTGCCATAAAAGTAATGTCGGAGCTTCGCGTGTAGATTTTTTTCCCCGATTTCGCCTATTGTTTCCACTGTTATCTTATTATCTTCGGCCCACAACGCAGTTAAAGCGCTTTTGTGTTTTTTCATGACTACGGGCCTGCGTGAACGCTTTGACCACGCACCTTTGACTATTGTATAGTGCAATTTCCTTTCCTTCTCCCCTCTTTCACATTGCTCTCTTCCCCTTTCCCTTTTCCTCAGCGTAGGGTAGCAAACAGGACACATTTCTTCCATGTCTTGCATAAGTGTTGCTGAAGTGAAGGTTGTTTTCTCTCCATGAATATGACTTTCATCGATGCCGTTATCTGTGAAAGGGAGTAACCGGCGCTATAGAAAAGCTCCTACATCTCCTAATCAACATATATATAAGCTTTATGTTGCGTCATTCTAAGCTTTAGGAGACATTGAATTTAGAACAGAAAGAAGACTCCTATGCCTTTCAGGCTTTTGGTACAGTGATTTCCCGACAGGCAGAACACTGATCACTGTTCTCCTCAGCCGATTATCATGCATGAAATACTCTGGCTGAGGATCACTTTATAAGTGCTAATGGGAACGAATGGTAGAATACATTCTTACGTCCAAACAATCAGTTGTTGTAATGAAAGCGTTTCATTATCGTGCATCCTGTGCACATAATTCTTGGCGTAGTAAACTTTTCTTAAATGAACGATCCAAAACAAAAAAAAATGTACAGAGTGGGCGGGGTTTTTTTTTTTTTTTTTTTGCTCAATACGAAGTTTCCTCAAGGAACGTCCGCCGCATGGATTCATCGAGCTCAAGCACTAGAATCTGCTACCTGTAACAGGCAATTTCTTTTTAATTATGCATTTTGTATTCAAAGAAACATTATATATACAATAAGCTGCGTAACATGTGTACTAGACTGCGTCAATGGACGATTCTCAAATAACGAAGACGGTTTCGTCATGATTATTCATTTACTACCACTCCTCCTTTCTTACCCTCACGTAAACTTAACGCATAACTTTGACGTTGCGCAGAATACTCAGCCAAATAAATAGAGCACATGTTTACTGTTCTTTTCCTTCCGACATTGGCAGCGCCAAGGGATGAGTGCCAGACGCAATACCGCTCATTATAAAAGCACAAATAAAACAACACTGTTTTGCGCGCCACGTTTTTCTTAAGGATGAATTCAAGAACTCCTTTGAGCACTTCTTCGCGGCCGGGGTGATGCAAAAGCGTCGAGAAGAGCGTTCAACTGATTTGTTTGAACAGCCTGAGTTAACTGGCTTCTGGCATGTTAATGGCTACCAGAAAAAGTTGCGTCAAGAAAGAATGCGCCGACTGCTGTTTGCTCCGCTATGCGGCCTTGGTACAGGCTCGAAATTCCAGCTAATGTTCTCAGGAGAGCTTATTTCTGCCACCCTGGGCAGACGCATAGCTCCAACCTACGTAAAGCGTCTGTTTAATAGCGGTTGTCGCTTATGCAACGTTTATTAGTACAATGACCCGATGGCGTATTTTCACGCTTATACAGTAAAGCACCCACAACGGGGGTGTAGTGGTTATGGTGCTTGACTGCTCACCCGCCGCAGGTCGCGGTATCGAATCCCGCGGCCGCGGCGGCCGCATTTTCGATGGAGGCGAAAATGCTCGAGGCCCATGTGCTTGGATTTAGGTGCACGTTAAAGAACCCCGGGGGGTCGAAATTTCCGGAGCCTTCCATCCCACAATCATATCGTGGTTTTGGGACGTAAAACATCACAAATTATTATTATATTATTCAGTAAAGCACATTCAAGAGAGGCGCTGAACCCTTTTCAAGGATTACCTTCAGTTGTGGCAGCTGTTGCTTCCAGTAAATATACTTATCAAGGAACATATTACCCGCGTGAGTTGAGAGTAAAACAATCAAAATTGTCGTTTGAAACAATTAAACTACATTTAAACGACAACGTTTCGACAGGCTTGTCGAAACGTTGCCTCCACCGACACCTCGTGTTCCAAGGATTTTTCATCGCTTTCAGATTCCGTCTTCTCCTTAACTTCTACCTTATTTGGATTAAACGGCATTGCATGTTGAATTGACCAAATCTTAGTCGACTTCACAACCACGCGCTAATTCGTTGAATGCTAACTCACAAATACTTATGATCAAATAATTAACACGCTGTCACTGATACTACGTTTTGGCCTCAGTTCACGGGGTGTCAACGAAGGTAGTTTTTGGAGTGGAAAGATACCGCGCTGTAAAAACAAAAAAAAAGAGCACTACGAAAAACTTCCACATGCCCTTGACGCTCCAAGTTCTGACAGCCTCTCTTATTCCCCTCACTCGAGTTATTTATTTCTAAGGCTAAACTTGTCGCGTCAAGCGTTTATCCGTCCAGTCACTCACAGGCCAACGAAATTAGTTCCGGCTGCATCATCACGGTCGAAACTGGAGCGGCAGGAAACCACTCCACTGCGGACGTCCGTTTTGACAGCGGACGCATTGTATCCAACCACAGGGTGAACGACTCCGATGTGACAGTCTCCCGTCATCAACGCAGAAGCAACAGCGAAGCCGCGTCAAGAGACGCGCTCTCCGCGGGCGCGCCAATCTTGGCGGCTGTCCACCTAACGTCACCGTTTTTCGTCATTTCCAAGTGCGACGCAATGGCGCTGGCAGGTTAGGGTACCGAGCTCCGGTTGGGTTGATGAGCTGCCGTGCGTGCGTGCAGGATCGCACGTCGGCTTACGAATTAAGGCGCGTTCACACGGCAACCACGTTCGCAAACGGTCGCAGATGGCCGCTTTGGACGCAAGCGACTGCTTTGGCTCAGTCGCTCGCTGCTCGATTTTTTTGCAGACGCGCGACTACAGTCGCAAACATCTGAACCAATCAGATGAGCAGGAATTGGGCGGGACAATGACAATGCGAGCAGACGCGAGTTCCGTGTGTCGACGGGTATAAGTCGACATTCAGGTGTGAACGTCGGTCGGATGGAGTCGCTTTTCGGTCGCCGGTCTCAAATGGCCGCGTGACTGGTGCTAGTCCCAGCTACGGACGAGCCTTTATTTAATATACAAACATCCGGCGCTACATACGCTAAAGGGCCCCTGAACAGCTCTCTGAAAGTACAAGGAACGAGCGTGTTATTCTCTCCTTGCGTTTCACCGTCTTCTCGGCGTACTTCATGACGCCGGGAAGGGGATTCACGTGACGCCATTGGAGTACTAGCTCTCGATTGGTCCATATACCAGGGATATCAGTTGTGAATTGTCTGCTACCCTGTTTTTCCACGCAGTCGCATGCCTGCTCTGCCTTCTCTCGCTTGACTATCGTGCTGATAAACTGATTTCAAATCAATAATTATTATGCCTAAGGGCAGACTTTCGAAAAAAAGAAGGAAACTGATTTCACTACATTTAGTGCGTTTCCGACTGCGCAAGAGGACGCAATAGTGTGTAGCCGAAAAGCACGAAATCCTGATAGGCTCAGCGCTTAGTACAGACATCGTCCACGTGTATCGTGGAAAAATAAGTGGCGAGGAGGAGATAGCACCTATGGGAAAGGAGAGAGAGATACTTATATACCTCTTGTCTTTGAAATCTGAGTGGTTCAGGGGCTTTTGAGGCTAAGTAGCAGCAGCGGACGGCGTATCGATCAGAAATTACATCTCTCGACAACTGCTCTGAGGCGTTTTCTTCGTGGTTATTTCGCTTGGAGGTGTGTTTCGTTGGCGTCTTCTTGACAGAGCCGTGTCGCGTCCTCACAAGAAGGTGCAACGCCGGGAGGGTTTTTTTTTTTTTTTTTGTCCAGTACTTCTTCATTGTATTGCTCGGTAGGTACTTTAGATAACCACAGCGCTTTGCTTCTCCCTGCTTTCTTTTTCATTCTTTTTTTACTGGGAGAAAGCTTGTACCTCAGAGATATGTCGAGATACCGCAAACATTAGAGGCAAAATAAGTATTCCAAGGCCTCAAACTACTTGCACGGCGAAAACTGAATATTTCAACATTAACTGCGTGGAAGAATGTCAGTACATTGACGTAATTCTCTCAAAAGTATAAACACTATAAAATCATTACATATGTGGGCATACTAGGAATGAGGGCAATTAGAGTTTTGTCCTGTTGCAAAAGTATGTCTCCAAGAAACACCTGATCACAGACGACATAGGCTGAACTCGTAACGACATCTTTTCACCTTTTTTTAAACACAACGCGATAAACATGCTTTTCTATTTGTACGATAGTTACATTCTCGTCGACGTAATATTTCTCTTTTTAAGAGGCAGCGTGTTAACGAATACTTTTCTGAGTATACAGAGTGCAGTTGGTCACCGCAATAACATCTGCCTGTTCTCAGCCGTTAGTTGGCGCGGTAAGGTGGCACCACCAAACCAGCCGCCCATGCTTACGCATCCGGTAACGCAGTGTTGTGCAATAGGCAATGCGTTCACTGAGAAGCTAAAGGTGGCTAATTCTTGTCAAGAAAGGACACCGCCACAAGCCGTCAGTTTAAGTGAAGAAAACGCCAAACTCACATGTCCCTATAGCCTCAACGGGAAAGCGGCAAGCTGCTTTACACATCTTATAGGTCTCTCTCATACCGCAATAGCAAGAGCGAGTGTGAAACAGTTCCGTCAAAATAGCGAAAGTGCTCCTGCACTTAGACAAAAAATGTGATTCGCTGATACTTTGGCTATGTTTTGATTGGTGAGAGCGCGAGAGCTTGTCCCGCCACTCTCGAAAGGTTCTTTTGCTCCGACAAGCTTGATGAATTCATTCTCTCAGCAGTTGACAGCAGGCATAGCATCAGTGGCACTGCACACATCTAGTGAGAGGTGAGGGCGGTGGTGTCGGCGCGCCGGTATTTCCGCCGACAAAGCTTTGGTTCAAAAATAGGTGCAGCTGACGACGCGGCTATAGTGATGAGTTGAAGTTTCCGAAACTGAAGTACGGCGCAGGTATGCGCTAAATTTATGAAGTCAGAGGATGAAGGCTGCTTCACCGGCGCTAAGCGCTTGCGATGAAGCTCTCTCAGTTACGCCATTCGTCCGGGCGTTCAGCGTTGGTGAGAAGGACGCGATCGAAAGGATAGGCAACCTTAAAATAGCGCAATATAAACGTCTGGAAATAAAGTTTGTCAACGTGGATCTTTGGGCTAGTTGGTTATATGCTTCAGAATGGGGCATAGCGCTAACATAAAATCTGGAAATAGTTTTGTTCGGTGTGTGTAAGATGCCCTCAGAAGTACTTTCGTCTCGTATGTGATAAAACGATGAAGCTTCAAAATGCGAGGTGTTTGCGATATTTTCATGTCGCTTATAACGAAGGTCTCTCTCTCTCTCTCTTACACGCGCGTGCGCACACACACACACACGCATGCACGCATATATTTACGGATAGAGATGCGGCTGAAATAAGTCCGAAAGGTTTCGTCCGCGAATGAAAAAAAGGAAAGAGTCAGGGCGCTAACACTTCACACTTGTACGTATTTGTTGACATTGCAAGACGTGACAGACACTCGCTACAATGTCTTGCACCCTTTTTCTTTTATTCCTGACATTGCCACATGAATTATTAGCGTGCGTTGGTCCCACAAAACATCGAGGCCCATTTACGTCATCGGCCTCTTGGCGAATATAACGAACTGCGAAAAAACAAATAAGTTATCTTGCGAGGGCAGCGGGCTTCTAAACGGAAAGCCCATCCACATTCCCAAATTATTATTTCAATAAGGTTGTTGTTCTTATTGAGAGATACACGTGCATGCTCGCGTCATCGCATAATCTCTCGTTCTTCGAAACTTGCCTCACGAGGCAATAATCTCAAGCAGGTCAACACGTTACAGTCACTTCCTGGAGTATCAATACGCTTGCGTCGGTCTTACTATGCATACATCTCGACTAAAGAAAACACATCAGCGCGATAGGAAAATAAAATAAAACTGCGAGCGAAAGAGGGAGCATATTTGCGAAAACACCCACGACAGGCCATTCGTTCACGAAAGACGCTGTTGCAAAAGTCTCGATATTTGTTTATTTTATGTCCGAGTCCCTGTAGTGAATGGACACTTGTGTGACAGCGATTCAATGTTTCTTTTTCGTCTGCGCTTCCTGGTAAACATACAAAGAAGCTTCATTCTACTTTTTGTTTTTGTTTCTTTAGTGCTTACTCATCCGGTGGGCTCTCTGCGACGATGAATTTAATCAGTTTCAGTGCTGCAGCTTTCGCATAGTCGTGCTGAATGTAATTTCTCCCTTCCGGGTTTTTCCTACGTTAGTAACCGCATGTATTTTCTCGAAACGTCCACGTTGAAGAATATTTCACGCGAGCTTCGCGTTAGCGAGATTGAATCGAACAATGTAACACACGAACGAATTTTGTTTTTCTTTTTCGGGCAGATGGATCTGACGTACTCGAAGAAAGGACAATGCTACAGCGTTTTTTTTTGTCAGGCTTGAAAGTACAGCAGCTGACAAATGCCAAACCAATCTTTCAAATTATTTTGCCAATGCATTCGGTTAGAAGAAAATTAGGAGCAAGTTCAAGAAAGTTGCGAAAAACTTTTGAAGTTGAAGCGCTTGACGGGAAACCACAAAGCAGATAATCTAGATCTCCGGTAACGCATCGCATGTTTTAGAGTGCTGTGTTTGTTTTAGGAGTCTGCGGAAGTAGTCATTGTGAATCGTGGGGTCAACTATTGCTAAGCAGCAACACAATGTGAGGAAGCGCCATTTGAAGAATTTTTCCGTATTTTAATGTGGGCTACAAACCTTTTGGCGTATCAATGCAAGCAGCCACTTTATTCTCGTGTATATGAGGCAGTAGACATTTTCACACAAAATGTATGGATGTAATGTCGTAAAAAAAGAAGCTTCGTTGTCTTACATGTTAGGTAAGAAACAAAAAGATTGAGATGACAACTGGTGAGACATCATTCATATTGTAATTGGTTTCCTTCAGGTTGACGAACCAGAACCATAAACAGGAATAATACGTATAGAACATTATGCTCATACACAAATACGGCACATTCCCCAATCGATGGGAGGCGGAATGCACCTCCAGTCTTGCGTAAACAGTTTACATATTTTTCTTAAGAGTTCACAATACTTGGGAAAATACTGCTTGAAGAACACGCACGCCCGCACACACGCGGAAGAGACATTAACTCAAGTATCTTAAAGACGTGAAAAAGAACGCCCAACACGTACAATCCTTTTGAAGCTGAACATATGGCAGGATTGTGCGACCTCATTAACGGTAGCCGCATTCCGGTGCACCTAAATGCGACAGACATCTCCTAGTGAAGATTGTGGCAGAACAGCACAGAAAACGGGACGAAGAGCACACAGCGCTGCTATGTTCTTCGTCCCGTTTTCTGCGCTGTTCTGCCGCAATGTTCATGACCCAGCCAGCCCACCTAAGAATACTCGTATCTCCTAGTGACCTACGAAACAGCTGGTACATATTGCAACAAAGAAAAAAAAATAAGCAAGGTTAAGGCGCCGCTGTTAGATAAAAATTTGGGTGGTTAAGCTCTCAAAGTATATTTTAAGCCGCCAGCGTTGGCGTTAGAAAATCGCGGCGCGCGCGTTGGCGCAAGCGACAGTGTGGGCGGCACTGTCGCGGTGTCTTCGAAAGAGCAACAGGCAGGCGCCCATGGGATAAGCTTCGTACGTGGTCCGCGATATTTGTTTCGCGCTTCGCTAGATACGAACTGCAGGTAAAACAAACGGTAATAGCGTAGGTTGCCAGGCACAGACGGGCCTCGAACTCGGGACAACAACACACCAGAGGCGGTCGCTCCACCTTGCGGCGGATAAATAGCGGTTCGTGCCGGTTGGTGCTCCGAGTACGCAAACACACCGGTGCTCGACGTATATGGACGAGGCATCGCAATCACATCGAGCTGCACAGCCACGATATCGAGCCTGTCTCGGCCCAAACAATCTGTGGATGCGAGCCAGATGGTATACACTCGCTGGGTTATTTACGAGCGTGTTGCCGAGTATAGCACGGGCCACTGTGCCCGAGATATCGAGTTTTAGTTTTTCATCTAGTGTGCTGGCCTGGAAACTCGCAGCGGACGAAAACAAGCTGTGAACGATACGTTCACATTATTTGCCCGTCCGTGGAATGGAGCGAGATTTGTCACGCGCATGTCAAACAGCGTCATAACATCGAAACTTGACCTCAGGGCTGGGCGAAGATACTTTGAAATTGTATCGCGATACGATACAAGATACTCAGGCAAGAAGTATTAGAAATACAGATACAAGATACTGCCGCAAAAATTGTATCCGATACGATACTTGGCAATTGTATCTTAAGATACTTCGATACATTCTCAAATTTGTTATTATAGATCCATGTAATGTAGCAGCAAACGCCTACGCACGAAAATGTCTGCTACAAACTTTCTTAACTGTGACCTATTTTGTTTCACTTGAATGAAATGTCTGTTAGTATCTCAAAAGTTTTGCCCTTCTTGTTCAAAGTACATTAGTTTCCTTCCAAAATAACTTATTGGGGTTTGTTTTAGCTTCTTCACAGAACAACTCTTTCTACACTTCGCTGACAGCGGTATTTGCTTTGCACAGCTTGCCAACCATCTAGCAGCTTGCCATATAATCACAATAACTTCACTAAGAAGCCTTCTCACGACGACGCAAATACCGGTGTGGACTTTTGCCTTGTCCGTAAAAGACAGCTTGCACAATACCGTGTATCCGGACAAGTGTACAGCAGCAACAACGCTAGTAGCGACATTTCTTTTTTTTTGGGGGGGGGGGGGGGGGGCGCAGGGTGTATACTAGGGGTTTGAGACCTTTCGCTAGCGGCCCGGCCCGCACACATGACCGTCTTCGTCTCGTTTGTTTTAGGGGCGAAGCTCCTTAAGGCGGCACCCGTTCGTCCCTCGTAGTCGTCGTCGTCGTAGTAGTAGTAGCAGTAGTAGTCGTAGTCCGTAACAAGTCTTACGCTTTGACCTCCAAGGTGGTGCCGGTGGGAGATTTTTCCTGTGCGTTGTTGAACAATAAAAAATTCGCAGCGTGCGCGTTAACTAAAAGCCGAATTCTTCTGTCTCTCATTCCCCATTAGCAGCCATTGGCATGTTCCAGTAGGAAACGTTAGTAGAAGTAGAAGTGTAAGTGTTAGCTAAAAGCCGACTTCTTCTGTCTCTCATTTCCATTAGCAGCCATTGTTTACCTCCAAGGTAGTGCCTGGTGAGATTTCTCCTGTGCGTGATTAAACAATAAAAATTTTGTTCCAAACGCCGTTGATTGATGAAATAAACCAACGAAAGACGCCAGATGTTTTGTAAAAGCAGAACGAAAGAACGCCAGATGTTTCTAAAGCAAAACGAAAAGACGCCAGCTGCTTAACGAAAGACGCCAGATTTTTCTAAAGCAATGGTTTTCTAAACAATGAAAATTCACAGCGTATATGTAAAATTAAAGTGAGCTGCCAGTCGTCATAACTCATCGAACCTTTAGTATAAACGCGCCCGATCTCACGTCGGTGATGATGTACTGGGCAGAATTCACGGAAGATTCACGGTTTACCGATGAACCTCCGCAGCTTCGCCCACTCATCATCATTCACTCCGTGGATATGCTGTGATTTTTTTATTTTCTAAGCAAGTATGTTCGTGAGCTGCACAGACATGACTGGTCTCAAGCATTCCTTTCGTGGGGAAGATGTGGTCGCCATGTGCAAAAGCATAACCATGGAACAAAAACTGTATATTTCAGAATCCGCGTCCAGATATCAGTCATTCTGTACATCGCTATCGATGTTTCTCGAATCCTGACTCCAAGTGCACTTCAGAAATGACCTATATATGAGTAATGGGAAAGGCTTCCTTTCACACGTCATTTTGTTCAAACTCTCTCCCACCACCTTCACTGTCCCGGCCCTTGCAACTAAATTTTGCGACTGCGGCCCACTGGCTATAAGCTCAGTTTGAGACCCCTGGTGTATACGTAGATGACGTAAAAGTGCAATGAATTGTCATATTCTACTTATATGCTGGCGTAAAGGATTCTTTGTTGACATGCTCACTAACGTGCAATCTTTCGAGCAATTTTTCTTCAACGAGAGAACGTGTGCAACACAGAAATGTCTCGGACGTATTGTATAGTTCCATAAAGCGTCGCAGGACACCACCGCTATTCGCGCTATTGCCACTTATAGCTCCCGTTACGTGGCGATTAGTAATGCGAAAAATATTTAAAAAAGCCTGAAACAGGAAAACAGATATAAGTAAAATAGAGAGGTGGTTGTGTATCAAACATTCTCATTAAATGAGTACAGAAACACAATACAGACGGCGCCCTTAATAGCTATGAGCATGAAGTATTGTCAACTTACCTGTTGGGGCAATAGAAAATTCAGTGCCTATGGAAATTGCCTGAAACGGCTCGTTGGGAAGCTCATGAGCAAAACAGAGCATTCAGTAAAACAGTTTCTCGAATCCCCTTCCTAACGTCTTTAAGATGGCTTCTAATGATTTCCGTTATTTTAATGCAAACTCAATTTCGTTATTTTCCTAAGTGGTAAGCTGAATGTTTTGTACTTTTACTCAAGGTACGCCCACATTATTATATATTTGTTTTCAAAATCGCCTTGGCAACGTGTAAATGTGTAAACAGTAGTGGAAATAAAGTAGACGGAAGAATAGAGCAGAGATCTTATTTTGGGAGCGCGTTACAAAAACCTTACTGCAGTGACCTGACCGGAAAAACAGTGCAGAGACTTAGGGATGCAAAATTACAGCTAAGAAAGCACTTGTGCTAATAATCAAATGATGATTTCATAAATTCTTTGAATAAATGTAGAAAGAAGTGAAAAATACGGCACGCCAAGATATTTTCTGTTAGGTAAACGCTTGCTCTTTTAGATCTAGCATCAGTACCAGTGGTGCTAACGCTGTTAGATTCTTATTTGCGTAAAAGTTAATTCATGGCATGCAAGTCAAACTTACATCCACGAGATCCTTCAAATCGCTGATATGTAATATCCACGCGACGCAAAGGAACCCCATTCTTGCATGCATCACATTTCGTTATGGAGCAAGACGCAAGAGAATCTTCAATAACGATACTGTAGCAACATCAGAGCTTGCGCGATAGACGCGGCGCAGGACAGTGGCTAAGAGCAAGTGTCGCGGCATCGCCACAACTAAAAGAAAAGGAATCGAGCAAACAAAAGTTAGTACGTAGGCTGGACGTAGACGATCGCGCACTGAATTGTGTTCCTCATCTTTTGCTCTCACTGGAGGACTCTGGCGGAAAAATAAAACTGCGTCACTGCCTTTAGACTTATTCAGATAGCTTAGTGGCACCAGTACCAGCCTGAGAAGCGGAGTTTGGCCAGCGATTATTGTTTCGCACGATTGTGTTGCGATAGAAGTATCTTGTATCTTAAGATACACGATACATTATCGAATGTATCGGAAATACAGATACAGATACTCGTGTTTCGAGAAGTATCGCGATACAGATACAAGATACCCATTGAGTATCTAAGATAGTATCTCAGATACATGTATCTTTGATACTGCCCAGCACTGCTTGACCTATACAAAAGTTCGTAGCATTTCGTTCCTGTTCTGCGTTTGCGTTAGTTTAATACCTGTTTCAAGGTACTCAAGCACTGTTTTCAGTATGCCTGCTCTTATGCACGCAACACGCGCAGATGTACCTATGTATTGTGTAAGTACAGTTGTAAGGACACAGACAACAGCGCTATGTCCTTTTACCGGTGCTCTGTGTTTTTGAAGTATGTATTTAAGTATTTGAAGTAAGTATTTAGTATTTGAAGTAAGTATTTAGTATTTTAAGTAAGTATATAGTAAGTATTTGAAGTATGTCGTACCAACTCGCCCAAGAATCCACTTTAGCGGCAGTGAATTACCATCAAACATTATTGTCATTTTGTCCTGGCCAGCTGGCTGACTAAGAGAGCGACAGAGTGACATATGATCTCAATAATTTATTTATTCTAGTTATTCATAACCTTTTCTTTCCTCGGTCTGAAAGCTACTTCAAGGTGGAAGCATTGTCCCGTGACCACTTGCGAATACCGTTCTCTGTGAATGCGCCCTTGTATTACTTTTAGATGCGAAGTATCTTAAGGCGGAGCTCAATCCGCTGGTGGTGGTGTGCGGCGTGACCACCCTTACTGCGCATGCGCATACCCTCTCCACACACCTCATCTCCACTCCCCCTCACCATTCCCCCTGTCCTCTACCCCTCTCCTCTTTCCCCTCTCTCCTCCCCCTCTCCCATACCCCTCTCCACTTCCCCTCTCCCCTCCCTCTTTCCACTCTTCCTCTGAAACGCGGGCTAGACATGCCAAAATTCTCTCCTGCGCAACGCCGCGATGAGCAACGAGCGCATGCGCGTCCCCTCCCCTTCTCTCTCCTCTCCTACGCTGCCCCCCTCTCGCCCGCCTGTCGACCGCGTTTCCCGTTCGCCCTGTGAGAATTAACGGCAAGGCTAGATGGAAGGTACGACGCGCGTAGCGTCCCTCTTCGCGTTCCACGACGCGAGGTCGGTAGCAGGCCCAACGAACGCCAACGGAACGCGATCGTGCAAGTGCTCCGGCTTCGCATCGCCTCATGGTCCCCTTTAGCGGGAGGTGGTGTAATTTTTTATATGTCTTCAGAATAAGCATCACAATAAACAGTTTTCTTTCTCATGGCCATAAAAATAAATGAGGTAAATACGCATAGACACCACTGTAAAACTTTTAAAGTGAACACCAAGTGATTAGATTACGACTGATTACATTTATTTTTCGATGCAAAGGTATTGGAAATATTTTTTTTTCTGCATGTGAAAAATCCTCGAACAGAGAGTGTCGCTGTAGCCAACGTCTAGACAAGTGGTCTTGTCTTCTTCAAGGTTGCAGCCTTGAAGTAGACAAGACCACTCGTCGTAACGTTGACTACAACGACACTCCTTGTTCGAGGATTTTTCATCGCTGGAAACTTCCATCTTCCACTCAACTTCCGCTTTATCTTGACTACATAGTCCTATTCACCGTGCCACGTGCGCTGCTCTGATGCGATTAGTAATACGTCACAGCTTTGCTGATTTGAATGTCGACTGAGTGCTTTATACTTGAGCTAATCGCAATGCGTATGTAAAATTGTGAGCCATTGCACTCCGCGAAGGCGGATAAACAGCACAGCTGTTTAGCACACGACACAGGGGGGACAGAATTTTCAAAAAAGAAACACATGCACATTTAGCGTCTTGATCGGTGTTCGTTAATAGTCTTGATTGGTAGGTCATTATTTTTTAAAGAGAAACGGACTTGGACAAGCGGCTGGGACAGTAATGTCGCGGGCCACGCAAGAGTGACCGACTGTGACTGACTCTGCTATCTTTCTCTCTCTCTCTCCTCTCCATCTTTAAATCTCCCCCACCCTGTTCCCATGTGTCGGGTAGCAAACCGGTTTTCCTAAAGTGATTGACCTCCCTGCCTTTCCTTCTCTGCTATTTCTTTTTTGGTTCTGACGGTGGGGACGATGACTATGGTATCTTTATGGCACGCACTGATCAGCTCACACACAACCTTGGACGCGTTCTTAGCCAGAGCCAAATCTATGCACGACCGATGGTGAGTGGTGGGGTTTGCCCAATTTGTGTGGCACATACGTTTTTGTTGACGCATAGGAAAAACACACGAAACCCGAGCCATACACAGCTTGGTCGTAATATCGCCTTGTGCTTCCCAAATTTTACTGCTTAGCACAAATTACCTCCTATGCTTTTAATTAAAGTTGAAAGCCTTAGATGAACCATCCAACGCGAAAAGTGCCCGTCGGCGTCGGCGGCTGCGTCAATACGAGTGATGAAAAAATGATGTGACGGCATCACAGATCTGCAAAATTTGTAATATCATGACGTAACTGTGACGTTGCATAACGTGACGTCACGTGATCAAAGGTGGGGGCCGATCCCGGAGGCACTGCAAGACCGCGTGAGGTCCAGAAAGCTTCCGAAAAGTGGGGTATCAATACTACTTATTGAGAAGAAAACGAAGAAGGCTTTCGTTTTCGAGTCGTTTTAGGCGAATGAATAAGGGACCGCGTCACTTTCTTAACGTTACTGGAACTTGCAGCAAGCTTTTATACATATGCTGGCCCGCGACAGTATACCGAGCGATCGAAACGGGCTTGCTAAACTTGTGCAAAGCTTCAGAGCGCCAGATATGGTGCCGGGAGACGAATCGTCAAGGGACTTGTGCGGACGTGCTTAGGCTTATCTCATCACTCAGTCGAAACGAGTGGGAGACGTACCGAGCCTTGCGCAGCACCCCCGCCGCGACAATATCTACGCTCTTTCGATGCCGCACTACGACAAACAGTTTGGAGTGGCCACTCGGATCTGCAGCCAGTGTGCGCGCTAGAGACACTCGCCTTGCGCGCATTGTTGGTTGCGGCCCGGCACGTTCACAGATGCCGGTCCAGAGACAACGGTTCCTTTATTCCGCCGGCGCTCTCGAAGTTTTCCCAAGTGGTTGCAGGCCCTTCCTTCTTTCTTGCACTGCGACGGGATAAGTGTGGGTGGCGCGACGTGCCTTGAAAACAGAGAGCTGCGAGACCGTGAACCCTGCTGTATTAGAGCAGCGCAAGGGGCGCTCGATTATCCGCGACAGCGGAGACTCCTAATACAGAGACTGGTGTATCGCAGTACAAGCGCAAGTTTGTTGTTGAATTAAGTGCTCATGTGGGGATTTTGCGATAATAAAGGGGTTGTACAACTCGCGTGAGGTTTAGCGCTGATAAGAGTGAAGTGAACCTGGGTTTCAGGAGAATAGGAATACAATCAATTGAGAGAAAAATGAAGAAGAAGATGGTTTTCGCCTTCGAGTCGACTTTAAGTGAATGCCTAAGGCACCGTGCGAGTTTTTTCCCGGCGCTGCATACACCGACGTTCGATCGGAAATGCGTAAACACTCTCAGTTGTGGTGGCACACGAGCCGTTGCGGGCACAAGCCCTTCCCTTCCATCGGCGGCTGGGCCATCATTCATTTCCGGGCATCCCATCGATCCCGCTCGACAAACAAAGCAGCTTCATTATCCTGTCTATCTCGCTCACTCGTTGCGCAAGTGGTTCGTCTATACACATACACTATATATACACATAATGCACGTAATGTCTAAATAGAGGAACACGAGAGTGCATTGGCCTGCAGAAGGCCGGGTTACTGATGCGGTGTTGCGCAAATACGGTACGAGTGAGCATCTATTGTAGCAACTCCATAACTCTCCACAACATCGCCTCGGTTTTGCTGTAGGCTTTCTTTTTTTTTTCGGTGACTTCTCCAGTCCCATGTGTAGGAAGTTTGCGAAAAGAGAGGTAGGAAGGAAGGTTTAGAAGACAGAATGCTGCCACTACACGGGCTCGATGAGGCAGCACAGCGGCCGCAAGTAGTGTCGGCGTCAAAAGTTTACAGGCCACTAGGTCTGAGAAGCCTTGATTTTCCAGCAATTTGTGCATGTATTCGGTGGAAGTGCACAGTACATGCTAGCGAGTTTTAGAAGAGGCCGGAAATCTGTATTCCAGGGTATACCTGCCGAAGCAACGGGAATATTAAGCTTTTTCTTGTGCCTCGTGGCCCTTAAACTTTTGACACTCATTGTACATGATGGAACCTCCCCGGTGCCCGTGGTGATGCATACAATGTGTCTGTTGGTTTCCTGCCCCGTTCACAACTCATAGACGATCTTTCGACGCTATCCTTGGCACATAAACGAATGCAAGCTAAAAATAAAGAAAACACAGCGAAAAAACATCTTTGAGCTATATTACTCTTACTGAAACTCATACGCGTGCGCAGGGTTCCCCTTCAGAGGGGGCGAAGGTCCATCGCGGCGCCCCCCTGCCTATTAAGTCAATGTATGGGGCAGACTTTGCGCCCCCCTTTTCTTAGGTGACTAGAGAGTGGGGGGGGGGGGGGCGCCCCCATACCCCCCCCCCCTCCTCTGCGCACGCCTATGCTGGAACTATTGATCCAAGGAAAGAGAGAGAATTAGAGAGCAAGCACATCGTCATAGTCTTTCCGTCTTGCGCAGTACACATCATAACCGCTTGTGTAAGTATGTTGTCTTCAACAATTTCAACGGTGCCTTCGTCACGTTCATCCGCGACGACCTGTCAGGACGACATTCTAAAATGGTTGCTTTGAAACTCTCACATTCCTTTTCGCAGGGTAGGGTAGCATGCCGGTTATTCGAAAATTGTTAACATCCCCGCCTTCCATCTCTCTCCTGTTCCTTCCTTCCTACGGACCTAAATGAGAAAATTCTGAAACAAATGGATGCTGCTCGCTAGCACAAGAGACAAACCAGCTACACTCTGAGCAATAAAAAAAAACGCCTGTTACTCTTTTTAGTGAATCCTGGCTAGTCAAATACAAAACATTCGTTAGAGATTCACGTTAACTCTCTTTTGTAAATGATTATACTCTCCTCGGGGAGTCGACGGAAGCGCTACTCTTCAAAAAGAGTTACCGTGTATCATTACAGATATTTATCTATGTGGCAAGTCACGACTCACCAAAAAAAGGTACCATGTAATTTTTCTGTCTTCTTAGAGTATACTTCTAGATGAATAAATCAAAAGCCATCAGACGACGTTCCGAAAGGGCATATCGACGCAGCGGAAGTTTAGAAGCATACAAAAATGCACAGAAAATCCACAGTGTAATGCGCCGACGACTAGAAAATTTAGGTAAACGACGCTGGCGTAATTTTTGTGGAACGCTCTCTCCCCACACACCTGTTCCAAGAATTTGGCTGGTAATTCGAGCATTTAGTGGCCCTGTATCACAGAGCTTCCCATTTCGTGCGCTTGCTGTAGCCTTGGACAAACGGGAAGTTGTGGTAGCAGATGAATTTTGTCAACTTATCAGTAGGCCCGTCGCATCACACTGTGCCTTATTTGATAATTCTGTCGCGTTAGCCAGCCAGAAAATTAATGCTTGCTATTGGGCCCAGCATCCTCAACTAGACCCTCTATTTACGTTAAGTGAGCTGCAATGTGCTATAGCATCATGTCGTCAAAAATCGGCCTCTGGACCGGACGGCATTACGTACACTATGCTAAAGAACCTTGGGCCGACAGGCACAACCATTCTATTAGATATTTACAATAATCTATGGATGCAAGAAACTGTACCCGAGTCTTGGAAGTTTGCTCGCATCATTCCGATCTTAAAACCGGCTAAGACGCCCTTGAGCCTTGAATCCTTCCGCCCAATTAGTCTGACAAGTTGTTTATGTAAAGTAATGGAAAAAATGATTGATGCAAGACTTCAGTGGTGGTGCAACAGAACCGGTGTATTCTCCAACTACCTAACAGGTTTTAGGAAACAGAGATGCACAATGGATGCAATACTGGACATAGTAACGTATGTGGAGCATGAACACGCCTGTGGTAGTTTGACGGTCGCAGTGTTCTTAGACATCAAAAGGGCATTTGACACAGTCAGTCACACTCATGTTCTGCTGAGTATGTTGGAACTCGGACTGTCCGGCAGGTCTTTGCGGTGGATATCTAAATTTTTATCAGGTCGCAAAATATTCATTCAGACGAGCGAAGGAAAGAGTGCAGAACACGACGTGAGACAGGGAGTGCCACAAGGAAGCGTACTCAGCCCTTTTCTTTTCAACTGTGTTATGGCTGATTTAGCTAAAAGACTGCCTTCTAGGTTGAAATACTCTTTATATGCAGATGATGTGTGCATTTGGGCATCTGGCACGGATGTACGGTTGATTCAGATTGCATTGCAAGACGGCATAAATATTATTAACAACTTTTTAAAAGAAAGAGGAATGGTTCTGTCGCACGCAAAGACAGCTGTATTGCCCTTCACCCGTAAGAAGTTAAAAAACTTCAATCTCAATTTAGAAGGCGAACCACTAATGACTGTGACACAGCATCGGTTTCTCGGAGTAATACTTGATAGGCAGCTATCATGGGCACCTCACATAAAGAAACTCGAAAACGAGGTGAATATGCTAGTGAATATACTCCGCAGAATTGCTGGGACATCATGGGGCGGATCTGTATCATCCATGCTCGCTGTTCACAATGCGTTAATACGACAAAAAGTTGCATATTCTGCAGCAGTCTTACATGGCCTTTCCCGCACTTCAGAGGAGCGACTTCAAAGACTATTAGCTAGGGGACTGCGCGTCTGCCTAGGTGTTCCGCGAGCGACTTCCAGCAGCCTTGTCATAGCTGAGACTCGACAAGCACCCTTTCTAGTCATGAGAACAATCGAAACATGCCGCCATTTTTTTCGCTTACAGACGCAACACAAGGACCACCCATTGGCACTGGAGATTTTACGAAGGGATAAAAGCAATGCTCATGCAGAAATACAGAGTAATGTACATATATTACCAAGAAATGAAATTTGGAGCTCTGAAATGGACTATCCTCCATGGCTACTTGCAATACCGAGCATTGAATTCTCAGTAGATGGCATTATCAGAAAGAGAGACATGTTCATCCAAGCTGCTCAACAACTAGCGCTTTATCAGATACACATGCGGTATCCAGGGTACATACAGGTTTACACAGATGGCTCAAGTATCACAACGTCTTCAACATCGGCATTTATCATACCACAGCTCAATATTCAGGAATCATTTAAATTATGTCGTACAACGTCATCTACTACAGCAGAGCTTTTCGCTATTCTGTATGCTATAAAGTTTATAAACTCGGCAGCAGACGCGAGAAAATGGGTACTTTTCAGCGACTCACAGGCCGCATTAAGATCACTCTCGAGTACAAACACGACAGTAATTAGTGATAGCATGACATACGAAACGCTGAAAGAGCTCACCAAAGCAAGCAAGGCACAACATGAAATCAAATTCCAATGGATACCTGGCCATTGCAACATTCCTGGAAACACAGCTGCCGATGAAGCGGCACGACAAGCACATCGTAAAGATGTTACTATTTCTTTACCAATTTCGAAAAATGAATTGCGTGGTCTTATAAAGGCTACAACTTTCAGGATGAGCAAAACTGCTTGGTTTGACCAAAGTACAAAGAGCTGTGATTTATATCACATCGATCCATTCATTGAATTCAAAATTACGATAGCATTAGATAGAAGTATGGAAACTCTTATTCACCGATTGAGGCTAGGCACCGCATACACAAAACATTTTTTGCACAGAATTGGTAGAACTGAAACTCCCGAATGCGAATGTGGATTTATAGATGAAGACGTATGTCACCTTCTCATAGACTGTCCACATCATGACACGCCACGACGCCGTCTTAAATCGGAACTGTTGGCATTAGACCGCAGACCGTTTAGCTTGAGGAAACTTCTGGGCCCGTGGCCAACTAGAGTTTTACAGACGCAAGCTTTAAAAGCGTTAACACGTTTCTTACAAGACAGCGGCATTGCTGACAAGTACTAAGAAATACCGAACTTTCATTTGTATAACACATGTCATACTTATTATGCGCAGTCTCATATGACACCCATCATATGTGTGTGCTGAAGTGAATAACGTATCGACTGTTATGTACTCACGAGCGAATACATCTTCTTAAAGACCAGACGTGTGCTCTGCTGTTTTGTGCTGGTCGGACCAAATATTACGACGGACATTATCAGAGACTTCATTCGCTGAATTTGGAACATTTCTTTATCATTTTGTTGTGATATGTGCCTATAAGTGTGTTTTTGCATATGTGTGCCCGAGTGTTCTACTTTACATGAACTGCCTTGTATGTTTTACTTTAAGATATGTGTTCAAGTTTCACTCAAGGGCTAAGGAGTAGCCGGCGCCATAATTGTGCGCCAACATCTCCTTATATATCATATCAATAAAAAAAAAAAAAAAAAAAAATTAATAATAATGATGAGTAATATACTCTTTTTTTCAATTGACTGAATTTTTTTACACATACAAAGTATCATTTTGTGGCAACGATCACAATGTAAGCATCAGGTTGGAAGAGCAAGATCGTATGGTACCACTGTATTGCTTTTCTTCAGCACTCCCACCGTGTAACCTCGCGGTTATACTGTTTTTTCGACAAGACTATGACTCCGTGAATTCGTCGAAATTCAAGAAGCAGCGCTTTTCCTTTAACGGTTTCTGCAGCTGCCTCGGTTGCGTAGCAGTAAAAGGGGCACGTCTACCGAACAAATAAGGACAAATAGAAGGCTATCCCTCAGGCATAGAAAGTTTCCGTGCGCGTGTTTCTGCTAGGTCATGCGTAGCGTGCAGATCGCACTGCAGTTAGGCCACAAGGACAGAGACGTGATCGCGATCCTATTTCTTGCCTGACGCTTCTTTATCGTTTCAATTCGAAATACATTGGGTGCTTTTAAGACACAGAACATCGCTACCCAATCACTGATGAAGTACCGATGAGAACATCCCTCACAAAATTCTATTTAGACAGTCTATAGGTTGTCTAAACCTATTTTTAGTGTGTCTATAGACTGTCTCAATATATTTTTGTAAGGGATAGCTTTATCCACCAGAACCGCTCAGGTCGGGTACGTGGACGAGAGCGCATTTTCTCGAACTCGCGTTCGTGATTGCTGGAAGAATCTAGCGCAAAAAAAAATCACACATAAACAAGAGAGAAACAACAGACAAGGACAGGCGCTAGTCTTTATATGTTGTGTTTCTCTCTTGTGTATGTGTAATATTTTGCGCGAGATTCTTGCAGCAATGTAAGACCAACTAGCTAAACAAACAGTCCTTCGCTTGACTGGATGACCGTCCCTTTAACGAAGCAAAGATCTTAGGAGCCTGGTCGCGCAGCATATCAGCCCAGAAAGCCACACGAGCCCTACTGCGGTACTTGAAAAGAACCCTATTGAGCGACCGCCTGTGAAACTCGGCACTGTGTGTGTGATGTGACATGTGTCTATCCTTCTCTCTCTCTCTTTTACTCCCCTATTCCCCTCCCCATGTGTAGGGTAGCAAACTGGACGCTTTGTCTAGTTAACCTCCCTGCCTTTCCTACATTCCTTCTCTCTCTCTCTCTCTCTATCTCCTTCGCTTTTATGAAATCGAGCCGCCGCGGTGGCCTAGTAGTGGTTATGGTGCTCGACTGCTAACTCAAAGGTCTCAGGATCGAATCCCGGCTGCGGCGGCCGCATTTTTGATGGAGGCGAAAATGCTCGAGGCCCGTGCAGTTAGATTTAGGTGCATGTTAAAGAACCCCAGGTGGTCGAAATTTACGGAGCACCCCACTACGGCGTCCCTCATAATCATATCGTGGTTTTGGGACGTAAACACCCCCAACAATCATTATTATATTATCATTATCGCGTTCATGAAAGTGCGAGAGAGTTTCGGGAGGCTGGAAGGGAGTTAGATGCTCCGCGGCCGCTGTGCTGTGGCGGGTAGCTTCGCGAACTGACTTCCTCCATTTGCGTACACTGGGCACAAACACCGATTAAGCGCGCCTCGGAGGCCGCCAAGGTCGGGCCGATGGACCTCCACGGACGAGACCGCTTCTCTTGTAAACAGGTTATCGCCGGTTGCAGAGCGCGGCGCGAAGGGATTGCCTGACCTTGAGGACGAGCGTTTTAGCCCCCTCCGCATCCCCCTCGCCACACACACACACACACACACACACACACACACACACACACACACACACACACACACACACACACACACACACACACACACACACACCACACACACACACACACACACACACACACACACACACACACACACACACACACACACATTCTAAACGGCTTCTACAGCGATATTACCACCCCATGGCTTTTTTTCCACCCCTATAAAGCTTTAGTATATCATTCGCCATTCTAGTGACGCTCTATCCAGGTAAGCAATGTCAACAACGCATCTCTTCCTGAAGGCTCTGTAGAAATTCAAATACATAGATGAGAGAGCACTTCACCTAACACCTAGAGAGCAGGCTCCGTAAGGACAGAAAGTGCTAAAAGATCATTAATATTTCATGCTCAGATCAATTTAACGTTAGTCAGCCGTTATCCGACGTGAGCTGGTGCTGCAAGTATGGGATTAAATACGGCAGTCCAATTCACACAGAAGAGATCGCGACTATCGCGCACGTGCAGATGATTTAAATACATCACCACCACCCTTTCCCCAGGCAGGAGTGGCACATGTCGTGATGCGGAGGATGTGGCAAAAAAACAAAAAACAAAAAAAGACACGCAAATACCATGTTGTTGAATTTGAAAGCTTATACATGTACCCATATCTAACTCGCGCGCGCTGATTGAACGGGGGTTCAATCCCCCCCCCCCCCCCCTCCCCCGCAACCCGCGTAATATTTGCCGTTCGTACTATGTGGGGCGGAACAGCGGTTAATCCCCTCTTCCCCCACCTCACCCGAAAGAAACTGCCGGATTTTCAATAAAGTTTATTCATTCATTCATTCATTCGTACTATGTACGTGGACACATACAAACACACGCACGAACATACATAATTCGGGGTCGGACCCCCTGAAAAAAATTTCAGGCTACGGCTTTCATCCGAGCCGTCTGGCATCGCAGTATAGAACGCACATGCATTCTGCTAGATATACATGTAACTGGATGCAATTGTTTGTCCATTCACTGACCCCGTTCATCCCGGGTCAGATACCTCGACCGTCCATCCAGCATGAAATTCTGCAGCTGTCTTCGTACGGGCGTGTGACTAATATGCGGGCGCAGCAGCGAAGAACAGAACATCCACTGATGCGCGTTCTCCATTGACGCTAGGATTGCGCAGATTGTGCGTGCAGTTGACGTACAACACGAGATCTCCGCGACGCATACCCACACACTAGGACGTTGTTACCGACTGTAGTGTAATCGGGTATACGTGCTGCAGCTGCGTTTTGGTGTTGAATTCGAACGTTTCCCACCTGCTTTAATGACATCTGAATGAGACCTGAAACGTGGTCACTGCGTCTGTTTCGCTACAACCTTAAAGCAATATTTACTTTAACGAAACCACTTTTCCGACACTATAACCGCAAATAGCGAACAAGGCTGAGCTTGCCCTCAAAAAAAGCAAAAAAAGAAAAATAAAAAAGGAATGACTTAATAGCATTTGCCTTAATGACTTAATAGTCGCAAGTTCGATCCTGGCCGTGACGGTCGCATTTCGATGGCGGCGATATGCTGGAGGCCCGCGTGCTGTGCGATGTCAGAGCACGTTAAAGAACACCAGATGGTCGAAATTTCCGGAGCTCTTCACTACGGCGTGTCTCATAACCATATAGTGGTTTTGGCACGTAAAACCCCAGATATTATTTTCACCTAATATGCAGATTATATACTATGATGGTTGGCGGACACACACGTATGAGCGAACAGCTTCACCACATGTCGCTTCTGACATTTCTCAGACGTCGTTTAATCGCACCTCTATGAACTGAAATGTTTTCACGCAGTCTACGTGAGGAATTGCCGGCAGCACCCTTCCTTTTACCGACATGGAACGCAGGGCCTTGAGATACCGCTCCATCTGTCTTGGCCAACCTTGGCCCTTCGGGGTTCAGGTTCAGCCACCTCTAAAACGGGCTTCAACGGCACGGCGGACTCCTCGAACTTTCCGGATTTAGAGGTGCGATTCGAGCCCATGGCTAAGCGGGTACCTTACGTTGGCGGGGCCACCTTTGAAGTTGTGACCTGGCAAAAGTCGGCACCGGAGGCGTACCCTTGAAGAGAGAGACAGCTTGGAACGCGCAACACCGAAGAGACAAAGCAGCGGAGCCAGTGAAAGCGGAGAATAACGAGGGAGGCATAAAAGCTTAGAGCAAGCCGCACATCTGGCAGGAGCTCGTACGTTTCGTACGCCCCTAAACGAACAACCGCTCGCTCCCGTGTCAAAGTTTAGCTCGAGCTTCTTCGAAGTTCTCGGTAGTTTTCTTTTTCGGGTTTCTGTTCCAAAGAAATACAGCTCCGGCTCGTGAAACTGACATGCAACGGCTGACAGTTGAGCGGTGCCATCCTAGACTCCTGTTGCAAAGTGTGTTGAGGAACCCTTTGGGATTGCCGAGCGGCTGAGTAGCACTGACAATTGGGCGAGTTGGTACAGATGCATGGCTTCAGAACGGTGCAACAAGGAAGACGAAAAGACGAAAGATCACACGAACACAAGCGCCGTGTTCGTGTGATATTTCGTCTTTTCGTCTTCCTTGTTGCGCCGTTCTGAAGCAATGCATTGCCGAGCGCACTGTGAAGGCAAATGTTGAACTTTGTTTCAGGAAAGTACGGCGGCCCGTATTCACAAGAACGTCTTACGCTAAAAAGTTTCTTTAGAGAATGTTACAGTCAAAACGATGCGGGACATATTAGCGAAGGCGGCTGACCAATGGGAGAATGCACTTACGAAAGAGAAGTTTTCTGAATTCAGCCCCTGTTTCCTTTCCAGCCGAGTTCCTGTCTGAAGTGTCACTGCGGCGTTTCGCTAACCTGAAAATATACTACATATCTGATGTTTCAAGAACTTCTCACATCTGGAGAGACTTTATTATCCGTGATATAATTCGTAAATGGCGAACGTTGCTTTTCTTGAAACGTTCGCAACCTATCGAACCTGTCATTGCAAAGGCGAATAAACTGCGTGTTCTTTATTGTAGTTATGTATATTTGACCGCATTATTTTGCATGAAAATTACACAACACTCAAATTAACTTGAAGCATATACTGAATTGTTTCAAAGGTATTGAATATTTGGACTCGTATATTGGATAAGCATTTATTCTTTATGATGATGAGACAATTTTATGCTTGTATCAATGCTCACGTAGACGTATGCGTGTGTATAGCTACGCAAGCATCCACGTATGTCAATAATTGGACCATTGGCCAGAAGACACAAAAACAGAAAACAAAAGGACCTTTTTTGTGCCTGTGTCCATGTGGGCTATTCTACTGTGTAGGCATGGCTTATCGGTAAGCTACGTTGTTACGCTTGTGGTGTTGGGCTCGCATGCCCCTCCAATTCTTCTGCATTTTAGGCAGTTGCGCATTGGAGGCAAATTCCCATCGGAGGGACTCCAAGAGGTAGTCACAGAAAATGCACGCAGTCATGCAGCGTCATCAACTGAATGTGCAGATGAAAGCGTTTGACGTTTACGTATATCTTGCTGACGTCAACACAAAGTGTGAGCAGCTAACGCGACTCTTGACAAGCCATCCAGCCAGTAACAACGAGCAGGACGACCTCTTCCCTCCACGGTCCACTGACGCGCCGAATATGTAACGCATCTCCGCCAGAGCAGTGCCCGTCATTAGCGAAGCCGAGACAAGTCATGCCATTTGCATAATTGCACGCGCAGTGCACACGGGGAAACGTGCCGCAGTCATCCAGGTCTTCGAGCAGTCGCGGATGCAGGCTCGCCGAAGGCACCACCCTCGTCAGCTGGAGTGTAGACGACTGTGTTGAATGGGGAAGAGGTACGGGGGCTTAAGGAAGAGAAGACGAGTATTAGTGGGACGCTACGGTAAAGCCTGAAGGCACCACACGACACTGCAAGGAGCGCGATGATTCTTATCCCACGCCTGCGTAGGAAAAATATTGATGCCTGTTGATGCTCCTTCTCAGCGAAGCCGCGCCTTGTCTTTTCCGTAGCGCTAGTGCGACGAGTACGAAACGAACAAACGAACGTGATGGCGCCACTACACTTCACTCCATACATAGCAGTCAACGCTGTGGAGGCTACGCAAGAAGTTCGGTCGGCGAAATGTATAACTCCACGCGCTTTATAGCCGCGTTTTCTTCCTAAAGTGTACGTGCGAGCAGAGCCAGTATTTTTCTAGGTGGCGTTGGCACATCAAGGGCACGCGCGTGAATCGTCGTGACGCATCAAATGAAAAAAAAAAGGAAGAAAAACCGAAGACAACGAAAAGCTAAGCGATATAGAACATATTCACAACCGTATAACAGAGTTGCTTATTTCTAAGCCCCAAGAGCTTCTTATTAGTCCGCATAAAAATGAAAGAAGTCACGTTGGTGTGAAACAAGAATGAACTACTTCCTGGTGCGAACACATCTATAGCGCAAGAAGTCCGTTGACTGTTATGTATGGAACGGAGTACAGTTCGGACTACGCTCTGTTTATAGCAACAGTTACAGGTTAGGCGAGATTTGGCAGCAGGGTGGATGCGCGGTCAACGTCTATGCACTGGGAGGCCGGCCATAACCACTCTATAACAGTCAGTCATGTCTCCCTCTGAACGAGTTGGTTCACGCGTTTTGTTATACTACGCGTTCTATTATAAGGTACTCGAGGATGCCCCAGGAACGCCCAGCCGCTTTTTCACTCTTGACTATCGAGTCTGTATAACTGGGTTGACAGGTGCACCAAACACGCCTGGCGAGGTTGCGCTTTCGTGTTGTGACGAGAATAAATGGGAAAATGCAAGCGATGTTTGTACTGGTAAGAATAGCTTCACGCTGTGTGCAGGTATATATTATCATTGTCTCGTGAAAGGTACTGTGTCTGCGGAAAGCTCTGACCATCAGTTACTGACCCAAATAAATTTTTGAAGTGCTTATAGAGTTGGTACGAGGATGTGAGATGTAGGACACCCCTGTAATAATCGCGAAGCGTGTGGAGCTCGAACATGTGGAAGGACATCCAAAAAAAATTCGGCAGATCCCACGTACCGTGGTAGTCGACGTTATGCGAAGCATGCGGCGGGTAGGTGACTGTGGCGTAAGTTTGTTTACTAAGCGACACGTTACAAAACGACGCTACAGATTTGTATAAATTTTATACGCACAGATATACATGGTGAAGGTACGCATATGTGTTATATAACCAGTCTTTTACGGTTGGGTAACGCTGCCAATGGCAACGTGGGTATTACCAACGCAGAAGCGGTAAGCTGATATATAGTGCTTATACATGTCCCGAGAACACACGCACGTTTCACGAACCCGTGTGCATGTGTGCAAGAAGTTCTTGACAGTTCTTGAACAAGGGCATCATCACCGTGATCAGTGAGCACCAGCAGCTGGTCATGACTTGTTATAGGATCCGGTCGTGATCGTGGTGACGAGGGGTCCATGTCTAGGGAAGTATGTGGTATAGTAGAGCTGTTGGAATTCGTGGATGCCTCGGTCATTTCGTCGACAAATTATCTGTCGACAGAGCCGGCGAAATGCCGGAACCTGAAGTGAAACTTCGCGTTGATGAGGTATAGGCCGTCGAGGCTGGTAGCCCTCGATAGTGTTACGTAGACCAAAATCAGTGGATGATGTTTGTCGTAATCGTAGACTACCTGGGCGTACGTGGCCTACGTATCCTAGTGTAGAAAGCGGCTGTCAATTAATCTGGCATCATCTTCGATCAGCATGAGGCCAACGCCCAGCCTCGTAAGAAATGAAGAGGACACGGCGTCGTTGTGGTAGACGAAGTGCACTTTACGATGCGGAAATGTGGATATCATATGTAACTTTCGTTAATGTATTTCTCCGCGGTCGAGCAATGCTTCAATATAGCTTGCTGAACGATAGAAATACAAACGTAATGTTTATTAGACTTATTACAAACGTAATGTTTATTAGAAAAGCGGAGCCATCACTGGAACTACATATGTTAATCTGATATGACGCCTGTATCGTAGGAGTGTACATGTCATAGGAGTATCATGTAGTGTTTATTGCTTCCTTGTAAAATTAGATAGCCAGCACCACAACCACAGTTGACGTTGCACCGACATTACGCCTGCGTTGGTTGTTTTTGCAAACCAGTTTATAGACCTGGCGTGGCTCAGTGGTAGAATACCTGATTGCCACGCAGAATACTTGGGTTCGATTCCTCCTGGAATCCTAATTTTCATTTTTTCCATTCGTTGAGTCAAGGGTGCCGATGTTGGTATTCCTTAACGCTCTAGCATTTAGGTTACCAATGTCTGTTCTCGCCGTTCCTGGGTAGACATAAACTGTCAATCACCTGTGGCGCATACCCGTACTCCGCGGCCTGTGGTAAACGGGTGTGTGCCACACGTGTCTAGTGGAAAGGGTTTGACGACGTACGCGACAGGATTTTAACGTTATTCATGTCCTGACTTGGCACTCATATTCGCCAAATGCTCTTACCCTCCCATGCAAATTTTGGTCTAGACCAGGTTAAGGAGGCGATCATGAGTGCACCCAGACGTAGGCGGCTAGATAGATAGATAGATAGATAGATAGATAGATAGATAGATAGATAGATAGATAGATAGATACGTAGATAGAAACGCTCAAAGTGCCAGAGGTTCGCTAAGAAATGCTTCGCATTTAAAAAGGCAGAAGTTCAGGAGAAGATGTATGCTTGAAGAGATGAAAAATTCGGCTCCAGCGACATCCTGTGTACACGGATTTTTCATGTGAAAGGTCATGTGAAATTTCATGTGAAGTTATTTGTTATACTAGGCTAGCTATACAGGATAATAGCCGAACAATTTGAAGCCCTTGAACAATTATTTTCGCATTTGCGATTAACACAATGACGTATTATAGGTGTTTCACTTCTCTTCAAGAAAGAGGTTGGAAAAAAAAAAGATTGGACGAAAAGTATCAGGCAATCTACGGACATACGAAATGACAGTGTCACAAGTGCAGGAGGAATATTCGAAGGAAGTGAGTTGTGGTTATTTTTTATATATCCCATCAAAAATCGTGACACTCGTTCCGTGTACCTGTCTGAGCAATATTACATCCGCAATACTTAACAATCAATGGTGTTTAAAGGGATATCTTTAAATAATCAGGCTGTAAACATGTCTAAGTATGGCAAGGTTAAGGCGTCAGGCAATACGAGGCATACTAACTTCTATATCGCTTATCAGGTCATTATTTTGAATAGACTATTACAACTCCGGCTGCATACTTTTAGATGAGCTAATTGACTGCTCCTGAAACAGCGAGCACGCCCTAAGAGGCTCGTTTGCACCGAACAGCGAAACGGTGATTACTGAGCGCAATGGTTGCACAAAATTCATTGCGCGCTATTGGTCAATTTAAGAGCGCGGTTTCAGATGTACTGCCGAGGATGCTCTTGACGTGCGAGTTCAGTACGACAAAAACGAATGGCTTAAAGGCATGGGTGTGCGCACGGAGGGGGGGGGGGGGGGCTTCCTCCCCCCTAATCACGGAAGCGGTGGGCGCAAAGTGTGCCCCATACTTTCATTCAGTCAAACCTGTACCGCTATTTCTTATAGAGCAAGGCTATGGCCACGCAAGTTATTGGCAATAATGGCAGCTGAAGGCCACTGATTTTGTATTCCAAGAACAGTTTACTTCCCATCTTTACTCCCGGAAAGGCAAGGACCAAAGGCAGGCCAATTTGAGAAGCCCGTCATCCATTGCAAAGCATGTCTTTTGGTCTCGATCAACGAAAAATGGAATGGGGGGGGGGGGGGGGGATGCGATCACACCGGCTGAGGCTCGTCGTTACCTACACAAAATACTTCAAGCACAACATTGAGCAGTCGGACTCTCCTACATGCACCACATGTAATACTCGGTAAGACTTAAAATACGTCCTCTGTGATTATTCACGTTATGACGTATATATATAGAACGACGGATGCTGAAGGCAGCACTTCATTTGCAACGCGGCTGGAGCTTGGAGCTGCGGCACTTTCTCGGCCTGTGGCAAGACAGCGGTTGTGCCATGCGCTACAGAAAAGCGCTGTTGGTGTTTTTGAGGAACACCCGAGTTAACGAAAGTTTGTGAATGACTCTTTTGTGTATATATGTGTGTTAGTGTCCGTACGTACTATCTGTGTGCATATGTGATCATTCTATATATATCATAGTCAACATCCGACAGCTGGAGTAGCAAGCCAGGCGATAAACCAGGTTAACATCTTCGGGAATTTCATTAAAGATTATTGTCTACCTATCCACCAACCAAACACTATTTCTTTCACATCACTGCAAGCAGCTTGTTACCTCTAACCTCCTGTTCCTGATATCGACTGCATTTCGCTTACGGTCTATGTTCGAAACAGCGGCTCAACGTAGCATGGTCCGGTTGTGTCATCAAGATGTTCGCAACCACGCAATATTAATTGCATATGGAGAAAGACAAAGCTCGCGTTGACAGACGCATCAACAGATGATCACCAGAGAAGATTTGTCTGTTTTAACCAATGAATACGCTGAAAGTGAGTGAAAACATTTATTAGGATCAGAAACGCCAATACAATAATACTAGACTACATACATTTGCCTGCACACTACGCTGTACTTCCTTCCTCGTATTAAGAAGAGCAAGTCAGATATAGTGTCACAGAAAACAACTAAAGATCGCTCCCTATTGAATAGTACTAGAAAACCTGGCTCCTAACGGGCTGACCCGTTTTAGCCGATATGCCTGCCTACTTGCACTAACTACAATGAGGGCTGAATGTGCAACCACGCGTTGATTGGGTGCGGGTGCGCTGCACAAGACTGACGAAACCAAGCACATTGCCTCAACGTAAGCCCTGAAGCCACCTAATCAGCTCGCAATCAATCAGCCATGGTCATTTCAGATTGTGTCTCTAGCCTCAGGAAAACGCATCGCCGTGTCGCAGACACACATCGCCTGCTGTGCTGTGCAAGCGAAAGCTGCTCTGTCACCTCTATTGATCTCATTATGCATTCCGTTACACTTGCGAAGAAAGGCTGCTAGTGCTCGCTCCTCGACACATGACGTGTCTAGACTCGAGCACCGAAACCACGGCCACATTTTAAGCGTATATCTTTGCAGAGATGGCAGATGGAAGGGGAAAAGAAACTAGGAACCAACGCTTTTCTTTCTCTACGGTGTGTTTGTAGTCGAATGTTATTAAGCGTTTCCGCGTGCTCGCGCACGTGCACGTGCTTGAATGTACATTTGTTTGTAGCTGGGCCCTTACCCACCTGCCTCGCACTCTGGGAAACACTCTTTAGTGAAGCTGATATGTGGTTTTTTCGCTTTGCCTACGCAACGTGTTACAACCGTTGCCTGCGCAACGTGTTACGCAATAGCTACAAAAGTCACCACCACCAACAACAACAAAAAAGAAAGGTACGTAGCATTGTCAATGTAAACGCACTTACGCCAGTGCGCTCTTTTGTAGGCATAGCTAAAGCAAACGCAAAAGAAGAAAAGGCGAAAAATGAAAACATAGAAGTCCGAAGATAACGTCCTGCTTTGGGAAAGGTAGCCCCTAGCGACAGAGTATATATAGGTACTGCGAGCGACGATGTCTCCCTTAGAGCCTAATCATGAATGCGTAGGAATCGATAGGACGGCAATCAATCAAACGGATCGGCGACAGCGAAAGAACGCGGTCTTTTTGCTGCTGGGATCCGCACTCAGCTTCACCGGCGTATCGGGGGTGCGCTAAATATATGCAGCAGTGGGAGACTAACAGCGGACCTGAGAGTGTGGTGTAGCCTCACTAAATGCCTGACATGTAGAGCTTTACTAAAGCAAAGAGCGCGTATTCTATCGCTTGGTGTGAAGGCAGTTCCGGAATGCGTAGAGGATTAAGGAGAATTGATTTTCAAAAGAAAATTCACTGTTTCTTTTTTTTTCTTTTTCTTGCCATGTCCCGTAATGTAACTGCGCAAACGTACGCAAAAGCACACTGATAAAGGTTAGGTAGCGTGAAAAGGTGACTCACTGAATGAAATGGAGGTGGTGCGCAAGTTCATCCATGATGCCTTGACATGGCTTAACACACAAGGGCTCAAAGAAAGCAACAGGAGAGGCTCCGTCTTCTGTTGAGTGCGCAACGGCGAAGAAAACAAAATTGTTCAACTGTATGGGCATTGTAACTCGCAAGAAAAGATCACAGCATATCCACGGAGTGAATGATGATGAGTGGGCGAAGCTGCGGAGGTTCATCGGTAAACCGTGAATCTTCCGTGAATTCTGCCCAGTACATCATCATCGACGTGAGATCGGGCGCGTTTATACTAAAGGTTCGATGAGTTATGACGACTTGCAGCTCACTTTAATTTTGCATGTACGCTGTGAATTTTCATTGTTTAGAAAACCATTGCTTTAGAAAACATCTGGCGTCTTTCGTTAAGCAGCTGGCGTCTTTTCGTTTTGCTTTAGAAACATCTGGCGTTCTTTCGTTTTGCTTTTACAAAGCATCTGGCGTCTTTCGTTGGTTTATTTCATCAATCAACGGCGTTTTGAACAAAATTTTTATTGTTTAATCACGCACAGGAGAAATCTCACCAGGCACTACCTTGGAGGTAAAGAATGGCTGCTAATGGGAATGAGAGACAGAAGAAGTCGGCTTTTAGCTAACGCTGCGAATTTTTTATTGTTCAACAACGCACAGGAAAAATCTCCCACCGGCACCACCTTGGAGGTCAAAGCGTAAGACTGGTTACGCACTACGACTACGACTACGAGGGACGAACGGGTGCCGCCTTAAGGAGCTTCGCCCCTAAAAAATACATTCATGACAAGCAGATAAGCTGAACATGCCACTAAAGCAAAGCGGTGCCTGGAGCATGCATGGACACACTGCTTCACTTTACAGTCACGATATATTTTATTGTAAAGACTTCGGTTATGAACATAGTGAATCCCTAACTCCTCTATGCTCATAACAGTGTGTGTAACGAGAATAGGGGTTCGTACCACAACCACATTGTTTTAACTCGCAGATAAGAAACGTTAGCAGCCGCAGCGAACGGGACAGCACCGGCGTAGTTTCAATATTTCTGTAATCGGCACTGCGTACCACTTGAAGCCTTCTCTGTCCCTGGCATGAATGAGTGCACGGCCGGCCTTCGGTAACACTGCACGGAACTTCGGTGTTGGCGCCCGGGACGAGCAACGACGGTGACCTCAGAGTGTTGATTGACTCCGGGACGAGCGTGAGCTTTCAGCGCCAAATGTTCGAGGAAGCGAATCACGTCCCCTACGCTGCTATCGAAATCTTTTTGCGCCAGTTGGCGCTGCCATAGCTGCTTATATGCACAAACGAATGGAGCGGCAGAGGCGCCTCCTCTCGCATCGCTCTGCCATGGCGATCCGCTCTGATCAAAACTAAGCGTCACATTCAGTGACAGCGCGCCGTCGGCTCCTTCCCCCGGGTTTTGCGGCGAGAAGGAGCCATTGAGCGGCAGTGGAAAATAACGCTTTAGTCATGGTATATGCGCACTACATAAGGCCCCTGTATCAATGCAGTCCTTATTTTCATCGGGACCATTCTCCTCACCAGTCCCCAAGAGGACGACCAACTTCGGGCTGTCCAGAGAGCCCACGACCTGGCCGTCGAGTTCAACCTCCCGGTCCCGTCGTGGACGCGGCCCGCGGACGAGTCCTGACTCGCTCTTCTCAGGACCAAATAAAGTTCAGTGCAGTTCAGCCAAATGCAAAGTAGCCGGAGGACCCAGACATAAATACTACTACTACTACTACTACTACTACTACTACTACTACTACTACTACTACTACTACTACTACTACTACTAATAATAATAATAATAATAATAATAATAATAATAATAATAATAATAATAATAATAATAATTTCTGAGGTTTTAAGCCCTAAAGCCACGATATGATTACGAGAGACCCCGTAGGGAAGGGCTCCGGAAATTTCGACCCCTTGAGGTTCTTTCATGTGCACCTAATTCTAAGCGCACGAGTATTTAGCATTATGTCTCCGTCGATATGCGGTCGCCGCGACCAGGATTCGATCCCGCGACCTTATAGATAGAGAGGGAAAAAAATAAACAAGACAAGAAAGGCAGAGAGGTTTAACAATGTTAAGAGATCGTTTGACTACTCTGCACCAATAAATGGCGTAAGGGCGGAAAAATATAAGGAAGAAGGGAAGTATGTCCGTACACTTCTCAATCAGTCCATAAGCTTTCAAAACACACACCAGCCTCTCTGGTCCAGCCGCGTTCTACAGTTTTGTGTTCTCAAGGCGACGAACACCGGTTTGTGACAAGTCCAACTATAAAGAAATGGTGCAAGAGATGCAAGGTGTCATCGGTTCGAATCTTTCGACTTGAACATTTGATAGCTAAAGACGTTTGGTAGTCTGTATGGTATACATGCATAAAAAAAGATAAGGAAATAAAGTGTCTCTGTGCGTACACGTACGTGCGAGCGGGCGGGCGCACTTGCCTAGGACGAATGCGTGAGAACACATACCATCCTCCCTCCCTCCCTCTCTTTCTCTTTCTCTTTCTCTCTCTTTTCTCTCTCTCTCTGTTCCGTCCCTTATTTCAACATATTTGCAACGCGACATGTAATAACACTGATGATTCTCGATACGCGGCACTCAGGCATCTATTCCTGTCTTCCTGTCACACAGATCGATGTATACGGCACTGCTACCGCTCGGATAGCCCGTCCCAAGGATTAATGGTGACGCATTACGCAACGTCCCGCATGTCATTCGAGTTTCCATGGAAGCACAGAGGCGCGCGTATGCGGGAGCGTCACACCCACGTACGAGCGCACAGGCCTCTACGTCTACGTTATATTCTACAACTGAGTGCGCGTGCCTACCCTGCAGCGTGGCATAGCAGCAACAATGCACCTTGTGCCCACCGAATCGGCGCAGCGTCCCGTGTCAGTGGCGGGGCGAAATAGCCGGCCTAGCAACAGGCCTGCCTGTGCAGTGCAGTCGAGGTTGTTTCGCGAAGGCGCAGTACACATATACGAATCGCATGGCAACAGATGGCAGCTCCTACAATGCAGCCCCTTGCAGCCCCCCGTTCTGCACGCCGCCGGCCTTGCGCCGTGGAACGGCCTCGCGATCGGCTGTTGAGTGTGAGTTTTTGACAGCGAAGATGTTTAGCAAATCGTTCCTTGTACACCCCGTACTAAAACGCTATCATCATCATAAACGGGCATGCGACACAGCAATTAGGTAAATCCCACTACACACAACTTCTACTGAAGAGAAAGAAGGCAACGGTTAGCCCAATAACAGACGGCTGCGAAGCGACGTCGGCGAGCCGAAGTCCCCGAATGCGTACAAGGAGAGAATACTAGGGAACGGGAACACTGAGTTTTGTCAGCGCTCTCTTCACAGAGATCCGCATCCGTTACCAACAACATCGGCCACTGGCTAGAGATGGATAATAGCAAAGAAATTAAATTTAGCTGAGCGAAAAAGTCAATTGCACCAGCCATCACTTAATTAATGTGTACACCCGAAGCGGCATCAGTGGCTGCAAAATGTCAGGTAAACTACAGCTGAAGAGTGCCCCCAAATGACCTTGTCTTCAGCACCCACGCGAAGCGACGTGCGCGTGGGACATCTTCCGACGTAACGTGACCCCGGTTGACGTGTATGCTGACGTCACGGCGAAAGCGCTCCTTCACAGATATAGCATGCCACGCTTCAGAAGTTGTCCTTCGTACAACATCGGCACGATGACCAAGCACCTTTTAGCAACGCCTGCTATGGCCAATGCTGATGTTCGGCCTTGTTGGCGCGACAGTGACAATGTAAAGCGCTTGAAAGGACGACGCGCTCGCGTTGTGTGCTCCTCTGATGCCGTCGCCCCTTCAAGCGCTTTGCATTGTCACTAGGCTGCTATGCATTTCCAATCCATTTTGTACAAGCTTTTCATCTCTTTGAGGCTGCAAACACAACCTCTTTCTGGTTAACATGAATTTATTCCCCTTTCTACGTTATTCTTCCGTCTGCCCGGCTTACGCCCGTCATCATTTCATAACAGTCTTTCACAAGTGCCGCAGCTTGGCACAATGAACGTTTCTAAAGTACTTGATCATAAAGAACGTCGATCCTTATTTTGCCTCCCTAAATTATTTTCTTTAGTTTCTTTAGGGAATAGAGGACAACTCCTTCATTTCATTTTTTATTTCAATAAACAAAAAACATCGATATGCGCCTGCATAGATTAAATTACACTATCCAGTTCTTTTGTTCGCAACTGCGTCTAAAAATTTCGCCCTCGTCACCAATAATGCCGCTAGTAACCAATAATGATTGATAATAATATTGGTTAAGTTTCTAACTCTAGCGCGTCCTCCCTCGCAAATAAGAACGCTCGCAGCCCTCTTTTTTCCGTAGGGAGTTCTCCACCCGTGATGACAGCAGCGGGGTGCGGAATAGAGCGGGGTGGGAAACGCGCAGTCAGTTCATCTCGGTCCTAACCGCCGCATGGGATGCGCGAAATTGACGACCACAAAGCCGGCTTCGTTCGCTAAGTACACGACACGCCATCCCGAAAGGTTTGTTTGTTTTGTTTTTTTTTTCCTGCGCTACGTTCTCACGCAATCTCAGCCTCAGCCTTGTCATTGTCGAATGGTGCTTCTCTGCTTCCCCGCTTGTTTTTTTTTTGTTTTTTTGTTTTGTTTTTTTGTCATTCTCACGTATGCTTGGTTCGGATTTATCGGGTAGTGCTTTCCTCGTAGTCCTGCAGTATATGAGCTTGCGGCTGCCCTCTTTCGGAGAAACAGTGCTGGATTGGCTCCGTGAGATTGGATCTTTTGTGAGCCACTGGAGCGTTTGGATAAGTTTCGCCTTGGACTGACAGCGCAAATGCGATTGAGTTCCGATGTTCTTTCTCGAAGCGACAACTATAGAGCAATAAAAAAAAGTGGAAAACTAAAGTTGCGTGCACTCTGGCGCCAGCTGATACTGGATCTATTTAGAAAAGAATGAACGCACTATAGATTTCGGAATCCAGCTTTCCTGCATATACGTGCCGAAGCGGAACGCAACCCGACTCCAGAACTTATGACAGTTGTTGGCTGTGTATAATGTGCAGCAGTATCGCGGGAATAATTCTTCTGCCTTTCTTTTTTTAGTCTTAAAAAAAGGTACAGTGGAAACAAGATAGACCACAGGCACAAACGAGATCGCATCGAGACGATGAATCATGCAGACGAGGTATAGCCTACGTCTTTGGTTGCTTTCAGAAGACGGGTGTTTTCAGGCAGGCATACTGTCAGAAGTCGTTCGAACTGGTTTTATTACTTCGGATTGAATTAAAAATCCTGGCAACAACTGTGTTCCTGGTTTCTCGCAAATAATAAATTCTTTCATGATTAAAGAAGAAATCTGCGATGTGACATGATGACGTTCAATGAATAAAAGGTTTTCCCAAACCTGCTCCAGTCTAGGAATACACTAAAAAAAAGAAAAGAGAGAGAAGTTTTAAAAATTATAACACCTGAAAGTGTACTGTATATTCAGCAATTTCTAATTAAAGATATAGCGGTCGGACCCGTGTACAGCTGCATTTGTTGGAAATAAGCTTATAAGCTGGCACTGCCCTCACATATGCACATTTAAGCAGCAAAATCTATCTATTTGCCTAAATTTGCGCATTTTACAATTTCGTGTAACAAACGGGAAGCTTATCACATGACAGGCAGTGTTCTGCATACTTTCTGATAAACGTGCGTCGAGGCACGAGTGGTTGCTTAGAGTTTCTAGCAACAATGTGGCCGATATAAGCAAGTGAAGCGGAATCTTCCCGAAGAGACAGCGAAATACACCTGCGGAAAAAGGGACGAAGGGCTGCCTGGCGGCCAACATCGGCATCTAAGGAATCAGTATAGAAAGCCACCTCATTTCATGACTCGGTACAAATTGTGCATGTATACCATCAGTGCTTCTTGCTGATAAAGAGATTGGCTGTCATAAAAGAGCACGCACTAGCACGCCACGTGCTGACGTTAAAAACTACATTAACCGCTGTATGCCACGAATAAGGATTGTTCTAAGTTAGTGCTCTGTCTTCCTTCTATTCCTCTGCTTCTCACTTATCTGCGTTATTCTAAATGTTTATTAAGGCTAAAGCCCTAAACGCTTCATCAAACGTGAAAGGTGACCATCGGGTGCTTCGGTGTCAGCACGAGTGATGCAAAAAAAAAAAAAAAAATCACGTGACGACGTCGTCATGACGTCACAGGTCGCCATAGTTCGTGACGACATCATGATATCACATGACATTGTCTCTTGGTCAAAGAAAGCCCGATCTCGGAGGCTCTAAAAAACCACGTGAGGTGAAGAACGCTTGCAATGCCTTCCATCCCGGAGGCAGGTGAATCAATACAATCGCCTGATAAGAAAAGAATATTAATAATTGTCAGGGTTTCACGTCCCGAAACAAAGGTATGATTATGAGAAACGCCGTAGTGGAGGGCTCCGGAAATTTCGGCCACCTGGGGTTCTTCAAAGGTGCACCTAAATCTAAGTACACGGGACCTCCATAGAACGATAAGAAAAGAAGGAAAGAAGGAAAAGAAGAAAATGGATTTCGCGTTTGAGTCGTCAAGGCAAATGAATCAGGGTCTGTGCGTCTTTTTTAAAGTGGCACGACGACAAGAATGAACTGCCACGACGGGTTACGAAGACGTTTCTTTTTTGGAGCGATAAGTATATATTCATTTACCTCGGGCGTTTCCGTCTTCAAAGCTCGAGCGTTTTTTTAGTGCTGACCACGTCCCACTACACGTACTACGCTTTCGTTCGCGATCAGTTTACGCCTGGACCATTCACATCGGTACACACCGGTTCAGAGGGCTGACAGCCCGAGGCACTTTTCTCACGCTATGCTCCCAAGCGGCCGGCCGCCGGGCAAGAGTTACCTTCCGGTCTATAAACTTGCAGAGTACTAGCTCAGCCAATCGAAAAAGAGAAAAAAAGAAACATCGGACCCATTCAGCGTTAGGAACCATGAGGCCGATCACCTGCGCGTATGTAGGAAACGGCCGTCTCTCCACCGCAACTACAACAACAAAAAAAAAATCTGTATCGTCGCATCTTTGCAACGAATCTCCGACGCAGAGGCCCCGACTCCATCACCGTGTTTGAGATTCGCCGCTGCACTGCTCACTCTTTTTCCCACGCGGTACTTCTGAAGCGAACAGCAACCCCCCACCCCCCTTTGCTCCCAAAAAAGGCAATCACACTTCCGGCCATATTTCATTTTTCTTTTCTGTCGTGCTTTTAAACACAGCATACAGGACACAAACAAAAGCGTTGCGTGTTTACGTTATTCTTATCACGCCAGAAAAAACTGTGGCTCGTGTACGTTTTTGTGGTCGTCGTCTGCATCTACCGAAAAGATCGAGTATCATTCGCCTGACCTGCTTATGTGCGCTCATACTGCCCGATAAAAGCCGCATGAATCGTGTTGTTGCTAATAATTCTTGGGGTTTAACGTCCTCACAGAAAATTACACAGAGTCCGGGCAATGACACTTGGACACTTACAAACGGATTCGTACCGAAATTTGGCTTTGTTTCACAAAATTTATCCGGATATTTATACTAGCAGCTCGTGCGCCCGTGGCGGGGAGCTAACTTAGAGCACATGCTCTGGCGATGCCCTTCGTTTCTGGGCAGCGATCAAGCCATCCAAGCCAAGTCGTTATCCGGCATCAGAAGCCCCAACAACGGGGATCAGCTATGGGCGGTCAGGCTTAGCCTATCCGTCCCAACGTGGGAGGAGCCCACCGCGCGCTAGTGGCGCCTCTCAGGACAATTTATTAAAGTTTGACCAACCAACCAACGTCCCAAAACCATGATATATTATGGGAGACGCCGTAGTGGAGGGCTCCGGAGATTTCGGCCACCTGGGGTTCTTTAACGTGCACCTAAATCTAAATACACGGGCCTCAGGCATTTTCGCCTCCATCGAAAATGCGGCCGCCGCGGCCGGGATTCGATCCCGCAACCTTCGGATCAGCAGTCGAGTGCCACAACCACTAGACCACCGTGGCGGGTGTGCTGTTGCTCACGTAGACTGATTATGTCTTGTTGATTTGGCGTGTAAAATTTATTCGCCTTTTACCTCGGTTTACGCGACGACGTAGCGTACGCGCAGTCTGCGTCAAAAGATTGGAGACCACGAGACGCCAGAATAAGCTGAATATCCCCCCTGCTTAGGCAGGCAGCCTCGAATTTATCTTTCCACGCTGTTCTAGAACGGGCTGACAACATGTACTGTGCAGTTCGACCTAATGTCGGGGCATGGGACCGGCGACATGGCAGTGGCCCTTATCTCTCTCTTACTGCTTACGCAGGCATGTGTCGTCATCAAACCCTCGAACAAGGATGCTGCAGCTTATTCCATCGACGGCAATGCGTGCGACGTTCAAGACATGGAAACAGTTTTGCGGCAGCTTCTTCCAGCTTCGATGGATCTACAAAAATGCGCGGCACTGACGGAATCGGACTTTTCATCGCTGTTCAACTGCCAACAATGGACGCTGGGCGGTGCCGGTGCGGCTGATGATATTCGGCTACAAATGGACCACGGCGGCACATCTTCGACGGGGCATGGGACCGGCGACATGGCAGTGGCCCTTATCTCTCTCTTACTGCTTACGCAGGTTGGTTCTTCAAACCATATTTCTAGTTGGTGTCACTCTGCTGTGCCGGTTCCGCCCCACTGTTCTGTTTTTTCGCCTTTGAAGTGCTCACGTCGCGAGGTGTGCAGAGTGATTCGCAGACGGCAGTTCATGATGTTCCGTAGCGCTGCCTTTTATTTGTTAATTTTATTGCTGTGTGGGGGCGACGTTGAGCGAAACCCGGGGCCGACACAGATGGAACGGCTCCTTGAAGGACAGGCTACGATTCTTTCTAAATTGTCGGCAATCGAGGATAACCAAAGACAGACTAATACTGATATAGCTGAACTGAAAACACGCCTAACTTCGCTAGAAAAAAATATTCCAAACATAGAGGAATTGCGACTAGCAATAGATAACATCAAGGACAAACAGAAAGAAGACCGAGAGGCTATGTCCCTTGTTCTCGGGAAATTAGATGACTTTGAAAATCGGGAAAGGCGTGTGAATTTGGTCTTCTACGGATTAGAGGACTCAGCGGCAAGCGAGACTAGCGCTCAGGTTGAGGAAGTGATTCTCAATTTGTGCCGCACTCAACTTGAACTCACTTCCGTGAATATAGAGCGTGCCCATAGAATAGGGTCATATCATGCAAAAAAAAACACGGCCAGTAATCGTCAGATTTGCTTCTTTTAAGATGCGTCAGCAAGTGTTGACGAAAGCATATAAACTAAAAGGTACTGTGTACAGCATATCTGAGGATTTTTCACGTACAATCAGAGAAAAAAGAAAGAAGCTTTGGGCATTTGCAAAAGATAATAGAAAAGAGGGAGTGAAACCTGTCTTAAGATTTGATACTTTATACCTTGGTGATAAGCGATATCGAATTGAAAGTTCTACGGGTGACGTAATTCAAACGTGACCGTTGTCGAAATCAGTGGTGACGCATCAATTAAGATTACTGATCGTCAACTGTAGAAGCCTAAGAAATAAGGTTGATGACTTCCATTTACTATTAAGTTCTGTTGAACCTGCAGTGGTGTTAGGCACTGAGTCTTGGCTCGATGCTACAGTGCATGATAGAGAGTTGTTTCCTATTGGTTATCACTGTTTTAGGCTGGACCGTGAATCTAGGGGAGGAGGCGTATTTCTTCTTGTAAGATCAGACTTACCTTGTGTCCAAGTTGATCCTGGTTTGGAATGTGAATCGGTATTTTGCAAATTGCGTGCTGATAATGGGGAATGTTTTCTCATTGGATCTTTCTATCGACCACCTGGCGCCTCCTGTCAGCCGTTTACTCAAATGACTGCTTTTCTTGAGACTGTTAAAAGCGAACACATTATATTGGGAGGTGATTTCAACCTTCCCGGTATAAACTGGGGGTCGAGTGGCTTGCTGGCAGGCAGTCCAACAGGTGGTCTATACACAGCGTTTTTTGAGTTTATGCAAGAAAATAGCTTGCATCAGTTGGTAAGAGACCCTTCTCGTAATGACGACACTGGCAACGTTCTTGACTTGTTGTTATGTGATGCACCGGACATAATATCAAACATACGTTCTTTGCCTGGCATAAGCGATCATAACGTTATAGTTGCGGACGCTGCCTTTCGGAATGTAAAGGTAACGAAAAAGGCTCCTAGAACTCTGTATGCATATAACAGGGCCAACTATGCTGCACTAAATTTAGCACTTGAATCCTACTTTCCCACTTTTGACACATTGGCGGACGAATTAAACGCGGAGGAGTTGTGGGGGTTACTTAAAAACAAACTTTTTGAACTGCGAGATCGATTTGTTCCCCTTGTAACACTCTCTTCCAAAAGTGCGAAAGATAAACCATGGTTTAACAGACAACTACGTTCGTTGTTGCGGAAAATCAGAAGAATCTATAGGCTCAGCAGAACTAAAAAATCGGGCAGTCACTGCATACAGCTAGTTGAGTTAAAACGTAGCTTTAGGGAGCTCGCCAAATCATCCAAGCGCACCTACTTCGCTAACTTGGGCCAGAAGTTGGTGAATGATCCTAAAGAATTTTGGAAATACGTTAAAAAAAAACGGTAAAGATGACACTTCCGTCCCACCCTTGCACTGGGCCGACAGGATTTTTAATGATGATCCAAGTAAGGTTGAAATTTTTGTTAATTATTTTTCTTCGGTATTCCAGTCTAATCTTACAAATACTAGTGGAGTTAGTGCTGTAAATTCTGTCCAGGTCGACGAAATGTGTCAGGTTGTATTTAGTGCGACGGGAGTCAAGAAACTATTGCAAGTCCTGAAACCCACAAAAGCGAGTGGTCCAGATGACATCCCCGCATCGCTTCTTATAAACTGCTCAGGTGTCTTATGTTCTTATTTAAGTCGTTTGTTTCAGATTTCTTTAAGTGATAGCACGGTTCCTAATGACTGGAAACTAGCGCGTGTGGTGCCAATTCATAAAAGTGGACAGAGGGATAGAGTTGAGAATTATAGGCCAGTATCTCTAACTAGCATTGTGTGTAAAGTTATGGAACACGTGATTTATAGCAGCATCATGGCTCACCTTGTTAGCAATAACCTTCTTCATCCTAGTCAGCATGGCTTCCGGCAGGGTTTTTCTTGTACGACACAACTGGTGGAATTCACTCATGAGCTTGCTTTAGCTGTCGACAAGAGCCAAATTGTTGACTGTATATTTCTGGATTTTAGAAAAGCCTTTGACGTTGTTACGCATAGTCTCCTGGTTGCTAAACTGCGACACTACAAGTTAGATACCAAGGTTATTGAGTGGATATCTGAGTATCTTCGATCAAGACAGATGTATGTGGCTCTGAACGGTTGTTCCTCTAAATATGTTTCTGTAACCTCTGGTGTACCACAGGGGTCAGTTTTAGGACCCCTTTTGTTTTTGTTATTCATTAACGACATCACTTCGGGTATCATATCATCATTTAGAATGTTTGCAGACGATTGTGTGGTATATAAGGTCATCAGTAGCGATTCGGACAAACAAGCACTGCAAAACGATTTGAATTTGATTGCCACATGGTGTGAAAGATGGAAAATGTCATTGAATGTGAAAAAAAGTGTCCACGTCACCTTTACTAGGAAGCCCTCACATTGCAGCAATCGTTACACAATTAATAATGCCACTCTTCAAGAAGTCATGGAATATAAATATTTAGGTGTATATTTCACTGCTGATCTGAGGTGGAACAGACACTGCACTCATGTCAGGAACAAGGCTATAGGAGCACTGAACTTTCTGAAACGTAACTTCAGTTGCTTGCCACAGAAACTCAGAGAGCAGTTGTATTTTACACATGTCCGCAGTATACTCGACTATGCGTGCGTCTGCTGGGACCCCTATACAAAGGAACTCATTACTAAACTTGAAAGAGTGCAGAATAGAGCAGTCCGTTTTGTCATTGGCAATTATGAAAAAATGCTTAGTATGACGGAAAGCAAAAAAATATTGAATTGGCCTCTTCTGGAACATCGTCGTCGTAACTTCAGATTAAAATTTTTCCATAGTATTTACCATTCTAAAACAGGGATAAACAGGCGATTGTATTTTCAGCCACCCAGCTATGTTTCTCAACGAAGAGACCATCAGCTTAAGATACGTGAGATACCTTTTAAGGGTGACACTTTTTGCTACTCTTTCTTTGTTCGTACGATACGAGACTGGAACACCCTGCCAACTGAAACTGTCTGTATTTATTCAAATGACGTTTTTTTTCCATGCTTTATGAATGTATTGTTATGTGCTTATTTATATGTAATGTACCCTCCCTGCTGTAATGCCTCTTGGCGAAGCAGGTACTTAATAAATAAATAAAATAAATAAATGTAGGCACAAATTGCTGGGAAATCAAAACTTTTTTCAGACCTAATGGTAGTGGTCTCTAAACTTTTCACGACGACTTCACGTGCGCAGATTAACGGCGGCAAAACTAAAATTTGCATCTTGGAAATCAATAGCGGCCCAGAGACATATGCCGAAAGTGAGTGTTCTGAGCAGGTAGTGTACCCACCCAAAATTTCGCCTGTCTCCACTCCTCGCCCCCACCTCAAGAGCACATCTCAAGAGAGAGAGAGAGAGAGAGAGTGTGTGTGTGTGTGTGTGTGTGTGTGTGTGTGTGTGTGTGTGTGTGTGTGTGTGTGTGTGTGTGTGTGTGTGTGTGTGTGTGTGTGTGTGTGTGTGTGTGTGTGTGTGTGTGTGTGTGTGTGTGTGTGTGTGTGTGTGTGTGTGTGTGTGTGTGTTGGGAAAAAGAAAGTCAAATAAATTCTGCAATTTTGCGCGCCAAACCCCAATCTCAGTTTGATGCACGCCATGGATAAATATTCGGGATTAGCCAGGAACAACTCGGTATTTTGAACAAGCACAATATATGCGGTCATTTCTGTATTCTCAGACCCGTCGCGATAGCGTAGAGACTAAAGTGTTGCGACGTTAAGCTCGAGCCCTCGATTTCCGGCCACTGCGGCCGCTTTCCGATAGAGGGGGAAATTCATGAACACCCGTGCACTTGGATTTAGGCGCACGTTGAAGAACCCCATGGGGTCATATATAATAGCTGCTGCGTGCTATATAAAGAGGAACACGGTCGTTCGTGTGTCGCGGCACAAGTGCACAAAAGCAATTCACAAGTCAGACCATCGAATTCCAATACGGTCAATGGAAGAACAAGAGATGAAATTCCGAGGAAGATCATTACAATATGCAATACACTACAATGAAGGAACGTACAATGGATGTGTACGCGAATACGCGAACACATCTTAGAGAGAAAGAGAGAAAAGCTAAGTGAAAGGCAGGGGGGTTAAGCAGAAGAAAATTTTCCGGTTTGCTACTCTGCGCTGGAGAAGGGGTAAGGGGGAACAGAAAGGTAAGGAAGGAAAAAAGAGAAAGGGTTAAAAAATTTGTTATACCACAGGCAAAGCTTATGAGAAACCGACGCACGTATTCTCATGTTTGTCTGAACATGTGTTTCCGAGGAGCATCACAAGTGAATATTTTTTGTGATTATCCTAAGATCACGAATAATCTTCTGATACTCTTGCTCCTACAAGACGATCTGCTAATGCATGTACTGTGCGTTATTTGTGCTGTATCAGTTGTTATTTTCATGTCCACCGCGTGTGGGACGAAGGCCTCTCGGAGACGTGCTCAAGTACCCCCTTCTTGCGCAAGCTGGTTCCAAGTTATCGCTGCCATTTTCTAATTTCGTCACACCCGCCTAATTATCTGCTACCTACTCTACCCCCCCCCCCCTCTCTCTCACATACGCACACACACACGCGCGCGCGCGCGCGCTTCACTTCCTTTGGCACCCATCCTGCAATCCTGATTGACCACCTGCTATATTGGCGACACCCATCGGCGTGCAAACGCTCAGCATTGCGAGAGCGTGGGAACATGCACACAAAATCACTCGCCCGACGAGCTGCGGACTAAAGGATGTGCTGTGCGTCCGAGCGCGTTTAACTATACACCCGGTGTTATTAATTGTCGCTTGATCATTCCGGTCTGCCGGACGCTTCCTGAGAGAAGATTGCGTGCGCACCATCGCCTCAGTTGTCGAAGTGTTTCGCCACAACAGCCCCTACCGATAAATATTCATCGGGTGATGCCGGTCATTGGTGCGCATCGGCGATAGACTGCCCCGGAGGGCAAGCAAGCGTGTCGCGCTCCTGCTGCAGAAAATTGTCGTCTAGCACATTCACCGGCAGGCACAATTTTTTCGACTACTTGTCTAATACTAAATATCGGCAGGGTTGGACTCAAGATTTCATTCATTCATTCATTCATTCATTCATTCATTCATTCATTCATTCATTCATTCATTCATTCATTCATTCTGATAAAGTGAATTCGAGGATTTGACGGAAGCCCGTCTGATCGGGATGTAGTCTAAAAAGTAAAAGAAGAACACCAACCACAAAAGAATAAGTAAAAGACGTTTCGACAATCCTGACGGGAGTCTTGTGAACGAGGCCTCCCGTCAGGAGAGCCTAAACGTCTTTTATTTATTCCTCTGTGGTCATTGTTCTTTTACTATTTACGACTCATTCTGGTAGCAATGAAAATTCTGGTAAGTAATTTCAGCGGCCGTTTAAGAGTGTCATATCATGAGCTGAAAATAAAGCAATGACGTCACATACACACATGCCAGAAAAAGAAAAGAGAGTCGAGCATTTAAGCTTCTAAACAATCGCAGAATCCGGATGCACAGTCAAACCAGAACTACACCGCTGCATAGAACAAAGCACTGCGTCGATCTTATTCATAGCCACCGCAGACGAGGAACTGAAAGAAGCGATTCCTTCGATAAACAGGCAGAACTTATGGCGCAAGCCGCTCGGAGTAGCACTGTTCTTAGCTACGGGACACTACTATTGAATGCCAATGCGTAACACGGAGAACGTGAGGCATGAGCTGCTGCGAGCACTGTATCGCAGGCAAAGATTGCATGAGGTCATCATACGGATCTGATCTGCAGATGGCTTGCTCTGACGTCAATGAAGTCACCAAGAGCCAAGACGTAGTACGAGCTCGGTGGGAAGCTGGGTTCGTGACGTCACGTGAATGTTATCAGGCCATCGCACGCGGGTTCTGTCGCTATTCTAGCAAAGAGGAGAGTAACATTCCGGCCACGTCCTTATCGTAGGTTAACAGCAGCAGTGTACAGAGTCGTCCACATTTAAGCTGAACACCTCATTAGTATTCAAGACCTCATTGAAGCTGTTGTTTAATACATAATTCGGAAAATCATTGCTGTGTTTGTCGACACCATGATTATACGTTCTATAACAGGCATTGCACTCGTGAAGTATAAGAAACGTTCTAGTTTTACCGGTTTGAATACTAATGAGGTGTTCAGCTTAGATGTGGTCGACCCTGTACACAGGGGTCCACTGTTAAAGGGAACGTCGGAGCGTGTGACGGCAGCTCGGCCGACGCCACCGCCGGCCAGCGGCTGCAACGAGTTTCGCGCAGGCGCAGTGCGCGCTGTGAGTCGTGCTCTTTCGTCATCTGCTGCCGTCTGCTTCCGCACTGCGAATCGTCGCGAAGCGAACCGTTAGCGCGACGAAAGAGCACCGGGCACGGTGCTCACTGCGTCTGCGCGAATCTCGTTGCAGCCGCTGGCCGGCGGTGGCGCCGAGCTGCCGCCACACGCTCCGATGTTCCCTTTAACAGTGGACCCCTGTGTACATGCTGTGCGACGTCCCACTTGTGTAGGACCGGTACGTCAAAAAGCTGCGTCCCTGACGTCGCGTACGAGCTATCAATACAGTCTGGCCCGCCCCATGGCGCAAGCGCGCGCAGTCATCCTTCTCGGACGTAACTGTACGAGTGGGCAGATGTCGACCGCTCGCGACGCTACAGATCTTGCCGCAATTCTAATCACTGCCCCGTCTCGCATCGGCATCATCAATTTCCCTTCACTTCGATCTGATGCTAATATTAAGAGCTAATAATTGGTTTCACAGTCAATCACTTCTACGATGTTTCTATTGATCCACTCAATAATAGGATGTATCGACGAGGTCATCCTAGGGTGCATCGATGCCAGCGCGGCCTGCCGCTTTAGGGTGGTGACATGCATTTACCGTTCCGCCGCCATATTATGTCGGACCGGTGGACGCGGACACACGTGCGCACGTTGTGCGGTGTAGCCAGTTTAGCGCGTCCCTGCGTGCTCCGACACAAAAACTCACAGGGTTCCCTTTACATTCGCCTTAGACGACTCGAAGCCGAGCGCCATCTTCTTTTTTTTTTCGCAGTCGATGTATTAAACCTTCCCGACCAGCCTCCGAGATATTGCTGCACCTAACGTGGTTTTCCACTGCCTCCACAATCGGAGGCATCGCATGCTTTCTGCACAGGTCTCACCTAGTGCTGCACTGCCTCCGTGATCGGCTCACCTTTGACCAAGCGACGATGTCACATGACGACGTCATCATATGACGTCACGTTACGTGACGTCATAATAACGTTCAAATTTTGGCGATATGTGACGTCATCATGCGATAATTTTTGCAACACTCGTGTTAACGTGGACGCCGCCGCTAAATTTTCGCGTTTGATGAGGCATCTTAGGTTTTCACCTTAAAATATGCCCGTGCGTGTCACCACCCTGTACGAAGGAAAGCTGGCGTCGAGGCACCCTCAGCCGATCTAGACGTGGCTGGCATACGTTAGACCGTTTTTGCCCGTTTCCGTTACTTAGTATTTCCGGTGAAGCCATTCGCAGATGCGATTTCGAAGGTAAAGAGAAGATCTCTAGTGGTGAAAACATCTGGCGCAAGAACACCCAGAGAAGGAAAAAAACATGAGCTTACGGCATGAAGGCTGAAGCATCACCTTGTGTCTCTTTGATGAGGACGGTAACTTCGCAGCAACCATTGATCACATGAAGTAAAGTTCGCCTTGGGCGAGTTGGTTTACACGCACAGAAGTCATTGTAGCCCGAAAGGACACGGAAAGAGGAAGGACAGGACAGCACGAGCGCAAACTCACCAATGGTTTATTAGGTAGCCCCAGAAAACACAGTCAAGCGCATGCGGTTAAGTTCTTCACGGCAAAGAAAACGAAAATTCAAGAAAAGCAGTCACACTACCAAATAAGCAGATTGAGCTACTGCTGACGCAGTTCATGCCCCTTTTTCTCATATGGCATGCCCCCTTCGAGCAGTTCACGTGAAGTAGTATCTTTACTTCTGCCCAGAATACATGATCACATGACGACGAACTGATACGAAACATATCGACCCAAGTACGTGGCTCACAAAGCAGGTGCTCACACGGAGGAAAAAAATTAGGAAGACCCTCTTCAGCAAGTTGCACACCGTAAATTTTAGCTCAGACAGATAATGGAATCAAAGATAGCAAAGCGGAGCCCGCGTGAGCAAAGGCAACAAGCTTGCAAAGCGCGCGACGCCGATACAACCGCCAAACTGAGGAACGTGCATGAACTCATGCACAAGGCTGGTAAGAGTGCGCCGAGGCCATATATGTACCGCATGCCCGGCCTATTCATCTGACACGTGCTTCATGGGTGCTGACTTGATTTGTTGAATTTGTAAGGTTATTCTAGCGGTACAGCAAAAACAATTGCACTATTTTCATTATGTAGCGTTTCCCTAGGTCTGTTCGTACAACAAGCAGCAGGCATATTTGATGCGTCTACGAATAAATAGCCAGAGGATCTATGGAATGCTTTCTTCCTTTATTGCAATACTTGTCACCACACGGTATGACGTCACAGGTGACTTACAGCTTCTTTTTTTCGCTATCAGATTTGTGGCAAATAAAAGCAAAACTAAAAGTTTTCGAATCTCAAGTACGAGCAAAGTTATTGCACAAGACGCACGCTTTCTCTTTCTTTTCGTTGCCTCGAGCCTGCCGAAAGGCGTAACTTGGTACGTATAACAATATCGGCATTGGAAGGTATCAGTGTATGAAGAACATGACTCACACGTCATGACATGAATAACATGACATGCCTATCTGCGCGCTAGTCGCATCTCTCAGGACTACTAATAAAGTTTCGCCAACCAACCAACCTGTCGGGTACGCAATAAAACTCTTCCTCACAGTGACTGGTGACGCATACCGTCATAGTATGCGGGTATGCGCCACAGGTGGTTCACAGGCTATATCAAGCCACCAAAACGTAAATATACATTGAGAATAAGACACTCTGCATGAATTAAACAAGGTGAAGACACACCGGTTGTTACAGGTGACAATTTTAATATAGCACACAAATGCTGACTTGTTTAATTACGACTCAACAAGCGTTGCTCGTCCCCTCAGGAACACGTCAACGAAAGCAGGACACGCACTGTACTCTATATCGAAGTTATACGTTGGAATGATATTTGGCTCACACGTTGGCAGGAGCCTTGACTGCAGATCGGCAGCATTTTCCGACTTTAATCAAAAAGTGTCGGAGCGCCCTTTAAACAAGACTCTCCGTTGAAATTTCACTGACATAGCTGCCATTCCAGAGCGCGGCACACAATATCTATACATTCTCAATATGCAACGAAGAAAGAAAAATTGCGTAGAAGAAATCATTCGAATGCGTAGAGGCAGAGTACCGTGTACATATCATCTACAACTGCAAACGAGCGCCTGCCCCCAGTTCCACTTCAATGCACTAAAACCCGATCGTCCCGTATGCATGGAGGACGCGCATCAAATATATGCCCCGGATAGGGCCTCTCGAATGAGAGACTTGCCATGCTACGCGTTGCGAAAGTGAAAGCTTGTGCTCCAGATAGTGTTTCTTTTATTCATAGGCCTCGCCTATTTCGTGCGACGTCGAGCAGGGCGTATGGTTCAATTTGTGCGACTGATCCCATCGAATGTCGTTCGCGTGATTGCACAAGGAGAAATAGGAGGGCAAACAATCTCCGTACACGCTACAGTTCTTTTTCAAGTTTTGACGTTGCCATGACAACGCAGCTGTACCCATTCGGAGAGCGCAAGCATCAATCGAAGATAAAAGAGAAGGTCTGCCTGTGGAATGATACTTCACCTATGAGCACAGACCATTGATAGCGATCAGAAAAAAAAAGGGAGAGAAAGAATGCGCGAATATAATCATTCCTAGCAGAGCTGTGCGTTGCAGAAAAATGTCGTAGCGTTGTAGTTTGCACAACTGGTCGTTGTAACGAAAGTGCATCAAATACGCTGGGCTAAGGAGTTCGATGACAGGCAGTTCCAAGTAGTCTGCGTGGCTAAAAATGTAAAGGTGCATCCACGTGCCTGACTACTGTTGCGCTGAAACTCTCATTTTTTTTTCTCCTGTTCGCTGACTCGAAGTGGCCTTATATAACCCGGGTTTTAGCTCGTGCAACGTTCCGTCAGGGATGTATGACGAAAGAGGGCAATGAACGCAGGTATTAACGCGAGCAATATGAGCTGGAACACCGAATTCGTGCTTATTCAACGATTTGCAATGTACTGATATGAATGTGACGGATTGGATTGCAAGAGATAACTCTCCGTTTGAGCATTTAGTTTTCATAAACACTTTTGCGCTGGCCAAATGCGTTATGGCGCTATGAACTTTAAAGGGTAATTTCAGTGTCCCAGCTCATATTTCTAAAGACTATGCGTTCGTTTCAACTTGAGTATTTATTTATTATTTATTTATTTATTTATTTATTTATTTATTTATTTATTTATTTATTAAATACGCATTTCTTAGCGAACCTTTGGCACTTCGAGCGTTTCTATCTATCTATCTATCTATACCCGCCTACGTCTGGGGGTTCTCATGTTCGCCTCCTTAAGTTGGCGTAGACAAAAATTGGCATGGCAGGGTAAGAGGCTTTAATAATAATATCTGGGGTTTAACGTCCCAAAACCACGGTATGATTATGAGAGACGCCGCAGTGGAGGGCTCCGGAAATTTCGACCACCTGGGGTTCTTTAACGTGCACCTAAATCTAAGTACACGAGCCTCAAACATTTTCGCCTCCATCGAAAATGCAGCCGCCGCGGCTGGGATTCGATCCCGCGACCTTCGGGTCAGCAGTCGAGCGCCATAACCACTAGACCACCATGGCGGGCGGTATCATGACATGAATAACGTGAAAATCATGTCCCGTACGTCGTCAAACCCTTTCCTCCACACACGTGTGTTTACCACGGGCCGCGGTGTACGGGTATGCGCCGCAGGTGACTGACAGTTTATGTCTGCCAAGGAACGGCGAGAACCAACATTGGTCATTTAAATGCGAGAGCGTTAAGAAAAACCGACATCGGCAGCATTGACCCGGCGAATGGTAAGAATAAAAATTAGGATCCCAGCCAGGGGCGTAGCCAAGGGGGGGGGGGGGGGTTGGGGGGGTTCAACCCCCCCCCCCCCGAAATTTTTCAGTTTTGCTTGCGTATATAGGCACGCACACATACAAACGCACGCACGAACATACATAAAGTATGGTTGAACCCCCCCCCCCCGAAAAAAATTTCTGGCTACGCCCCTGATCCCAGCAGGAATCGAACTCAAGCAGTCTGCGTGGCAGTCGGGTATTCTAGCACAGAGCCACGCCAGGTCTATAAACTGGTTTGTAAAAACTACCTATGCAGGCGTAATGTCGGTGCAACGTCAATTGTGGTTGCGGTGCTGGCTATCTAATTTTACAAGAAAGCAATAAACACTACACATGTACTCCTACGATGCAGGCGTCATATCAGATTAACCACTTTGGTTCCAGAGCAGTCTAATAAACATTACATTTGTATTCCTATGATTAAGCAAGCTATATTGAAGCATTGCTCGATCCCGGAGGAATACATTAAAGTTATGTATGATATTCACGTGATTGCACTCTAAAGTGTACTCAGTTTCGATAATACTGACGTTTGTACTCTAATGTGAGGGCTGACGTTACATCGTGCCATAAGTCACCCTTTAAACGCCAGTGTGGTCGACGTGCCTGGTAAGCCCACGATGTGCACACAGCTACTACACTTACAAAAACACGTCGGTCCACCTCGTAACGTTTGACCCAAAGCCATAAAGTACAGCATAGAAGTACTCGCTGACTGCTTCGCATGAAATCGATTCCCACAACTCATGGGATCTGCCGATTTTTTTTTTATTTATTTCTCTTTCCTTTACTTCTTTTCCTTTTTATAACACCAATATAGCTGCGTTCAGACATGCAAGTGTACCCGGTAACTTGCCAATCTCTCTCTCTCTCTTCCTATCTACCTCTAACTTTCAAGCTCGCTCATCCATTTCCCATATGTAGGGTAGCATATCAATTCTTCTAGACTGGTTAACATCCCTGCCTTTCCACTCTCTCATGTTCCTTTCTAGCAAATCACCAAAAGCGGTTACCACCTCTCTGTGCGCCTCTCTGTGCGCCAGTGCATTGTCTAGGACAGTCGTGCAACAAAAAAAAAAATCACAGCATATCCACGGAGTGAATGATGATGAGTGGGCGAAGCTGCGGAGGTTCATCGGTAAACCGTGAATCTTCCGTGAATTCTGCCCAGTACATCATCACCGACATGAGATCGGGCGCGTTTATACTAAAGGTTCGATGAGTTATGACGACTTGCAGCTCACTTTAATTTTACAAGTACGCTGTGAATTTTCATTGTTTAGAAAACCATTGCTTTAGAAAACATCTGGAGTCTTTCATTAAGCAGCTGGCGTCTTTTCGTTTTGCTTTAGAAACATCTGGCGTTCTTTCGTTTTGCTTTTAGAAAACATCTGGCGTCTTTCGTTGGTTCATTTCATCAATCAATGGCGTTTTGAACAAAATGTTTATTGTTTAATCACGCACAGGAGAAATCTCACCAGGCACTACCTTGGAGGTAAACAATGGCTGCTAATGGGAATGAGAGACAGAAGAAGTCGGCTTTTAGCTAACACTTACACTTCTACTTCTACTAACGTTTCCTACTGGAACATGCCAATGGCTGCTAATGGGGAATGAGAGACAGAAGAATTCGGCTTTTAGTTAACGCGCACGCTGCGAATTTTTTATTGTCCAACAACGCACAGGAAAAATCTCCCACCGGCACCACCTTGGAGGTCAAGATCTGGTACTAGCGTTACGACTGGTTACGCACTACTACGACTACGAGGGACGAACGGGTGCCGCTTTAAGGAGCTTCGCCCCTAAAATTCGAAAAGAAAAGCCGCCGGGGTGACTGCTGTACCCATAATAATGGAGTCCGGTTTTGGCGAGCAGCGATATTAAAGAACGCGCGTCATTGGCGACGGCGTTGTCGTGAAAGCAATCTCCTCAACTGGGAAACTCGCTGTCGTCGCTTGGTCCATCGACAAGATTGAAGGACAAGAAAAAAGGCACTAAGTAGGAGCCTGAGAGCGACGAAGAGTGGCTATGGAGCCAATAGGCTCGGGCGTGATTCGCAAACGCTGGTCGCGTATGAGAAACGAGTCGCATCCATCACTTTCAACTCACTCTTATAAGGCCATGGAGGCATGGAAACGCATAAGAGCCCTTCCACGGGGCCCTCGATTATGACGATCGGCCACGGGTTTCTATGGCAAAAATAAACGACAGCGATCAGTTAAAGACGCCCCATTAACGCCATCGCAGAGCAATCGCCACGTACTGTACGCACGCTTGTGAAGCTGTGAGAAGCCTCAGCATGAGCGGGGTCCCGGCGTTTTGCAAGGACGGTTCTCACGATCTCAGAGTCCATTCGTGAGGCTGGAGTCACGATTTGTAATCGATCTATGGGTGAAGGCGCCTCCGTTAGGCGCAGATGCATCAGCCTGGTTCTGTCGCTGCGCGTACGTGCACGAGCAATTGAATCGAGCTGCCTCGTCCGCCGTCTGGCCCTGTCGACAGCTCTATAATGCGAGCACGACCGGGTACTTCGTTTTCGGTGTCGGATAGACAGTGTGCGTTCCATGAAGTCAGCACGTTCTCCAGCTGCGGAGTTTGGAAAGTTAATGAAGAAGGCACTTCTCTCGCTGAAAGTTGTGCCGCTGATGTTATCTGAGAAAAATAATACAAAGAAACACAAACCACATGTCATATTTCTATTTTTTTTTAATCATCAAGTGTACTTTCCTTGCAATTATCCGTGTATTTCTTAAATGCGCATAACAATCGCAACCTAACAAGTTATTGCGTGTTTGACAACTTCAGTGCGATGTGCGGAGGTAGTGCAAAACCAGGTGAGGTGCGGAACGCTTGCAATGCCTCCGATCCTGGCGGCTCTGCAAAACCACGTTAGGTGCAGAAAACGTTCTGAGGTGGGGTAGGGTCAATATATCGACTGAGAAGGAAAAGAATATGGCTTTTGCCTTTGGGTCGTCTGAGGCGAATTCATAAAGGACCCCGAGAGTTTTTCGATACGAAAGCCCAAGCAGAGCGCCGGGGCTGCGGCGTTCGGTTTGGCCGAGGTCTAGTGTTCTCTGTGCGAGGTTCATGTCTTCGCCCATCTTCTACTGCGTCGCGCCATCGCGAGCAGCCGCTACCTTCACATTACGATACCGACGTCCGCAAAATTCAAAGTGGCGCTGAGTACTAAATTGGACGGAAACTGTCGAAAGGCGCTAATTGTGCAGCCCGCCTATGCTTGCGAAAAAATCTATCACGCGAAAGCGTCTCTAAAACTGCGTTCGATTTTCCCGCGCCCCATACCCCAACATTACCTTCCGCAAACCTCCTTGCCTTCCGCTCCACTGTTGGTGCTCTACGCTCGCGACAGGTAAGTGTGTGCCCGTCGCACTTACCGCTTGGCGAGCAACTCGTGCGACCACACTGTGATGCTGTCACGAAAAACAGCGATGATAAATGAAGCGCCCAGGCGGCGCTAATTTCGAGCCCTCCCGGAGGACTACACAAGGCGCACTTTCTGGCAGGATGCACGCGTTGACCTAAAAACGCGTTGAGTACACACTCCCGAAGCGTGGGCGCTAATGACTTTGGAATCTTTATATAAGTGATGTTTTAGTGTTCCGTAAATGTGAACTGTATGAAAATAATCGGGCCTCTTCACTGTCCGCCCGTTAACTGGTGGAGTATCAGCTGCCTTGACTATACTCACCCCATCTGTACCGCATTGTGCGTAATTTCCTCTTTGAGTGTTGTTTCCTACTGCTTCTTTTCTTCTGTTACGAAACAAAATGCTGTAGAAATTCTTTGTCCTTGCCTCAGCATTTATTAAAGCTCTGACGGATTAGACATAGTTTAAAAACCAGTCTTCTCGTTCAATATATATTCATTTCAGTTTACAGCATTTAATATAGCTCGTGATAGCTGACGAGCGTTAATGCATTGTTGTGAGCGAATTCTGCGTCTGCTCGCGTTTGTACACATTTTTCTATGTGACTACTTATTTGTTTTAACGTCTGTGTTATTTGTTGTTTTTTATCTTTCCTATTTTCTTTCCTCTTTTTTTCACCCCTCTTCATTTCCTCTGTTTCCCCCATCCCCAAGGAGCAGGAAGGCGTTGTGCCCCTTTAGGTGACAGTTGTCAGCCTGTTCCCTTCCTATTTGCTCTGTCTCTTCGTGTTTTCTATGTATTCGAAACAAACAAACAAATAAATAAATAAAAAAACATAGCTGATCCCTCCGTCATAGGAATCGGTATAACACGAAAGTGAAACGTGTCTTCACAGAAGTAGTGCTTATTGTGTAGTGATATATGAGACCTTGTACAATGACTATTTGTGTTTGGCAGCTACCGCACCGTTTGACGTGGATGCACCCATGTTGACAGCATGTCTCTATCGCGACGACTAACGCCCATGATCATGATTAAACCGTTGTGGTAGCTGACGGTGTGAACATATATTTGGACACAGCGAATCGTGAATCCCGCGTAAGGATGATAACAAGCTCATAATCAACACTGGTACCCTGTATGCACTTCTTCAAAGCGTCGTCAATTAAGGAGAGAAACGGCACGGTGTGCGCTTTCTAGTAATGGGTAGCCGACCCCTGTGCTCATGCATACACTAACACACACTGCGCTTCAGCAACACGGGAGGTAGAGCTACGTAGCCTGAGCCGCAAACGCGTCCGTCCCGCTGGCCTCTGTCTCGCAGGCGCTGCTCTCGCTCCACCAAGGCACGACATTCGCCCGTCGAAATCGCGTCCATTCTGCAACGCATATGGCAGCAGATTTTTAGTCGGTGCTCTCGCAAATGAAGCAGTCGGCGGCGGAGAAATCCCGTTGGTGCACGTGGAAGCTGCACTACTCCGATGAGCCGACGCGCGCTAACACGAAGCCAAAGGCAAAGAACGTAACTGCGTCAAGGGTGCCTGGGCGACGCCAGCGCGGCCAGTCTACCTCTCTGGTATCGAGACGCTTTAACCATGACCTCCGATATCGCGTGCAATCTCGGAGTAAGCGCTAGTAAGTGTCGATCGTGAAGCATTACTTCTTTTCATATCTCACAGACGGCGGCACCGTCCCGCTCCGCCCGCCGCGAAAGAGAATGTGTGAAAGATATAAGGCGCGTTCGCGTCGTGTCTAGCATCTCCCAGTTAGCTTAGTCGGTAGGGCGTCGGGCGCTTGCCGTCGCGGCCGCAACGTCGTGGGTTCGATTCCCAGCGGGGTATCCTTTTCTTGGTTTTTTTCCTTTCCCACCCGTTGGCGTCCATTTTATCAACGTCATATCCGTGACGGATGTACTTGGTGGACCCCGGCATAAAACACTTTCGTGTTAAAATAAATAAATAACTTGCAAAACATCTCGAATTTAGCCATTCTGAGGCGAACAAAGACTTGCAACTGAATATTGAGCGCGGCTGAAAAAAGAAGACGGTTAGGGATGGTCGATTAATTTTCGTATTCGATTAATGATACATCGTTAGCCACTCTTGCCATTAATCGGTGAATCCTAACAGATGAGAGTTTCTCGTTGATTAATCGACATTTTTGGCGGGCGCATTCCAAAATAATATTTAATTTCTGGTGTTTTACGCGCCAAAACCCCAATGTGATTACGAATGAAGGAAAGAAGATTGCTTTTAAGGGCTCGTTTTTTTTCTTTGTTAGACACAATATTAATGAGAACTAATAGACAATAATGCCAAGGAAAGTGAGTTCTCATTCTGTTGTGTCTGTTAGTTCGCATTAATATTGTGTCTAACAAAGAAACAAAAACGAGCCCTTACAAGCAATCTTCTTTCCTTCATTCAAAGCGAGGGTCTCGTTCTGGCAGACTTGATGCCTTGAAGTAGTATGCAAGGGATTATTGGTCAGCTGCAGATCGTAAAAAAGGTCACGTGCTACATGACGCCTACAGGCAGAAAAAAAGAGTGTTCCACACTCGCCGCCATGGCTACTGGCGGCGCTGACTAGCACTCTTAGGTTTAAATCCACATATATACCCCATAAAGTGGACGGGTAGATGACCGCCGCCGTAGCTGAGCGGTAGAGCATCTGACGCCTTATTCGAAGGTCGAAGGTTCGGACTTTGCCAGCGGCAAGTTATCTTTTCGTCCACTTTACTTTCTTCAAATTTGTATCCCAATTATTACAAATAACAGCCCCTGTCCTTGGCATTATTGTCTGTCAGTTCTCATTAATATTGTAATTATGAGAGAGGCCTTAATGGAGGGTTCCCAAAATTTCGACCAAATGGGGTTCTTCCACGTGTGCTTAAATTTCAGTGCACGGGCCTCTAGTGTTTTCGCCTACATCGGAAATGCGACCGCCGCGGCCGGGTTCGAACACGCAACGTTCGGGTAAGCAGCCGAGCACCTTAACCATTGAACCACCAAGGTGGCTGATATTCCGAAAAGTCTGAAACAGTTCGTACTCATATACAGTTTATACAGTTCCACCTTCCAAACAAACAAATAGACTCGGGGCTCTATTTAATTGTATGGAAGGTGGAAAAAAGATGAAAAATCACAGCCGCTCGCGGAGCGGCCGTAATTGTGCACGCAAGGAAAACTTGTATTCCACGAAAATTTAATGCCAAACTCGCGTTTCGGTGGTCGCCGAATGCGGCTACTCTGGGGTCGTTTCAGACGTTGACGAACGCTAGGAAGAAGGTAAAAGACGCCATGCCGATGCAGCCTGAAAACAGCGTTCCATGAAAAATTCGGCAGATCCCACGAGTTGTGGGAATCGATTTCATGCGAAGCAGTCAGCGAGTACTTCTATGCTGTACTTAACGGCTTTGAGCCAAGCGTTACGAGGTGGATCAACGTGCTTTTGTAAGTGTAGTAGCTGAGCGCACATCGTGGGCTTACCAGGCACGTCGACAACACTGGTGTTTAAAGGGCAACTTATGGTGCGACGTAACGTCAGCCTTCACGTTAGAATACATACGTCAGTACCTAACTTTCGTTAATGTGTTCCTCGGGGGTCGAGCAATGCTTCAATATAGCTTACTGAATCATAGAAATACAAATGTAATGTTTATTAGACTGCTATAAAACAGGAACCAACACTGGAACCACAGACGTTAATCTGATATGACGCCTGTATCGTAGGAGTATACATATGCAGTGTTTATTGCTTTCCTGTAAAATTAGATAGCCAGCACCACAACCACAATTGACGTTGCACCGACATTACACCTCACCTGCACAGGCTGTTTTTCCAAACCAGTTTATACACATGGCGTGGCTCTGTGGTAAAATACCAGATTGCCACGCAGAATGCTTGGGTTCGATTGCTGCTGGGATCCTAATTCTTATTCTTTCCATTCGTCGGGTCAATGCTGCCGATGTCGGTTTTTCTTAAGGCTCTCGCATTTAAATTAACAATGTCTGTTCTCGCCGTTCCTGGGTAGATATAAACTGTCGATCACCTGTGGCGCATACCCGTACACCGCGGCCCGTGGTAAACGGGTATGTGCCACACGTGTCTGGAGGAAAGGGTTTGACGATGTACGCGACAGGATTTTCACGTTGTGCATGTCATGACCCGACACTCATATTCGTCAAATCCTCTTACCCTCCCATGCCAATTTTTGGTCTACACCAAGGTAAGGAGGCGATCATGAGAGCTCCCAGATGTAGGCGACTGGTAGATAGATAGATAGATAGATAGATAGATAGATAGATAGATAGATAGATAGATAGATAGATAGATAGATAGATAGATAGATAGATAGATAGATAGATAGATAGATAGATAGATAGATAGATAGATAGATAGATAGATAGATAGATAGATAGATAGATAGATAGATAGATAGATAGATAGATAGATAGATAGAAACGCTGAAAGTACCAAAGGTTCGCTAAGAAATGCTTCGCATTTAAAAACTGCGACCTGCAATAAAGCTCTACGCCTGCGAATCGCTTAGACAACTCCAAGCAGGTTAAATAAACGTTCATGGACAACTCCCAAAGAAGATTCTGCGTGGATCTTTCACTCATTCATTCTTTGTTATAGCTATCGGTGCTTCTTTGGGGAAATCCTATCCCTGGTTTGGAGACGAGTTCGTAGCACACATTTAAACGATGCCATTACACGCATTTTCTTTATCTTGTAAAGGCTTGCTTAAAGGATGGAATGGATGCCTAACTTAATTTTGCGTGCATATTATTGCGCACGTTACAAGTGAAGCTACTTTGAATTGGCAGCTGAACTCAGAAATATAACCAGATCTAGCTTGGAGGCTTCTCAGGATGACTTAAGCTAGGTGTGTCCTTAGGATCCGGCTCTATCGATACTGTTCACTTGTCTTTTACTGGCTCAGACATCTTTGCTGGCATGTACAAGGGGAAAAAAAATCACGCCATATCCACGGAGTGAATGATGATTGAGGAGCTGGCTCGGAAAAGATCGGGAAGACCCGTGTATCTTCCGTACAAGTCCTCTACCATCATATTAAGACGTGACACACGTTGTTATATATACATATACACACAATGTTTTATCAACTTAGAATTTTGATGAACTATATACACAATTTACAATTATATAAACACTGATGAAGTATATACATACAAGAAATATCTAAGAGCGTCTGATTATCCATTTTCTACACTTGCAGACGCAATGCTTCTTATGTTCTTTCAATTTGAAAACTGCCCTCGAGACGCGCACGAGAAAGTGGCCCAAAAAAAAAGCTGTCCGACGCTCGCCTGTCTGTGGACCGCGTTCCCCGCTCGCCCTGTGAGAATTAACGGCCAGGCTAGAGGGCAGACACGACGCGCGTAGCGTTCCTCTTCGCGTTCCACGACACTTTGAATAGATGGATGCAGGTTACGGCGCGGGACTTCGGCCCAGCTTAAGAACCTGGTGAGCCAGCTCCTAAAATGATGAGTTAACTTGAAGCCGCAGATGCGCACCACGCGTGTTCGCCACATTCTCGAGTGCATAGGTAGAATCAGTTGCCAACTGATAGCACATGAACTTATAAAGCCTATGATATGAATATATTCGTCACGAGAAAAGCTGTGTTTTTCTCTGGTGTGCCCCATGTGTAGCTCCTCTAAGTGTATGCATCGTGTGATGGCATTTCAGAGCGCAGCACTTAGGCGCCCGTTCCTGCGTTGTTGAGCGGCGTCGGCGGCGTAACCGATAGAGCGAACGAAGACGAAAGAGAGCGAACGCGGAATCTATCGATATCACGAGCCACTGGCCTCTAACCTCGCTTTCTTCCTCCGTTACGCGCGCTTTCCCCTCGGTCGGAGCTCGTGCGCATGCAGGGCTGGCACGTGCACTGCGGCTGGCTTCGCTTGTCCTAACGCCGGGGCTGTCAGCGTTTCGCTTGGTTCGCGCCGCCTGCAATGCACAGAGTGGTGTGCGTAGCACTCGAGCGCTGGCAGTTTCTGTGGCAATATATAACGAATCTGACATTGCTACAACTGCGGATAGCCAAAATTTCAAACACAGTTGGCGTTGCCCCAACACGAAGCTGCGCTCAGAAATTGCATTAGGCAGTATCGTAATCGTCGCTGAATTTTTTCCACTGGGAGATTCAGAGCGGCCTTCAATATTGCCACGCGCGCTTCTTTTATTATATTTATCTAAAAAGATCGTTGCACGCGTAGCCGCTGCCTTGTGATAGCCGCGCTCTAATGTCTGTGAATCCGGGAACCTGCCAGATTATGTTAGAATCTTCTTATAGGCTTGAGCGCGCAAACGCGAACAGCTGAGATTATTCTGGAACTAACGCGGCCACCAGCGATAAGGTAGAATGTTCGATGCCGCATGTATAAAATGCCAAGTTCGACCAAATAAAGAGTTTCATCTTGGACACGCCAACTGCTGCCTTCGTCCACGTCACGACCCCGTGACAATATCCTGGAGCGACCACCCGGATTGCACCGAGCCGAATCTGTCAATGAAACACGGGAGATCACGGCGTGAGATCACGCTGGAAGTTATTCATGCACAAGCCACGTAAACCAATTCCGTAATCTATCCCTGCTTCCGCTGCACTTTTCCACTGCAACCTTGGTCCCTGCAAAGCGCGACTACAGTTGCTCGCAAAGTGACCGGAAGTGATCTATGCCACTCTTTCTATTTCCGACCGGATCCGCGACTTGGCGGCCGAGCAAGTGAGAGCGAACCGGCGCGGAGTGAGTTGCTCTGTAACGACCGTCGAACGCGCGCACCCACTCCGAATCAACCAGTAAAAAAATGATAATATTAAATAAAAATTTTTGAAAAAAGGGAACCATGTGTGGATGCGAAGCAGCGCAGTGACGGTTAGCTTGAGCCTCTCTGCAGTCCATGCCATTGGTGTCGTCGTGGGATTCTTCAGCGAGGGAAGGAGAGCACGAGCGCCCCGCGTCTATAGTCACAGAAGCAGAGGCGGCCATCGGCCCATGGCCTCCGAGATGAATCGGCCGTTCGTGCCACGTCAGGACGCCGGAGGCGTCGCAGCTGCCTACTCGTCGCATGAGAGAATAAGGCGCGAGAGAGGGGGAGTGATGAGGGGAAGGGGGAGTGGAGAGGAGGTGTGTGGAGAGGGTTTGCGCATGCGCAGTAATGGTGGTCACGCCGCACACCACCGGACTGAACTCCGCCATAAGATGCTTCGCATCTAAAATGGCATAGCTTGCACTGGAGGCGCAATGCTTGCGAGACAGTGGAGCTGATGGGCCATGTAGTCCTGACTTTTGCTGTTTTCATAAGTATTGTGAATTTTCCCTCTCTTTCTTCCTCGATTTCATTCTTTTACTCCATTCTCTCTGTTTTTCTTGTGTCTTTTTTCTCTGTTTGTTTCCGTTTATTTATTTCTCTCTCTCTCTCTCTCTCTCTCTCTCTCTCTATATATATATATATATATATATATATATATATATATATATATATATATATATATATATATCCCTTTCTTAATGTATTGCTTTTTCTTTCTTCCTCTTTCATTTCTTTCCTTCTCTCTCTCCCTATTTCTCGCTTGCTTTCTCCTTCTTTCTATCCTTTTCTCTCTATCTCTCACTCTATTTCCTGTCTTTCTTTGATTCTCTCTCTTCGTTTCTATTTCTGCATTTCTTTCTCTCTATTTCTGTTTCTATGCTATGCTTTACTCTCTCCCCCTCTTCTCCCTCCTCCTCACCATGACACCTCTCCTTCTTACGCCCTTTCCAATCCCCTTGCTACACTATATTATACTTTCCCATCCCCTTGCTATATATTTTATACGTGCCTGGATAGCCGAGTGGTTAGGACCCTCGCCTTCGGGTCGAGGGTACGCGGGTTCGAACCCCGCCTCGTGAAGAAATTTTTTTCGCCAAGAGTTTCTCTCTTTATATCTCTTTCTCTCTCTCTCTCTCTGTACTCGTTCTCTCACCTATCAGAGTTATTACGGGCCACGCCGGAGAAATCGGCGCACGTGTTTTGGGAGCGAAGCAGAAGAGGATTAAGAAGAGGATGTAGAGAGCGCGTGCCGGTTCGTGATGGTGATCGTTCCTGTTTCCTAAAGACAAATTACGGGGAGTTTAAACAACTTCACTGTTAAAACGTATTCGCCGCCGCGCAGCAAGAAATCCTGCTCCGGCTCAACCAGTGAAAAACGCCATAAGTCCTTCTGTTTGCTTTTCCTACGATTAACCACAGACTAACTGCCGCCTCGTTAGAATCCCAGCCCTTTTTGGCACTGGAACTCTCGTTTGCCTCCCCTGCATCATTAGAAGAAGTGATTCGCCCAAGGATTTGGATCACCAATCCACCATACCAGCGCAAGTGTGGCGAAGTAGCCGTTGGATGTGCACTGTACGATTGAAGAAAAATGAGTTTCGGCCCAGCACATGCTCTCAAATTTACGGCATCACAGCCGCACAAGTGTACATCGATTAAATGCTACCGCAAATCAAATATATTTTTTTGTTGTTGTTGATATGGTTTGGACCGATAGAACGAGGGAACACACGCAGTAAAAACCCCAGCAATGAATATTACCACCGTATGCTCCTAAGCAAGACATTCAAGGCGGCAAAGGTACGGAGCAAAAAAGCGTGGAATGCTTATCATGACCAGGCACACGGAAGGTGTAGACAGGACGGCCCCAAAGGGGCACGTGGAGCGGAGTGAAAGCACGCTAGCCGGCAATCATTCATGCAGCGTGGGTCGTGCGGGCAGCCTGGAAACGCCCGGAGGCAGTCACGTGGTCTACTTTTATTCTTTCTCGCATTTCACGCTGCACGTATTTATATACGAGGAACTAGGAAACCAATCCGACCTCGCCTTCTACCAATCCACCAACTGTATATACCTCTATGCATGCACGTTCGTCGTACAGAACCAAATAAACGTCTCTTTCAGTCGGCTTCGTTACCCTTTACTTCCATCTTTCCTCACTCTAGACTGTGTGGCCTTATCTCGTCGTTTTTGGTTTCACCCCACGACAGCAAGCCACGAGCTTTGAACGAGCGCCCTGTGCGGGGTGTGTTCTCGATCATCAACACCAGAGGATATACGCAATGCTTGCGCGCAGTGATGCGCCTTTGATTCGAATTTTCCGTGACTCCTAACGTCGATTCCCACAGACGCAGCCCTGCCAGAGTGGTGCGTACATTAATAACTAGGTCCGAACGAGGAGACTGACGCACTCACGAGGTTCACCGTCTTGACCAGAAAGTGCGAAGATGATGAAGCCCGTGGGAGACGATAATCACCCACATGGGAGCTGATGCAAAGTCCTTTGAAGAGGGTTTCAGGACCGCTGTTGTTGAATCTCCCTTGTTTACGATACACCAGAAGAATGTGTGGGGAGTATATACAATCGTTACTTATTCGCCTAGGTGTCTCTAAATGAGAAAACTTCTCATGCGGAAGCAAGAACGTATCAATGATATTTTCATGGCGCAATCAGCAGATTTTCATGCCCGCATCACTCACTCGCCAGCATCGCAGAGCTGGAGCGGTATTCTAGGTAGATCACCTTCTACGAGAGCCTTTTCACAGCTCATTAGGAAGGGGAGGTGCTGGTTATCTGAGCATGCTTGGGTGATTGTCGCTTAAGTGGAGGTCGTTACGCAGCAAGAAAATTCAAGAAAAACAAAAACGACTCGGTAATTTACTGAATGTTCAACAAGTTCCTCCTACGCTAGTCCTCGGCACACAGAACGTCACCTTTTCAAGACTGTCAATCATTATCAGTATGCGAACGGCTCTATACGCAACACACCTATAACTATGTCCTCGCGTGGAGCTCCACTAATAAATAAACTAACGAGTTTGCTGCCACTTAGATACATTTTCAATGTGTAGGCAAATAGGCACCCGCGATACGATAACATGCACGAATCTAAGCAACGAAACCACACGTACCTGATCCAGTGAAACAAGCTGCAATAAATAACGTTGAAATGCGTGCCATTTCTTGCTACATGCAAGAATATGAAAATACGACAACACTTGTGTAAAACTCACAGGGTCCCTTATGCACTCACCAAGACGACTAGAAGGCGAAAGCCATCTTCGTTTTCCTCCCAGTCGATGTACTGATCCTGCCAGCCACCCTTCGCACGCTTTCTGCACCTAACATGGTTTTCCACTGCCTCCAGGATCGGAGGCACCTTACCTGGTTTTGCACTGCCTCCGTGACCGCCCCACCTTTGAACAAGCTACGATACCATGTGATGACGCCATCACGTGGCTTTGCGTCACGTGACATCACGATGACGTCATGAAATTTGGCTATCTGTGACGTCATCACGTGATGATGATTTTTTGTATCATTCGTGTTGACGCCGCCGACGGGGGATGCCGACGGAGCACGCCGGTCAATTTTCGCGTTTGATGAGGCATGTAAGGCTTTCGCCTTAATAAATCTCTGCTCAACGTCAGCGTTCTGTTCTCCGTTCAGCCTTCCTCTGAACGCAAAAGGAAACCACAGAAGAAAACCGTAACGCAAAAGGAACAAGGACGACACGAAAACGCGAGTGAATGTCTCTTTTGCGCTACGATTTTTTTCGTCGTAAGTCATGAACCAATACGGCTAATAAAACGTGTTGCGAAGAAACGACAGCGCTGCCCCTCCCATTTCCGGGCAGTGTTATCTGGTGTTATTCTCGAAGGTTTATTGACAATAGTCATGATCGGAGCAGTAGCGATTATTCAATGGCAATAAATGCCTACGCGTGCATTTAGCAATCTCCCATTTCTACGTTCTTGAAAAAAGAAAAAAAAAAGACTATAGTGGGTAACAGAAGCGTCACGCTCTATAACACGTGTTTCGTGTTGCCGGAATATTTGGCGGTAGCCGGACAGACCTGTTGACGGCCCCCTGCAGGCCATCGAGGAAACTTTTCTCGCTCGCGGACGATCAACGACAGTGTTTTTTCTTCGTTGTTTTTCTTTTTTAATAAGTCAGCGCCCATGCAACAGCCGGTACGTCGGTACGTGACGAGTCATCGAGCTGTTTTCGAGCAAGACTGGTGTTACACAAGCTCCAATATTGTGGTCGCCCGAGCTGTCGTGGAAGTGACGAGGCACGTGGCGACAACTTTGCCCGCGCAGCAGAGATTGAACACGGGTTTGCCATGCATCTAATCTTATGTAAGAGCTCCGGTATATTTTAAAACGCAACTATAGGGGATTCACGCAAAGAGCGCACCAGATGGCAGCTCTTGCTGAGACTGCTGTGGGCGGATCATCGTCTGTCGTATAAACGAAGGAACAGCATAGGGGAAGCGCCAAATGAAAAACGAGAGCGTGTTACAATGTCCATATGTCACGTGGTGACGGTGCAGCAAAAAAAAAAAGCTTTTAGTCTTTTTTGTTGAATCACCGTAGCCTTTGTAGGAAAACTCCACGCGAAGATTCGCCGTCGGCGTCGACGTCGCCGTGATATTCCGAATAAAGTCCGAGTTCTATTACGTCCAATCGTGCACAGCGCGCCTTGCGATACGGGTGTGACAAACACCGTGGGAAAATAAGCCGAGATGCCCTCCTCGGTGATACAGTAGTTACAGTGCTCGGCTGCTGACTCGAAAGTCGCGGGTTCGATCCAAGCCGCGGCGTTCGCATTTCGATGTAAGCGATATACCATAGCCCCGAGTACTGTGCGATGTCACTAGCTGCGCGTTCAAGAACACCAAATGGTTCGAATTTCCGGAGACTTCCACCATCGTGGTTTTCGGACGTAAAACTCCAGACATTATTACTACGTAATTTTATTTCCGAAACAAGGCACTTCAGTTTTCTTCTTGTCACGTACTCCCCTCGGGAATGCCAAAAGTTAGGAAGAATCGCGGTCAAACTTCAAAGAAGGGCACATGTGCCCCTACGGGTTGCCGCAAGCTTAAGCTCTTTTCATTCATTAATCTTCGCCTCGCCGAGTATTGTGAGCAGGCAGTGCTCGCGTTAATTAACACGAGCGTCGAAAAAGGTGTGAGTGGTGATGCAATAAGCGTGTGGTGAGAAAAATGATGGGGAAAAAAAAAAGACACGAAACGCTTGGCAGTCGGGAGCTGAATTAAATAGCTGTGGCGCGCCTGCAGGAGCGCGCGCGTTGGCGTGCACTAATTGCCAGCCTCGCGAAAACCGCAGGCTTTATGCGCGGGAAAACTTTCTTTCGACTCTCGCACGCCGTCATAGTTTTGCGCTCGAACAAGGCAGCCGCAGCGTTTACAGGAATGCGCGCACTCTTTACTTTTTTGTTATTATACTCGTGTTGTTCGCATATCCAGGAGGTTCATCGTAACTTCTTTCCACGTGTTGCTGGAACTTCTAGTTTATGATGGAAAGAGGGAGAGAAATAAGCAACCTTCAATTATCAAAAGAAAAACAAATAACAAAAGCGCGGCAAAACTTGCAGTGCACTAAGAGGGACGCTTACGAAGAAAGTGAATACAGGACGAGGCGCATCATCCGGTCTTCACTTTCTTCGTTCGTGTCATTAGTGCCTTAGTGCGCTACAGGTTTCGCTATGTATCGCCAGCAACGAGTCAATTCTTACATCCTTTCAAATAAAAGAAGCCTTTTTTTTAACACGAAAGTGTTTTATGCCGGGGTCCACCAAGACTTTCATGACGTATTTCCGTCAGGGAAATACGTCAGCAAAATGAACGCCGTCAAATGGCAAAGAAAAAGAACTATAAGAAGAAGTTCCGTTTTTTAAGTTACTGAAAACCAATTGAAAAGTAGGGACGCGCCGGTCATCCTCCCTAATCATTCAAAATGGGCCCAAAGTCTGCCCCCTACCTTTATTAAGTCGGACCTGTTATGTAAATGTTTAAAATGCAGGGATATGACCAGGCAGGTTTTTGACGATAATGGCGGCTGGGGACCCCTGATGTTGCATTCTAAGGACTGTTCAGTTCCCGTCTGTACTCTCGGAAAGCCGGAATCAATGGCAGGCCGTTGTGAGAAACACGTGATCGCTTCATTTTAATTTTTTTATCCCTTGCTAAGCTTATTCTATTTGGTTTCTTTCATAGTCGATAACGGTTGCGGATGGGGAAGAGGGGAACAGGGGAAGGGGGGGGGGGCGACAGTAAGATATCACTCCGCCTAACGGCGAACGCTGCGCATGCTTATGGGTTGCATTATAGTTTACAGTAATGTTCACACAGCTTGTGAAGTTCGTACCAACAAGAAGCTATAGCCCTAAGGTTATTCCGTGTGTTCTATGCGTTCGATATACATATATGCCTTCAACGTCGCACACTTCGCGGCTACAAGTTAACACGGCCGTCTAGCCTTCGTTCGCATGCCGTCATAGAAAAAAACAAAAGAATTCGCTCATTACTTTCCCAGGCCGCTCGAACGATGGACGCAGATATCACCAAAACATGCGAGCAACGAAAGTATGCCATATATTTGCCTCCCGTTCACTTTGTGTCATATCCAAATACCCGCTGTTTCCTCCTTCCTAATCAGAATAAGAACAAAAAGCCGCGAGGTAAAATAATAACGGCCAGCTATTCGGCCGCTTGACTTCGTAAGAGCGAGTGCAAATAGATGGCTCCGGCGCGCCAATCGCGTTCCGATCAGGCACTGAGCGCAGTTCGCGCTAAGCGAAAAAAGAAAACCACCGTCGAATTCGTTATAGGCACGTGAGAAACTGATTACCCTGACGCACTTCTATCTAGGTCGTACTGCACTGGCATCATTCGCAGCCCCCTAACGCCTCTCGCGTTTCCTCAAACCCAATGCGTGCTCCCTTATTCTTCACAGTATGCTTTTGCGAGAATGCGTGCGCTCATGAACATCAGTAATTGTGAGCATGCGTGCGTATGTGTGTGTGTGGCGGGGGGGGGGGGTGGTCACATGAAAACACGACATCAGTGTGAAAAGCGATCTCGGAGTATCCCAAGGCGTTTCGCCAGCCTACTGTCGTGATCGCTGTGCGTGAGCAGGGCACATCGAAAGCCATTATAAACCGGTGAGCATGTAAACCAAGGTGGCAATTAAGACGAGCGCCCGGCAGTGATGGTGACGCTAGAGGGCTCGTTATTAGGCAATCATTGGCTCCCGAGAGGCGCGCGATCTGGCAGCTGTGGGCACCACTCTCCTTTTCAATCTCATGGCATACTTTGCTCAGTTTGTTTATTCCTATTTATTTATGACGTATATTGCGATACTTCGAGGGTCCAAGGAGGCGAGAGCGTTTGACAAGAAGGGCAACCAAAGGATTTCTTTTGCCTCTTTTTTCGGATAGGCGTAATGCATAAGAAGTCAATCGATTACTCGGTTATCCCTGTAACCGTGCAACCGCCATGGCCACAAGTGGCGCTGGCTCGCAGGGTTAAAGATACATATATAACAAAAAATGTGGGCGTAGAAATAAATAGATCAGATGAGAGAGCATCGTACGCGTAGTGCGAAGGTTGCGGGTTCGATACCCCGGCGCCATGTTCTTGTAGAGTAAATGCAACTGAACATGATACAGTAAAATACCACTTTAACGAACGTCATTTCAACGAACTATTCAGTTGTACGAACTTTCTTAAATCCCCCGCGCCGAAATGCCATTGGACGCAGTGCTAACGCGTTTCAGTGTAACGAAATGAGTGAAGAGCGCATTTCAGTTCTACAAACATATTTTGTGACAACATCCAAAGTCTCTTACGTCGTGTTTATCGGAAATTGTCTGAAAGACAGGGTGCAGACAGCGCTTTGCGTTTTAAGGACTATGTCTCCTGTGACACGTTGAGACATGCGCCACTCTGTCTACAGAAAGGATTGTAGCGAGCGTCCTACCTCAGCAAGAGGAGGAGGAATAAGAAAGGGCCTTGTAAAGGGAGCACCCAAAATTTCCCATCAAACTTGTAATGTTTCTATTCTACAACCGCCCTTATTATAAAGTACTACAACAGTATATAAAACCACTCAATTCTTGGCCAATCCCCCACAGTGGGTGTGAGCCACAGTTATAGGTGAACAAGAACAAGAAGCACCTAAGAATTTCAGCTAATGAAGCATTGATGTACTTGGCAAATGTGAAGTCCTTCGCTGCCTAGCAGAGTGTTGTGCGGGAGAAAGCTTATGAGAGCTTGGACACAGTGACTCAATTCATGACCACTGCAGTCTTAAGCGCACAAGTGCAGCAAAAGATTACTACCGTTTTCAAATGATGCTAAATAAGCAGAATTCACATTAAAATAAACAGCACTGCAAATAAAAGGGTTCAAATTTCATTTCGACCACTGATGTTTTCTTTAGTTCTTGATAACAAATTGCAACAGATATTTCAGTTCAGCGAACATTCAATTTAACGAACGTTTTCCTGGGGTCATTTAAGGTCGTTCAAGTGAAGTTTCACTGTATTGAGAACAATGTTTACTCTATAATCTCGCATTTGCATGTTTACGAGGACAGCCCTGATGCCCTTATTATGTGCAAGAAAAGTTTCAGATACAAATTCAATGTCTCAAGAAATTGTACTGCATTTGAGAGCAGTCTTCCAACAGCTACTTCAATTAGTCATTTCTCTGTTACACCTAACAAGAGCAAGAAAGGCGGCTTAGTTTAACAAGCAGAAAGTGCCACACTAACCCGACCGCTATTCCGAATCTCCTGTTGATGGCGGAGATCAAGCGATTGTTCGACTTCGTTTGTGTTTCGTGTGCGACGCCTTTCCGTGGTATAGCGGCAATATTTACATCCCATACTTGCGCCTATGTACGTACATACTTAGTCGTGAAGAAAACGAAAACATCGCTGTCGCTATCTCTTCATCTGCTTGAGCTCTCAAGTCGCTTACACTCGACACGACAATGGGTAAACCTCCTATAGCTACACTCAATTATCGGGCGCTCCAATTCAGTGAGCGAATGTTGACAATGCGAGCGCGTTGGCTCTTTCATCTGAGCGGTATGGTTCGGAGCAAAGGAGAGGAAACTCGGCGTGTTTCGTAAAGAGCTCGGGCAAAATGCAGGACGCGGGAGGGGGCAGGGGGCAGGGGGGAGGGGGTGGATGGTAAACAGCTCGAGGCTGTGCTCCGACCTGCCGCCATTCCTTTTCACCTGACGCGCCTGCAGGTCATTAATTGTAGCGCGACCAAGAGGTGCCCAGGGTGGTCGCGTGACGGCGCCGCGGTCTTTCCTCTATGGCTTCTAGCCAGGCGGGCGACTCGGTCGCATAAATCACTAGAGAACCTGCGATCTTTCACCGGAACGTCGTGCTTTTAACGCACCCGTTGGTGACATCTCGCCGAGTCCCGCCGACCCCCGCTGACACGCTTGACGAACCGAGAAACGTCATTTTCTCCCTCTAGCAACGAACGCCGAGAAATTCCTATTAATCATTTCTCGCCCCGCGTGGTTTGTGCCGCGGCGAACCGCCAGAGAATACAGGATAGACAACATACATTAACAGGCTTCGCGAAGCGCGAGTCAGGCGGTGAATCCACAAAGCTTTTCGTCTGTAAATGTCATTTTCTTTCGGCTGGCTTCGCAAATGAGATGTCTCCGATTGGGTCGGCAGAATGGCCGACAAGTCTGAAAGTAGTTCAGCTGAAACTTTAGCGTTTACGAGCAATTCTATCGTATAAGACGTTATCGTGTATACGCACAAGTGACAGAGAGAAAGAATTACGCATTATTTCCTTGAACAGGCTGTTTACGCCAGGACATGGGTGGCCACTAGTCCAAGTAACCAACAGCTTGAGCTCATAGCCTACCCCTGTTCACCAGCTGCAGCTGGTCCTAGGGATTTGGGCTTATCAGCTGTGTCTCCCGCTGGTCCTCCGTCGGTGATTGTATAGACGTTTGTGGATTGTTACATTCCCAGACCATGCGGTAGCGTGTGTTCGACAACTTGCAAGATTTTCAGTGTCTTCCATATGCTCGAGCACACATCGCATGTAGCAGAGTGCCGTGGAGGTGATTGCCCCCTCACTCACAAGTGAAATTTGGAAATCTTGTCCGTAAACGCTTGTCGCAAACTTTCAAAACTTTTCCACCGCTACAGTCGGCAGGACTAGGCATAACGCATCTGCCTCGCCTTGAGAACCAAGCGCTGATGCAGCGTGAGCGCGGAGTTATCACAACGCGGGCAGCGTGGCGGCCCCCCATGGATGACGGCAAGATCACCGTCAATCTACGGACGGGTAAGAGATTGAAAGAGGCGGACCGAACCGCACCTCCAAGACGCACCCCCAACGTAGAGTGAAAAAAAGAGGTAGACATGCAGCTGAGAGAACCCCAGCAAGTCCTTTAGATGAAATAGAAAGATAAACCTTGGGTTAAGCTACGAAGATACAAGCGAATCCGACAGTCGTGCAGTAGAGCCGAGAAGCAAGCCTGTGAAGAAGGGTCAAGATGTCAGCACGCGCCGATTTTTTTCTGACCGCTAAGACTGGTGGGCCGAGGGGATGGCGTGAGCACGCCGTCCGCCCTCTGTGGCGCCGGAAGGCGCGCTTGAACGAAGTGTTATGGACGAGAGGAAGAAGCCGATACGGGCGTTGTTTTGTTGTTGTTGCTGCTGCTGAACGATCCTCGTCGAACAGCAACGCCCTTGCGACCCAATGCTCAGCAGGAACCACGAGCGAGAAAGAGGCCCCAGCGTGATTTCATATAGGTCCAGTTCTTCCCTTCGACTTCCGGTGTTGTAACGTGTATACATACATGCGCGATCATACTACGAGCAACCAAACTGTTTTTGCTTTTTCGTTCGTGCTCAAGCGCGTTCCTTCGATCGATCGTGTTGATGCTGCTGCTTCTATATGCTCCTCCTCTGACCTTGATACACGGAGGCCCTATAGAAGGGCATGCCGCCCATCAACAAGACCTCTGTGCCCTCTTTTGTAAGCCCCTGACAGACTCAGCGTGCTAGCTTTTTTCTTCTGCTCACAATACTCGTAACCTCATTGTAAGAACATTGGTAATTCCATTTGTGCTTTATCAACTAACTTCTACGTAAGAAGTTATGCACACACGCTTTTCACTGCTACAGCGCCCCTGTATTTTTTTCTGTGTTCTACGATAATGAGAGACAGAAAATAGTTAAACGAGTAGGAGAAAACAGCCGAGTGCTTCCCTTCCGCAATAGAAACCGACATCACACATTTCATTTACTTACGCTAAGTGATCGCGCGTCAGAAATCACACGTTCCATCATGCATTTGCCTATAAGACGACTCGAAGGCGAGAGCCATCTCCTTTTAACAGCGGAGTTGTTTAAGCTTGAGTTCTGTCTGTGACCGGCGATCGCTCAAAACTCGGCGTAGCTGTGCGAAGTGGAAGCATGGCACAGCCATGTGTAGTGTAGTACAGCAAGGGGTGGGAGAGGGAAGTGAGGGCGAGGAGGTGGGGAAGGCCGCCAGCTCTGCCGCTTCCCCAGCCTTCGCACCACTAGCCCGTAGCTGCCTCAATTTTTTTGAACACGAAATTGTTTTATGCCAGGGTCCACCAAGACTTTCATGACGTATTTCCGTCACGGAAGTACGTCAGCAAATTGAACGCCATTGGATGGCAAAGAAAAAAAAACTATAAGAATTTTTTTTTACTCTCAATCGATTGCTCGTTCGTTGGGTTAAGACCAGGAACAGCGAGGGGCGAAACTCAATCCAAGAACGGGCGCGTATAAGAGGAGCGCATTAAATGTACAAGATTCAGAGTACTACATACTATGCCGCGAGATCGAGCGGAGTCGCCGCCTAGCGGCTTCTGGCTGAACAGCGCCTAGTGTGGATTGCTCCGTGCATCGTCTGCTAGCCCCGTTGTGTTTGCATATGTGCGCGTACGTCATGCAGATCCTCAAAAGGCGGTTTGTTCCGTTGCGTTAGTGCAACTTTAACCGCTCGTACGTATGCCTAACACGATGTAAAGAAGCATTTGGCCTTGATCGGCTGTATATTTACTGTAGTAATATCAGAGAGTGCACTTGTCGAGAGTGCTGTGTGTGGTCGTCGTACCCTCCGTTCACGAGAGTCATATCAGTGTAGGTGCCGCTCAGTGGTTCAAGCGCACTGCAAAGTGCACTTGGCGTTGCCCTAAAGATGAGAAGTATTAAATCTCGTGTGATTATAACCATTTAGCGGCGCGGTGGTAAAAAAAGGTCTGCATGCACTTGAGCGTTGTAGTTAGGTGTTGTTTATACGTTACGCGACGAGCTTTAGTTGTGTACGGTCCTGGTCTCGCTAGAGAGAAATATTTCTGTTCTGTCACGTCTGACACTTCGGTACTTAAATTGTCCCCTAAACAGAACAGAAAATGAAATGACACGGAAATCGCAAAACTGAGTTGCCTTGCGCAATATTAACTTGTGGCGAAATTTATCCAAAAACACCCGTGTACTTAGATTAAGGTTCGCGTTAAAGAGCGCTGACGGTCAAAATTAATCCAAACGGCGTAGTTTACATTTATGTCATAGTAATTTCACGCGAAGCGACACCTTTTTATCTTTACGTTATCTTGAGCCTTTGTGTTGCGTTGTTTAGATTGACGAAAGGCAGCGGACATTATTCGTATGAAAAAACATACGTTGGTCCCGTGAAATAACCGAACCTTTGTTCCATTGCTGTCGTGCAAGTAATCAATCGAAGAAATTTCCGTGCTGTACCTTTGTGTACTGGTACTGGAATAAAAACAAGCGTGTGCGTGTTAAACATCTCCGTAGCGATAAAGCGCTGTCAGCCACGTACCTTTCCTCAGTAAACCTATAAACTGTCCTACATTTCATGGATAATTGAATAAGAAATGCGAATGAATATTTGAGCACGCAGTGCACAAAGTGCTATTTCAACTCATCGCGCAAGAATACGGGCTTTCTTTTTGTTGAGGGGCATCCAAATGAACAAGAAGTAAATAGTTAATTCAGTCATGCTATACAGTAGTGCGCAGTAGGTGGAACACAAGCTAAACTTGTACAAGTAAAACAAGAAAACGTCACCCATTGCGAAAACGCCGACTGTCGCCGAAGGCGAGCAACCCGTTCGTTGGCAGAATGCGCTTCTCTCACCACTAATTGTAACGTTCGGCGCGTTTCGTGCATTAATTCGGGAATGAAGAGCGCACATATTACCACAAAGCTGCAGTCAAAGCATTCTGTTTGCCAGGAATCGGGTCACATCGCTCACAACGAAGCGCTGTTGTGCACGTTTGTATACGCGCTGACCTCGCCTATCCACACTGGCGCGGCGGCGGTGCTGCCACCTGTAGCCCGATCTCGCGGCGAATACACTATGAGAGAGCAGCAAGCTCTCCCTGTATTTATATTCTAAGGTGTAGGTTCGATAGTGACGTCCAGTGAAATTACTCCGGATTTTTTCTGCAATAAAGACCAGTGACAGCTTGATACTGAAAACTTGTAACCCTACATTGCTTCCAAATTTTAAATGCTCGTTGTCGTCAGATACACACAGATAGACCGCCGTCTCGGGAGCAGAGGGTGACTTGCTATACTTTATGGCGCAGACCACACAGACCCTTTGTTCAGCCAAACCTGTTAAAATATGGGGATGGCATGGTGCTGTATGTAACCCTGTTTTTAAAGAAGGCCAGCGACTGAAGACGCAGGAACTGCCATGCAGTGACTGGAGAGCCAAGAGAGAAACAACTTTATTGACGGCACAATGAGCTCGTTGAACTGAGCTCGCCGTTGGTTCGAAGTGTGGTGGCCAATAGGTTGCCACGGCCATTGCGGCCCAGTTAATCGCTTCTGCCAGAATACGGTGGTTAGTTGACGATAGCAGTGACTCCCACGCCTCAAAACATTCACATGGCCCCTTATGCATTCGCCTCATGTCGACTCGAAGATGATATCCGTCATCTTTTTCTTCTTTGTGGATTGCATTGATCCGTTCTGTACGCGATGATTTTCAGTATGACGTTCCGGTTTGTGTTGTGTTTAAAATGTGTATTCTTATATATGTGCAGCGCTATATTAATAATGTGTTAGTATATACTTGTCAAACGTACACATTGTGTTTGTTTGTGTTGTTTGTTTTACTTACAACGACTCAGTTGTACAATAAAACTTCCCTGTATGGATGGAGCCCTATGAAAACTGTAATATATATATATATATATATATATATATATATATATATATATATATATATATATATATATATATATGAGCAAACGTAGTAGCTACGATAGCCTTATACCTTCCTGTAACACAGCGGAGAGGTGTAAAGAAAAGCACAGAGCGGGCGCCGATGCGCACCGGTACAATATATATATATATATATATATATATATATATATATATATATATATATATATATATATATATATATATATATATATATATATATATATATACATATATATATATATATATATCAGTAAATGTTGTGTTCATTCATATACAGCCGACTGTAGATCACTCTACCGACGTAGGTTAAAAAATTCAGAACTTTCAATGTCCACTCACACGCTTCCTGGCTTAATTGAGATCACTTATATTTTATCCTTCATAGTTATTGACTTTAGAGACGTTGAATTAGTGGCACGGACGTTTTCCTATCTCTATTCGCGCCTCTTTCCTCCCCGGGAGCAGGCAGAACCTAAACACTACCGCCCGCGTCCTGGTGACGAGTCCAAGTTTGTGTCATAATTACATCACTGACGGAACTAACCAACCATAAAAATAAAAAAAAGAAGATTGCTCGGCAGCCACGTGTGGTTCTAGTGAAACAAGCAGCACCGCACGACCACCGTTAGTTCCTCGAAACCGATGGGAAAGTGTGTCTCTGGCTGAATGGTAATGACTTTGTTTTAGACTAACCGCGCTTGTACTAAGTGGTTAGGTATGCTTTCTTCATCATCGCCTCTTTGTTTTTGTTGTGTATCTTCTCTTCGTTATTCTAACTAACCACCTCGCTTTCTTTATTATTTACACGCTTTGTACACCCGGCAACTACAACGCTACCCCTGCGGCGCCTGCGACGTCCGACTGCCGGAAGCAAACATTTTCAGAAGGCTCCCAGGAAGACAGTGAACCCCACAGCATAATGACAACGGCGCGTCCCCGTTCTGCTAGTCAACTAACGTGCCACCCCAAAGCGCCTGCCTTCTGGCATTCTTTTCTTTTACTTTTGCGTCGTTTTTTCTTTCCGACTGTGTGGGAAACGAGGTGGATGCCGCGGGTTTGTTTCTATACCGCAGAGACCGCCAGGGAAGCGCCCACCAGTGCCTCGCGTTCGCGTGTGAATGCGCAACCACACGCGATTCATGAATATGCAGCAGCATATGCGGTTTAGTTAAAGAAGAGCGCCGGCATCACGCCGGTTTAGGATGGTTGTTGGGTCGCTCGGTTCGTTACGGTGGGAAGAGGAATGCACCCAGAGTGGCTCAAACGGCAATCTGCATGAAACTCGGCGCGCATTTCCGCCTTATACCATGCAATGCTCCCGAAGGGATGCGTCTGACTAGCGGCGGCTGCCGTCATTATAACCTCAGCGTGCTGGAAAGTAACACCTACGTCCTACAGCCCTTTGAGGACTCTCACTCGTCAAAGAAGCAAGCGCGGCAGCCGGGTGTGTGCTTTCAGCTGCTGCAATTCGCTTGGAGTAGTTCCAAAGAAAATGGAGTGAACAATTCCGTGCAACGCAATTCAACGTTCAATGGTTGAGGGAAAATGGCTATCTTTGTATAAATAAATTGTAGATTTCAACGGCAAAGCATTGAGGTTGTGCGATCTGCCAGTACAGGAAGCTCCTCCTTCTCATCCTGCTCTTGTGATCACTGTGTATATAATAATTAGTAGCCGTCGCGTGGTGCAGTATCCCAGGTGGTCTAGGCAGGTTAACACCACCAGTTTGCCGTTAAACCCACTCCCTCTCTTCGTATATCGCGAGAATGTCGAAATCAATTATTGGGCTTGTTAACGCTAATTTGCGTGCAGGTGTCACAGTGAGAATTCGCGATTGGAGCTGTAAGTTACGCAGAATATATAGGTGCTTGCCAGGAAGAACAAAGAAGCATGGAGTTTTAAGTGACAACGCCACGACATGATTATGACGCACACCGTAGTTGGATCCTGCTTTAATTCTACCAACGGTATTTCTGCGCCTAAAGCTAAGTACATGAGTGCTTTCGCATTTCGTCGCTGCCAAAATGCTGCCGCCATTACTTGGAATCGGACCCACGCCCTCGATTTTAGCAACATAACACCTTAACCGCTAGGCTTCCAAGGTGGGCAACTCGTGACGTTAGGTTGAAGCTTGCATATCGCCATATATATACCTTACACTCAAGCGCAACATCCTTTCGCAATTTACTGGCCTTGATATAAGTTCGCTGTTTCCGCCTATAATTTTTTTTCTCTTACTTCCATTCTGCGACATCAGGCCAGAGCTTCGAGCTAGGCAGCAGACGCACAGTTAGCAAAGTACCGCAATAAGCCGATTTCGAAAACGCTTCTGGAACGTCTCGAGTTTCGAAACGACTTGCCTTGCACCCGCATTTATCACATTGCATATTCCAGTCTTCCCGTCTTGCACACTGACGCATACCCACTCGGTGCATTTTTCTTCCCTGCTTGCAAAGCAGATCGCAGTGCTCAGCATTCAAGAAACCGTACGCGCCAACCACTGCCAACTTTCCGGTGCGGCATACATCTGTCACAGCAGCGAAGGCGTGAGCGCATCCTCAGTCGATGATGTCAGCGGATCCTGTTGCTACGATAGCTTGCGCATTGCTAACGAAGCAAGTACGATGAGCGCATCTCGGTAGGCAACCGAGACGAAAAGCGAAGCGGCACAGAAACGAGCTGCGTTGTGCAGAAAACATAACTCATGTGAATCAAGCTCACGTTGCTCGTTCCACTTTAAGCAGCAGTGGTAGAACAGAATTTGTCACGGTGTCTACATTGCGCGTTGCTGAAAGAAAAAACATATATAAATGCGTGGATCTCTGTTGTGCAACCTCGCGTTGCAGAAAATATCGTAGCCCGAAGGCTTTCTCTCGTTTATTTCATCATATTTAGGCTCGGTCTCTTTCCAGCCCCTCTTTTTACAGAATTTCACTGCCCTGGACGACTCAAGATACATTTTTCCGACATCACGCATGGTTTACGTGGCTATTATAACGGTGATTTTATTTTTAAAGAGAGAGACGGAGAGAAAAGTAAAAGAAGGAGAGGGAAGTTAACCACAGGAAGTCTGCGGTTTGCTACCCTGTACTTGGGAAGGAGATAAGAAGGACAAGCAGCAGTTAAACTGTTACCGCGATAACCACGTGTCAGTGCATTGCAACGTCTGCGGTTGTCTACCTCTGTCTAATTGATGCGCAGTTTTGTATAGGGATGGCGATTAGGATGCACGGGAGGTAGTCGAGGCTAATCTGATTGCAAAACAAAGGTGTCAACCGTATCAGTGCCCCCCCTCGATTACTCTGAGCACAAAGGAAATCGCACATCCGGATGATGCTGGCTTGCATGCTTGACACATTTATTGATGCCCTCCTGTTTGCTACAAGTACCGCACGTTTCCGAAATAAAAAACCCTTGTTAGTAGCGCCCGTCCTGCCCTCTTCTTTGGTCCGAGCGTTTTCAGCGCTGTGGCTCCTTTGAATGTACCGAACCAACTAACACAAAAGTCTGTGCTCTAGGAGAAAGGAGGTGTGAAATAATTACAAATAAGAAAGGAGCCCGTAACGATACTGCCAAGTAATGACAATAGCACTGCCCAGAATCAACACACAAACATATTCAGTGACCGTCGTGACAGTCCGGTTTCACTAAATGAAACCTTTAATATGTTGCACGTTTTTCTTCGACCGAATCAATTTCATAGCTTCTATCACCATCGATGTGGCTATCCATTCCTTATAAATTTGCTTGTCAGACTGCACATGCAGTCACTTTTCAGACGCCTCAGATGGGCCAACTCTTATGTCGCGTGCTTTCTCCGCGAGCGCGTTATAAAAGCTGACAGTAAAACTGTGTCCGTTTTTGTCTACTACGAATTTTCTGATCACTTTTAGTGTAGGCAGTATAAGGCGTACGTTAATATAAAAAGGTAAAGACCCTTTCATGCAGCAATTTCAGTGGCTTAAAGAACTTATCGACTGTGAGCAATCGCCCATACCAATGTTGGATTCGTTCACGTTACCACGTGCCCGTAGCAACTGAAACAACGGTATAGCTAGCCTGGCTAAGTAACCTTTTATGCTAATACTAGGTTGAACGTACACACAGGATTTTTTTTCTCGGTTACGAAAAACGAAATGAATTCTAATGACCAGTGTTGTAATTGCTTTCCAATTGTTAATTCCCGACGATTGGCGTCACTGAACCTCACTATTGAATTTATTCGGGGTATTAAAAGCCGAATAAACGAAATCTAACAAGTGTCCGTGAAACATCCCATTTGCATTCAACGCCGGTTATTTTTCCGTAATGACACTGACATCTGAAGCGCCCAGGCTGACGGAAGCAAGTGTGCTAGCAAGATTTAACGGAAAAACGGAGCGAGAAATTGAGGAAGCGTTCTGTATCTACAGATGTGGTGAAGCATGTTTCGCGAGGCCATCGATAGTGTTGCACCCTATCGAAATAGATTACTTGAGTGCTGGTCACTAAAACTCGTTTTTATTCTTTCATCACGTGTCTTGTTCATTGTGTATATATGTGTGAATGTCCTTCAATAAATTTCAGTTGATAGTCTGCGCTGTGTATGTCGTCACTTCACTTTGTCCGTGTTATTTCGCGCTAAGTTTAATAATGGAATATTACCAACTCGCCCAGCAAAACGTCCTTCTGATGGACATCTGAAGGTATGCCGTGAGGTGCATTTCTTATTCCACGAGTGCAGATCAGGCAGCTGCCAGTGAGACCTAATTCTTCGTTGCCTGTAGCAATCAACGCAGGCTCATTCTTCCGTTCCTAATTGGCGCGCCATGTGCGCGACATACCAGACACACTGTCCCAGTATACTTTTTTCCGCGAAAAAATGTGAGCGCATTCCTGACCACCCTGTCCGTATGCCCATCAGTCTTCACTACGCCCGCAGTTAACGACGCGAAACCTTACTATTCGGCCTGGTTAAGGTTAGCCGTCCGCATCGCTGCGCTTCGTTCCTTCGATTATTCCCCTGTAATTGCATAGACCGCCGTGTGCACCATGTCATTTCTGAATCAATCCTACGGCACTACGGGCGCATTGCCGAAGGAAAGCCACGAATGCCCCCAAGCTCGCGTAAAAAAATATTATTAAAGAAAACAAGAAGCGGGCTGCCTCGCGTTAGATCACTCCGATATCGACGAGTCGTCAACAAGCCACTCCGCGAGCTCCGAATGGGCGCAGACCGTGGCGTTTCGCATCGGCTCGTTTCTGAGTGCACTCTGGCAAGATAGCTCGCCTTAACTCTCCACTCTCAGCTTTGAGCATAGCAGTACTTCGCTGGGTGGCTTAAAGCATCGCTCAGGGCGAATATCTGCGATACCACTGGGGCACTCCCTCAGACAGCGTTCTCCGTACTGCCGCTACCCGTCATTGACGACAACACCACCGTGCGGAAAGACCAACATCGGTACGGCGAACTGCTCCAGTGAGACGTATATCCACATACCCCTAAGCACACTGAACAAATTAATCCTTCTTGCGAGCACCGCCTTGCCGCTGGGTGGCGTTTGATACCGCTGCTCATTCGATCGTTGCAGCGTCTGCGAGCGCGACAGACACGCGGCGAGTGGAATCGTGGGTGTACCGCTGCAAACGGTGAAAACGAGGCGTAATGGAGGCCTCGGCAAATCAATCTTGCACGCGCGATAAATCGCGCTGAGGTGTTTATGCGCGCGCGCCCTGTCGGATCGAGTCAACGTGAAGAGCGTGGGGTGCGCGGTTTCGTTTCTGTGCCGAGCTCCCCGAGGTACTCGGTATCTTGCGGTGAATATACCTTTGCTGAAGTCGCTCCCTCTTCGCGTTCCTGGAAAGTGCGCGTAAGTAAACCGGTACGCCACTTTATCGGACAAATAAAACATATTGTGTACGTGCGTTTAGTGAGCCTGTCCACCACATAATATGCCAAGAAGAAAGTGACAGCGTTCTGTCTCTCTTTCTTTCTCTTTTCGTATTGGTTTTGTTTGTTTTGTTTTGCTCAGTCGTGTTCCCATTACATCAAAAAAGTCTGGAGGTCCCGTTCTCGTTCCGTGTCAGCTATAGTTCTTCAGCCGTGCCTGAAAGTGAGGTAATGTCACATCCTTCGATTTCAAGATATAACAATAATAACTGCCGGAGTTTTACGTGCCATAACCACGATACAATTGTGAGCGAGCCGTATTGGGAGACTACGGATTGATTTAGACCACCTGCGGTTCTTCAACGCACACCTGAATCTAAGCACACGGGTGTTCTCGTATTTCGTCCCCATCGAAATGCGGTAGCTGTGACCGGAAAATCGGACTCAATAGAGATCACTTTCTAAGAAACAGGAGAAAGCATGAAATAAACTTGTTCTACTGGCGTCCACAGACGTCTACTGGGCCGCACTTAAAAGCGCTTAGCTTACGTTAGTGCTTCTGTGTAAGCACTTGGCAGACTTGCCGGCGATAATTAATTTTATTGTGGTTAATCGTATTTCTTTTTTGTACGAACTCATGCTTTCCTTTTTTCTCTTGCCTTTAAAACCTTCTTTGCGTGGTTTGAGAAATCGTACAAGTGGTTCGCTAATATCTTCTTAGGATGGCTTGAGATAGCCACTAGTTTTGTCACCTTAATTTCTTTGTTTGCAATTCTCTATACAAGGACAAATCTCTTTCGACGAACAGCTCATGTTGACTTATGTGAAGTGACTTTGATCACAGGAAAGATACGTGCTGACTAGTTCTGCCAGCAATGAGTTTCTTAACATATACTGTCGTCAAAAAAATAATAATAACGAAACATAGTTTATATGTCTCCTCTTAACGTAAAGACAGCTTCAACTGCATTAGTAACAAACACTGAGAGGGATCTAATTAGGATCATTTTGACTCGGTTGCACCAGAAGCAGGACAAACAAACACTCCGACCGCAACCAACAGCGCAGAGGGACGCCAGTACCACGGCCGCCAGTACACTCACGCCGACTACGGTTTCTCTGGCGGCACGTGCCGAGGACGTAGCGGTCGAAAAGGGGCGGGACACATGGGCGTGCCGCTGACGTAAGCGATGCATCTCCCTGACGTCACTGCCTCGAAGACTCTCCTCTTCCTCGATGTTTTCCGAGAGGGTATGCGAAGAGCGAAGGGGAGGAGGAAGCGGTAGAAGAAGGAGAGAAGATGGGAGAGGAGGTGGCGTACGTTGAGAAAAAGTGCCGAATCAATCAAGGAAGGGTAAAAGAAGGGCGCCAGAGAGGAGGTTAGCCGGGTCTGTGGGGAGAGAACTCAGGGGTGGGCTTGAGCCCTGGCAGGCCCGGTTGTCACTGTAACCGCTCGAAACGATGCATCACGCTTGCGTCATACGCTTAGCTGGCTGTGTGCAATCTGTGTGATGCATTAAAGGTTTCCTGCTGCACGGAAAGTAACACTGATTGCGAAGTCTGCGAAAAAGCAGCTGTTTTCTTGCTTGCCTGCTTGTGGGTCATTACACAAGGGGCGGAAGAACGGTGATTTTGGATTCCTCCGTGTTGTTGTTGTCATCGGTGTTGAGAGAAGTGTTAGTGCCTGTTGACGGGCGCTCCTTTTGCCCTAATCGACTGATCCGCATCAAACAATGTATATCAGAGGGACAGAGAGAAAAAAAAGATAAATAAAAGTAAAAACGCCCTGTAAAAAAAAGACAACAAACAGAAACAGAATATTTCAACTGTCGTAAACGTTTTCAGATATAAACAAAAATGAATACTGCGGTAGGTGGCATAGCTCCGACAGATGCAACACCCGACTGCAGGAACATTACGCAGATGGCGGAGGCAGTTCTCTCTAGCATGTGCCCCGACTACGAAAAAAAAAGTGGAAAAAAACAAGCGGGAGATGATGTGTGGGACTTTGCTTAGAAGTATAACGCTTCTTTTTTTTTTTTGGTAAACGGTCGTGTAAAAAAGAAAGGTGTAAACGAGCGTGTAAACAGCGTGTCTTTTTTCTCAGCGTTAATTATTTTCTCAACGTTACCGAGGGATAGGAAGTGCAGTCGAGGAAGGCAGAGAGTCATCTGGAGTGACGAAATTAAGAAGTTCGCAGGGATAAAATTAAAGCAGCTCGCACAAGGTAGAATAAACTGGAGATCATTGGAAGAGGCCTTCGTCCTGCAGTGGCGTAAAACAGGCTGAAAATGATGGCGATTATTATTATTATTATTATTATTATTATTATTATTATTATTATTATTATTATTATTATTATTATTATTATTATTATTATTATTATTATTATTATAGTCACAGAGTCAGGGGCATAGCCAGAAATTTTTTTCGGGGGGGGGGGGGTTCATCCATACTTTATGTATGTTCGTGCGTGCGTTTGTAGGTGCGCGTGCCTATATAGGCAAGCAAAACTGAAAAATTTCGGGGGGGGATTTGAACCCCCCCAACCCCCCCCCCCCCTTGGCTACGCCCCTGGTCACAGTGTAATAATGCTGTAGCAGCTCTTCCTAAGCAATCTCCCAGTTGATTCCGAGTGAAGACAATACAGAGCTCAACCAAATGTAATAAAAAGTGCGCAACAAATGAACAGAGGACCTAAATCTGATAATCGCATTGAAAGGACAAGCCAGATCCTTTTCTTTTTCTTCGGTGAGGGGATCCAACCACCCTTTATGTATGTTCGTGCATGCGTTTTTATGTGTGCGTGCATATATATACATGAAAAACTGAAAAGTGGAAGGGGGGAAAGATGTCGCACCTTTCCCCGACCCCCCCCCCCCTTTTCTGACTACAGCAATGATAGCGTTACTTCTTTTACCATTACAGTTCTTTATAGAACTAGAATTAGTGATGGAAGCCTTCACACGAGCCTCATTTTAAGACGAAGCGCACAGACAGCCGAAAGACAGACGTGCGCATAGAATGCTTGTGCACATTTAAAAGGAGCTCAGAACCTGGAAATTGGCTGCGCTGGCCATTTTGTCAAATGTAGCAAGTATTAACAGATATGCTTTCAAATACCGCGCAAGTTCGCCTACGAAGAATTAAAAAAAAATGACACACCAATATCCACCCACGTAAATGTTTGTGTACGAGTTCAGTGGAAACACCAACATGAACTTCATATGAGAATATCATTCATAATTCTTGTCTTTCATATTTACCCCGACTGCTGAACACTTTTCAATGCACGAGTTTTTCTTGAAAGTAAGGTTCTCCGCATATAGGGTCTATAGCCAGAGAAGCCAGCTTTACAGGCCTCTTGCGGTAATCCTTTGTTAACATTAAGGCGGCTCGCCAGGTCACCGACATGGATCGGCATGGCTTCTCGAAGCGCATGCCCTTCTTCGTTCCTGGTAGCTCGCGTTATCGAACGACTGACACATTTGTTTACATCGACGAGTGCACAAACGCGTCAAAACGCGTCATTTCATTAAGCCGCTTGGGGAAAAACTAAACGAGAGCAAAATATACAAATCTTTCGATTTATGTGCTAATATATACTAACTTAACCGGCGCATGAGCTGTAATGCAACACGCTTTAGTGTGAACACATAGATCGCATAAACGATGTCAACCTCGCATTCGCATCAACGCATCAATGCAAAACGCTTCTGTAGATTTCGGGCACCTACAGATATCCTTGGTCATCAGCCCCATTCGCATAGGAGTTTTCCATATCGGTTTTAGATTTCTGATTAGTTCCAAGCCACCATTCTCTTCTATTCCGTGCTTCTGTACATCAGATGCTGAGGAGAAACACTGTTAAATAATAGCTCCACTGATTCTTTTCTCGATGTTATGAAGCGAAAAATAGAAATGGAAGAATAAACTTATGCTGAGATAAGTAAGCAAACAAAACCGAAATAAATGTGTCATGGTAAAGCGTTCGGAAAGGAGAACTCACAGACGAGCGTTCGTCATTCGCTGTGCGCTGCACCTAGAGCTAAGGGGTCAAAGAGTGAATATAACGCCGGCAGAGTAAGTGTAAATTGGAGGGACTTCAAACAAAATGCGCTAGAAATGTTCCGAGTGCTATAGCCGTGCATACTGGGATTATCGCCAACAGTGTACTACTTACACACTTATGCAATGGCTGTTACTAATCCTGCATCAATGATAGTTCATCCCACCACACTCTTTGCTTTTAAAAAAATGACTGTTCAAAAAAAAAAGGCTATTTTAGAAGACAGCTTGAAAGAGAGAACACTGAAGACGGAAGGCTATCAATCTTTTCTTGAATCCCAACTTCCGATAAAAGGCGTCTCTCATAATCATATTCCGGTTTTGGGACGTTAAACCCCAGATATTATTATTAACTTCCGGTAAAATAAAAAGATATGGCGCTTTCGGAAACAGCGCACTTATTATGTGATTCATTATTTTTGAGCCTCGTAAAGAGTATTCTTCTGCATCGTCTTCTACTATCGCCTCTCTTTGCTCGGGAATCCAGTAATCTCTCTCCTACTGCTCGCTGCTTTTCAGGTGTTAGCTGCACAAACTAGAAAGTTACAGCAGTTAGCAGTTAACAGCAGCGATTTCCTTACTTCCTGTTTCATGCGTATTTTACTAAGCAGATACTCACTACGAGGTATGGGGTAGAGTTTGAAATCTAAGTACAAATTTAACTTATTTATTGTATACTAAGGTACTTAATTTTTGTATCGTCATTTTACTACCATGTAACTGTTAATCCATTATGTATTCTCACATATACCACTCCCCTCTGTAATGCCTTCGGATATTGAGTATACTAATGAATGAATGAATGAATGAATGAATGAATGAATGAATGAATGAATGAATGAATGAATGAATGAATGAATGAATGAATGTGTATGAGGCTTCGCGCTTTTTCTGTGTGTGTGGGCGGTTCTTTTTTATTTAAGAGAGTTAACACAAAGCCAGAAATTGCGAAAGAAGCCAGCGAGCTGAGTTTGCCGGTGCATGGCCGCCGTCTCGTTTTATCGATCGCTCAGTGCCCACGCAGAGCCATAACGGCGCGGCGTACGCGTCCTCCAAAAAAGAACACTGTCACGTACAAGTGCAGCGGCGGAGCGACTTGTTTTTCAGCCCGACCACGTATTTTTCCACAGCACACATCGGAAGCGTGCTCCCATACCGAGGCTCGTGCGACAAAGAGAGAATAACATATTGGCGCTCCTTTCTTTGGTCACGGAAGAAATGCACGAATGCGTCGAAAATAAATCGTTCTTCCAACGGCGTTCCTTTCATATTCGTCATTCACCATCGAAATACAACAAAAAAAAAGGTAGTAAGAGGATATTGTTCTTGACCTGGTTGAAAGCGAATTTGGCTGAAGGTCGCGGTTCGCCCACAACAAGGACGAACTTATAAATCCTCAAGCGTGCAAGCACTGGAACGACAGAGAGAAAGAGAGAGAAAACGAGAACGTGGGCGACGACACTTAATTGCAGTTGGGACGCACAATGACCCGATTTGAGAGCGAGATTATGCGCATAATTTAATCGTGCGGCTAATCTCGTCGTAAATCAAATTGCTTGCAGCTGTTCGCGTAAGTTTGCTGGCCCTGCCACGAACTGCACGCGTGGATAAGTGAAGTAGTAAACAGATCCATCAACGGCCGAGAAATCGCAACGAAGGATTGTGTAAAAGTGACCACGTCCTAAAATATAGATCGAGTTAGCCGAGGAAAACAAAGAAAAAGTCAGCGCGAAGGTGGGAGGAACTTCTTGTGAATGGGTGTAACTGAAAAAAAAATCATCTACCTCGACATCGAAGAGCTCTAAGTTAAGGCACGGCCAAGCACGTCCTTTCTCTCTCTTTCTCGCTCTCTCTCTCTTGTTAATAACGCTTTTGTTGCAAAACAAAGAAACTTATGTCTTAGTGGCATCCGCCATAATGTGGCTAGGCGCAGAACACTGCGGTTTTCTCGCAACATCAACCCTGAAAAGTAGATATAGTAGGTGAGCTCTCGCTGCTAAAAAGCTTCGTTACTGAACTCAGCTCAACCGCAAGTAGAAGTGCTAATAAACAGGGGAATTGTTTGTAATGTGATTGCAAGTGAAGTCCTGCAGATGTTTAACAACAGTTCCTGGGTTGTCCTTTTTTTTTAGAGAAAAGTGCGCAGCACGTACAGATTTCTCACTGACTTACTCTACCTCCCTCTGTCGCTGTAATTCTTGGTATCCGATACAATAGCGCGCAATCTCTTCGGCATTGTCTGCCTCTGAACTCTTGCGGACTTGTTTTTTATTTATTTTGTTTGTTTGTTTGTTTCTTTGTTTGTTTTTTTGTTTGTTTTTTGTTTGTTTGTTTGCTTGTTTGTTTGTTTGTTTGCTTGCTTGCTTGCTTGCTTGCTTGCTTGCTTGCTTGCTTGCTTGTTTATTTGTAATTTGATTTGCGTAGTTTCCATGCCGTTGGACACCACCCCTTCCTTACCCGGCACCGCAGCAGTGCTCCGGCTAGAAGAATGTTCATCTTATAATCAATAAATAAATGAACAAGCCTCGTGTCGTTGTTCGTACGCACGACTGCAACCCTCGCCCATGCCTGTGTTTCCTTCGCCGCGGTAAACGCGCATTTACTGAGCCGCAATCCCAAAGGCAAGCGGACAAAGAAAAGAAAGAACCCAGTATCGGCCATGACCAGAAGAGCTCGCCCATCTCTACACAACTGCGACGACTTGTTTATCTCATCCCCTGCGCGGACTCAGCGGGTGAGGCCTAAAAGGGTTCGCCTGGTGGTACGCCGCGCGCGCGCGTGGCACCCTTTGACTCCCGAGAACATAAATTACACGCCCGTGCCTGGCACGATCCGGCTGTCCAGTGCGCGCGCGACCCTCGATATCTGCGCGCAGCGTCGAAAAGCAAAGAAGTGTGGAAGGTGGGTATCCCGCTGCGGCTGCGGACCACGGCGTGCTGAGCTCGTATCGTGACTCAATCTTTTCTCGTTTCCTGTTTCATTGGCCGTTTTCCTTTTCCTTTCTTTACTTAGTTTTCTTTCGAAGGCGTACGCGCGCTTCATGCGAGCACCAGGTGGCGCGCGCAAACGTGGCCTGGCTTTGAAGCTGATCGTAGGGAGACAGAAGACTACAGCAAAACGGCGTTGGTTTAACTCTTTGAGAGATCGGAGGCTGTATTATGAAAGAATAAATTTCATGATTCGTTCCGTTCTGCTATTTGAAATTCGCTCACTTGGAGACAGGTCTCAGTAATTGCTAATATCTGTCACATGCTATGACAACTAATGAATCACTGTAAACGAGCGAAAAAGAAAATAGTAATACCCTCTGTGCCAAAACCAAGAACATCTTATCGAAGGACAATATTGGCAGTCTTACGCTATGGCGTTATTAATGTGAGGAGACGCACAGCCCTGCAATATCGCTGGAGGCGAGCTCGAAATATCACTGCCGGGAGTATATAGTGTCGTATGAGAGTATGTATGAATCAGTTCCTGCTGAAAACACTGAACCAAGCGTTTAACTAAACGATTGTCTGACATTTGCTGACTGCGAAGAAGAGAAAAAAATCATCTTCCTACGTTCTACGCATTACAATAAACCACGGGAATCAAAAAACGTCAAAATATTTGTCCTTATACACTATATAGACATCATGTATGAAAAGTCACAGACACACAACAAGGTAGAGAGCGATAAACGATATTTTAAAAGAATCTATTGAGAGTTAGAAATCATTTTCACAGGGAAACGCCCAGATATATCTATATACGTGGGAGGTTATCACCGCGCGCCCGTTTCGCTTTGGAGGGTCACGCCAAGGCACAGTGGAAGCTACGGTGGGCGGTACCGTGTACCTTACAGCAGGCATACATCACACCAGAACCTTAGGGCCCATCCCGTATTTTTTTATGAGTGCGCGCCCTTTATTACGAATGCAACGAAGCCCCTCTTCCCCGACCTCCGAGACCGACCGACTCTACCCACAACTCGCGTTTTATTGTTGCCTCTTCTTCCTACTACGGCCATCTATGCTGCTGGAGTCTCGCGCAGAGGAGCCGCCGTAAAACCGAAAGAGGAAAGCTGTTTTTTATCGTCGCTGCTTATCGCGCGGGGGGCGTGCTGTTGGCATCAGTTCCAGAGGATCCCGCTGAGCCCCGCGGAGCGGAGCGCATTTCATTAGCACCTCAGCTCGGGTATTTCGTGCGCCCGCGTGAAGAACCCTTCCCCTCACCTTCCCGCTTTAACACGTGCGGCTTACGAGCGCTTCCCCGCTGCTGCATGGGAACCGTTGCAACGGTGGTGCCGAAATCAAGGTGAGATGAGGGATAAAAAAAATAAAGAATGGACGTTTCGCGGAGCTTCCTAACAGCCGCTCGTCACGCACAGGCAGTCGAGCTGCCTGCCATTAGTGGCCAATGATGGACGCCGTAACGCTTTTACCCGCTTTACCGGAAAGCCTCGCAAACACGGTATAGCTGTAAAGGTGTACAGCACGTATTTTGGTGTGCTATTGGTCGAAAAAATCACGCTACTTCCGAAATCAACCTCTGGGACTACAATCTGACGGGGGGCGGGGGTCAGGCTGCTATAGAGAACAGTCACGAATGTGTACTATGGGCGTATGCGAAGCATCATCGCTTATACCCTTTGTAAGTGCACTCCCCACAGACAAGTATGGGTGCCGATGTTTGGGAGGCCGTGTCACTGCATGCAGCACGTTTCTTTCCGATGGCGTCGTAAGAAAGCACTCTTTTTTGAGGTCAACGGAAGCGAAAGACAGGCGTTTCAGCTTCGACCAGCGTGGATTAAGCGGTGGACACTTTGCGACAATTAGATATTCACTGTGCAGGAAATAGTTCTGCTAGTAAGCAATGCCGACGCCACTGTACACTATCTGATGAAGCTGAAATAGAGGAGAGCACAGTTTAGAGACAGAACGGCAGCAGTCGCGCAGAACCTCGAACAGTACGTGTGCACTCAGTGACATCTCCCGTGCCGTTATCGCAGAATCACGCTCACAACATCGCTTCCAATACATTATTTACCTTCACTCAAACGCTGGATGCGTCCCCACTTCATGTCCTCAGGCTAATGCTTCTGCATCATTCTTATTTCATGTTAAACAGAACTCAAATCACTGTTTGTGAGATACAAACCGACTAGACGAAACGTATATCACTTTCTTGCAGTGGTGGTCGAACTAGCAACCTGGCGAGTTGCGACATGTGAAGGGGCAGACACCGAGGCTTCGACAACTCAGAAGTCGGCAGATGGCGTTAACACGCTTCACGAGCTGTGATGTAACGAATCAAAGTTACACTGCAAGCGAAGAGCTCGGGCGCGGTGGCCGCAGGTTTTGCGGACAAAGAGTCGCTTTTGTCTGCAAACTTGAAAGTTAGTTTTGTTTGAAGAGAACATCTGCTTTCGAAGATAAAACACAGCTACTAAATCTAGTGCAGCTTTACAAATCCTAGGTAGTCTATCTCTCTCTCTCTCCCTTCACTCATGTTCTAACATCTGACTCGCACTACAGACAATAACTGCAGCATGGAAAAATTATGAAAATGACGTCTAGGAACGATATCAATGAAAAAAATTCTCAGCAAGCCATCAGTATCGCGTGGTTATATTTCGCAACAAATTCGAGTTCATCGAACTGCAATCTGGTGCCACTATATAAAAACAAGAAAAACAAACGAGCTACATATGCAACTGCATAAATGTCGCGGGTAAAAGTGCTAATTGAGTTCGGATAATTATAGACGACAGTCAAGCCAAGTAAGCATGTCCTCGTTTGTTTGACCACGGTTAACCAGCAGTTTATTTATAGTAAGGCTTAACGAGCAGCCATGGATCGCCCTGAACCGTTGATGGCGCTGAACCAAAAAAAAATAATAAAGAAAGAAAGAAAACGTTCGTCTGAATGCATATGCGCTGGCGTATATACAAAACGCTCATTAGACGGCTCCGAAGAGAACACGTGCCGTGTCCCTTATTCGCGGCTCGCAGCGCCAAGTGAGAACTGATGAGTCTCTTTCTTGATGCCTGCACGACCGTGCATGGGCGACAAAGGCCCTTTTCTTGGTTTTGTTTGCCGTTCATTCTCAGCGCGCGTCTCTTCTAATTGCGACAAATGGGCCCCGCATTGTTCGCACATAACGCGAAGCTGACACCGCATTTATCACCGGGCCGGGAGACAAAAGAACACCAGCGGCCGGGTGACCATGGTGCGCGGCCGGACGCGGGCAGGGGTGTCCACGCGCTGCCCGGGCAGCAATGACGTGCTTCCGGAGCTTCGGGCTGCATCCGTTCGTTTGGCCCACAAAGTGGCGCTGCTGCCGCTCGCAACTGTCGACATTGCCACTGCCCCTACTTTGCCTAAACTGCTCTAAGAAAACAAAAAGAGTCATCTGACTCCTTTTTGTGAGTTTTGACTTGCCACGTATATGATTCTCTTTAAAGAGACACGTGAACTCTTTTTGGAGATCATTATAACCTCAATATACACCTTTCTAGAATGCTTTGCTGGGCGGGTTGGTTCATTGTCTTAAGGTAAAAGCGGAACGCAAAGAAGACAGGACAAGAGAGGTTAGAAGACGGGACGGGCGAGCACTACCAACTGGTTTATCACAAAAAAAAGACGGAAATATGCAGTCAGTACGTCACAAGTGCGCCTGCGCACACGCCAAAAAGCGAATCCATCCAGAGATCTGCTACAGATTACAGATTACACGGAGTGAACGCCCGTCCCATCTTCTTGCCTCTCTTGTCCTGTCTTTTTTTTTTTGCGCTTTGCTTTTATTTCCAGATATACCTTTCGCTTCAGGCAGAAACCTTGGGGCTTACGAAGAGGGTTCAACTTAAACTGAGGACGACGCAGCGAGTCATGGAAAGATGACATGATAAGTGTAACCTTAAAGTACAAGAAGAGAGCAGAGTGGGTCAGGGAACAAACGGGTGTTAAGGACATCTTAGTCGAAATCAAGAAAAAGAAATGGGCAAGCCACGTAGCGAGAAGGCAAGATAACCGCTGGTCATTAAGAGTAACTGAATGGATTGCAAGAGAAGGCAAGCGCGCGAGGGGGAGACAGAAGGTTAGGTGGGCAGATGAGATTAAGAAGTTTGCGGGTATAACGTGGCAGCGGCAAGCACAGGACCGTGTTGATTGGCGGAACATCGGAGGGCCTTTGCCCTGCAGTGGGCGTGGTCAAGCTGATGACGACGACGACGATGATGATGATGATGATGAAGATACTCTCGTCGGAGTCGTGGTACCCAAAAGAGAACGTATCTCTTTAAAGTGAGTGGTGTACGTAGCAAGTCAGGACGCACCGAAAACAGTAACGCATACTCCTTTTTTTTTCCCTTAGAGTGCACAAAACGCTTCAGCCTCCAAGCATGATCAGGAAGGAATAACGTTAGCAAAGAAAGTGGCAAGTTTCGGACGAGGGCCCCTTTATAATTCGAGAATTGCTTGAACCACGGCCTGCAAGCCCTCTGCACCAAAGGACAAACATCGTCTTGGAAGATGTTTTAGCGGACGCAGAGTTAGAGAAGCCATCGCGTAGAACAATCAGGCGTCGTTATGTACCAAGTGAGACGTTATGTGCTCTGTACCGCAGACGCAGCTTCAGCGGGAGTGCGCGTTTCTGAACTTTCCAGTGAAAAGTTAACTCTCATTAGCTAACTTCTCATTATTACGTCGTACTGATCACATGTTGTTCCGTTTTCCCATTCATTCCTTAATATTGGGATCCTCATTTACTTATAAACTGTTTTTGTTACATAACGTATGCGTATGCAGTAGCTGAGGCGCTCTTTCCCTCGATTTTTTCACAGCAACGCTTGCATAACAGTACAGAACAGAGATTATTAGCTGCGCCGAAAACGAATCCTCTCAAAGAAACATCGAAGAACTAGGGAACATAGAAAGTGTGGAACATCAAATGTTCCTAGATTTTGTCCCTTTTGCTTCCCGTTGCACGAGAGTGTAAGGAATCGTTATAGACGGAGATACGCACCATAACGTACAATCTCTCACTTCAATAATATCGGATATATGTACCTGTGTTTTAAGTTTCCACACCAATTCACAGTCTTTGCTTATCTGACTTCACTTTCTTTATCAAGTCCTTTTTCTCTCCAATATTATTTCACGCCTTATACCACTACTTGTACATGCCTAATTGACATTTAAACCTTCTATACTACTGGTGTTGTAGTTTCACTTCCATTCCTACTGCTTTAATCATATGCGACCCTAAAATTAATCCCTGCCAGCGTTCTGCTCGGGCCTTGCTTTACGCAAGATAATCAGCCACATAAATGCAACAGATAATTAGGCCGAGGAAATAATAGCGGACATTAATTGTTGTATTTAACTGGAGTGTGGTAATTATAGACGATAGTTGGAATGAATTAATGCGGACGAAAAATCACCCTTTCCATCGGTAGGATCCGGAGCCACAACCTTCGGATTACGCGTGCTTTCCAACTTTTATCAACCTTTTCGTGCACTTTTATTCGTTTCAATTGTCGTCATAATTACTGCATTGCAGTTAAAGAAAGCAATTAATGTCCCCGATGCTTTCCTTACCCTAACTGTTCGTTTGATCCGTTTGGTAGCGTCTAACAAAGAAACGAGCCCCTCGAAAAAAATTCTCCTTCGTGCGTAAGATATTGAAGTAAGCCAAGACAGCAACTCTTTTCTTTCCTGTTTACTTTCTTGCCTTAGATCGATAGGAATTTTTGACGATATCCCCAGAGTTATTAGCCTGTTTTATCACCTGGCTCCCTATAAATACTTCAGGTGTCGGATGATGACTATGGTATATATATACAATCACGCTTGAACATGCGGAGTACAGAGTAAGGCCCCAACGTTCAGGTCTCCACATCTTCGTATATATAGAGATTCATACGCAACCAATTTGGGGCGCCCGGGTACTTTTAAATTGGGCAACCATTATTTCGCCACGTAGGGCGTTCAAAGGGAAGCAAGCTCAAAGAGACGGTAAGCCTGTATTACAAAAAAATAAAGACCTCTAACTGCAAACGGTGCTCGGAAGAGCCTACGCCTAGCCTTCGAACTGTCTATCTATAGAATGGAGTCCATTATGCTATTTATATCCCGCGCAAAGTGGAAACTCTGCGACGGCGCCCACGGTGCACCTATATAGCGCGCGCGTTATCAATTCTTTATTTATTATTCAAGTTAGGCGAACAGGAGTATCCCTCCACGTTGAGTGAAACGCGGGGCGAGTTCTCGCCCTCCTTTCTTTTCTTTTTTTTTTTTGTACCTGGTTGTTCGAGTCGATACGCAGGTGCGTTCATGGGAGTTTTCAAACGGAGAAAAATAATGCCCTTGTCTCGCACCTCTATTCTGATCTCCACAAGTTTTTATAGGCACGCATGAATGCATGAATATGTAGAGTACAGCGTAAACATAGAGCAGGCTTGCGTTGTGTAAGTATGGCTTAATAAGCACGGCGCCCCGAAGTACATCCGTGATGAAGAGCTCAAGATGGAACATTGGCTTCCTTAAGTCCAGTACACTTTAAAGCGCATCAGCAAGACCAACGAAACACTTCCACGAGAGTGAAGTCGGTTGTTCAGGGGCGTTCGATAGCTCTTGCGGGGCTTCACCTTTCTTTTTGTCATTTTTTTTCTTTTGTTACGAGTTTGGGGTTGCCCGAAGATGTGCGCCTCTGAGTTTGTACTATATAGGCAGAAGTGAAGCGAGAAAAGAGTACGAATGAGGGTTAATAAATAAATGCTCGTTCAGAATTGCTCTTATGAAGATAAAGCGGGACTGATTCTTTATCCGTACAACATTCGCAGGAACGACGCAAGAAGACGCGCCTGAAGCTTGCTGAATTACTGGCTCGAATCCTACGCGTTTCAGTAAGTATCTAGACATCACGCAATGTGACAGCTGTCAGCAAAAAAAAAAAAAAAAAGCTCACAGGGCTTCTTACGCATTAGTCTAAGACGATTCGAAGGCAATAGCCACCTGGTGCGCCATTATTCCTCACTATTTTGCGAGGTGGCGAAGTAGCCACTACGCACCTGCAACGTGTGCACCTACGTAACTGTCCATTGCGTCGATGCTGTGGCTCATACTGACGATGTTGAATTATGGCTCAGCTCTTTGTAATGGGTGGGCAGCTTTACATTCAAAACTCGTTATGCAGTTCACATGGTTTGACGCCTGGTGTGGTTCTGTGCTTGCCACGCAATACTACGTCTGTTACCGTGACTGCACGACCAACGTGACGCCCGTACAGGGCCTTTATCCGAAGAAGTTTCAAGCGCTGGCGTGGCTCAGTGGTAGAATGCTTGACTGCCCCGCAAAGTGCTTGGGTTCGCCTCCGGCTCTAACCACGGTTTTTTATTTCTCGTTGTGCGCTACGTTGCGCGAGTTTCTGTACACCGCATTTTTCAAGGCCAGCGTCTGATGAGGCACTTAAGGCTTCCACCTTATTAATAACTTAATTGTACTGAAAATAAGCAGTCTGAATAAAAATATATTAGCAACACCTAAACTGACAAGGTCTTTTATGTGTTCACCTGAGACGACTCGAAGGCAAAGGCCGTCTTCTTCTTTTTCTTCTCAGTCAATGTACTGATACTCCCCAGCCTACATCCGAGATATTTGAGCACCTAACATGGTTTTCTACTGCCTCCGGGATCGTAGGCATTGCAAGCTTTCGGCACTGTCCTGGTTTTGCACTGTCTCCGTGATCGGGCCACCTTTGACCAAGCGAAGATGACATGTGGTGACGTCATCATGAAACGGTGTGTTGTGTGACGTCACAGTGACGTCGTGATGATGTCATAATAACGTCACATATTCTGGGCCTATTGTGACGCAATGATGACGTCATATGGTGACATCATCACGTGATTGTTGATTTTTTGCATCACTCGTATTTGCGCCGACGCCGCGGGACGCCGACGGTGGATTTTTTCCCGTTTGATGAGGCCTTAAAGAAGGAAAAGCAAAATGACGGCAATTGTTGGGCGTACAGCCTTTGTGGCTTAATCCTCCTCCAGAAACCTTGCGAGTCGAGTGCTGGCAGCAATGCCCCTACACCTTTTTATCAGCACACTCGCTCTTTTTCCTCCAACTACGCTGCCAACTCACACTTTATCACACCTGCTTCAGCTTTAAGAACACTCTCTGCGCTGCTACAAACAAGAGCACGTTGTGCATTTCAATGCCCTTTCGTGTGTGGCCTACTCTACTTACAAACATGTAAATGCTATATGCGAGAAAGCACTAGCACGTTGAAAATGCAACGCCCAGAGACAGCGTTGATACGGATCGAAGTGCGCTCGCCCACAGCTCCTCGACAACGACATGAGTCCTTGCTTGGCCAGCAAGCGCGACTTTGTAACGTTCTACAAAAACAGTGTAACCCTATTTTCACTCCGGCCTGTTTACACTATAAATAGCCGATCAGTGTAGAAAATCGGGCTTGACAGTGAAGGTAGTCACATAAAAATACCTAGGCCCGCATAAAAAAGAAAAAAGATGTCTTACGCTGCAATAGAGACAGTTGGAGCCAATCCTGACGCTTGATGTGTCAATACTGAAGGCGGTTGACCAATGCCAATGAGCAGTTACGAACACGAAGCATCCCGAGTGCGGCCTTGCATGTCCTTTTTTTTTAGGGGCGAAGCTCCTTAAGGCGGCACCCGTTCGTCCCTCGTAGTCGTAGTAGTAGTCGTAGTGCGTAACCAGTCTTACGCTTTGACCTCCAAGGTGGTGCCGGTGGGAGATTTTTCCTGTGCGTTGTTGAACAATAAAAAATTCGCAGCGTGCGCGTTAACTAAAAGCCGAATTCTTCTGTCTCTCATTCCCCATTAGCAGCCATTGGCATGTTCCAGTAGGAAACGTTAGTAGAAGTAGAGTAGAGTAGAGGAGAATAGAGTAGAGCCTGGAAGCTATGGCTCATACCTACACTGGGGGATTGGCCAAGAACCGGTTAGTTTTTAAAGGAAAAATTGAAATTAAAGTTCAAACTTTGTTTAATTAATACGAAAGAAGTATAAATGAATTAGAGTTAAAATTATACTACTAGTAATAATATAGAATAGAATTGAATCAATAAAACCGATAATTTTGGGGGAAAATAGAAATAATACTTACTCTTCTACTTCTACTACCACATGGCTCTGAGGTAGTAGAAGTAGAAGAGTAAGTGTTAGCTAAAAGCCGACTTCTTCTGTCTCTCATTCCCATTAGCAGCCATTGTTTACCTCCAAGGCAGTGCCTGGTGAGATTTCTCCTGTGCGTGATTAAACAATAAAAATTTTGTTCAAAACGCCGTTGATTGATGAAATAAACCAACGAAAGAAAAGCAAAACGAAAGAACGCCAGATGTTTCTAAAGCAAAACGAAAAGACGCCAGCTGCTTGACTAAAGACGCCAGATGTTTTCTAAAGCAATGGTTTTCTAAACAATGAAAATCCACAGCGTACATGTAAAATTAAAGTGAGCTGCAAGTCGTCATAACTCATCGAACCTTTAGTATAAACGCGCCCGATCTCACGTCGGTGATGATGTACTGGGCAGAATTCACGGAAGATTCACAGTTTACCGATGAACCTCCGCAGCTTCGCCCACTCATCATCATTCACTCCGTGGATATGCTGTGATTTTTTCCACCGATGCGTCTCTATTTTACGTGCTCTACAATATCCCTATTATTAGAAACTCACCGACGATCCCTGAAAGCTGCCTTCATGAATGACCACTTTCAGTAAAAAAAAAAAAAGACTTTTCTCAGGAAAGATGTCGGAGTCTTGTCTGCATGAAACAGCTTTTGTGGCCTTGTGCATGCACGAATCTGTTTTGAGGAACAGATTTTTACATGCGCGAGGCCACAGAAGTCGTGCCGTGCTTCGTAAAGTTGAGTAGAGTTCACAAACACTTGGTGATCTATCTATCTATCTATCTATCTATCTATCTATCTATCTATCTATCTATCTATCTATCTATCTATCTATCTATCTATCTATCTATCTATCTATCTATCTATCTATCTATCTATCTATCTATCTATCTATCTATCTATCTATCTATCTATCTATCTATCTATCTATCTATCTATCTATCTATCTATCTATCTATCTATCTATCTATCTATCTATCTATCTATCTATCTATCTATCTATATTACGCGCGTCCCGGGTTTCTTATTCCAGAGGGCGTGAAAAACAGAACAAACAACTATGTCCTGTCTAATTTCCAGCAATAGCCGGGAAGGTCAAAGCATCGCCTACGATACTTTCGATGATGCAGCATGCAACAAGCAGATGTTTACGGAGGTCCTTGTTTATTGGCTCGCGTTGTGTACGCTACCCAAGGACAGCGTTTCGTCGGAACATGGTCATGTGTTACGAAGGTCCCCGATAGCTCGGAGAATGTGCGCACCGGATATGTTGCCGCGGGAAGTATTTCTTCGTTCCATCCTTCCTCGCCGCTACGCGTAAACATCGCTCCATTGCGTGTTTATGCCGCAAGCCTGACACGAAACAGTTAGCAAGTCCTTGCCGCTTGGCTCCGATATATCGCGCATCATTTTCTATTCTTTCGCTCCTGCGAACACAACGAATTAATTTAAGCCCCACTCAGTGGAGCTGTATCAGGGTTATGCTGCCTATATGACGAGGCCAAATTTTGGCGTGTTTCCCAATTCTGGCGCTATGGAAGCTCTCGCGGGATCACGGGGAACTTTGCGTCTTCTCTGCGATTATGTTCTGTTTTGCTTTGTTTTATTCTGTTCTTTTTCTGGTCTGGTCTGGTCTGCTATGTTGTGTTGTGTTTTGTTATGTTATGTTATGTTATGTTATTTTATGTTGTTTTGTTATGTTATGTTATAGACTGGTCTGGTTTAGTCTGATCTGGTCTGGTCTGGTCTGTTATTTGCTGTTCTCTTCTGGTCTGTTCTAACTGTGGAGAGGTTGAGGTTTATATCCCGTCGGCTATTCCATTTCTAGAAGTTCTACATCTGCCCCGCAAGAAAAAGAAAGAAATGGTTACCGAAAAACAAAAATGGACGAGTAAAGAAAAGACATATAGCAAACTAAAACAAATAATTAAAATAACATGGTAATGTACAGTTCGCTTGCAAGAGTTCACTTGGCAATAGACCGTTCACACGCGCACATTTCTGTCCAAGTTTTACACCCAGCATACGGACTAACACATCAATTCCTATATAGCTGTATTCTCTGAAGCAATAAACACGCTTGAATTTGGTATAGTACTGCGCAATTCGATATACCATCCAAAACGGCCTACTACTTTGCACGCACCCTGGGAACCACAGAGCCTGTAGCTCGAATAAACCTATCGTCGCATGTCTTAAATGTCTCGAGCCCCGAGAAAAGGAGTGTGCTTCAAGTTTGTTCATCAAGCGAGAAGTACCTTTCTAAGTGTTCTGAAATAAAAGAAATGGCGTATCGTATACAAAGACACGCCTGTTGATGCCTATTTGTTCATACACTTTAAGGCAAAAGTAATTCGCAAGATGGCGACTACTTGTAGTCCAACTGTCGAAAATCTACGCGTAAAGTATGTCTGTGTTCGTTCGTTTGTTCATTCGTTCGTTCGTTCGTTCGTTCGTTCGTCCGTTTGTTTGTTTGTTTGTTTGTTTGTTTGTTTGTTTGTTTGTTTGTTTGTTTGTTTGTTTGTTTGTTTGTTTGTTTGTTTGTTTGTTTGTTTGTTTCTATAGCGCTGTCCATGTCGGCTTCTTTTCCACAGTGTTAATGGACAAAACCGGAAGCCCTCAGGGGTCTCTCTTCGCAACTTGCCGCTCATTTCCGCAAACAAGCTAAACAAACGAACGGGCCTTAGAGACTTCCCTGAAAAAAAAATATCCGCAACTCTCCAAGAAAGCGTAAGCTTTAGGTCAACACGAGACGTTCTTCTCGCCCGCAGCGTCGAACCATGTGGTGATTTGCATCGAAACAAAGGGCGCCCGCATCGCTACTGGTAGCAAACGCGCGCTCGAGGACGAGGGATCACTGCGGCGCGCCATCTGCACTTCCATGCAGCCAAGGCCGTCCTTGGTCAGTGTCCGTCGGTTCGTCGCTGCCAAGGCGACGCGCGCTCGTAAACGGGAGCGACACTTGTCACCCTGATCAACGAAGGCTCCCTGGACGCCACCATAATCCTCTCTGGACTTTGACTATTGAAGAGCAGCGCAAGCAACGCGGACAAAGAAGGCGCATGTACACATGGCGGGCGCAGACCAGTTTCTTCTTCAGGCAGGACAGAACTCTAGAGTGGCAAGTTGTCAATGCGATGAAATTCATACAGGTGATTTATGCACCACGCCTATTTTGACCATGCATAAAAGGAGCCCAGAGGACTACAAATATGCTGCAATAAAGCTTTTGTTTGGACCAGTTGGTTAATACTTTGACTATTGCAGAGCAGCGCAAGAAACAGCCCTCTGGTTCTCTGGGCTCCTTTATGGGTGGCCAACATAGTCGTGGTGCCGAAATCACCTGTATGAATCTCATCGCATTGACAACTTGCCGCTCGAGACTTCTGTCCTTTTGTCAGAATAAGAAGCAGGTCTGTGCCCGTCATGTGTACATGCACCTTCCTTGTCTGTGTTTCTTGCGCTCCCCTTCAGTAGTCAAAGTATGAACCAACTGGCCCTAGTTTAATTGCTCTATGGACTGTTGTGAATATGCGTGACCTCTAAAGAATGAACTGCCGAAGTTGTGACGTCAACTTTTGTTTCAAGTGTCAAGTTTATTAACAGAATCGTTAAATTCAATGCGTATATGAAACTACATTTTCAGAAGCAGGCCCAAAAGTAAGAACTGTGTGAGGGCCTCCAATCATAATCGGCAGGGGTGTAGCCAGAATAATTTTTTTTTAAATTGAAAATCTTCTCGCTGGGAAAGAGGTCTGAACCCCCCCATGGCTATGCCAATGATAGTCGGACGAAGGAACTTTAGTAAGCACAGGAATGGATTGTTTATACGGATTTGGATTGACTATACGTATACAAATATAATAAATGAATAAAACCACATAGAAGAACATCAATAAAGACAAAGCAAAATTTTAATAATATACTAATTAATGTGAAGGAAACAGGCAGGTTTTGAAGGATGATCTAAAACGGTTTAGCGGTAACGTTTTAAAGTCATGATTAAGAGTGTTCCAAATAGAATTTTCACTGAAACAGGCACGGTTTGTTTACCGTAATTCGTAGCAACTCCTTTCTGAATTCCTTTCGATCACCTGCTTTCTGGGCTGTTGTACTCCCGTCCAACAGTCCAGAAAGGAGGTGATCCTTCCCTCCATTGAGAAGGTCTATATACGCCGGCTGGCCGGCCGTGAGCGTTGGGCGTCCAACAGAGCTGCCGCTGCCGGCCGGTAGGACGATCGTTAGCTTGCAAAGACGCATCATATCTCTCCCCTAGATGTCTTGCGCGGCCGTGGACGTTACGAGCGCAGCTAGAAACGGGGCTCGCTCTCTGCAGCGAAGATTCTTGGCAGCGCTTGTGGCCTCTCTTGAAAGATCAGATACGAACGGGGCAGCGAAACACGTCGGGGCTCTTATTGCCCCGGTAATTACGTGCAACACTGCGCTCCCTACTAGCGTGCATGACATTGACGTCTAAGCGAGGATCTATTCAGCACCAGCTGGAGATCTCGCAATGCCTGTAATCAATGCATTGCGGATATAGTTTCGTGACCTATCCGGATACAGACAGCCCCAGAGCATACTAAATATCTGTATGCTTCTATAAAAGAACCGCACCTCAGAACATTGTAATATGTTTTGTTATTTGTTTTAATTGCGTAGCTCTTTATGAGCCCGGCTTCTTGTCCATCCATGATGTGGTGTGGTCACGCTGACAGAAAGCGCCCACAATGCTGAAAACTGGGTTAAAATGAACGAACAAGTTCTAAAATAACATAATTAACAGAAATAACCGAGAAATAATCGCAATAATTAACTTAAAATTGCTAAAAACGTTTCGGAAACACGCGACTGACTCTTAAGAGAGGGCGCCACCGCCTCGCAGAGCGCACGATTTCTCCTCTCACTGGCTCTCTGCAGCGCTACTTGTAAAAAGGGAAACAACCTGACGTAACTCGCTGCAGACGACACGTATCTCAACTGCCGTAACAAGCGGGAAGTCGATAAAGCGCAGCAAAAAGTAGCGAACATGTCGCACATCGTGTTTACGAATCTTCCTAACAATATTCCACTCGCCGCGGGGAAACCCCACATGCTTACCTAAAACATTAGCGTCATCGACGGTTTTGTAAACGGAGCAGTGGGAACTTACAAACGGGAATCGCTGGGTGCCTGTGCTACTCATTTCCTCAAGTTTCACAGTAGTCGAACTGCAGAAGTTGTATATTTTAAAAAATGGGTCCGTGGAAACGTGAGGTGTCGTTACTATTTCAATAAATATTAAAGATAATAGGTAAACAAAAGAAGCTGATGAAAAGGAAAGTTTAGAAACTAAGAAGGAGACATTACATGAACAAAATATTATATTAGTAAAAGAGCATGTTACAATGCATGCGTGCACGTATAGTATACTAGTTGGCTACGCTGCACTGGAGAAGAGGGAAGGGGGAAAATGTCAGGAAAGAGAAAAGAAAGGTCACTGTTGTTGCCACGACATAATAACAGTTCCACGCTTGGTATCACAGACGCTGCTGACTGCAAGAAATGATTGTGAAGACTAACGATAGTTAAGTTTCCGAAGCAGTAACAGACAGGTGGTTTCGCGACGATGTGCCGCCGAGTGCGACGTCTAAGTGTCGTGATGCTAGAATAACGTCATGTATAATCGGGAAATAATATAAAGCTCGCAGCACGGTTCAGCACAAACTAAATCTGACTATTTAGGCATGACTGATCAGGATATTAAATGAATGGAGGCATATTCAATCAAATGATTCAAAACACATTTTGCTGCAGTCATACTGAGACGGATAAAGAAGGTACTTCAGAAGATTTGAACTAGAGGGAATATTCTTTTTTCTGGTTGTTGTTTTAACAAGTGAAACTAACGCACTGTCCGTCATATGTGCAATTTCTAGATGACAGCAAAAGCCTCGTTTAGCAGTGCACTGCTGCTAATGTAATGCAAGCGGTGCTATGCCAACAGGTGAATGCTTTGGCCCGACGGAGTACAATCTTGACTGCATTTGTATCCGTGTCATTCTATGGAGCTTTTAGAGCCTGTGTCACCGTAACAATCTGCACTTGGGAGATCCACGCCAGCTGGCAAGTGTGAAAGAGCACAAGGCTACTCTCGACACAGCAAAATGGCGACCTCCTTCACGGCGAAAGTTTCGCGCGTACTGCACTGAACTGTAAAATAAATTGCGAAAGTGTCGGAAGTGTCGCGTGCCGCCGTTGTTCGATGGCTTGGGTGTCGCATTGCGGTGACGCAGCCTACGCTTTCAAGAGACTAAATTACAACGATTAGCATTCCTCGTCGCAGCGGGCGCGAGTGGTTACGAAATAGCGCCGCCGCTTTCTGCGTTTTCCTTATCTGTACATTCTCCGCACTGCCGCATTGCACTCGATCAATATTAACTCGGGCTTTCGGGCTGAATGCTCCTCCCGCCCCTTGCATAATGCGGTGGTTACCGTTATCAAGCACGCGTTGTCTCGCGGTAGCCATCAGTTGTGGTCAGTCATAGTTAGCGCTGGAACGCGTGGATATGTGCCCAGCTTTGAATCGCCGCTTTCAATGTCAAATCACTTTTCAAAATGGGGTACTGAGTCAATTCAGGAATCCTGAGCTCCGATGCGGCCCTCGCGTCGTACTCATTAAGTCGTTATCCCAACGCGAGCAAGTATAACAGCAACACTCGTAACGCGGTCTCCAACAGTATTCTGCAGTGTATGGGCACGTATTCTCGGTATTTAGCTCCAAGGCTTTCTTTAAACGATGCAGCTCATCAGAGGCAGAGACGTCGGTTGCGGGCGAGAGAGGGGAAGGGGTGCGCATACATTAGCAGCGCTAATTGGCGGCTTAGCGGCAGTATTTTGTTCTCGACATGTAGTATAATACTGGAATTAACCTTGCAAAACTCAGCTCCCATGTCAGCGCTTGTATGTCTTCTTTGCTTAGGTCTACGATTGTTGTGTGCCCGCTGTAAACTTTCCATAATGAATTCCTACCAACCGGTCCACTTCGCAATACTTCTGAGCAAGTAAACTTCTAAATTGTAATCAATACAATCACAGATATAGCTTGTGAACCTCGCTCTCAATGCCTAGTTAGTCCGACTTTGATTGATTGGTGATTGATTGATTGATTGATTGATTGATTGATTGATTGATTGATTGATTGATTGATTGATTGATTGATTGATTGATTGATTGATTGATTGATTGATTGATTGATTGATTGATTGATTGATTGATTTCTATTTCGCGCCGCACAAGGAACGAGCGCTCCGTATTCGTTTGACCTCCTACGAGATGTTTTTCGAAGCTTTATGAACATTTTCCACAACAAAAGACGGTAATTTGAGAACGTTGCCACTACAATCAAAATGTCGAAAGTACATTGAAAGACAACTGGATGGCAGTGAAAGTGACCAGAAACACCAGTGTGGCGTTGCCGGCTTCGGACAGTTCGCGTTTGCCTCGGCTTCACAGGCAACGAGGAGCCTGACCGGAGAGTGGTCTCGATCGGCCGGATAAAAACAGCTCGCATCGAAGGCCATCATGCATGAGCGGTGTGATAAGGGAGAATAGACAATGAGGCGCGCACATCGGAGGTCCGGACGCCATCGCGCGTGCACCCGAGTTCCCGCGGGGTCGTAAAACGCGCATGAAGCGCGCACGCACGCACTATACCACATGCTGTCCGAGAGACTATTGTTGGTTCCCGCAAGCTGGGGCCACACCTGCGAGAACAAAATAAACAATAACGCGCGAAGCGCGCTCGACAACCGTAATAGCAAACGTGTCCACGCGGAACAAGGTTGCCCGCAGCAACAAAACAAGCGAGTTGCAGCAACTGACGGCGCATATACCCGACAAGTGCGGCAGAGCCACAGTCCACATTGTTATACGGCACATTTGATCGTTGTTTTGTTTCGGTTTCATGAGAGGTAAAGCACAAGGCAATAAGTATAGTCGTTCTCGGCTGAACTTCCACTGTACAGGTCCGAAGCCGCACAATAAGAGGGGAGGGGGAGGGGGGGTACTCTGTGGAACAATATCAATCACTTGATGGGAGCTCACGAACGACGTGTATACATTCCTTCTATCGTCTATTCAGCTATACTTTTTTTTCGTTTCTGCTTTACAGCACGTTCCGAAGCGTGCCGTCGTGGTCGACTATAGACGATGAGGCAGGAGCACGCCGCTTGTACGTGGGAGACTGCGAGTATGCGAGCGGTGCTGTAGGTCACGGTAGCAGCAGAAGCGGCGGTAGGCAGCTACCGCCGCGCGCGTTGTGATGCGCTCATCGTGACGAACGCATCGGGCCATTTCTATATATACGAAGCACGACGGTGGCTGAACGCAGGTACAAAGCGGCAGGGGGAAAGGTGCGTACGTGAACAAAAAAAAAAGAAAAGAACGTGGAGGTCTGCAGGATGAAACAGAATAGAAGAAAGAAAAGAAGGTTGGAGGCACAACGGGGTCGAACGAGCCGGCATCGAGGAACGCTGTGTGAAAACGGCTCGCTTCTTTCTCCTTATATTCCTGTACGTCGTGTGCCCTCCTCCCCCTACACGTCCAAGAGCGTAAGCTGTGTGCTCGGCCGTCGAAGACCTCCGCTTGAGTCCGAAGGTTCGTATAGTAGCCGCTTCGTGCGTGACCTTTCGATGGCAAAAACCCCGCGTACGGAGCGTTGCGATGATAGTTATTGCGCGTGTGCTGAGGATAGACTGCCTGCATATGCATTCCCTTCGTTCCTGCGCGTTTACGGAGCGCTCGAAAAAGAACGCGGACAGAAGGGTTACCGAGAATGAAAGAGGGCGATTGCTGCGCGACAATGGCTTTTGGATGGAAATAAGATCGATGGCCGTCACAGTCGGCGGCTGATTCGAGGTTTTCAGGCTGCAGGTGCCGCAAAAGACGTGGCTCAATCGATGCGTAAGAAACAAAACAGCGAGTATTTTGAAGCAATAATAATAACCATTGTGCTTTTACGTCCAAAAACCACGATGTGATTATGAGAGATGCCCTGGCGGAGGACTTCGGAAATTTCGACCAGCTGTGGTTCCTTGACATGCACCTAAATCCACGCAAACGGGTCTCTAGCATTTTGCCTTCATCGAAATGCTGTTGCGGCCGGGATTAGATCCCGCGACCTTCGGGTCAGCAGTCGAGAAACGTAACCACTAGAGCACCGCGGCGGGTAGAGTATTTACAAGTACACACGAGGCTATCCAACTTTTAGGTATTGGGGAGGCAACGTGCTCATTCGCCTCCTAGAAAAATGCTACACAATAAATGTTGAATTATGGAGTGCGCTTGAAGTATTGTGACCGAAATCATCTAGCACTCGCTGCCTCGACAGTTATCTGCACACATAAGTTCAAAACTACTGAATCGGGATGGTAGGTTGAACGGATTGGTTGAAGTACGTCTTGATGCAACATAGCGTAGGAAGGACAAGAAAAGGAGTGCACAGGACATGGTTGAAGCCTTCCATGTCGCAAGGATAGGTAAAGATTGTGTTATTCAACCCTCCCTGGCAGTGTGTTAAGAGATAGCCCATCTAGGCTTGATTTGAATGGTTATTGCCGCCAATATCCGTACTTCTATTCTACTCTGCATCGCCTACCACGCGTTACCATCATGCATGTATAATAACATTGTAAGCGTTTTTCAAATAAACATCACTTGCGAATGAAGTGCATGTCCTCTGCACTCCTTTTCTCGTCATTCGTCTCGCAACGCGTTGTTTCATCAAAATTGGAAAGTTCGCGTGCAAGCAGGAAAGCTACAAGCTTGCAGCGACAGACAACCGTGCGGTTGAGGTCGCTGAACTTTAACGCGATGGAAATAAGGAATAATATCGGGAGGAAGCACTTTAATGCTCGCCTGTATGCGACTCACGTATAAACTGCTCTTATCGATGGTGCTTCCAAGAAAGTCGCGTAGGAGCTCGCCCTTAGCCACAAATAAGGCAGATTTCATTAAGTGCCCCGTGAGCAACGTCGAATGCCCGAACGTGCGCCTTCGTGCGAAACAAAAGCACCGCGATTTTCTCCCTGGACCACACACGTGAAAAACTTCTCTGATAAGTGGCATTTATAAGTCAGTATCGGGTGAGCAGGGCGCGCGTGGAACTTATTTATAATCGGCAGTTCGCTTTGCTCGAGCGGTCGGTAATTCTCTACCGCAATGTAGTCCGCAATTTCGTTCCCGTTGAGCCGAATCGAAGATGGTGTCAGAGATAGTATTCAATAGTTTTCTATGACCCCACATAAGGCGTCAGTAATGGTACTAAGCCAGTCGGCTTCTCATCGAATCGTCTCGCTTCGCACTGGTACCTGCTAACGTATAGACGTTATCGCAGCCATCTAGGCCGACATAAAGAAGTTAGTTTGAATTATGTTATAGTCGCGTTCGGTCAGTTGTCTGAACGGCGTGCCGCTTTCTCTATCATCGGAATTGGTCGTTGGTGAACGTCGAGCAATAAGAAAGGATAGAAACGTGTGAAAGGAACTACCATGTATGGCATTATATGGAACGATCCCATTACCATGCGACTCGGCGCTTCGTAGTGGTCCGAGCAGTGTTGTTGAGTAACAGTGGGTGATAAATCGGACAGAAACTTCCTAAAGGAGAATTTCTAAAAAGTGCGTGACATTCACATCCTCCAACACGTTTATCGTGGGAACAATATCAATAACACGTAAACATCAGCCAATCTTCACACTTTGCACATAACGCCCCTTTCTAATGTACAAAAGGTCCACTGTTAAAGAGAGCACTTGCGTGCATGGCGCGTCCGGACTTAGGTCTCTTGCAAAAGCATAGCGGCATAGATTTGCATAAGACTACTGGTGGCCACAGTTCTGACTCCTTCTGACAGACTAGTGCCGAGCACGAACTATGGTTCTACATCCGCATGCCGCTAGGGGAGAGAAATATGAAAGGTTCTTATTCGGGTGTTCCCTTTAGCAGTGGAACGCACTGTACATACATGTAGTCAGCGCTTCTGCCACTTGTCAATAATCTGTATCGCTTTTTTCTGTTGGAACGATCGATAGATGGCTGATGCAGTTGTCTTCAGTTATCTTTGGAGAGTCAGCGCTTGCGTTCTCTCTATTTGATCTTCCCTGTTGTCCGCGATTTCTGGCGCTGTTTGAATTTCGATCGTATATCTGTACCAATTGGCCCAACTGCTTGCTCTTATCGACCAAAACAGTAAGAGAGAAACGAGACAACTCATACTCTCTGTTGACATGCGGTTCCCACCGTTCGATAAGGGAGAGGGCGAGAAGAGAAAGTGAGAGTAAAATGAATGTACATTCGCGCTCGTCTCCCACATCCGAATCAATTTAAGGCAGCGACATTAGCAGTGGCGGAAACAGGGCTCCCCGGAGTCGTTTATCATGCAGACGAAGGTAATTACATCACGGAACTCGTTTCGTAGTTGCCAAAGAGCAATCGCTTATTGGCTGATGGCCGTAACGGTCGTCGTCGTGGAACGGCACTAAATTCACTTTTCGCCGGTGAACATACGTGCCTTCCCGAAACTGCAGGACTGATGTTCGCTTAGAGCGACCAGCCTTGCAACTACGCTCTTTTCCTGCTAGATGGAAACGCTAAGCAGGAAATTATACGAAAAAAAAAAATAAAGAAGAATAACAGCTTGCTTTCTGAAGCGCTGTTCACCTTTTATTTTATTTTCTACATATCGTACCGCACATTCACGAAACAACTTGCCGCGCACAATCTTCCGAGCTGACGGTCGGCCACTAAATCCGGTTCTACATCTGCTGGTACTCTATGGCCGCGGTGCAATTCTTAATGCATGATTTGATCTGCGATGTAGTGGCGTTTACTTCGCAAGCCATTACAGCGCTTCCAATGAAAGTCGATGGCCAGCAGGTACATTCTGAAAACGGCTGCTGGTTGCCCCCAGGGATTTATCGGTCAATCAATATTTCTGGTAAATATTGATCGGAAATGTGTTATCCGTGATAGCCATTAAGCTTGAACAATTTCCGCGGAACTGCAATGTTAGCCATGCCAAAAGCGCTCTAAACGACACGCTCTAAAGCGCTCCAAAGGACTGTACGCTCTAAAGGACGCGCTCCATATTTCCGTGGTGAGGTGATTCCAAAACAGTGCCGGAAATGCGATAGTTGACGTGGTCAGCCAGCGGCCACTGGCAACAGCCGTATATACAAGGCACAAATATCCATAAAAATGATAATACTGAGGCGATGTCTTGATGGTCTTTGCTGATGCATAAGAATTTGAGTTAGAATCCAAGAGCAACGTTACACAAATCTCGCTATATCGTCCAATAAAGAACCTCCGCGACTGGCCGCTCACTGCTCGGCGTGGGGCACATGAGTAATGACAGATGCCCGTTTTGCGGCAAGGCACCATCTATTGCGCCTAAATGGCTGACCGCCATTTCCTTGAAAGCCTTCGGACGAAACATATATAACGATGACCGCTTTGCGTGCCTTCGAGAAACGCGCATTAAAGGTCCGAGCAAAAACACTGCTAGCATATTCGCCCTTCAGGCTCGCCATCGTTAATTACGCGTCTATCCTTGGCGTGACAACCACTACACTCCGAACAACGCAAAACGGCGCGCTTTATCATTCCTCGCACTTCGCCCGCTAGCTCGGAAACTCGATAAGCAACTTCATTTGATAACACAAGCAAGTATTCATCGCGGCGCGAGCCGGGAGAACCACCATTTTCCCTCGACGGGAGCGCGGCGTCAGCGCGCGGATTTAAAATGCGGCTTTATACGGATTAACTCAGCGGGTGGGCGAGAGTTTTCCGCGCAGAAATGACCGGTCTTCGTGATAAATCGCGTGCTGCGTGTGACTGCAGCGGTGCTAACGATGTTGACCCACCGTGCAAACAAATGTCTTCGGCACGGGAAATATTTTGGAAAGATGACAAAAAAACATAAATAAATAAGAAGTACTGCGCTGGATGTAGAGAGATGGCGCCACTAGCGGCGAAACGTTGCAGCCTGAGGCAGGTGGCTGTTTTTAGCGTAACAAAGAAGAAGAAGCCGATGAATGTGCGCTACCATCGCTTCTTGCGCGAGACTTCACGCTTCTCCGCTGTCATTAAAACCGTGATTGCCACCCGCCATGGTGGTTTAGTGGTTACGGTACTTGGGGCAAACCCGAAGGTCGCGGGATCGAGTCCCGGCCGCGGCGTCCGCATTTTTGATGGAGACGGAAATGCTTGTGGCCCGTGTACTGAAATTCAGGTGCACGTTAAAGAACCTCAGGTGGTCTAAATTTCCGGAGCCCTCCATTACGGCGTCCCTCACAATCATATCGTGGTTTTGGGACGTTAAACTCCAGCAATTTTTATATTAAAACCGTGACTTAGTTCGACCGTCAAAAGTGACACGGTCTCACACACATTTGCCTAAGACGACTCTGAGGCGAAATCCATGTTCTTTTTTTTTAGCAGTCGATTATATTAACCCTACTCCTCCAAAAGCTTTCTGCACCTCACGTGACTTGCATTGCCTCCGACATCGGCTCACCTTTGACCAAGCGACGACGTCATGTGATGATACCATCATGTGACGTCGCGTTATGTGATGTCACATTGACGACATGATGACGTCATAAATATTGGCGATTTGCGACGTCGGGATGACGTCACGTGATGATGTTTTTCTTTTCACGTCACTTCGTGTTGACGCCTCCCACGGTTACTTCTCGCGTTTGATGAGACATCTAAGGCTTTCGCCCTAACAAAGGAGAACCCGATGACTGTGCGCTACAGTCGCTTCTCGCGCGAAGATAACGCTTGAGACTTCACTGCTGTCGTTGAAACCGTGATTGCTAACTTAGCTAGACCGTCAAAAAAACTTGGAGGACGCTTCAGCTTTGCCTTCAAGAGTAGGACGCGATAGCGTAATCGGGCCCCGTGCGCATCGCCTTCTCAATCGCTAACCTGGTTTCGGTTCTCGGTGCATGCCTCAAACGTGCCGTAAGGAAACGAACGACTGTGCGCGCAACATTGGCCGTTTCAAACTATCCTAGAATGCCTACTGCAAGTAGAGCTATGTAGTGCTCACTACGCCATAATTCTTCCTTTTGCGAATCAGTGTACAGCACTACGCGTCCGTAAGGCAACACGCGGACTTACGCAGCTGCTCACTTTGTTGATGGTTTTGCAGCTGGTGATGATTAAATATGACTGAGCGCTTTGTAATGGGTTACGCCATTTACTGTCACGCGTGTTCGCACATGGATGTATTTTGTACATTTGTAGTTTGCTTCAACGAAGTGCCTTCCAAATGTTTTAGGAGATGACGAGGGGACAAGGTTGATTTATCGACGCGCATCCGCCGCGGTCGAAGAAAGTGCACGCGAGTTCGGGAAAGGCCTTCAGCCCACGCCGATTTCCAATCCGTGCGGCTTTGACAGGCAGAGAAAGACTGCACAGCGTCGTAGTCGTCATTGGAATTCAGGCGAGCGACGCCTCACGACTCTGCAAAGAGTGGCCGGCGCCGAGCCACCGTCTAACCCCCTTGGGAGTGCCCACACACTCCGCTCTATCGATAAGGAAGCTGCCCCGAGTGGGAGGAAGAAGAACCAGGCGGCCTCAAGAGGAGCCACGGAGGCGCAAGACAGAGCGGCAGGCAGCCATTACGCGCATTGCGCGGTATAGAGTGCTTGGAGCCAGGCATTTCGCGTCTATTAGTTGAAACCTTTAACTATCCGTTCTCTTAAGTGAGCCCGTCACGGCAAACGGAACGAGCGTGTCGACACGCTTCACCTCGACGTAGTTATGGAGTACACAACGGAGGGAGGATAAGTAGCGACCCCTATAGGTAACGATGTGCGCTTATCCCTCATTCGTGGCTTCAACGTGGATGACACTGCCGTCATTAGCTTTAGTTATGATCCACTCCACACCAACAGTACCCAACTACTCGCTTATTGAAAAACAAAACAATCATTAAAATTAACGAAACTTCAGGTAGAACTTTCCATTCTTTTCTAAGAGGGAACGAGCATGTTTCGAGCGATCTTTTTCAGTCGTCCTAACAAGACAGTTGTGTACACCACTGAATTTGCGATAGTAAATCATTATGGACGTGATTATTGCATAAACACATTAACAAAATTCAAAGCAATTTTTATTCCCAAGGGCTGTTGTCGTCGTCGTTAATGTTGCTACTCTGTTATCATTGTTGCTTTGTTAGTGTTGTTGTTTAACTGAATTTTGCATTCCTACGTCTTCATGTGTAGGTGCTGGGTGGTCGTATCAACTTTGAATAAAGTCAACTGTCCGGCGCATCAGGGTAGCTCCACGCATGTAAAATTCATTTGGTAGCTCGACATTGTGTCCACTACATCACTTCGTACTTCGTCTATTTGTCTCCGACATGAGCGCCTCTTCGACTCATATATGAAGAGCTATATATGAAGAGCCTTCATAAAGTGCGTTCATATACGAAATGCCTTCATATGCGATGATCTTGCTACTCAACTTTTTTTATCGCTACGAACATCGAAACACATATACGGACACGCTATTCAGAGCCACCATATCTTCGCCACCTCCGTCCAACTCTCCAGCGCTAATCAGCGCAATCAAGTGGCGTGGCAAGGCGAGCATCCGCACGAGCTGCGACCTCGTTTCGCTCCTGTTACTCCGAAGGAAGGGATCGACCTTCTGCAACGTGCTGCCACCGGCTTGTTTTCTTCGTGCCCAGCACTCCTCTCTCTCCTCGGATGCTGCTGCGGCTGAACAGGTGCCAAAAGCCGAATGGCGACAACGAGTCTGGGTCGACCGCTTTGAATTCAGCGGAGGGCGTCCGCACCGACGGCCTCCGCGTAATAGGCAGGCACGCTGTTTTGTTGCCCTTGTTCGAAAGCGCGCGCTCTGAAAGCGCTGCCAGCAGGCCTTATAATGTGTGACCGCGTCCCGAGACCGCGGTGACATTGGCAAAAGCTTGCAGGTGCGCGCGCGTGCCCGTGCATCGGTAATAGAGCGAACGCCTCCGCAAGTGCAAAGCTTTTTCTTTCTTTTTTTTCGTTTTGCGTGCCTGTTGTGTTTCCGAGGTGACGGCCAAGAGAGATTTGTCTCACTCGCGTTCTTGCGAAGTGGCAGAATGCTCTTGCTGCTTTACAGCGGTCTAGCGAGTGTTGTACGGGCTTGCACTGGCAGTGTTCGTCGTCGCTTTAACCACTGCTGTGTAGATAAGTGAGGCAGCGGATGTTTTGTTTGGCTCCATTAAGAGATATGCGAGTCCCGCAGTGTCGTTCGAGGACATAGATGCAGTGAAACAACTCACCTTTCTGCTTTTAACTCTTATTCTCTCTCTCTCTCTCTCTCTCTCTGCCTTTTTCTCATTTTTGGCGCCATACTGCCAGACCAAACGTAGTTGATAGGACAGCGCTGCACTAATGCAGCAAGGAAAATCGTGAGATTAAAAGGGGATCTCCATGATTGTCGATGTTTATGTATATGGTACGTAGTACATGTTAAGATATCGAAAGAAAGGAAAAAAAATTACAACACTAGTCCTTTTTTTTTATTATTATTAAGTGTGACATCAGCCACAGGGCTACCATTTCGGGGCGTCAATTCGCGGCCTCTTTAACCTTCTCCTCTGCTTTTTTTTTTTTTAAATAAGAAAAACCAAGCGGCAAAAGTAACGCATACCACGAAACGCATGTCAATGCGAGGAGGCCATTGATTAAATGTTGCTTACCTCATTGCACGCACTGTCGCCTTCTCGTTCTCATTTCTTTCATCTCAGAGCTTAAGACTGGAACCGCCTTCCCCACCACATCGCTGCTATCACCGCCTTCATAGAAGAGCTAACAAGATTCTTGTAAAATAATATCGTGGACTACTTCTGCATTATTTCTGTACAACCACCCCTCATGTAATACCCCGTTAGAGGTATTTAAGGTAATAAAATGAAATGAAAACGGGTACATTACAATTATTCCCGATCACGAACTATCCTACAGTGCACCTTGCGGACTTTTGTGTGACTGATTTCCAATAACCATTCCGGAACGACCACGCAAGACTATCGTTTTGAAAATTTCGGATACTTCAAACAAAACTAATTGGCTTATGGACAATGCGTCTACAGGCCGTTTAGACAGATAGAGAGAGCCCCGAGCAAAAGTGAAGCTTTTGTCTGGGAATACAAGTGCGATCACAAACTGATTAAGCTCGTCAATCCTTCTTTTTCGGCAACTTGGTTCATCTTGAAACAAGGAAGTACCAGCGCACACAGACACCCACCAGCGCTTGTGTACGTGTCGTCTCTCCTGTGCATGGGTGTCTGTTTGCGCTGGTACTTCCTTATTTCATGATTAAGCTCATTCGTGCGCGGTACGAGAGGCGCGTCTCAAGACTCCAAACGTCATCGCCTTTGTTTCCCTAACAAGGCAATCGAATATGATGCACACACCGCCAACTCTGGCACTGCTTTAGTTTGGGTACTCCCCAATTAAAGAGGCCTGGCAACAATGGGACTTACTGCGTGGAACCGAGCACACGTCGACGCCCTTCGCGTAGCCACGCTCGTGCGACTAGCGCAAGCACTCGACCAAGTGCCTTCGGGGCGCCGGATGCATGCGTCTTGATTGCAGTTCCATATAGGGCACAGCTGTAATAGTCTCCACTGCCTGATTCTCTTAAATCACCCAGGCACGGCATGACTCGTGAGAACAATCGGCGACGTACCGGTTACTGAAGCGGATTGCCTCTGACGCGGCTCGTTACAGTAGAGCGCAGCTCCTAATGCGCGCTTGCTTGTTCCGGTATAACTACTACCAGCCGTAGTTAGAGCACACGCGAAATGTACATTTCCTTGAGCACGCGGTGGTCACGCAACGCGACGATGTTTGTCTTTCTCGAAATGCACGGTAACAATGGACCGTACCTGCTCTATTGGTTTGGTGTGTGTTTTACAACACTTCTTCTCTTTCTCTTTTGTTATATATATATATATATATATATATATATATATATATATATATATATATATATATATATATATATATATATATATATATATATATATATATATATATATTAGTCGAGAAGCTGAGTAGGGTGTTTTCATACACAACAATGGCACGGAATACAGTGTCCATACGATTAAAAACGTATCTTCAGTTTTGTAGGGCGAAGGTCAACCTACATTATTCGTGCGCTGATGGACAAAACTGCAGTGTCATATCGAGAGCAACTTCATACTGTTTAGAGAAACCTGAAAGTATAAATGATCAAAAGAAAATTTCTGATCGTGGTTTTTAACTGGTAAGGGGAGGAAGTTTGCTCAAATTTGTAACGATTCCCAGCCACAGGGAAGCATGGAGTTGCAGATAGTTAAAATTGCTATTCAGCAGACATTCGCTGCTTCACGTTTTCTCAACTTAGATTTGTCTGCTCCGCTGAGACGTACAACATACACAGCTGCTTTAGTTGCAGTTAATTAGAGACACGCACGCGCACGCATACATTTGCAACTCACAGAAGCGCTAGCTGAGAATAAACGAATATAAAACCACAGTACGACATTCAATGTAAACGTAACACTGGCAACTGTATCTGAGAAGGTTGTAGTGCGATGTTAAGATATAGCTGGTGCCTAAATCAATGTTTGCGTCACAAAACGTGAGAACAAGAAATAAGAAACGGACAAAAGAGTGTCAACTCGTAACTAGTAATACTTTATTAAAACTATCGCTCGTATAAACGGTTTCAACGCACGAGCTATCGCAGAAAACAAATCGTATGCGCAACCTCAGCAGATTGCCGCGGAGATATAGGTACAAGTCAATTTGACTCTTGCATAATGAAACAGACGTAATGCTATTTATCTATCTATCTATCTATCTATCTATCTATCTATCTATCTATCTATCTATCTATCTATCTATCTATCTATCTATCTATCTATCTATCTATCTATCTATCTATCTATCTATCTATCTATCTATCTATCTATCTATCTATCTATCTAATCTGTATGCTGCCGTGAAGTCGAAGACATCTTTTGAACTCGCGCTACCCATGCAAGTATATCTCAATGCTTTCTTCTTGGGTAGAGTACACATTGGTGTAATTCTTAGGAGGAAATATATTGCTGTTCGGTACTCGCCATGGTTCAGGCCAGATTAATGGCGCCTACTGCTCCTTGTGCGGGCCAGTGACAAGAAAATGACTGGAGAGCGACGAGCGGTTGTGCTTGGCTGCGCGTCCAGTTTCCTCTTCACAAGGGAATAGTATAATGATGATTAATTACGACAGGCCTCACCTACTCGGCTAAGTGTGGACGGGAGAATCACTACACGCCGCAGGAGCGCGTCCTTGGAAACCTCAGTTAAAGTGCTTAGAGTCTTCTGAGCTGTCTCTTCGTTTTCTTTTATCTTTTTTTTTTTGCTTGAAAACGTGCAGTGCTTCATTGTGGTCAATACGACGGTAAGGTGTAGCACGTTTCACATACGGACTAAATTTTATAATGACATAAAGTTGAGTTAGTGGGCAATGATTCATCTTGAAAGAAGGTAGGCTTGCAGACACGGACACAAGATAAGGGGTCAAGACAACACAAACGGCTTGCCCTGACCTCTTGTCCAGACCTTCTTTTAAGATGAAGGGCTAAATTTTTCCGCTTGCTTCACTAGTAAGTGCGGCAGTTCCTATCATATATATACTTCGAACCAGTATGTCTTGCCCAGTGTAATCTTGAGCTACTCAACTAACATAATAAGACAGAAATAAGTGCAGGGAAGGATGAATGGAAGCTTGAAGAAATGAAAACTCCTTGCGACATCCCTAGTTAAAGAATTTTTCATCAATTAACAAACAGCACTTGTAATCAATTTGTCGAACAGTGCACGCTCACGCTTTGCAATTACCATTGAACATTGCACATTCATTCAAAGCTTCAAAACAATATATAATGTAATACAAAGGCCGAATGTTTTCAGAACATTGCACTCGCTGCGGCTACAACTGCCATGCCCTTCACTAATGTCAGATAATTCGGCATCATCACGCGGCATGTCAGCGCTTTGCGGTGAAACACACGTGGTCGCAGCAAAGCGTTCGGTCGCCAGAACACCCGAACCCGCTGCTGTGATATTATTGAAAACATTTCGCGAGCTTAACTATAAGTTCTGTAGGTGCTAACCAGCAGCCCGCAACAGCAGGTGATCAGGAAAACCGGAGCCCTCAAGCTGGGATATCGTGCCAAACTGCGATTACCAGCTTTTTTACCATTCTTTCGAACGTAATATTACACGAGTTTTGATAAGTGGCTCTCTTGCTTTGCTGTCTGCGGAACTACTAGCGCCCGCTGAACATAAAATAACACCAAGCTTTCTTTGTACACGTCATCTGAAGCGCAGCTGCGATGTTTCTGAGATATCTATCTCTACAGTCGGACTGCGCCGCAGTAGTTTGCAGAAAAGATGCCAGAAGCACAAATCCCAAGTAATCTGCAGCTAATCAGGATTATTGTGCGCTTTCAAAAAGAATTAGCACGTGCTCGCTCACGAGATCCCTCAGTACTATCATGCGCAGAGTACAGTCCGATCCATTTTAAAGAGAACAGTCATTCGTTAAAAAAAAACATCCTAATTAAACAATTAAACCAATTTGTTTATTCTTATCGGCAAACTAAGCGATAAACCGGGTATAGGTGATACTGCTAAACAACCTTCACGCGTAAAGAAAGTTGTCTTTCGTTCCTTGCGTCATGTCTCAGTGATAATCGATGGCACAAACCAAAGAGTGTTTCCTTTAGCAGTGGACCGGACTCTATGCCTCAGATTAGTGCCACACTATTGAAACGAACCACACAGTGCCAACCCGTGCTTAAACCGTGCTGAATGTCGTATAGTAGAGCGCAACAAACGTAGCAAAGAAAACCGAGATAGGAAAGAGCGCTGACTTTCAACTGAACTCAGTATTCAGTTCAAAAGTCAGCGCTCCTTCTTACCTATGTTTTATGCCCTATTTTTGTAGCGTCGTACCTAGCATATTTAGCGCGATCCAACTCATCCAAATCAAGCTTTTGTTAGCCCGTGCCTATCGCATGGTTCCAAATGAGCAGCCTGATTTTTAAGCGACCGTTTCATGGTCACACACACACGCGCGCGCTTCCTGCCTCTTTTTGTACCCCCGGAGCGTCCAAGAACTTGCAAATTATGAACCTAACTGCGATGCCCACTTCCTGTCCCCGACAATGCTCTTACGGACAGTAAAATAAGAAAGAAAAAGAGCGAAAGTGAGCATTCAGAAGGACGCTCTGATTTTGTCGTCGAGATTTCAGACACGACCGCAAGCGGACGACCCCCGCTGTGACGCCGTAAAAGTGACTGATAAAAGGAACAAAAAGATATAATTGCGAAACATTTGTGACAGTTCTCTTTGTGCTCTCCTGACTCGCTTGACAGCTCAGCGCGTATGACGCTCTTTTGTCCGGCCGTCTCCTCTCTTCCGGGAAGTCAGTAATGAAGGGACCGCCCGCGCGGATGGTAGCCGCTTTGGAACAGCGTCAGTGCGGCGCGTCTAGGTCACCGATTTTGGTGCCACAGAACGTGGAATAATTCGTGGTGAAGCATTCTATTCCGTGAATAGGAGAAGCGCAGTGTCGGGAAAACGGATTCAGATATTAAGGTTTTTACGTGCGAAACCTCGATTTGATTACGAGTCGCGCCTTAAAAGGGGACCACGAACTAGCGTCAACCTGCTGGGGTTCTTCGATAACTCGATGTGCATTCTGCCCTTATCGAATTGTGAGCACCGCAGAGAAGACGTGATTGGCCACCTCACGGTCAGAAGTGCTTCGCCACAGTTCTTTAGCTACTGCGGTGGATAGGGTAGGAAAAAAAGCGTTACGACTGTTCAACACACAAGTTAGAACCAATGTGAAGCTAAGCCTTAGTAAGTGCTATAATAAATATATAGTAAATGCTATACATCTGAGCTCCATGCTTACAATCGTGCCTACTTTCATTCGGTCTCGCGTTAACTAATGCAATGTTTATGCGTCCCACAAGTCGCAACTTTCACAAGTTTGATGTGATGAATTCGTTATGCTGCACCGAAATGCATGCTACAGTTTGTGCCAATGCACACAGTGAGGCATCGACGCAGCGATATCATGAAGACTGAGACGACGTATTATGCTTTTGAGCAAAGAATTGTGATAATTAACCTCAGAAGAACGAAGGCGAACAGAGGCTAACGTAGAACCATCTGCATTAGCCATATATGCAAGTGAACTTACGGAGTCCTTGGCCTGCAAAAAATATAAAGTGTGCGTATTTGTCATAAGTGACAGCGGATTTCACAGAGCTTTGTACAGAGTGTATCTATGAGAAGAAAGGCTGATTTAGGTGCTGTGCATGTTCTTATTATCGCGTCATTTGTATTAGTCTAACTTTGGATCTAACAACCTAGACAATAGCATCCGATTTTCATAGAGGCTGATGACTTGTCAAGGCGTCGTGGTATTCGGTTAACAACCAACAAGAAAAATGTTGGCATGGTTAGTAATGACAGGAGTGGTGTTAACAAAAGAAAGAAATAAAGAAAGAAAGAAAGAAAGAAAGAAAGAAAGAAAGAAAGAAAGAAAGAAAGAAAGAAAGAAAGAAAGAAAGAAAGAAAGAAAGAAAGAAAGAAAGAAAGAAAGAAAGAAAGAAAGAAAGAAAGAAAGAAAGAAAGAAAGAAAGAAAGAAAAGAAAGACTTTCCAAAACTTCTGATGCCTGCCACCACACACGACAACTCGCATAACATGCTGCCGAAATTCCGCGCGTGGATGCAATTATCCACAAGAGCAGGCAAACTCGGCAAGGGTTAACAAAAGCGAAGCGGGACATTAAGAGGCCGAGAACACAAAAACGGTAAGCAAATCACGTTGTTCCTTATCGCACACGCGAAGAATGCCCGCAGGAAGCTGCCTTCGACAGCACAAGGGGTTCGCGCAAATACGGGCCTTATCTCTGATGACACGGCTCGCTGGTCGCATTCTGTCCCCACTCATTCAGTGCGCGTCCGTCGTTTGACGGCACAGCGCGGGAAATTAGTGCACACAGCACGACGACCCTATGGTAGCCACGTCGAAAGCCGAGACGCGAGGCATACCTTTCGTACAGGGCATTGTACATAAAGAAAAAAAAAAGAGGAAGCAAGCCTGAACAAACGAACGACCAGATTAGCACGGTATCGGGGCCGTCCTGCGCACTTTTCACCGCCCTTGGCGCGGTGAGGAAGCCAACTGGCGAGTACGCTTAGGGGAGCATCCAGGCGCACCGGAGCGGGCGACGCTCTCGTTCGCGAACCAGCTAGCTCTTCGGCCGTTGCGCAGCTAAGCCTAGCACAGCCTAGGTCCTGAAGTAGAGACAGAGGCTAGGAGCGCTACCTGAAGCTACAAAGTTCGTTCGCACCCAATGTTGCTAGCCAGCAAGCCAGTCAGTCGGACAGAGCGCTTCGCTGAATGTTTGTCCTCCCGCAAAGGCTGCGCGAGGTTCCCGTGAAAAGGATTTCCTCCATCGCGCGATCTTTAAAAACACATTAACCCGCCCTAAAGAAAACAGTGTCGCGCGCGGGACAATGAAGCCCAAGCACGATGTAGTAACAGGGTGTTGAGCTCGCCCGCGCGGGGAATGACTGAGGGACGCCGTCGCGGCTGGCGAACTTCTCGCTCAGGCCCCGAGAGTCCAATGTGTACGTATACGACGGGGCCAGGTGTGTTTGCGCTGTGACCGGCTGTGTACGCGCGCGACCAGCAGCAGCAGCAGCAGCAGCAGCAGCAGCAGCAGCAGCAGCAGCAGCAGCAGCAGCAGCAGCAGCAGCAGCAGCAGCAGCAGCAGCAGCAGCAGCAGCAGCAGCAGCAGCCTTAATGGCCTCGGTGACGCGTGTTCTCCAGTTTCGTGATGAAACGACTTCAGCCCGTTCGGGGTGGCCCTTCAGATTTGCGACACCCCCCCCCCCCTGTCTCTCTCTCTCTCTCTCTCGCTCTCTTTCTCACACAGGCCTATGACCTGCGCGTAAACAAGTATCACCACCTGATAACCGATTCCATTTGTGGGTGATATTAAGCCATTAACACGCGAAATAGGGTCTCGCTATTGATTTGCATGCCGGTCGCGTTTTCCACGTGCGACAATCTAGGTAGAAGGTAGCCGAAAGTGAGCGCGCACGCGTTTCTGTCATGTTAATTTTTTTTTTTGTATTTCCGCTGTCTTATCACATCTTTCTCCTCAGAATCTGAAGACTGGCACGCTGCTGGTTACATGTAGTATTAACGCGTATGAAACGAGACTTGGAAAGGACAGAACAAACACCTTTCTTGTCCCCTCTCTTGTGTCGTCTTGTTCACGCTAAATAAATTCAGCTAGGACCAAGTCAGGCTGCAAGGTTAACCAGCACAAAAGACGACCACTAAAGGAAAGACTAACATAAAGGGACAGTGCTGAATTCTATACCAACTGAGAGCTTATAGAGAAACATGCTTTTTTTATATTATCACTCGCATAGGTTGGCAAACTCACTCAGATCCAGCCATGAGTCTAAGTCTGAGTGAGTCTGGGTGAGCAATATTTTGGTGCGTTTGATTCCGAGTGACTCCCGTTGAGAGAAATTTTTGTGCGTCTGAGTTAGAGTGAGTCCGCTTGAGAGAAATTTTGGTAAGTCTGAGTCCAAGCGAGCCCTAAGCGCGAAATATACTTCTGGAGTGAGTATGAGCAAGCTCCACATTTTTTTTTTTGCCAACCTATGGAATCCTATATACTAATCTTCAGCATTACTATCAATCTCATGTCGGCTCACGTTTATACACACGTGTGCTCACACATATTTGAACGCACTAGCGTTCATACGCCACCTCACTATTTATAGATCACAGGCGTGAGTTACGGAGGGGCATGGATGCCTTGTCCTCCTACCGCAAACTCTTTCCCAGGAGGTTCATGATAAATATATATCTCGTTTGAGTCGCGACTTCCATAAAAACTTCCTTACTGGATTTCATTCACTGATAACTCGTATTTCAAGGTGCGAGATCAAAAGGCACCATGTAGAGCACCGATTATATGAGACATTGGAGTTAAAGAGGATTGACACCATGATCGAAATAGCCAACGCACTCATGAGTCGACTCAGACTCACTCAGTCTCTGATCGAGCCATGACTCTGAGTCTGAGAGAGTCCGGATGAGTAACCTTTTGGTGAGTTGGAGTCCGAGTGAGCCCTAAGCGCGAAATATATATTTCTTGAGCGAGTCTGTGTAAGGCCCACCCTTTTGTCGTCCTGTGATCACTCGTTACCGTAGACAAGACGCCATTAACATCGACAAGAAACCAATTCGCCGGTACACAAGAAGCCAGGCTACTGCATTCCAAATCGCTCATGGCCTTTGTTTTAATTTTTGGTATTGCAGATATTATATTAAAAAGCATAGGCCGTTGCTAAATCCTACTTCACGATAGTCGTATGTATCACGAAATTTCCGGAATACGTGAAATACGCCCGTGTACGGCAGAACAATAATGAGAGAAGCAAGGAGGATTGGATGGGGAATGGTGCGCGTAGCATCAGACGATGCTGACTGTAGCAATAAAAATTTTCAAATTTCGGGGAAGAATCTGCGTACCGATCTTCCGTAGTTGAGCGCGAAGTGCTTTGAATCGTTTGCACGTTTTCAGTGCGTCAGCATATCCCTGCCGACTCATCGAGAGAAATGTCCACCCATCCGTCCGTCCATCTGTCACGTAAGACGATCATAGCTACAAATAAATAAATAAATAAATTTTCCTGGCGGTGCTGTGTTCCGGACCCAATCCCCCATGCAGCGCAGGCAAGTGTCTCAACCGCCGGGTCACACACGCTCGCTCGCATAATATAAATATATACGAACCTTATGAATGTGTTAATAATAATAATATCTGGGGTTTTACGTCCCAAAACCACGATATGATTATGAGAGACGCCGTAGTGGAGGGCTCCGGAAATTTCGACCATCTGGTGTTCTTTAACGTGCACCTAAATCTAGGTACACGGGCCTCTACCATTTCGCCTCCATCGAAATGCGACCGCCGCGGCCGGGATCGAACCCGCGACCTTCGGGTCAGCAGCCGAGCACCGTAACCGCTATACCACCGCGACGGACCTTATGAATGTGTTGTACCTGCGATGCAAAACAAATGCAAAAGGAGAACATTTTCTGTTATGGCTTGGCTGCAATTGGTGGAATAAAAGCCATCTCTAGGACACGAATAAAGCCGATGCGAAGCGTTCTACACATCAGGAAAATTCTGACTTCATGAAAATTTGATGCGAAACACGCGTTTTGGCCGTCGCGGAATTTGTTCTCGGAGGGAGCCACTCCAGACGCTGAAGAACGCTAGAGAGGAGACGAAAGACACCGTGCCGATGCCGCCCGAATACAATGTTGCAGGGAAGCCTACAACATACACTACAACTCTGCGGTTGCGCATCTCTTAGATGAACTCACAAAGGAGTTTCAGCGCGGATCTTTTTTTTAAACGTGTATGATTCGTAATAGACGAGCTAGCCTCGTCTTGTGGACTGCTTGCCGCTTCCCACAATGGAGTACAGAGTACTCCAAATCGTTTTACTTTTCTTTAAGCACAGAGTAGCGAGGCGTTCAAGATCGTTGCCCTCCTGTCTTCGTCTTTTTAAAGCTGTAGCTTGGTCATTATGAATAACCACCAACTCGTCTAAGAAGTCCCTCTTCTAGTGTAGCCGGCCATAGTATCTTTACAGTGACGAGTGCAGGACGTCCATTCCTGATTAACTGTCTGTGGCATCGTGCATGCCCGGGAGGGACAACCTAATCGAGTATGCTTGAATGTGCACAGAGCGCCCGTACCGTCCCAGTATAAAAAAAGGTCGCGCGGTCTCTTATGCTGTTGCCTAAGACTATGCTGTTGCCGTCGATTGTGTTGATCCCGCCCGAAAACTTTCCGCACCAACCCTAGTTTTGCACTGCCTCCGGGATCGGAGGGATTTGAACCTTTCAGCACCTCACGGGATTTTGCAGTGCCTCCGTGATCGGACCACGCTTGACCAAGCGACGCCGCCATGTGATGACGTCCCCATGTGACGTCAAATTATGGGCCGTCATAACGACGTCATGAAGTCTCAAATTCTGGCGAGCCGTGGCGCCATTATGACGTCATGTGGTGACGTCATCAAATGCTGATGGATTTTGCATCACTCGTGTTGCCGGTCACTTTTCGCGTTTGGTGAGGCATCCGAGGCTTTAGCCTTAATATTTGCGAATATCACTGAAGAATGGCAATGTCGTGCCCGAGCGGCCGCTTCGACTGCAATAAAATTTGGTGTTTTGGCGTTAGAGGGGAGCCTACTACGCTATGTTTTCTTAACATCAGAAGACCCGTATGTGACTCGCGACAAGTGTCGTTTCTATGCAAGGTTAGTGCTATCCTGACGACTGAAGTTAACCCTTGTTTACAAAAGCTTGGCTCCTTAGTTCAGTCGTGAAATGGCACCCACTGTGCAGCCTGTATTTATTCCAGCTGTATCGATCGAAGTCTCGCTGTTCCCCCAACGATATGTGTAGTGAAAGGTACTGCTTTTGCACCCCTCCTTAGTGATTTACTGCACTTGTACTTTTCCCACTGTCATTAGTAATAGGCGGCTGTCCCAGATGAGAGTTTCGAAAACAGAGTTCTCGAAAGGATAAAAGTAATTTATTTCAAATATTGCACAAATATTACTCATAAGGCATTATTTTCTTTGCTATTCGCCTTCCGGTTACTCGCGTGGTACGAGGGAACTGTGAACCTTACCTAATTTAGCTGAGTGAGCCTCCTAGAAACCTGAAACTTCAACAGATTTTTTTTTCTTCTCTGGGGCACAAAGCCTGGAGTTCTCTCGTCTCTTGCTCACAGATTCATCAATTACAGTCACAGCTAACGCTCCTTAGAAAGTATGGCAGAAAAACTTACAACATGAGCCAGGAAAGAGCGCTACAACTTCTTACCCAACATGAGCGCACATACCCACAAACAACGAGCCACAAACGCGCGCTCTTTGTTTTTCCGGGTTGCCTAATTGTGTCTTGCGCCTTTCATCACCCACCTGGGCCCCAAATCTCGCTGAGCGAGTAGGCACCTTCTCCGCGCCATATTTCGCTGCGGACGTATCCCTCCACAGCTTCTGTGCACCGGCTGTTCGTAAAGCTTGCTGCTTCGCAATGCTCTGAAGCTACGTGGCGTAACCAGCTTTCCGGTAGAACACGCTGCAAGGGGGGTGGGAGTGTAGTCCTTTCTGCGGGCAATCCATCAACGACTGCCGCTGTGTGCGGCGAGCTTAGAGAGACTGTTGGAAGGGCCACGCGCTTCCGCAATTCGTCTCCGCAAGCAACCGCGTCCTTTTGCCTTGTCGCTTTGGCAACCTGCGCGAGATAGCTGGCTGTTCTTGCTTCTATTTGTATTCTTTTCAACCAGAGCTTCTTTTCGCGGCTAAATGCCGCGCAGGTAAAACAAAACAAGAGCACATTCGGAAGCCTGGAATAATGCCGCATGCCCGAGGCTGACAAGACGCCAACAACATGAGTGTGCGTGAGTGCGCGGTACTATTCTGACCGTGAAAAGAGGGATGCGTTCTTTTTTGGTATCGCTGGCTTTTCCTTGGTCTTTCCTCTTTTTTTACCGGTTTTGTGTCAGCAACTGCGGGTTCCTGTGCGCTGAGAATGACTGCCCACAGGTGGCAGCGCTGCCTCGCATCTGAACCATGCAATACCGGCGTAACGTAAAAAAACAGGGAATGAAGATCAGAGACAAAAGTTTCAATAAATATAGCTGCAATGGATACCGAAGCTGAAGTTGTGTTCGTCGTACTATAAAGGACTGTATGATGTGTGTGTATGATGTGTATGATGCGTGTGTGATGTGTGTGGCCGATGAAACATTTCTGCCCCCTCACTCAACCCCTTTCCTTAGCATACGATATCGCATGTCAAACGATTTTCGTTGTATTTAAGATTTATAAAAAGATGTTTTCAGTTCTAAAACATGTGTGACGCCATGAAGTGAGCAAGTCTCATCGCACAGAATTCTGTGCAAGCTTTTCTGCATAAAAGATACGGTCGATTGTACTTCAATATAACGAAGCCGGACCAAACTTACTGTGGTATATAAAGAAGTAAATGCATAATTTTTCTCGTTGTTATTAGTACGCAGTGAATAGAGGACAGAAGGAAAGAACTTTCATGTCGCACAAAGCTTGATTGTGAGGTCGATCGCTCCAACTTTTTTCGTTTTTGTTGTTGTTGCTGTCTGTACTACTTTTCACTGTTTCCTATACGTGCGCCTGTATCGATTAAGCCGTTCAATAGTATTCCATAGTTCCATTGACTCAATACCATACCAGCTCCACAAAAACATAAGCCACTTCTGCTGCTCTCTTAGTTGAAAGTACAGGATGAAGCTACAGCATGAAACTACAGCACGAAACTACGCAGAACGAAAACAAAGACGCGACGAAGAGACGCTGCTCATCACGTTACCCCTGTGTCTCCCTTTTCGTCCTGCGTAGTCACATGCTGTAATTTCAAGTATGGATTACCAAGACGCCATGCATTAACCATCCCCCCCTTTTTTTTTTTCACACCGCATTCAGCAGCAGCACTCCGTTCGTGCTCGCTTCCAGCGTCGATTTCTTCCAGAACTTTCTGGAACAACGACCTCTATCGATTCAGAACTTGGTTTCGGGCTCGGCCGGTTTGTGGCGCCAGCACAGCTCTAGGGCGCTCGGAACACGTCTCATGAGAATGAAAAATCAGCAAGAGTTCCTCCAGGCCCCTGGCCTGCGTTTTCTTTAGTTTGCAGGGACAAAATGCAGAGACACTCTAATTTAAAGACGCACATTCAGAACTATAACAGTTTTTGTGTGCACTGATGTGCTTGGCTCATCGTGAACAGAGAAACGGATTTGCTATGGCTATGGTTCTTTATTTTTCATCACTTCTCAGGTAATAAATGCTTCCTGGTGTAAAAAGTCACAGGACCCGCTTATACCTTTGACGGCTTCTTTTTCGATCTAGTCGATTGTATTGATCCCGCATCCGAAAACAGTCCTCACCTAACTTGATTTCAAACTGCCTCCGGGATCGGAGGTATGCAAGCTTTCCGCATGTCACGTGGTTTTGCAGAGCCACCGGGATCGGCCCACCCTTGACCAAGCGCCGATGTCGTGCGATGACATCATCATACGGCGTCACGTTACGTGACGTCATAAACTTTGGCGACCTGTAACGTTATGATGACTTCATAGGATGCCGTCATCACGTGATGATTTTTGTATCACTCGTGTCGACGCCAACGGTCACTTTTCGGGTTTGACGAGGCATCTATGGCTTTAACGTTTTCAAGTGTTGCGGTGGCAACTGTTCGAGCACCGGTGGAAGCACAAACTGATCGCTGAACTTGGGTTTAAGTAGTGCGCTGGCTCTTGACAGCGCGAACGTTCTTGGATTCTTATTTTGTTGTCATTTTCTCTTGATGTACAACTAGACCCCGATTATGACGGTAATAATGATGATGAAGAACAGGAAAACCAAGCCTGCTATTTGTCTTTCGTCTTTAAGGTAAGCTATCGTTGGTTCTATCACATTCCAGCATACTATCTATCCACTTTTTCTATTTTATTTTCTGGAAGCGCGGCAACAGCGGGGTCGTAGCAGCACTCCCTTTCTCTCTCTATCTCTCTTTATCTCTCTCTCACTATATATATATATATATATATATATATATATATATATATATATATATATATATATATATATATATATAAGCCTCATAAATTCATATCTTGTAACACAAAGGCGTTGCAATTGCACCGCCTACTCTTCATTTATCACCCATTCTCCATCACTATGAATTACAGTGTACTGTACTATGAATGTTGACTTTGGCCAGCCCAATCCGCTCCTTCCGTGGTCGCCTTGTTCGGGGCTTCACCGTGGAGCAAGCGCAGCGCGCTGCTATGTTTAGACGCCTGATGAAAGAACCGCGGAAAAGCGCGAACGAAGTGTTCCAGTCCGGCACTCGCTGAGCGTTGCGCGTAAGGGTCTTCTATCCGGGACGCCAGCCGGACGGGCGCCTGGCCGAACAACAAACAACATTTCAGGCATAGGCGTCTCTAAGCCGCGCGTGTAAACAATCGCGGCGCTCGAGTGTTTGTTTCTTGGAGAGATTATGGATGTCGGTGTTATGTGGCGCCTTTCGCCTGCAGGCGAAGTGTACAGAGAACATCACGGCAGAGCAGCGCAAATTACGGGACAGTGAAATACACAGGGCACTACACCGGCTTGAAAAGTGAAGTTAAAAAGTGATGTTAACAGCTTACACAATGCAGTGAAAAGTAGCTTAGCGTTTGTGCCCTTTCCTATTGTGCTTTTGCCTATATATGCTCTGTCTGTTTAATTAAAAAAAAACGAAACATTTGATTGTCATCGTTGTGTCCTGCGCTTTTCACTGCCCCGTAGGTTGCGCTGTTCTGCCCCAATGTTCATGGACCAACTATCCCATCTAAGTACCCCTGTGTGGAGTGAACTGCTGACATTGGCTTCATGTAATACCGATCTCAGTAAGTCTGTTCTGTTTGGAGTTCAGCAATCCATAATAACAGTTATTGCTCCAGTTTCTTATTGTGCTGGAATTGCTACCGTATCGCGTTTGGAAATGTACCTTTAAGAAAGCAGGCGGCTATAGATGGTAATGTGGTCTATCGTGATGTTCGTATTTTTAGTCGCGATTGTAAACGGAATACGGAGGAAATGAATCCGTAAGAATGCAAGAAGCCATATGAAGCTGGGAGCACCGTGGACGCGTCACTTACGGTGGCCGACACATAAGCTGGTTATAGTGCGTGTCATAATATGGATACTTTCCATTTGCATTCTTTGAGTGAGATAAGAGGATGAGGAGGAGGAGCTTTGTGCCCCCGACAGATAGATGATCTTTAGGTAGCGGGTTCGATCGCAGCTGGCCGCGCCGTGCGCGTTTTGGTGGCGGCTCAATGCAAAATCACACACTGGTGCACATTGAAATAGCCCTAGTGGCTAAAGTTCAGCAGTAAACAGAAGAATACATTGATATAGCTAATAGTTGAACGAGGTGGCACGCATTCATCACGCTAAAGACGGCGCGCATACTACACACCCATACAGGCACCACGTGGCAATTACACTGGCTCGCGAGGTTATATATTCAGCGGAGTTGCGGCGGTCGTAACACGAAAGTGTTACAACAGCTACAAATGGAACTGTTACAAAGAACAGTTTCATTAAATCGCATTTTTTGTCCGTTTTACATTTCACGCCAACGACGATAGCAACTGCTTTATTCCGGTTTTTCTGCGACAAGTAAACATGTATATATACACTCCAACCGAAATAAAAATGTAATGCTACCACCACATAGAAAGCGATAGACTACACCAATTATGGCACCGCTAAAACTGATTAAACGATGAAATGCCTTGGCAACTGTGCGCTTGCCGATTGATCTCTTTCTTTCTTTCTTTCTTTCTTTCTTTCTTTCTTTCTTTCTTTCTTTCTTTCTTTCTTTCTTTCTTTCTTTCTCTCTTTATTTATTTATTTATTTATTTATTTATTTATTTATTTATTTATTTATTCTTTCTTTCTTGCTTGCTTTGTTTCGCTGTCTCTCTTTCTTTCTTTTCCTTTATATGGTTTCTGTTTCTTCATTTATTCTTGCTTTTTGTTTTGCAGGGCCTGTTCACCGTTCAGCAGAGCGCACAAACAAGCCTCACTCCTCGGGCTATCCTGATTTGTAGGGGCTCCCCCTTGCGAGCCTCGGTAGAAGAACCGAAGAAAAAAGAAGCAGCGCGCGTGCGCTCCCCCGGATAAATATATCCCTCTTCATCTGGGCTTTCTTTTCTCGTTCTCATACTGCTGCTTCTTCTTCCCCCTTCACTAGAAAGCCACGCACATCGTTTCTAAGCTCGGAGGCGTGCAGTCCTAAAGGAAAGGCAAGAAGCACCCCTCCCCCCCCCCACCCCCTGCCCTCCGTCTCCCATGCTTTCGTTGCAATGACCTCCGGGGAGGCCGAAAGCACTCCCGGGCCCAAGACGTAAACAAGTTACCGTCCTATCGTACTCTCTACCTCGCAAGCGTCCTTTCCCGCAGTGCACTGTCGCATTGCCTGTGTTCACCTGCAAGCGGGCTTTGCACTCTCGAACAACGCCAGTGGCGTGGCGCTACAGCGTGACAAAGTGCGGCAATGCCGCAAAGCGGTGCGAACTAGCGCTGTTTTTCTTGTTTCGTTCAAGGAATGGATAGTGCACATGCGTTAAAGTATAATTTTTTTTCAACCTCACGCTCATTTAAAACGAAATATCGTTTAGTATTTGTTCATTTATAACTTTTTCATGCAGCTTATCATGTGTGTATTCGTTTACAAGAAGATATTTTTATCGGTCACAGCATCTAAGCTCCTACAAAAGTGAAATAAAGTTGCAAGAAGCAATTTTTCCAACCTATCGTATTCATATCTCACCGTACGTTAGTATAACCAAACTAAATCGAAAGAAAACTGTGGCAAAGATGTCAGCATTTTAACGTTGCTCCCACAGTGAGAAAGGCCTCCTTAAACATTGCCTCAGTGTCTTAAACGGGAACGTCAGCAGCACAATAGAGGCAGAGGCTCATTCATTCATTCATTCATTCATTCATTCATTCATTCATTCATTCATTCATTCAGTGTAACGCCCTAAAGCAACGCTGGAGCTTTGAGAAGCGCATTAGTGAACGCTCCGGATTGGTTTCGACCACCTGCAGTTTCCTTAACGTGGATCTCTCAAACTTAATACACAAGCGTTTGCATTTCTTCCCCACTGAAATGTAAGAACGCTGATGGTAGACTTCAGCGAGGGTTAGGGCCCAGGGCGGTAAACATTACTAAGGGGCCACCTCACCGGGGATCCAAACTGCGACCATGTGCCCTGCAGCCGAACACCACATCGCTTGCGAGCTAGGGCGACGGGTACACACTCAAAAGGAAAGCCTAATTTGGTTGCTTAGGTGCAGTTTCATGATGCACGCTATGAAACGGATGGGAATGCATTGCTTACTTTTCGTTTCTAATTCGCAATGCAGGTACTTTGTTCGGGCGTATTCTGCATCGTTTACCCAGTGTGGTTGAAAATACCCACGTTCGCTTGGCATAATGCGAGATAAAAGTATTTGTAGACAATGAATCTTGCTGTTTCTTTCCTCTTTACTTCACTTCTTGCTATTTAAAGATTTCTCTCTTTCCTTTTTCCCCAAAGGTAAACAGGAAAATATACTGCCTACAACCTTGATACATATCCTTATTTGTTACTAGTGTATGTGTCCTTCCACATCGCAAAACATACTCATAACTTCAGACCTCCAATAATGCAATCGTACGTGATTTCCGTCTCACTGTCAATGAAATAACATGACCTACCGGACTTCCTCTCGTATCAAACAACACACAGAGTCATGCAAAACAAGAGCATCACGTCCGAGCTGCATTTATTTGTATTTCGTTTCTAGAACAGTTGCTTCTCGACTGTAAAGTTCGACATAGTTTCAGACGTCCTCTGTTCGTGCATTTACTCCCGTTTCCTTACAGTGCCTATTGCTACAAAACAAGTCACTTTGTTGTCGTCGTCATCGTCGTCATCGTCGTCGTCGTCCTTGTTGTTGCTGTCGTCGTCGTCGTCGTCGTTTGTTGTTGTTGTTGTTGTTGTTGTTTGCCGCCAAGATCCGCGGTTCATTCACGAAGTCAACGAAGTCGCTTCTAGGCGGTTTCCAGTCTTCTTCGCACGTGCCGGGGCTTTCGTTCGCGATCTTGTTACGGAAACGCTTCCGCACTCCGGGAGCTTGTTTGCCTCCCGATGTGGAAAGAGAACACTCAGTAACGTCAGAACTGTCGCACTTCCTCCGTATTGTTACATATACAAGTCGGTCGTTTGCCGCACGTGCTGCGTGTCGCGACGCTCGTATCTACAGTGCCTGCTGTAAATGAGCGAGGCTCGCCGCTTGCAACTGCGCAGTTGCGGTCTTGTCACTTAGCGTGCCCCTACAGTGTGTCGCACCCCGGAGTACTCGCCACGTGCGGGAGAGCTGGAACGCAAACATGCTTACTGTGGCGCCGCTTGGGACACGGCTCCAGGGTCACGTAGGCGCGACTTCCTTCACTGTATACTTGCAAAACTGTTTTCGCACTGCGATCAGACGGCGATGCAAAACCAAAACGGAGAAGAAGTTAAGGTGAAGGACAGCGGAGCAAACACTGTAGCCCCTCTGCATATACAGCGATCAATATAATATGGAACACAGAAACGACCTTTGGAACGCCATATCAGCTAAACGCAGTTGGCAAGAGCAAACATGTTCATGCTACTAAATGCCCAAGCAGAAAGGTATATCTGGCGATTCCAGAAGTCCCCTTCAAATCAGTGCACTACAAGTAATCGTTGAATAAACACGCATTCGGTGTTCCATCTCATACCGTTGACGATAGTCATGCTTTGAAGCTATACGGACAAGTACTAACTCTTTGTTTTCAAACTCATTTTGCATAGAATTAGACAGTTTCTTGAAGTGGGCTACCAGCATCGATTTTTTAAGGTAAAACTTTGGGACCATGACCTCGCGTGTCTGCAATGTTCAAGGCTACGAAAGCGTTGCTGCAGTTCTTGTGACGCATCAACACGTACGAACGATGTGTCAGTCTGGTAAACGTCACGATAATGCTAATAAAGCGTCATTACCAATTTAAAATGGTGTTCTATAAGATGGTGTTTCATTATACGCTTTAGCATTACAGCGCGAACAGTAAGACATAAGGATGAGAGCAGACAGACGAAAGCAAGAGCTTAGATTTGTCTGTCCTAATCACTGTCGCTTTCTCGAGCTCTAAACATCAAGCCAATACGAAGCAACGCGACAAAAGTACGAAAATACGAAAGCGAAAAGAAAGTACACTCATCCGGCAGTGAACCAAAGATATATTATCTTAGTATGGTGAACTAATGAAATGACATTACACGGAAAGTTGGACCAGTTGGCTGGTATCCATACGTACTCCTGTTTAACGAGGTCTGTGACTGTATCGCTAAACCTTTCGCTACTGTTGTGAGAATCTTCTCTTTGCTCTATAAGTAGTGAAAGACAAGACGAACTACCATCATATTCATAATTCGGATTGGCTGACTAATTTATTTGCTGATGCTGACATCGGCTGTTGTTAGTGAAGCGTTTTACTTCCGTCGGCTTCTTTACTTATTCCCCGATCTACTTGCACAGATCTTTTAGGAACGTCCTAATTTCATTCCTTCCAAATTACAATCTAACTTTCACACTCTACGTCTCCACCCCACTGTAGTTTTCACGAGACCTAAGTTCAGCCTTGCGCTTAACCTCGTTTGGTCAATTGCACATGTGTTCCACATATCTATGACCCTAATGTAAGAAACTGCCCATCCACAAGCAAGCCCGACTGGGATCTCTTCTCATTTTCTATTCCTAACCCTGTTTTACCTCCGACCAGAGCCGACCGGTTGACGAGTCGTCGCCTGTGTTGTTTCTCTGCTGACTATAAACACGGACTCTTAAACCAAGACGCCAAAACCTCATTTCCTTTTAACTAGGCCACTTCCAAAGCTTCCACCCTCACCCCTTTCTCTCTCCCCACTTTCGTGTATAAAGCCTTCCTTCGTTGTAACACACCCCGTCCTTTTCTCCGGCGTTACTGCTATTAAAGTGCGCATTGTTAAGGCTGCATAGACCGACGGGAACGGCCCTTCTCCAGACCAAGACTGAGTGATGGGCCGCTTGCATCAGCGTCGGTGTCACGTAGTGGGCTTCCGCGCTTATTGTCTCGCGAGTGGCCTGCCTGGCCCGTCATCTGTGGAGCGTGGCAGTGCGCGCGCGCCCGTAAAAACTTGGCCCCCATTTCGGAGCCTGTGACGGCGGCTCGATTTGGACCCCTATAAATACTGGTTATTTATAGAGACCCTCGCTACATAAAGAGAGTCGTCACACCCTTTCCTACCCCCTCCCCTTTTCTGTAGCAGTGCGGCGCTTTTCCCTTTTCTTTCTACTTCGTTCTGTTTTGGTGCCCGTTCTATTCGCACTCCAACTCACCACCGCAGGGGTCCGGCCGATGTCTCTGCGGACCCGTAATTTACTGCCGGCTTTATTAAATCTGAGCGCTCCCCGGCTGAACTGGTACATACGTACGTACAGCGTATACGTTGATGGAATAGGATGGTCGATCGCGGCTTTCCTAGCAGCGCGGGGTCAATATTTCCATTCTGAATACAACAGCTTCACTAAACGCTCGCTCGACTGCTGACACAGCGCGCTTTCCGAATGAGTTCCCGGCGCCGGTGTAACACGGGCTGACCCAGTTACTTGCAAAGCAGCTGGAAGCACCAACTTTTCTTTTGTCCGCGAACGTCTTGATGGAATAGGTTGTCGCCGCCAAGCGAAGACCCAACCGTTGATTCTGATTACGATGTTGGAAACATGGGAAGTACAAAGGACTAAAGCACTGAGAACTACAATAGCCTCTTATATATACAGGCTTGACAGTCACGTCGAAATGGACGGAGCGATTCAGCAACTAAGCGGAATTTTAGCGCTAGCCTTTTCGGCTCTGTTTGTTGTCTCTCAAGGCGCGGTTAAAAAAAAAAAGTGCTGGAGTGGAAATTATGTCCCGAAAGTGAAGCCAGACGTCCGCCATCTTACCATGGGCATCATAAAACGATAGGCTACAGCGAAGAAAAAGTAGCAATTCCCTCACACGCCTAATCAGTTTAAGGCGTCTAATTGTTCCGGACAGATATTGATCAACGTTTCTCTTTGTGTTACTTGTTTCCTTAAGAAGTCTCGAATCCTTGGCACATTTTATCAGAGAACACGTTGCCAATGCTCATCTTCACATACCGCTTTCTTCGGTCGGAACAGCGATCTCTTATTTTGTAATTAACCTAGCACTTACGCTAGCAGAACAAAATCACTTTATCTCTAATAGGGCATTATATGAAAAGACTGTGTTTTTCAGGCAAAGTGCGAGCGAATGCTGGATTCACATTTGTTCTTAGGAAGTCGCGAGAGCTTCCACTCCGGTATTTTTTTAGGGGCGAAGCTCCTTAAGGCGGCACCCGTTCGTCCCTCGTAGTCGTCGTGGTCGTAGTAGTGAGTAACAAGTCTTACGCTTTGACCTCCAAGGTGGTGCCGGTGGGAGATTTCTCCTGTGCGTTGTTGAACAATAAAAAATTCGCAGCGTGCGCGTTAACTAAAAGCCGAATTCTTCTGTCTCTCATTCCCCATTAGCAGCCATTGGCATGTTCCAGTAGGAAACGTTAGTAGAAGTAGAAGTGTAAGTGTTAGCTAAAAGCCGACTTCTTCTGTCTCTCATTGCCATTAGCAGCCACTGTTTACCTCCAAGGTAGTGCCTGGTGAGATTTCTCCTGTGCGTGATTAAACAATAAAAATTTTGTTCAAAACGCCGTTGATTGATGAAATAAACCAACGAAAGACGCCAGATGTTTTGTAAAAGCAGAACGAAAGAACGCCAGATGTTTTTCTTAAAGTGTAGTAGTAGTAGTTGCATGTAGCCACCTCGCCCGATCGTCAACGGGCGAGGTGGACCGGCAACGGCATTTCACCGATCACAAGTGATAATGAAGGGACCACGTAAACCAACAGTACAATAAAAGTTTGATGTTTAATATATACACGATGTTTCACACTCTTTATATTATGTACTGGGCGCATTTCACGGAAGAGTTTCACGGTTTACAGATGATTCCCTCCGTAGCTTCGCCCCACTCATCATCATTCACTCCGTGGATATGCTGTGATTTTTTTTTTAAACCTAAAACCTACTTGGTTTGTCTGACAGCGCATCACAACGAAGTAGATTGTAGCATAACCGCCGCGGTAGCTTGGCGGCTAAGGTGTCGCTCTGCTTAGCTCAAGGATGCGTAGGGCGGCCGCATTTAGACAGAGGCAACATGTAGGAATGTCTGTTTTGAGTGCATAGACCGAAGGCAACGGCGCTCGTGGTCACGCTACACTCTAGTCACGCTGTTCCAAGCGAAACAGCTGCCGAGCTTCGCCGCTAGGCCTAGAGAGGGCGCCACCATCCCATCATTGATTGATGAAATAAACCAACGAAAGACGCCAGATGTTTTGTAAAAGCAGAACGAAAGAACGCCAGATGTTTTTCTTAAAGTGTAGTAGTAGTAGTTGCATGTAGCCACCTCGCCCGATCGTCAACGGGCGAGGTGGACCGGCAGGCAATTTAATCAATGTAGATAAGGCATTAGGAGAACATGAAACAAGGAAGTTTTTTCTTTTTTTTCTTTTTTTTATCCTTCGAGCCTGGTGGCAGACATGTCACCGCCCCGTTATAAAGGGGACGCTCATAGCATCCATCCATCCGGAAAGTGTCTGAGGGTTTCGCCGCTAGGGGCGCTCCCACACTGCGGACAAAAATAAATAATGGGAAAAAAAATAAGGACATTCTGCCGTAAAGGGCGCAGAACGGAGCTGAAAACTTAAGGTTTTTTTTTTCTTCTGGAGTAAAATAGTTTTAATTGAAGTAAAGACACTAGGCCAACGCTACAAAAAAAAAGAGTAAAGGTTTTTTTTTTTTTCGAGCCTGGTGGCACACTTGTCACCGCCCCGTTATAAAGGGGACGCTCATAGCATCCATCCATCCATCCAATAGGAAGACGCCGGCTATTGCGGAGGGTCTTTCTCGCAATAGACGCAGCTGAGGAGGCTCGCCGAGGACGACACGACAGCGCGGGTTCGCCTGAGAACGGCAGTGCCGACGGAGAGCGCATCCCACCGTCAGGGCTAAGCGAGCACATGAGGAACGACTACGTCGATTGTTCAACTCTACTATATAAAAAGAGGACACAGCCGCCAAAGGGCAACAATGTAAAGAAAATCCCAAAGTGATAGCCAGAGAAACACAAGCGAAACGTCAGTATCGAGCCGGTCCCGACATGCGGGCGCGAAAAAATGCTGCGAGGAGAAACATAGGGACAGGGCGTGCATCGCTCTTCCCCAGCATTCACTTGGAATGGAGCTGAACACAATTTTTTTTACCTATATTTAGGCGCCCGTTAAAGAACTCCATTTTTAAAGTTATTCCGGCGTTCCCACAGCAGACGGCCTGAATTATGAAGGAATGTGGTTTTGGCATGTAACACCTCAGGATGCGATAGAATGTAATATAAGGATTCAGTGAGAGAACCCTGGAATCACTCTAAGATGAGCTCTGATGAGCCATGAATCGAATATACCAGAAAAATATAAAGAAGAAGACACCTAGAAGGTAGGAGCGCGTGGTAGGCTTTCGCAAATATTGTTCGACTGCTTTTAGCCTCGTCAGACAAAATTTCATACATTTCGCTCTCTGTATCTTCGCGTTGTCGGCACGAGAAGGGTTTGTTTGCACAGTTCGTATTTTCTGTCACGATATTCGTATTATGGCGTCGGCGCTGTTTAGCCGAAGCCCGCCGACAACCACAACGAGCTGCATACCCAGCTTTACAAAGATACGGTGCCTTAGTGAACAGATAGAAACGCTTGGTGAAGAAGCGTTCCTCAGAAGGTGGCATACACGATTTTTCGTGGTGCGGAAGGGGAATATTGAATTCCTCCCTATACAGCTGCTTTAAAAGCGCCTGGCCCGGAAAAAAAAAATTAGTCAAGTATCATATGAGCCGGCCTAAGGCGGCGACACGCGTACAAATGTAGCACTTCTTCACAACTGATATGTGAGTATTTGTGCAAACTTAGTTCTTTTTTTTTTTTCTAACAGAGATCCATCGTATGTGACAGTGTCTGAGTGCATTAGTTACATCGTTACTGTGCCTTCCTGTTTGTAAGTGCCGTAAAAGTGATTTTTAGGGACGAAGCACCTTAGGGTCTCGGCGTGTCTGCGTGCATTGTCGTCTGCTGTCGTGACGGTCAATTCGCTCGAGCACAAGAGAGGGTGCCACCGCCTCAGCGCTCGCCGTGTGGCGAGAGAGAGCGAGCGGCGCGCGTTCACCATGGAAACGCTCTTTCTGCGATGAACGCTGAACTACCAGCTCGCAAGGAACGAGAACGCGCCCTCACCCGCGAGAGACAACGCCGACGCAGGCAGTACGTGCTAGAGAGTTTCTTGATCGAGAAAACCGACTGCATGCGCTGCACAACCGTTCACCGGCCACCCCCTATATATAGGCACGGGATCTTGACCTGCAATGTAGCGCCGGTGGGAGATTTCTCTTGTGCGTAGTTGCACAATAAATATTCGCAGAGTGCAGGTTAACTGAAAGCGGACTGCGGATCTCTGTGTCCAATCTTTCTTCTGTCTCTCATTGCCCATTGACAGTGATTTTGCTGTGGGAAACACCGGCGCACACTTCATGCTTCGCCCCTCCACAGGTTTCACGCTAGTGGTGCTGAAGCACCATTCTCTACATGCTTCGCCCGCCCCCGTTACCGATTACGATATCGCACTCTACTCTTGAAAGCGAAGCTCAAGCGTCCCCCAAGTTTTTGCGATTCTCGTGAAAGCATGTCTCGCAAGAAAATGTTGTGTTGAATTGTTACTGACGTTAACCGTGCATGATATAATCAATTTTTCTAAGCACATATTTTGGAAACTCATATTTAGTTCACTATTTCGGGCTTTTCCATCGACTTCCGCATGTGTTAGTTCTCCATAAGCTTTTTATACCAATGTTTGAGTAAGGTATACAAAGCATAATCACTAAGAAATATCAGTCTATACGTCAGCAAGGGTTATCTATGCGCATTCCTTATATAATGCAGACTGTCACATCCATGCACGCGGTTGAATGATCATCGCCGTATGCTTCACCCTTCCTTTCCATACATTTTCAAGCCTGAATTCCCCTAGCTTCCCATTATAAGCCAAAGCCTTTCAATAAACAGATCATTAATTCATTCATACATTTCATAAAAAAAACTTCCTTAGACTTGGTACAAACTTTGTAATTGAACTATTAAAAATGCTAGGGCTTGCCTTCTGCTGACTAACATTCAGGTCATTCAATTATTCTTAAGTATTAATTTCGTTCTACCCTCGCTTTCAAATGTGTCTAACGATCCAAACAGGCGAACGGCGGGATTTTTTTCTGTTCTTTAGCGATTCGTTGAGTCGGCTTTCACGATATTCTCCAGTGATTCTGTGAACTGAAGGCCTTTCAAAACCCAATGCCTTCAGTAAATAAAGCCCTCTTTCTGCCTCTTTCGGTTCAGGTTATTAAAAGCAGTTGCTATCATTTGCAGCTGCCAAGACTGCCTGGAACAATTATAATGAATGGCTCAGTTCAGACGCACTGGCAAATGTTACTGCCTTGAAAATAGTACCATCAAAATGTTGTCAATGCCAAGCGTACGTCATCCGTAACTTAAGGTGCAATGAGCTTTAAAGCACCGTTGAAAAACGGCCACGCATACATTAATGCAACAAGCTACCACATTGTCGCCAAATATATAAGTGCGGCAGTCGCACGGGTTCTTACCAGCAGGCTGATAAGAAAAAAGAACCAAATTCGATTTTTTTATCGTTTTACGTTAGTGGCCAATCACTTCAACTGATGATCATCTGGCACAAGGATCGGCTGCAGCTTGGTATTCAAGAAATTGTAGCATAGGTGCGTTTTTTTTAATAGGGGCCCAGCTAACATAATACCGATAAAAAAATCCGTATTATGTTAGCTCTTACAGCGAAGCCGTCTTAGTCTGCCGTGTGCAGCCGCCGCCGCCATCGTAGTAGTAGTAGGTCACGTGACCAGAAGGTGGAGTGAGCAAACAAATAAATAAAACAAAGTGGTGATGATGACATTTTGGTACCGAAATTAATTATTATAATCACTACAGTTTCGCTGTCCGACGGCTTTAACGGCGTGGAAATGGCTTTTTTTTTTCTTTGCGTTTCTTTTTATGTAACGCCGTTGCGTTGTAAAACAATGAATACGGATAATATATTACGGAAAACTTAAATTTCTAGATTTCTGGAGCAGGGCTTCAGCCAGCCGGTCTGACGCAATTCTTCGATGAGTTCTTCAACAATTGCGTCAGCTGAGAAGACACGTTTACATATCGACGGGTGCAAAACAGCGTTGATCCTTTCGTTCTTTCACTTTCACACATTCAAGTGCAAGATAAGCGAATACTGTTTGTTTGCTCATTCGTGTCATCAGCTAATGACGCTTGCTGTTCACTAATATCTGAGGTTTGCATAGCAAAACCACGAGATGACTATGAGGCATGATTATGTAGCGGAGGGCTCCTGAAATTTCCACCATCTGGGGTTCGTTAACGTGCACTGACGTCGCACAATACACGGGCCTTATAGCGTTGCGCCTCCATCCAAATGAGACCGCCGCGACCGCGTTCGAACCCTCGACCTTCGGATCAGTAGCCGACCACTGTAAGGGCGGTACTACCGAGGCGGACAATGCTTGCTGATGGGTCATGGTACTGCGAACTCAAGATGGTTCTGCTCTATTCTGTTCTAATTGGCTTGCTGTGGAGAGGTCGAGGTTTTTATCACCTCGGCTACTCCATTTCTATAAGTTGTGTAGCGAAAAAAAAAAGCGGTTACCCAAAATAAAAAATTAACAAGTAAAGAAAAAAACATATAGCAAACTGAAACACATTAAAAAAATAACATGGTAATGGACAGTTCGCTTGCCAGGAGTTCACACTGCAGTAAAGGTTCCGCATGCCAAATGGGAAGTTCCCAACCGCTTCGAGCAGTGGAAAGATACCGCTCCGAAAAATACGAGACGCAGTGGAAACCGCCCCGCCCTTGATACTTTGTGTAATTGTCGCGAGAGGTCCATTATTTCGGTTCACTTATTTATACGTTGCCAACAGCGCAGCGCGTTGTTCGTGGACGGTTTATCCGCCCCGCGTCAGTCCTGCCTGGCCACCGAAATTAGTTCCGGTTGCGTCATCACCGCTCGCAAACGGAAAAAAAAACTGGAGCACCGTGGTGGCAGGGTGGCGCCTGGCCGACGGGCCTTTTGAGAAAGCCAGCGCCTTGTATCCCGCGTTGCAAGGTGAATGACTCGGATGCGAGCTAGCTGAGCGTCAGTATGTTATAGAAGCAACTATACGTCGTGTCGCGGGAGAGGCCGCTCGTCTACGCGATCCTCTCAGCGGGCGTCTTGGCGTCCGTCCACCTGGACGTCGTCGCTGTCGTCGTCATTCGGGCGCGTCTAGTAGAAATACACAGACAGTGACAGTATATACGGCATCGGTGCAGCTCACGGGGCTGACGCGGCGTCCCTCGCAAGGACAGCGGATCACCCGCGCGTGCCTGGTTGTATTATACCTCTATGCGGTTTCGGAAGGATGTTGGTGCTGAAGACAATAATGATCATGGCGCCTGCCCAGTAATGATGATGAGTCATAGATCTCGTTCGATAACCATGGTCATTGCAATGGTCATTGAGGTGCCCACCAATATAAGGTTGGCTTGGCTGGTGGTGAACGTATCAACGGGGAGAGAAGTATCCGTGAGTGATATTTGCGACAAAATATGAATATTCGATTAGCCTGAGGACACAGCCTCTAATTCAAAGTTCCGGCACTTTCTGTTTCCTTACGTCTCTCTCTCTCTCTCTCTCGCTTTGTCCATTTTCTGAGCCCTATTTCTCCACCGTATTGCAGGGTGTAGCAAACCATGAAACTGGAATCCAGTTAACCAAGTTTTCATTCACCCTCTTTTTTTCTAGCAGCATGCCCTAGCTCTTGCAAGCAACGCAGATGTATATTAACTTATAAGGGACACGCATTACCAGAGAAGGAATGCGCGTGTTGAAGACTATTTCCCACGTGCCTAGTAAATTCTTTATATACCTGCTTATCAAGGCACATGTCTGCAGCTTACCCAAACCCTCATGCAAAACCCCGTCTTTTTTAACTTCGATACCAAAAAAACACCTACATTTCGGTGCACTCACTCACTCACTCACTCACTCACTCACTCACTCACTCACTCACTCACTCACTCACTCACTCACTCACTCACTCACTCACTCACTCACTCACTCACTCACTCACTCACTCACTCACTCACTCACTCACTCACTCACTCACTCACTCACTCACCTTCTCTCTCGTCTCACCTGTTTTCTTCCCCCCATTTTTTTTTTGTTGCTAATACATGCTGCCTTAATACTGGCATTAATGACCCAATCGATAATGCTCCTAACCCAACTGACGGCCCTGCGAATCCGACCTCTGATTGGCTGACACCAGCTATACGGCTTCCGCAACAGCGCGCAGATATAGTAAAGAACAGTGAGGGCGGCACTGTCGAGCTGGTATTTCCGCCAACGCCGCGGGTGGGTTCAAAAATAGGAGCAGGTGACGGCCGCACGGCTCCGACAGTTTTGACGACAGTTGCGGCCCACGCTAGCGCTGAATTATGACGCAGGAGAAGGGCGAGGGGAAGGAGACCGTCCAGGGGGAAGTTAAACCTCGGTTTTAGTCGACCTTGCTGAAAGCCCTTTGCAGGGTTGCGTCGTTTGTCACGCTCGCAGGTTGCAGCCACTAGTTAGGGACGTTACAGGGAGCCACGAATAAACTGCGAGTTAACCAACTCTGAAAGAACGCGCTAGCAGTTCTTGCAGGGCTTTATAATAAAGTCCGGCGTTGCAATAAGGAATTTCAGGATCTGTTTCCAAGTGAGAGTTCTCGCGCAGCAACGTGACCTTCAGGTAAACTTTTGTTAAACCCAGAATAAGAGCAGAAAGCCCAGTCTATAGGGGTGCTTCAGAAGCGCGTGCAGCGGTAAAGAAGCATATTTTTTGTGTGTGTGGTTTATTCAGTTAGCGGATCCCAACCACACACTTCTTTCTACATCGCCCCTGAGATCCCCTACGGCAGCGCGACGAAACACGAGGTTAACCCATGGAATACACAAGGGCACGTGAACGCTGATGTGTGAGTGTCGCTAGCAGATACCTAAGTCAGAGATTATGGTCGTCTCCATTTTGTTTTTTAATGTTTAGTGCATTCATGGGAGTGTATAAGTTCGCATTTCTTAAACTACGCGTAAATCTTTCTTTTTTTTTCGTTTGTTTGTCGTCCGCAAACGTTTCTCAGATCGACCGCACGTCAGTACACATACGTATACACCAGTGAGGAAATATACGCGGACCATGGAAGCGAGTGCCGAAATTGACGCCTGCGCCGTCTAGTGGCGAGCCGTCTGCTGTCGTGAGCATTTCTCTGGAGGATGCGCGGCCAGAGCAGTGATCTCGACAGTAGACGGCTCGCCACTAGACGGCGCAGACACCAGTTTTGGCTTAGAGTCACTGGAAAATCAGAGTACCGCAAAGATAGGCTGCACGCGGGCAACATTGGGTGGCGGCGGCCATGTCCCTTCCAGACCGTCCGGCACGTTGCTAGCGTGTGTTGAGAAGTGACCGATCTTTTAGCCTCAGTGCCGTGTTACGCTCGGCAGAACGGCATTATGTGTGTGTTTCTTCAAGAGGATATTAGAAGTGATTTCGAGTCATCGACAGGTATAGATCGACTACGCGGTTAGCGGTGTAACTAATGAAACGTACGGCGAATGTTGCCATGTGCTCGCGAACTCTTTTCATGGCTTCATCGGTCTCGTTTCGTGTCACGCCCGGGCGTGCTGGCTAGGTCTGGATATGTAAACATAGTTGCATTAGCGCAGTGACATCGTGCGAGATACCATTCACTTCAACATTTGGTGAATCTTGACTGTTTGCGCTAGCTTTGCAGTCGGTGTTCAGGTTCACTGCACTCGAGAACGTTATCGAACAACATCGAGAACATTCAACATTGCGTCCTTCGACTGATCGCTGACGCATACCTTACTTGCGCACCGTGCTTGCTGTTCAGCTGGTTGACATGTGTAATAGAAGTTGTGTGTGTACGGTAATTGGAAGTTGTGCGCGACGTCTTGATTCGGAACGCCAGCAGCCGAACGCACGGGCGAATCAGTGTGCGGTAGGTAAGGTGCATCTTATCTTACGATACGTAGAAAATAGGCCATCAACAAGTATTGACATCACTACTTAATTGTTTCATTTCCTATTTCTTGTCTCCTTAATATTCCCAACGTTGCAATGAATTTGCAAATATTTTGCTGTGTTCTGACAAACAGTTCTTTTTTTGGCATTGCCAGTGCGTAAACAGCTGGGGTTCGGTTTCTGCACTGCTGCACTTTTTTTGCATAATGCACTCTTATTAAAACTTCCTTGGCACGGTGCTTTATGTTCTTTCGATCAGAAATAGCACATCCCGGAATTTCTAAAGCGCATGCTACTGCAACACAGTATGTATATAGACCTAAGGCTCGCATAAAATCGACTCCCTCAATACGTGGGACCTGCTTTTTTTTTTTTTTGCTGTGACCATTTCTCACCAACTATACAGTATTTTAAGGGTACGCTCGGTACAATGCAGCATTAGCAACATTTTTTTTGCAACAAATGTAAAAATACGCTTCATAACATTGCCTTATACCGAGTTTATCAACAGAGTTCCACGCTTCTGTTTTGTACAGTGCCAAAGATCATGCCACAATTGCCTTCAAGGTATACCAGTAAACAGTTATTATTTTAAGAAATCTTCGATTTCGCTCTCGTGCGTGACACGCTTATAACTCGGATAGCATGCGTAATCTGTTCAACAGATCGAGATATAAACAGCCGAGCAACTAGAAAGGTATGTAGTTTTCGATATCGCTGACCATAGCGAACCGAAAAGGTGAAGTATCTTGTCGCATAAGATCTTTTCCAGCAAAGTGAGTGTAGTTAACTGCAGGAAGGAGTGTTATTCGAGGGGGGCGAATTCGTTCAGGGCAACTATGCCCTGAGCGGCATAGAACGTAGAACGGCGCTCTTTGACATTAATTTTTCCCATACGGCAAACTAGATTCCCAGAGTAGCTCACCAGTAACGTTCGATTGATGGTGAGCTACTCTCTTCTAACATCTGCATGCAGTGGCGTAGCCAGGAGGTGGCACACCGGGCCCGTGCCCCCCCCCCCCCCCGAAAAAAATGTCTGCTTACGCCCCTGTCTGCATGACGCGTTTAAAAAAGCGACGAAGCACGTCTGGGGACCGTGGTACTGCTAAATGTCCGGCCACGCTTTGCATTGAACGCGCCTGCACCCAAAGCGCATGGAAGGGATATGGCGGCGAGAGGTCACGTGATGCGAGTAAGCCAATCGCGTCGGCGGCGGCGCGCGGAAAACAGATGCGATACTCTGAAATTTTTCCAGTGACTCTATTTTGGCTCGCACTCCCGTGGTCCGCATACTTTTCTTCACTGGTGTACAGGCACAATGCATCGGCTGCGGGTTAGCCGGACACCAATGTGACGATCTCAACGATACCGACACGTCAGTGTAGCCGGTTTATCGGTGTAGCCAGTGTAGCCATACCGTCACATGACGGTATGGCTACACCGACAGCCAGGCCCGTAGCCAGGGGGGGGGGGGCCCTCCGAAATTTTTGATGACACATGGTGTTTTATCGAAAATAAATCATGTAAATATGCGTTTTTCTCAAATAGTCAAGGTTTTCAGAAAGTGGCCCCCCCCACCGAAAAATATTCCTGGCTACGGGCCTGCCGACAGCACGTGGCCGAAGCAGCGGAAGCTCCTTCTTGAGCAGGGGGGAATCTGCCAGGGGATGCAACAAAGAAGTTTGCTACGGTTTGCTACCCTACGTACGCTCCAGACACGGCGTCCGAAGAAACTATTGGCTTCCTTCTCGCGATGTTCACCGCATTGTCTCTTATTCCTCGTAACCTGCGTCACGAAGGCATGCGGTCATCGCTAGCCGGTGATTAGGTTCGCTTCCCAGAACGTCGTAAAAAGGCTCGCTCGCTACGTCGTGCCGAGTCGAAGCGTCGGAAGCGCAAGAAGAAAAAGAAAGAAATGAAAGGAAAAAAACAAACGTGACATGTGCATGGGAAACGCCCAGGAAACGTTAGCTTTATTATGACCAATGCGCATACCTGACGCCGGCGCCTCAATACATGCGTCATATAGCGAAGCAGACACACATTTGCGCAGCTATCCTGGTTTTAGCTGTGTACCAGTGCTTACGCTTTTTTTGTATTACTTTATGAGCGTTCGCTTCATCAATCTACCCGATTGCTTTTCTAGGCACGTGTCCCCTGCTTCATCTGTCTGGTGTACGCGGTAAATTCATTTATAATCGTCTCTCTTCCAGTCTCTTCCTCTACGCTGTCTTTCTCTGTTTATCTGCGCATCCCGTGTAGGCTAGCCAACCGCCGCGAGCTCATTCTCCGAACTGGACTTGTGAAGCCAATTGGCGACCATTGACTACAGCCGCCGAGCCGCAATAGCCAGAGGGGCCCTGGAAGAGAGTCGACCCTCCAACCCCAGTAACCAAGCAGTCCTTATTTCCAATAAAGTTGTTTCTCTCTTTATGTGTTATGCTTCCGCGCGTTTCTATGTAATCTCTCTCTCTCTCTCTCTCTCTCTCTCTCTTCCTTCGTTTTCTTTTATTTGTACTCGCCAGACACAGTGTTTGAACAGAACGTCGTAGAAGCGGCATTTAATGTAGGCCATACTGTAACCCAACCTCGGCACCTTTCCTCCTCCTCACGGCCTCTCCCTCTTACAGCAGTAATGTAACTGAAAAAAAGTAATGTAACTCAAACCTTCCCTTCATGAACACAACAAAGCTAGGTTAGTCGGCTTCGCGAACAGAAAATGCAAACTACGCTCCAGAGGAGGAGGAGCAAGAAGATGGGAAAGAGATGGAGCTCAACGATACACATCTACGGTTTGCTACCCTACGCACGCAATATAGATGAAGGGGTGAAAATAAGGGAAAGAGAGGGAGGTAGGCAGAAAGTAGTTATGAATGTGAAAGCTGTGCATTATGCTACAATCCAACCCTGAGGCCAGCTGATTTCGAGAGGTGTAAAAGGTCAACTAAGCGCTTTGACAGCAAGTATAAAAGACAACCCAAATTCCTCATTTTTGTCTTCGCAGTGGATAATAATTGTTGGAGTTGAACGTCCCAAAACCACGATATGATTATGAGGAACGCCGAGGGTTCCGGAAATTTTTGACCACCTGGGGTTCTTTAAGGTGCACTTAAATCACAGTACACGAGCCTCAGGCATTTTCGCCGCCATCGAAAATGCGGCCGCCGCCACACGGATTCGATCCCGCGACCTTCGGGTAGAACACCGTGGCGGGTGCCTTTGCGGTGGAGAGAGAGAGAATTAAACTTTATTGTCTGACCAGGCGCGTTTTCTTCGCCCAGAGGTGGGTGACTTCCTTATTCCAGGTAGCCATGGCTTGCAGCTGATGCTAGAGCCCTGTCCACCAGTCGGAGCTGGTCCTCAGGGTTTAGTGACGTCAGCAACGCCTCCCACTGGTCTTCCGGATTTTCTTGGATGCTCTGTTCGTCTATGGGCGGTGGAAGAAGCAAGCTTAATCTGTACACATACGCTTCGACATCGTCACAGTTTTCGTTACTGAGCGGCCAAATTTTGTGGAAGTCAAGTAATGTAAGCCCTCTCCAGGAATTCTTATACAGGTCGCGGGATCGAATCCTGGCCGCGGCGGCCACATTTTCGATGGAGGCGAAAATGCTAGAGGCCCTTGTACTTAGACTTAGGTGCACGTTAAAGAACCCCAGGTGGTCAAAATTTTTCGGAGCCCTCCGCTACAGCGTCTCTCATAATCATATGGTGGTTTTGGGACGTTAAACCCCAACAACTATTATTATTATTAGGAATTCTTATACCACACTCTTGCAGTAAATGGGTGTGATGTTGTTTTGATGACAATAACTTTTGGGCAATTCACTTATGTCCCGCTGTCGGAAACGAATAATGTTGGCTAACTCTTGGCTAATATAGGCTAACTCTTCATTACTGTTAGCTAAGTGGAAGGTAATGTCGGCTATCCGCTACTAAAACAGCAATATCGTCTACGTTCAACTTCAATTAAATGACTGAGTTGTCACCAACTTTTAATACGCTACACCGCGTGCCTACGAACAAACAGCGCGGAAAACACGGGGCAGTGGCGAATGAAGAGAACGATACGAAGAGCTCTCAGCTCAATGTCGACCGCTGGTCGACATGCCGTCGTTGTTCAGCGGATGTCATCCACTTGTAGTCGCTCGCACGTCCTCTATATACTACACCCGCCGACAGAGGCGCAGTGGAAAAAAAAAAACATCGGATATATCTCGCCCAGAAGCGGCGTGAGAGCCGGGATGGTCTTAATGGCTTCTTCAGGCGGAGGGCGCCATTCGGCGACGGGGCCGAGATTTATGTTGCGACCTTCCGTTCCCCGGTCCGTCCGCCAACACCGCCACCAGCTGCGCAATATATACGGCATCTCACACCCTCCTTCACAGTTACACTTCTTCCTCGTTTCATTCGTCGACCCGTTAGAGCACGACTCTGCGAAGTAGGCTGTCCTAGGGGAAGAGATGGCTGCTGGACTTAAAATGAAGAAGGAAGAGTACGACATGTTTGCTGACAGCGCTTCGTCCGTGTTTTGCTTCGTGATCACGTAATGTCGTCGCGCCCGTGCTTCGCTGCCCTGTTTGCATTGAGACAAAGAAGAAAAAAATTGGAGACGACCCCAGCCCTTGACTTAGGTGTCTGGTAGTGGCATTCGCACGTCGGCGTTCGTATGCCCGGGTGTATTCCTTGGGCTAACGTTGTGTTTCGTCGCACTGCCTAAGCGGATCTCGGAGGCCACGTTCAAAGAAGCGCGTGGTTGAGATCTGCCCCGCCAGGTGTCACCACGATCCCGGTGCTCACAAAAAAAGCGTCGGCTCGTTCAATAAACTCATTCTGTTAATTTTCATTATTAGCCTAAGAGTTAATTGGTCATTTGTTAAGTATACTTATGCTCCGATGTCGTAGCCGTGCCCAATGAAACTCTTAACTTGAACCATAACTATCGATTTCGTACCAGTTTTACTTTATAAATCAAATTTCATGAATATTCAAAAAACCGGAAGTAAGGGATCAAACCATCGATTTTGTACCGGTATTATTTCTTCATTTTTTTAAAGCAAACTTTTGAAAACCGGAAGTAGGTGGTCGACCGGAAGTGCTTCAAAGAGAAACGAGATCGTCACTCATTGCCTGTGCCACTAATAAGGTTTAAAACAGCAGCAAAGCGCGTGGCGCGCGGGGCGCCGTCCCACGGACGCTCTGTGCCCCTATACGCGGTTCCGCTTGCCTGCCACTCCATTATGCAGAGTGTGCATGACGGGCCGGGCTGCCGACCCCTTCTCAACAAGGCGTCGTCCCCTCGGTTGCCTGTGCATCTTATGGATGAGATCCATTGCCTGTCCCCGTCCTTAGCAATTTGCATGCTTCCCTCGATTTCATATCTCTCAGCTCACGCGTTCTTGAGAACTTTATTATTTTTGCCGTTGTATTCCTTCCACTTATCAAATCTCGAACGACACTGGAAGTCCTCAACGCTCTTTCACGGAAGGCTGGCTGCGTCGTGGCGTCGCCCATGGCAACACCCGTTTTCCCAGCCGCCAAGCCGGAGCTGTCACACTTCTCTTCATTCCCATCACCGGATCTAGTTCCGTTGGCATATATTATATAGCCGTACTGAAAACTGCGCATATAATGCTTCATGCATCTCCATGCTCTTTTAAACTTTACATTTTTTTGCTCTTTCTTTTTTTATTCGCCAGTGTGTCGAGCTCTCGAGGCCAAGAGATGTGGCGTCGGCGGCTGCATAATTTGTTGAGCAGAACGAAAGCTGTCGGCGCGTTGGCCAACTATACTTCCTGTTTACGCAGAACGACGCATGCGCATCTTGTTGCTATAGACTGAATACAATTTCGGCATCCATATTGTTTACATATAATGTGGGCAGATTTTCTGACGCATTAAATTTTGCCACACACGTCCACATTCTAACGTTCAACCTAACTTAATCAGCAGTTAACCAAGCTAAACCCGGTGTATTCCAGCGAAATGAAGGCTGAACCAGGGTGCGTATGGTACGTGAACTTATGTCACCACACGTGGCAAAGGAAGCCTTTTTAGGGGCGAAGCTCCTTAAGGCGGCACCCGTTCGTCCCTCATAGTCGTCGTGGTCGTAGTTGTGAGTAACAAGTCTTACGCTTTGACCTCCAAGGTGGTGCCGGTGGGAGATTTCTCCTGTGCGTTGTTGAACAATAAAAAATTCGCAGCGTGCGCGTTAACTAAAAGCCGAATTCTTCTGTCTCTCATTCCCCATTATCAGCCATTGGCATGTTCCAGTAGGAAACGTTAGTAGAAGTAGAAGTGTAAGTGTTAGCTAAAAGCCGACTTCTTCTGTCTCTCATTGCCATTAGCAGCCATTGTTTACCTCCAAGGTAGTGCCTGGTGAGATTTCTCCTGTGCGTGATTAAACAATAAAAATTTTGTTCAAAACGCCGTTGATTGATGAAATAAACCAACGAAAGACGCCAGATGTTTTGTAAAAGCAGAACGAAAGAACGCCAGATGTTTTTCTTAAAGTGTAGTAGTAGTAGTTGTATTTAGCCACCTCGCCCGATCGTCAACGGGCGAGGTGGACCGGCAACGGCGCGAGGACCCTGCCGTACGAGAGTTAAATCATACTAAAAGACATACTTTGCGGGCGATACACTCTAGTGAGCTTTCAACTTTTCGTCTTAATGTACATGATAAAGAAATTATTTCTACGAAAAACGCAAGGCACACCTTGAGCAACATGTTTGGTTTTGGGACGCTAAATGGAACCATGAGGCGATGCGAAGCCGGAGCACTTGCACGATCGCGTTCCGTTGGCTTTCGTTGGGCATGCTACCGACCTCGCGTCGTGGAACGCGCGTCCTGTCTTCCCTCTAGCCTTGCCTTTAATTCGCACAGGGCGAGCGGGGAATGCGGTCGCTCTTGGCGCTCTTTCGCTCGGGAGCGGACTTCTTCCTTGCATTTCACCGATCACAAGTGATAATGAAGGGACCACGTAAACCAGCAGTACAATAAAAGTTTGATGTTTAATATATACACGATGTTTCACGCTCTTTATATTATGTACTGGGCGCATTTCACGGAAGAGTTTCACGGTTTACAGATGATTCCCTCCGTAGCTTCGCCCCACTCATCATCATTCACCCCGTGGATATGCTGTGATTTTTTTTTTTAATGTTTCCCGTGCGCCCTTCTTTCTCAACTTTCGCATTAACTTCGCAGCGTTAACTTTAGCTCAATTTTCGCACTGCCATTCATGTCCAACTACAGCAACTTCGGGTCGATATACCTAGGATCTTTAGGCGGCTATGCAATGGAAAGAAATTGTCTAGCCATTCTTTGCTGTGGGATGTAATCGAATAGATCTCACAAGGCTTTCTCGAGGAGGGCAGTCTGGCGTTTTAGTGGTGCGCCACAAGTTCCCGCAGGAGCCGAGGGAAAACGCCAATGTCAGAGTTAACGCCAGTCAGCGCCCCGCGCATTTCGGAGACCACACAGAACGATTATTAAACAAGATGCTGCGCAAAAACCGACTCGACCAACAACATGCATTGTTGAAAACGAGAACAACATTACGTGTACTTGGCGGGCGCGCCGCTGGATAGCGTTGTGCGACCGCGGGGAAGCGCATGAGTGGAGCTCGGCTGCAGTACACGGCACATACGTGACGTACTTACCCGGCGGGTGTATGGTATGCCACCGCATTTACTGAAAGATAATCGTATTAACATTGGCAACATCGTGATGTGTTTTCAACCAGGATTGTGTCGTTGCAACACAGACAGCAATGACACAGACACTTGGGTAGCATTCGTGGCGTAGGCCCGATTTCCGGTTTTGTGGGCAAAATTGAAACTATGTAAGTGTGTATCGTTTGTAGTGTGCAGCGCAATAAGCCTTGTAAAAACTGCACGAAAGATTTCATTTTGTGTCTGCGAAGCTTTACCACTCGTCATAGGTGCAGGCTAATAAGGCGCTGTCTAAGTTGCGAGCAGCTGGTCGTCGGCGCCATAAGGCATGAAAGAGAATGAACCCCAATCCATTCATTTCCAATTATAAGGAAAGGCCAACTAGCTCTTCGTGCCAAGACTACGTATCGGTTCTGTCCGGTCGCTTCTCTACGAAACGTCGGTGGGACTTCCCCGGCACGTCGAGTTAAGCTTGTTTTACGATCGGCACAGAAGTCGCATCTGTCGCACGTAGCTTCCAGGGGCCTGCAATGAGGACGTCCCCAGAAAGAAAGAAAGAAAGAAAGAAAGAAAGAAAGAAAGAAAGAAAGAAAGAAAGAAAGAAAGAAAGAAAGAAAGAAAGAAAGAAAGAAAGAAAGAAAGAAAGAAAGAAAGAAAGAAAGAAAGAAAGAAAGAAAGAAAGAAAGAAAGAAAGAAAGAAAGAAAGAAAGAAAGAAAGAAAAAGAAAGAAAGAAAGAAAGAAAAAGAAAGAAAGCATTCACAGACGTTTCGAAAATCAGCTATAGACTTCGGCACCGCGCACAACGTTAACACCTGGTCTGACAACGTGACCCTGATAACTGTCGCCGCTTTGCGTTACTCGAGAACGAGACGTCTCCGGTTATCCCATGAACAGGTGGTGCCCGGTGCGGAATAACGAAAGCATTATCATAAAGTATTTCAAGCCACAAGGGTTGGAGGTGCATTGTAGACAGGAAAGCGACTCGTTCCTTAACACATAAAAGTGTGCGTGACAATGTCTACGTTTCCAGCATGGTGGATTTTTTTTAATGGGACAGGAAGAAAAAAACGTCCAATTTCACTTAGCGAAACAGCAAAGTTGGTTATGAGGAACACCGTTGCCAATGGAATATTTATTTATTCATTTATATACAGATACTGTCAGCCCTTACACAGGGCTATAACAGGAGTGGAAAACAATACATAATAACATAACAATCATTGTAGAATCAGAACATCATTAACATGTACAATCAGAACTTACAGATAAAGGGACAAAATGAACTACACCAACAAACGCAACCAGATAATAAGATTAAATTTAATAAGATTAAATTAAAACCAGATAATATGGATTAATTTTCGACCACCTCGGATTGAATAACGCGCACTTAGTTTTGAATATATGTACGAGCATTCCTGCACGCTGCCTCTGTCATAATGCGGCCGGCATGACAGCGAGTTGAATCTGGAACCTCTTGCTCAGTATAGTTTGACGACGTCACAGACACTTAGCTACCAACGAAGGTATGACTCGTGGCGCCAGCGGATAAAAAGGTGGTCTTGATTCCCTGGTACAGAGTGCTCATTTTGATGTTATGTGCACATAGCACAAACAGGGCACTCAAGACCGACGAAAAAGACAAAAACACGACAATGCTAAGGCACCTAGCGCTGTATTTGTCTTTCCTGAAGTCTTGCGAGGCACGTTTCCGCTATACACATAATGTACTGCGATACTAACTGGCGCATCGATTTACTCATATCGATGGTAACAGAACGCAAACAACGACACCCGTCTGCACGTTGAAACGTATACAATCCGCGGTTATCGTTAATGTGTAGTCCTCCGACACCACCACACGGTTACGCTAATGGATCCGTGTGTTGTTGGTAAGGAAGGTGAACCCCACAAACCAATCGATGTGGCGCTCTCGAAGTGACCGTCAAAGGCTCCCGTATACGCGTTGTTTGCCGTTATCTCAACCACTTTACCGAGACGAGTGGGGACGAGACGAGTGCGTTCTAGCTCGGACAATGTTGTGCTCTCATATAGGATCGCCGGCCTATACAACAAACAATCGAAGTGGTCCCGCCCACGCCATCAGCTAGCGTGAGTGCCGGAGCACTTTCTACGTGCGCGTTGTTGTCGCAGCGGGACAACGTTCGCCGATTCCGAGCGACAAACAACGACCTGTGTGTTGCTTGCGACACTGGCTTCCTCGAGCTTACTACGCACGTGGGATGCTGTTTTCGCGTGACGCACAGCTGTGAGAATGTCAGTTTAAGCCACTGCGACAGCGGGCACACATTACAAAATCAGATAATAATCAATACGCGAAAGTTACCTAGCAAAACGAACATAATAGGAAAGAGAGAGTCACGCTGTCCCTTATGAATTTGCCTAAGACATTTGGAAAGCGAAAGCCATCTTCTTCTTCTAAGTCGACTGCACTGTTGCCCACCTCCTCGAAAGGTTTCTGCACCAAACGTGGCTTTGCAGTGCCTCCGGGATTGGCCCACTTTTGACCAAGCGACAATGTCCCGCCACGATGTTATCATGTGACGTCACGTTATGTAACGTCATGATGCGGTCACAAATTTTGGCGACCAGTGACGTCACGATGGCGTCAGCTGGTGACGTCATCCCGTGAATATTATTCTTTTTTTTTTGCAGCACTCTGTCGGTCACTTTTCGAGTTTGAAGAGGCATCTAAGGCTTTCGCCTTAAAACGCGACAACATGTACGCTTAAAGGGGCACCGCAACACTTTTTGAGCATGGTGAAAAAACGCTGCCGATCGGTAGGCGAGGCTACCGACAACACGCGAGCCAAATATTATAGCGCTGCACGCGGCCTAGAATTTACAACTAATTCTCAAAGTCAGCTAGAAATCATCCCCTCTTCTCTGTGCAAATGATGCGATATACCCAAATTTTTGCGCCATATACCCAAGTCCGCGAACATAGGCTGATTTTAACATCGCGGGCTGTGTAGTTACCGGGCCCGCCGCGGGATGCCGCCACGTGCCCGCGCGCGTGTTCGTGATCACATTGGATGTAATCCGCTCGTTCGAAGAAAAAAAAAAAGAAAAGAAAGTGCTCCAGGTCATGACGCGTGCTGTCGAAGGGACGCATCTCCTTGCCCCTTTGTCATCCCTTTCCCTGCGTAGCTTTCAGAGCGCTCGCTGGTACGAGGAGAGAGAAAGCGCTTGGAGAATGCGACAAATCGCTGCAACTTCACTCGTACTTGACGGATTCTAAAGCTTTTTACAGCATGTGACTCGTCAAGCGTCATGCGCTAATAGTGGGACTATTCAATTATAACTCAGAAAAGTGTTGCAGGGCCCCTTTAACGGTGGTCATTAAGAGCAAAAAGGAACTGTCTTACAAACAATGTTTACGTGCGTTTTGTCAAGTGGTGCCGCATTCATGACATCGGAGAGTTACAACTTGTCTGGGGTACTCCATCTTGAAAATTCACGTAAATTTACCGTATAATTTCACAGCACAGCGCATACTACATTATTACCAGCTGGCGCATTCATTATGCGTACAATGGTACGCTTGTATACTGATGCGTTGATCCAGAAATACCAAACATCTTAACTCTGTGAGCGTTTAGTATACATATCATGTTTTCTATTGGTTAGAAGAGATAGAAATATTTTGTCGAGTGTTGCGGGACTGTCAAGTGACTATTAAACCTCATTATAGTACACGAAGCCTTTCTACTTCTCCGATACAATGATCCGAGAGGACTTTGCAACATGGTCTGTTATTGCAAAATCACATGCAATCCTATAATATCGAACATATCATCAGCAAAGGAGGCCAGCCACTGAAAAGCCATCCTATTGAAGAAAGTATTTGTGCCTACCGACCAGTTTTAGGAGGCATCGATCCTGGGATCGCGCACCCATGGCTGTGTTCTTGTCCTATGAATAAAGTTACTAGTGGACTGTGCTGTACTTTTTGTAGAATGATGGCCAGAGTCACCTTCTGTGGTTGAGCGTAATAAGCTCAAGGGAGTGTTAGTATCTCGCCATTTTTCTCTTTTTCTGTCCAATTTACTTCCACCCTCCCCACAACGCTCCCATTTACCCCCTTTCTTAGTTTAATGTAGTAAACGGAACGGTCGTGTCGTTGACCTCCTCAACTTCGCAATCTTTGCTATCTCTCTCTCTCTCTCTCTCTCTCTCAGTCTGTCTTTCATTATTTCCTAATAGTAGACCATTTATTACTTCTCATACACCATGTTTATGTCCTTCCTTCACGGGGACCATCGATAAGAACTTCTGGTCTTGAGAAACTTTGCACAGTTTTTTTTTCCACATCCAATTCCGCGAACGCCTTCGCGTCATTAACTATACCCCCCCCCCCCCTGACCGCATATACTAGAGCAGGACATTCGCAACCCAAATCGGAACCCACCCCTTGCCCCTTCCTACCTCATCAACAAAGCGTACGTGTCTGCTTTCGCAAGGGGCCAAGAGATAAGGATGGCGTTCCAGACACTCGGTCTGACCACTGCGTCTGACTCAAATGACCGGGGTTCGGCGCTGGCTGCTCGCATTCGTATACGCGCAGGAGCCGCTGCAGAGAAGTATGGAAGCCCCGGGCGAACGACGAACCTCCTGGAAATCTCGAGCCAGGATCTGCGCGTTAAAGCTACCCGGCAACCGTCCAGCTTCCGCCCTCCTTGTTCACTTCCTGCACCTTGTACCCCGCCAACCGCGAGCTCCCGGGCCAGGCCACCAAGCACCCCGTGGAATCCGTTCTAGATACTTTTGCTCGATTATGGAATTCTCTTCCGAGAAGGAGGCCTTGGTTCGCAAGCCGTCGGGGAGCGGCGAGAACAACGCCGGCGATGGTGAACGCTCACGTGCCGAACGCACAAAGGCTTCGCTGAAGTCCTAATATTCTAACAACGTCACCTATGTACACGCGCATGAACTGGCAGAAAAAAGATCCATGTGGTTCATAACTGCAACTTCGCGACATTCGCTGGACCGAAGCTTTCACATGGGAAGAGCTTGACGCGACAGAGCTGCTGTTTCATGTCATTTTCAGGCGAAAGCCTTAGATTCCTCGTCAAACACGAAAAGTGACCGTCGGCGTCCAGCGGCGTCGGCGTCAACACGAAGGGGTGCAAAAAAAAGGTCATCATGTAATGACGTCATCAAATGACGTCACAGGCCACCAAAATTTGTAGCGTAATTAATACGCCATCGTGACGTCACTATGACGTCACATACCTTGACGTCACACAATAATATCCTCACACTACATAGTCACTTGGTGAAAGATGGGCCGATCTCAAAGGCAGTGCTGCAAAACCACGTGAGATGCAGAAAGCTGCGATGCCTCCGATCCTGGAGGCAATGCAAAACCACGCTAGGTGCAGAAAGCTTTCAGGGGTGAAGAATGGATCAACAGAACCCACTGAGGAGAAGAAGAAGAAGCCTTTCGCGTCTTCTTCTTCTTCTTATGACTTTTTATATCGAACAACCAGACTATCACCTGCAACCACTGTAACGTAACTGGGTCCCATTCTTTTTCTTTCGGCAAAAAAAAAACAAAACAAGAAAGCCGGAGTCTTTTGTAAAATATTCGACTTGCACAGTTGCAATGAGTCGATGGTACGAAATTAATCAGAGACCCGCAGTGGTATAGCTTAGCACGTAAGCTTGGCGTCGCTCTGCTTATGACGCGGATTGGAATCCCGGCCACGGCATCCGCATATCGATGGGGGCGAAGTGCAACGAGCACCCGTGTGCTTATATTTAGATGCGCGTTAAAGAACCCCAGATGGTCGAAATTATTCCGGAGTCACTCACTACGGCGTGCGTCATAAATATATCGTGGTTTTGGCATGTAAAACCTCACTGATTATTATTAATAAGAACTTAATCACGTACAGTCTGTTTCCTTTAGCGTAATGAAAGCCTAATATGCTCACATTGCACTTCAGGGCCAACTGACACTATTATAATTTTTTATGCATACTGCGAACATCTGCTATAGTCCAAGCAGGAGAGACCATCAATCATAAAAAAAATAAAAATAATAAAAAAGAAAGGAACAAAAAGTAACAAACGACAACCAGTATAACAGCATCAGCAATTAGAGCAATAATACAGACCGTAACAGTACTAAATCTGGGCTGTAAAGAACATACAGAGGATATGATATCATGAAAAGCCGCGAAAATGTTTCTCCAATTTATGCACAAAATCGCGCGTTGCTGCACAATGCGTAATGAAACAAACAGACAACTAAGGAACGTATAGGGAACATGTCTGTTGGTTTTATTACGTTTGTCTAAAAAAAGAAAACCACAACCAATCTCCCCTCTTTCCTGCTTACTGCGCATAATATGACACCTGCCTGCGAAATAAAGAATTAAAGAGTATCTCTAGGAATGTGAGTCTTATCAAACATGACACACGGCCTGCAATATCGTCGTTACAAGTGATAACACTTGTAATTGCCAGTACAAGTGATAACATTAGACAAATGTAGCGACTATTTCTGGCACTATATGGTTACTTTCCTCAGCAGATTTTTGCGCGATGGTCGGCTTCCCAACGCGGCTGCCAGCAGGCCATATGTTCAGCGCCGTTCTGCGGATGTATCGCCCGATGTGGCACTTCCTGGAAACAGTGCTCATGAGCGGCCGGCCCCAGCCTGTCGCTGATGGAACTCGATTACCCATTTCGCTTTCTAGGAACTCCTATCTCCGCCAACTGCCGTCAATGCGCTGCAAAAGGCGACGCCTCGTCCCATAGAGCTGGCCTCTATTCAGAGAAGCGTTACTTGTCAGTGCGTTGTCAATGTCAGAGCGGGACAACTGAGAAGTATTGATGAAAAAAAAATGAAATCAGACACTAATTCAGTGCACACACAGACAACCTAATGAAGCTAAGTAAGGTTTAGAGGCCATTACTTGTAGTCTTTCAACTGTAGCGTAGTAATTATGCTATAAACGTAATGAAATTAAAGCGAACAAAAAGACAACGTGTCGCCGGTAGGGACCGAACCCACAACCTTGCGATAACGCGTCCGATGCTCTACCATCTGAGCTACAGCGGCAATAGAGAGTGCTCCCCACTCGCAGTCATGGCTACGAGCGGTGCTGGCTGACACTCCCAGGTTTATATGCCCAGAAAAAACCGATAAAGTGGACGGGAGCACGACCGCCGCTGTAGCTCAATTGGTAGAGCATCAGATGCGTTATCCAAAGGTTATGGGTTCGGTCCCTACCGGCGACACGTTGTCTTTTTGTTTACTTTAATTCCTTTCCATTTGTGCGATAATTACTATATACTACAGTTAAAAGATACAAGTAATGACCCCTGTGGCTTCCTTGGCTTCCTCGTCTATTGGTTTCATTTGGTTGTACCTAACAAAGAAAACAAGCCCTTGATCTATTGCCCATCTTTCGTTCATGCAGGGCATAGTTTGAGTCGAAACTATATATAAAATGAAAGCAAACTTGCGACGCGTCTCCTTGCACTTGAAGTTTATTGCTGTAACGTCTGTTTTTGCTTCGTTTATTGCGTCTAAAACAAGGAAACCAGCTCCTCGAACAATTATCCTTCGATTGCAGGTCATCCGTACATGAAATTTCAACTGTGGTTGTCATCTGCGAGTCGCCAAATATTTCATGTCGCGGTACCACTTTCGTACTGCAAGTGGCAATCGACCGATCCAGATTAATCCGCTTCGTATAGTTACCCAACGACTACGTTCTGCAAATCTCGAAGACGCGAAAAACACACATGAGGTGAGTGCAAACGAGGAATTTCACTACAGCGACAAGTCCTGAACAAGAGTCGCTTTTCTTTCTTTTTGCACTCGAGTCACGGGCTTCACGCCGTGGCGTGGTGCTCGAGCCCGGGCTCGGCGGAGGCGCCTTCGTGGCGTGAAAAAGCTGCCGAGGGGTGGGCGTTTATTTGCGGCAGCCGAAGACGACTCCCGGCTAGCTCGAAAGAACGACGCGAAATTTCGGGCGGGCCTTCGCTGCGGCGCCAGCGTGGCTGCCTCGCCGGGTTCGCCTGCACTGACACTTGCCGTGGAAAAGTCGTAAACACTCTCAAGGACGGTGCACTCCACCCAAGCAACATGAGGGAACACCCCCCCTCCCCCTTTCCCTTCCCCGCTCCATCTATGGCGGATGAAACATGGTTCATTTCCGGGCATCCCATCAGCTTCCCCACTTTCACAATCACACTCGACAGCTGCATTTCTCATTTTTTCTCTCTCTCTCTCTACCTAGCTTTCTTGTTCTGCTACGCAACCGACTTGTGTACGCACAAACATCAAACGCCGAAATCTCGCGAGGACCGCAACAAGCGTAATTTGTGCCGCCCCCGTGCGCGTTTATGTTGACGACAAGTGAGCGGCGCTTGCGCAAGGAAGTGCGACCGAAACCCGCCACTAGGCAAAGCCCCGGCCGTCCGTCCGGCTTCGACGGATCCTTCCTCCTCGTTATCGCGACTTGTTTTTCTTCCGCCCCTATCTGTTTACATCTCTGGCAGGCTGCGTCGATTATCGGAGCTTCCCGATCGGAGGGCTCGCGCGAGCCGATTTTATATGAAGCCCCTTCAACGAGCAACGACGAAACATCAGAAATAAATGTTTTCTTTTTTAATGGGCCCCTAAACCATGCACTACGAGTTCAAAGACGAGAGAGTGGTTTCTGTCTCGCCTTCACTACCATTTCTAAAGGCGCTACCTCCTCCCCGCCACTTACTTCTCCATAAAACACGTGGACAATGTCAACACGAAGTGTTGAGCCTATCGGCATTTCGCACTCTTCTTCGTCGACACGATGTTATTTCCGCTTGCGCAGTCGAAAACGCTCAAAACGAAGTGGCATCACTTGATCGCGCGCGATAGTCACGCGAGACAAGGCAGAGAGGGGGTGCGACTGCATGGTAAAGCGTGGTATAAGACAATTCACAACTGATATCCCTTTTATACTAACCATTCGAGAGCTTATTACCTCATGACGTCACATGAACAGACTGCTGGCGTCACGAATTTATTTGTATTTTCCGAGGTTGTTTAGGGGTCGCTCAGTAACGAAAGAAGACTGCTATCAAAAGGAAACACATGGATAGAGGGGGTTGGGTGGAATCAAGACAAGCGGAGACGCTTTTCCAGCAACGTAAACACAGGACGACAAAATAATGTAAGCGATAGTATGTTGTAAAAGTGGAAAAAATTAATGAGATGTCTGGAACCAGTGAATATTTTTTTTTTCTTCGCTCATCTGATGCGCAGGAGGCCTCGCAGATTACTGCGTTATGTGGGGGCGACAATAATTACACTGCTGGATTTAGCCTGCCGGGAGGCGTGCTAAATATATCTCTGGCCCAGTGCTTCTTCCGACGTAATCTCTGCATTTCTTCTTTCCTAACGTGCGCATCAAAAATTTTCCTATACGTTTTCCTCACGTATGTCATATCAAACTCGGCAATACCGCGTTGCCGACGTAAGCTATACTGCTGCACTATCGAGAGGGGGGGTCATCAGAGCAAACGCTTTACCAATCGATGAAACTACACAACGAGCACATCATTCGCTTCGAAATGCGGCCGCCGTGTGCCGGGAATCGAGCCCGCGCTCTCGATTTAGTCTAAAAGGACACGTCACGTACCTGCAGCAGTGCTCATTCATAACGCGAGCACAAAGTTCTTGTTAGAGCTTCAGCTTCTGCATTCACCTCGAATCTTGTTACAGCGCGTCACCGCCATCCTTCGGCGTAGGCCGACTGATCTGACAGGTACGGCGATCCCGGAACACCCGTCAGCGTCCCTGCGAGTATGCGTTTAGGAGTCCCACTTTCAAAAAATAATGAGGCCGTATCTGTAAAACAAATTTTTTCGTATTCGCCCTTAGCCTGCTTGTAGGCAACACAGTGACAAGTCCAAAACGAGCTTCCTATACGTAAGCCGTGTTACTCGAATATCCCCTTCCCCATGAAATCGTGATCCACTCAAACGAGCCATGACAGCTCTCTCCTTTTATTTTACTCTTGCATGAACCTTCTTCTTAAGGCTTCTTGGATGATTCGATGTTTCGAAATCACGACTACATAGCTTTTTTTTTTTTTTACAAAGGCAAAGCCAGAGTTGTAGTCAATAGGTTTAAGGCGGCTATATGTTCGGCAAAGCTGCTTTGTCCTTAAGAGAAAAATTTGAGAAAGTTCAGAGCCTGTCAAACATTCAAGAAGCTTTATATAAGGAATCCCCGCTAAGGATGTTCTTACCCTTTAAATTGAATGGAAATGTCGGAAGGCAAGCGGCCCCCGTATCTCTCACAACATGCCGCGCGGCTTGCGATGCGTACCCTCATTATCAGAGGAAGCGGAGCCTCTCGCGGCGAGCGGCGAAACAAGAGCAGCGACAACGGCGACAGGCTGACAGCTGCCAAAAAGCGGGTTAATCCTGGGTTCCCTAAGCAGAATACACAGCGCAGAAACGAACAGAGGGTAAAAAGAAGGCTGGACGTTGCTTAGCGCTCGTCCCGTCGTCTTCTTGTCCCGTGTTTTCGTTTCTGCACTAAGTATTCTGCTTAGTGTGGGTGTGGACCCTACCAACAAGCGCAAACCCTATCCACTCTGTAATCCGCGGAATTGTTCGGGCGCGAGCGACCAAGATATCGCTCCACGCTATCTCGGAGACTATATGGCATACTCGCTTCGTCTGTTTTTCAGCAGTGCATCGTATTTTTTTTTTTTTTTTGCTCCAGCGCGCTGCAAGCGAAAGCGCTGTGAGAAGTTACTGGGGTCATGAGGAAGTTTGCCGATAAATGAAATCCCTAACCAAGTGCGAACTCCGTGAGACGTGGAATTCTCTCGGAAGACTGGGAAGCAAAGCTGATAAAGGCCGCTCAACATCGCCAAACACTTCTTAAACTATATATATATATATATATATATATATATATATATATATATATATATATATATATATATATATATATATATATATATATATATATATATATATATATATACTGGAGGCTGCACTAGAACCGCACGCGCCTGGCTGATAGGTCTGTCCTACTCATGACGCCATTTTTGCTCAGTTTGATCGTGGTGCAGTTTTCAATTATTGCGTCATGTTTGTCCAAGCAAACGACAACCGGGAGGGCTTATTCGTGTCTTTAGGGTAGAATTGATAGAAGTCTGCTATCGGCTTAGTTACTTGGGTCAACAATTCTTTTTGTTTTTCTGAACGACACCGACTTTGCGGGTTTTTCACTTTTTTTTTTCTTTTTTGGTTCAGCGAGAGCACCCTTCTAACAGATGAGGTTTCACCGTCTGAGTGAGTTGTGCGGTAATAAGAATAGCAAGGTGCGTGTTTTACCGTGCGTGCTTGCGTAGCAATCACATTAGCCGGTGCTTTAGTTACACAACGTAATGGTGCAACTCTCCAATGTACTGCCCCATAATTTGCCTCTTCTCTTGCCGTGTCACATAATACAAAGCTAACACGACAGCGCAAAACCACCGCAACCACTACGGTCACGGAGTACGCTGTAGTTTGCAGAATTAATGCTGCTGCTCGCGAGCTCGCGAAGGGCAAGGACAGTCAGGCAGCCGGCATCAAGTTACGTAGCCTTGAACATTAGTTTCGGTTTCTACGCGTAAGTGCTCTGGACACATTCGAGGCATCGAGCAAATACACATGACCAACAATTGTAATGGAGCTCGCAATATCAAGAAGATCAGTGTGACCAGTGTGGCTAGTACACCTTAAGCCATGCGGGCTAAACTGAGAGTCTACCCGAAGTGCAGGGGAGGCCAGGACGGGGGAGGGGGGTAGTGATGACCAGAGATGAGCACTGCGGTGCCTGGCGTTGCGTGAGCTCGCTTCCTGCATTTGCGTACACCCGGCACGGACGGCGATTAAGTGCGCGCCCGCCGGAGGCCGTCAAGGTCGCTGCTGCATGGAACCGCGCTGCTCATCGCGTAAACAGGTTATCGCTGGTTGCGGAACGAAGTGGAGGGGATTGCCTGGCCTTGGAAAACACCCCCCCTCCGTCCTCCCCCTTGCCCGGCTTCAATTGCACGATGACTACCATGCCCCCCTCCCTCCTCCCCTGACTCTTCTCGCATAACAACGCCCCATCTCATCTGCCGCAGCGACCGACTCGCCCGGCCCAGCATGGCCAACGGCCCAGGGGCACGCCCCAAGTGGCCCGGTCGACTGGTCGCCCCTGATTCGGGGGTGCAGTAGAAAGCGTCAGCCTCCTCTTGTACGGGCCAGTGCATAAGGCCTGAAGAAGAAACAAAAAACAAATAATAATAATAAGGGAGACGTAAGCGTAATTGCACGGGCACTGCCTCGTCCCAGGTTTAGAACTTGCGTTTAGTGCAGTGACGAATAAATCATCACTTGTTCTTTCTTTATTTAAATGTCCTTGAGAGGCGAAATCTGGGCTACCACCTAAGCGTCGGTTGAGCTGTTTCGCCACAGTGTGCAAAAGTCAGGTGCTAAGAGGTGCGTTAAAAGTCGTGGAGTGTTACGCTTCAAAACGCGAGACGGGGCTGTACGAACGGTCAGTTGAGCTATATAGCTGGCGTTGGTTGAAACTATGCTACGAGCCAAATTACGAACACAAAAGAAGAAAAACAAAACGCTGGAGAAACCGTTTTGTCGTGTTGTTTCGTTAGCATCATATCGTTTCGTTAATACTACACTGAATGCGTTAGCATTACTACAGGGTGATGGGGAACCAGTGAGATCGAGTAGGTTCCTGCGTATGCTCCCCTTGAAGAGCATACGTGCCGCGAATGGTAGTGCAGGCGTCGCACCTCAATGTCATATGCACGATATGATACCGACGGCGGCCAACCGCCAGCATTGTGAAAATACCCCAAGCGTCAGAACGCGCTGGCTTGCACGCGGAACATCCTTAAAGTTGTTTTTTTCTTTCCGCCTGACGAGGCATGCTCCTACGGCGTAGCGACTGGAGTATAGGGCTTCGCTACAAGAAGTCCAGATTTCGATCATGCTTATTAACTAATTGTAAACACCGCTACACCGCTGCCCTCCTTTCCGTCCCCATTCCCAACATCGCACCCTCGGCACCAGACCCAAAGGGTGGTTTTTGTGAGCTGACTGTCCTATTGCTAACGCAATAAATAGTAAATATTTATCTGACATCTGTGTGAGGATGTCGCAGTTAAAAAACGCTCTTACTTGAGAACGTTGCCGCTGCATAGTACATCGACACTTAATATTTTTCAGCTGAATAATAGTGCTTTGATAACGACATGCAAGTTCTACGCAGCCATGCAGCCGTTCACTTGCAGACATATAAGTTCCTGGTTTTTCTACCGAATATTAATAGTTATTGTTTCCGCTCTTGATGTTCCTTCTGCGCACACAAGTAATGTAGGCAGCAAGAACACTCCATAACCCGCGGTTTCCTTGACGTAAATCGCAGTGTTTTCGTACATTACACGACTTGACAGAACGGACAGTGTTTTTCAGAGGAGAGAAAAAAAAACACACAAAGGATGTCATAAACGTACGTCACAAGTGGGCACGCCATAGCGATGTGTTTATGTGGACTGTTGCCGCAGGCAGTGAGTACGGGACTTTTGTGACGCAACCATTAAGAGCGAGGAGCTTGTCGCGAGACAATTATTTTGGACGCCCGCCCCTTCTTGTTGCGTGACACTATTGAAGAGTAGCCCGCGTTGTGACGTCAGAGAATGTCCCCCAGGTGGTGGCTCAAAGTGCGACGCGCGCGCACCTGACAAGCAAGCAGCGTTGTAAACAACACGAAGAGAAAGAGAAGTGTACGAACGTGACAAACCACCTTTCGGCGAGCTGCGAAAGGGCCGACGAACGCCATGGCCTCTCGTGGCCCTAGTATCTGAACCGAGAGCCCTGGCGTAATTGCAGGGGGTAGGGGGGTTCAAACCACTCCCCCAACACCTCGAACTTCTTAAATTCTGAATGTGTATATACGCAGGCACACATACAAACGCACCGCATGAACATATTTAAAGTATGCTTGAACCCCCTCCCCCCCCCCCTCCCCCCCGAAAAAAGTTTCTGGCTACGCAAATGACCGAGAGCATAGCAAGGGGGGAGAGGGGGAGGCAGGAGGGAGTAAGGAGCCCCCCCCCCCCCCTAATTATCTGTAAGAGCGCCAAGAATGACTAAGAACACGCCTCACAAAGTGAGACTTCTTAATACACAGGGTTATGACGAGGCAGGTTTCTTTACTATAATGGTGGCCCAGGAGTCCTGGTGTTGCATCCCAAGAACTGTTTACTCCCCACCTTTACTCCCGGGAATCCGGTGACCAAAGGCAGGCCGTTGTGAGAAGCACGTACGTCATGATGTCATGGTCTCGACTAATAAAAGGGGGGGGGGGGGAGGGGGAGGGTTCCGTGAAACGTGGCCCCCTTTAGTGGACAACCCTGCGCACGCCTATGACCCAGAGGTAATCTTCCGTTGCACTTTCTCTCCGGAGCGGCAGATTCCAAGACGCCGCTAGATTTACATAAGAACATTAATCATCCGCAGCCTGAAACGTTCTTGAGGGGAGAGCAACAAAACAACTGTGGAAAGACCTGAATATCAAACCGCGAATGTGGGTTTCGTTTTGTGCGTAGCGCAATCCCGCTGCGTCGCAGCAGGGAAAAAGATACGCCGCACAGTGATCGGCATTCGGAGCATGCTTTCCGCGAAAGCATGCGTCAGCGACCTAGATTCGTTGCCAGCTTGCGTTACACTTAAGCTGCTGAATAATTACGCTTATATTTTTCTCTTTCCTCGTTTCTTTTACGTGTTACTTCTTTTTTTGTGTCTGAATCGCTGAAATGAAAGCATGAAACGTAAACATGTGCGTCAATGAGGAATGATCGAATTTCACTCTGTGTGCCACACGAAAATTAGAAGGATACACAAGGACACGTGAACGATGAAGAGACTTGTATACACACAAACAAGATCTGGATGCAGAAAATGTTCATGTCGTGTATCTTATTCGCGCGTATCTTTGAGCAGCTGCGTAATTTTCTTTAGCGCGAATAAAAAAAAAAATGAAGCAACGTCGCGGGACACCGCCTGCGGCGGTCGCATTTCGATGGAGGCGAGATGGTAGAACCCCGTACGTGTACTTAGATTTGGGTGCACGTTAAAGTGAACGCCAGGGGGTCGAAATATCCGGGGCCCTCTACTACGGCGTGCCTCATAATGAGATCGTCGGTTTTGAGACGTAAAACCTCGGGTATTATTCCGTGTAGCTATAGATCTACACGAAAGGCGAGTTCGGTTAGGATTATTGACGAAAGTGGCACACTGCTTCCAAAGCAAGCGCGTGGAAGAAAGCTGGAGAATCAGGAAAATGAAGGTGGACCAGATACGAGGTTATTATACCCGCGAGTACATTGCCATGGGGTATAATGCCATGGGCGTATGCGTTGCGCACAATGTGTGCCAGCACCATTGGCGAGGTCGTTCTTGCCTCGCGCATTTTCGCAGTTTTCTTTACAGTGACCTCGCAATTTATGTCAAGCTTGTATACACTCGCTTCAGCCAACAAGCAAAAACTTGGTTACGAAGGCCGGCCAAATACGATTTTATACTTGGCTTTCAAGCATACAGTAGGTGCCTAAGCGTTTTACATTCAGAAAGCGTAGTACTTGCAGGGGAGTCGGTGTAGCTACAAATGTGGCGATTAGACTATCGACACTGCAATTTACACCGTTTCCCTCTAAACGTTTCAATCGTCAAATGTTATCAACTCGGCCTTGAGGCACTCGGTAGGTCACGAGAGATATGCGGAGCCGAGTCGTAAAAGCCAAAGTTTTCGCGAGAGATTAGAGCAAATTTATTCAGAGTGAAGTTTTAAACTCGGTGCATACAAAGGCAAATCTATCAGCTTCCGTCTCTATATGATAATGGTGTTCTCGTTGTAAACAAGGGCTGCCTTGGGAGAGGGGCACAGAGGGAAAGGAAAGGAAAAGAGAGGGGGGGGGGCGTCACTATTGGCGCAACCCTCTTTACTAACCAGACGTCTTCGGCTCGTGGCAAACAGGTTGGAGCCGGTCTTCCAGGGAACCCGGGGGTTGCCTGGCCTTGAAGGCTCACCCTCTCTACACCCTTCGCTGCATCGGCCTACGTAGTAGATACGTAGAGCCGCGTTGCCTCGCGTCGAGCGCGTACTTGTGTGCAGCACGCAGAAAGGCACGCGGCGAGAAGTGAAACAACAGCACCTGGCCGTGTGCCGAGTACGACGTCATGCATGGCTTATCTTACGCTGTGCTTACCAAAACCCTCCTGAGCGAACGTGGCTCCGTGAGCGTTATATTGATATGATGCTCGAAGTCAATGTGAATCTGGTATTGTTGCGATTATCAGTAGAATTCTATGACTGTTTTGTTATTCCGCGTGAACTTCACAAAGAATGCGGATAATTGGGCTTGTTGTATGTACATTACTCAAGGGACAGCGCAAGAAAGGACAGAGCATACACAAGGCGCACACAGCGCTGCGCGCGCCTTCTAAATTATGTTTGGTCATTTCTTGCGTTCTTCCTTCAGTCAAAAGGAGCCGTCTCATATTTTCCCACGTGTGTAGCTTTCGTGGTCAGCTTCTTTCAGCAGCATAACGCAATCACAATGTCGGACTGCCCTCGTCTCTGAAGTGAAGATCGATAAAGACGTTAATGTTAGCCCGCGAACTTTTTCATCAAAAATCGGGACTTAAAATGAATTTTGAAATTCTGGATGGATCTTACCATCCTTTTAATTCAATTTTTCGCCAGTACCACGCGTTTCTTGATCCTCTTTTCCCGATGCTACATCGATTGAAAAAAACGTTGTAGCATTTCTCGCAAAACGAAGGAAAATGCGTCCTCGTTTCTTTACATGGAGCAGTGTAAAATATATCACGCTTGTTTTCCGGACCTCGCTGCATACGAAAGCTACACGCCGGTGGTTTTCGTAAGTATAGTTGCAAAGCACGGTACACTACGCGGTTAAGATCCTAATCATTGCGAAAAAGCAGCCTTATGTCTTTTTTTTTTCTCATTCTTTAACATTGTTTAGTTTCGAGACAGAGGTGAGAGTCGACGACTTTTCTAACAGGCATGCTGTTAAGTGCAATGCGGCATCAAAACATGTGTTCAACAAAGTCCCAAGCTTTGCTGCCTTTGGCATATTAGGCCGACGGTATTAGTGGGCCTTCAATTCAGCAGTCGATATGCAATGATCACCACAGATCGCTGCGGAAAGCAAAAAACTCGGAAGAAACAAGCAAACGCCGGGCAAGCTGTGATTCAGTCATTCAGCGCAAATTAAAAGGTAAAGCAAATTAATTTAATCCAGCCATCGATTGTACGGACCAATCAAGAGAGTGACAGCGACCGCTGGTGTAGCATAGATGTCGCTGCACAGAACTCCGCACCCGAGCAACGCTCGCGACCTCGCATTCCCTATCGATGCGTAGACACAATAGCGTGCAAGCCTTGCGAACTTACGCGATAGGCCTGAGCTAGGCGGCCCCGATTTCATTTCCCCGAGGAAAGCCCGTTCTCCTTTTCTTCTCTCGCTTTCCATTCTGGTTTCGTCGCTCTTTTTTTTTTCTTTTTTTTTGCGGTCCTTGATTATGATCGTCATAACAGACACGTCTGCCGGTCTAGACCAGCTACTTTCCATGACGTCACTACAAGGACGCGCCTCCTACATATACGCGGTCGGTTTATGTTGCGCAATAAATAACTGCACCGAGTACGTTAATCGACGGCCTAGAAAATGATCTCCGACATGAAATGGATTTCCGCTTGCGGGGACGGAAGGTTTCGCCCGCCAGACAGTTCAATCCGCATGAAAATAGCAGCGGTGCCGCGAACAAAGAAGCGTGTTTTTGCGGCAGAATGTCCTCAGAGATCTGGCCACAGCCTGCAGTAATCTTGGAGGTCCTGCTGCTTAGCAAAACCCGGCTCCCACCTACAGGATGGTTTCAATGTTCTCGTACGGAAAGCTATGTAATAACGATACTAGGTGGAAAGATGGCGCTACATTAGTCCAAGCAACGAGATGAACAGGTGCACGATCTCTTTCAGAAAACTGCAACACTCCGCCAAGAAATAGCACTGTGCTTCTTGTTCTGCTTCATGCCATTCAACAGCGTTCACTGCGCGCTGTACATCGAACTTCCGTTTAGATTCATTACAGAAAAATTTTGGCGTGCACTGATGGACAGAGAGAGAATAAACTTCTTTATTTACAAGGCAGCTAAGGACACGCGCCCTTAGTCCAGGATGCCTAGAGCTCGGGCAGCATCCTAGGCCCTCGAGACCAGCCTTCATAACAAAAGGATACCATGCAACACAAATGCGACTATTCGTCTCATTTGTGCGTGTTTCCTATCTCTCGTGTCTGCGTCTGCAACCCTAACCTTTTCTACGATGAATCCTTACCAACTAGCTCAAGTTCCTGTCCTTCTATGCTTCTCTTTAGAACTGCTAGGAGTTCTCATGATGGTTTTTCCGGGCTACTTTCACCCATCAAATAACCCCGATGCCTTCCGCTAAATCAATAAGTTTGTGGTTAAATCTTACTTAGGCGGCCACGCGCACTAATTCTCAAGGCAATGTAGCAGTGACGAAGCTTATCTGCAAGATTGTTAGGGTACGAATGCTGCAGCGCACTTTGAAACCGTGCACCAGCATGTTAAAGTTCAAAGGCGTCGACGCAAGTGTTCGAAGTCGTGCAGGTTACACTCGGGAAGCAGCATCGACTGCAGTACTTAAACAGTGTCAGCAGGCCCGCAGCCAGGCGTCGAAATTTTGGTGAAGTAGGTGTTTTGACCAAAAATAAATAATAAAAATAGGTGTTTTTCTCAAATAGTCAAGGGTTTTCAGCAAGTGCCCCCCCCCCCCCTCCGAAAAAAATTCCTGGCTACGGGCCTGAGTGTCAGCATGATCTTATGATCTTTTGCAGTGCTCGTGAACAGCTAGCGTATTCTTCTGTGACCTAATGTTTTGCTTATACAACTACTTGACACATTTTATGTCATTCAGCCTGACTTCTACTATGTCGTCAATACTCAAAGCTCACAATAAGAATGAAAAAATATTCTATTCTAACTCATTACGCTATTGAAGATATGAAAGTAAAGCGGTGCTGTCTTCGGACTTCCTATGTTCCTATGTCCCCGCTGAGCCTGCATTCACATTTTCCTTGTACGACAACGCCAAATATTGAATGGTTTAAGGGTGCCCGTATATCATCAGTGGTCAGCTTGACAAGCGAACAATCACCGCAGCGGTAGCGAGTCACGGACAAGCACGCTCTCATACTCTCAAGACTCGCGACTGCGAGGAATTACAGCTGACGGAAACGAATATCTTAGTTCGTCATTCGCCTACAGGATGGCGCGCGCAGTCAAGAAAACGCCGCTCTCCTGCTCTTTTTCGTGGAGCGTTTATCTCTTTCTTCATTACTTTTTGTCGTTGTGGCTATCGCTCTGACCCGAGGTTATTGGTCGCATTTGTTACACAAGCGAACAATGAACCTAGGTCAACGACAAACCCGGGCCGGAAATATTCGAGCTCTGTTACAAATACAATGTTTACATAACAGCGCTCGAAGGACTGTTAAATCGAATACGAATATCCACCTTCGAATATCGAATCGAATATCGAATATCAAAGGAAAAATGCCTCCACAGTAACAATATTTTATTTAACATGTAGCTATCTGAAAAAAAAAAAACATTAACAGCCTGGCAACACAACATACACTGCTATCTCCAGAACACAATGTCCAGGCTAGCGCAATTCACATCACAACACAATCAAATATCACGGCACAATGAAAGTAATCACTAGATGTTATCATGAAGAAATATGAGTTGCTCCACATGATCAGGCAGCAGGCGCTCCCTTGTAACAGAGACAAAGGGAGGTACATGGAGCAAAGCAGTGCCAGACTGGGGTATCTGATGGTGCCTACAGTCCGCCACCAGTCACGTGGGTCACTGCCTTTCTTCAGAAGTGGTCCCGCATAGTGAACGAGTGGTAGTGCGGCACGTTACGGCCGCATAATATTGAAAATGTACGGTTACATGATCGCCAACAGCGCTGCACGTCTGAGATGCACCAGCAATAAATCATACGTATTGGGGCGCTCGTCGCAGGCAGATATCGTGCCTCCGTGTACTTAGGATGCTTATCGCTCCTCTCGGCAACATTTTTAGCGATTTAGAAATGGGGAAGACGAGTTATTTTATGCATGATAATCGAATCGCATATTCGAATTTTTCGAATATGCGAAGTTATCGAATATTCGAAACATTTCGAATACACGATTTTCGAATCGAATACGAATATTTCGAATGTAATAATCGATGAATATTCGAAACTTTCGAATATTCGCACACCCCTAGTTAATATCCCTTGCTTCTCAAATAACGGGCGCATAGTAAAACGTGTAATACACGGTGCCGGGCGTACTCAAAGTTGCAGACTGACACAGTCACGCACACATAAATTCGCGCAATCATAGTGCAACATTCGTGTTTCGAGAGGAAAACATAAAAATGGAAAATTCTCAATCACGAACAGATGTCTATTCGAGTCTGGGCTGGGACCGAATGGAAATATTCCTATATTGCCTACTCACTTCGGTGCTCAAATAGAATAGGTAAAAGAGCACTTATCCCATAGTATTCGAGCAATCAGAACCGACGAGCGAGGACCCCAATACGTAAGTAGGCTAACATGGTAAGGCTTTCCGTCTTTTGATTTATATCGTGGACAGCATGTATCTATAACGCACAGATCAAGCTTTTATGAAACATGGTGATATACTTTATTATCTTGTAACAACGTTCCTGCTTAATAATCCTGTCGCATCAATGATCATGTGCCACCAATTTGATGTCATTGTCATAAGGTATGAGCGTTCGTTTATCTATCGTATTATCTTGAGAAGCTTTCTGGTGACCATACTGCCACTGGAATACCCTAGCATTTTCATTTTGACAATCAAGGTGTTATCTCTCTGGGGGTGGTGCTGAGCTTTGATACGTAGCTTAAACCTAAGCAATCGTTACAAAGCAGAACCCTAGATACTTTACTGTGTGCTATATAGGTGCTTATTTCGTTGTGCAAGGAAAAAACATCTGGAAGTACACCGCAACCGCGTAGTAACTGCTGAGCCTATTTCAGTGCATATATCATTCGCATAGTTTGTTCTTGATAACACAGGAATGTTTCACGTGAAATTTCGAAGAAATCTAGCATTGCGATGAATGAAGCCTAGTGCTGACAGTCGCTCCACACGTTCAACCACAGCACGATTCATGGGCGAACCCCGCAGATGGTTAAGCCACTCTTCTAGGAACCAACCAACCAACCAACTAATGAGCACATCTGTCCAGAATGAACATTTCTTTCAGATAACAAGGCGGGGCGAGAAGTTTCCTGACTCGTGTATTCGGGTCAAATTTTCTTTTTTCTTTAAGTGACTGGTTGATGCCCTAGAATAGCTGCAGTCATTACATTACTGAGGCCACGCTAAGGCCACGGGTTTGATTACCAGCCACGGTGGCTGCGTTCCTGTCAGGTGTCAGGCGTTCTTGTCAGGAAATGTCAGGGGACATTTCAGTGATCGCTCATGTCAAGATTGGGCTGACCACGCTGTGAAGGCATTGCTACTAGTCGATATGGAACTGACAAAGTACTGACGAACCAAAACACGCGTTCAACGCTTTGCGTTGTTTCTAAGCGGTCAGCCGACCTGAAACAAAATGGCAGAACTGCTAAAGGGGCTCTGTATCCAATCGCAAGGACACTCGTTCAGCTATGCGCGTGTTTCGCTCCATTACGTGTGAGAGATATGCATCACCGAAGAGAGATTAAAAGGGAGCAGCTTGTCAAAGCGATCCGCTTTGTCCACAGATACAGGATAAAAGCGGCTCTCCCTGTGCTTTGGCCCCGAGATAAGCTGTAGTGTCCTGATAATGACCAACGCATATAGGACGTCCGTACACGCGTTGCTATGCGAGCACTTCGCCGAGTCGCGTGTCGAAGTTTTGTTTAGAGGGGCACTGATATAAAATTTCAAGCTCGAGATGTGTCCTTCCTTAGATTGCTCGGTATGCATAAGTATTTTTGACCAAGTGTGAATGGCGTCCGTCTCCTGCAAGTTATTTTATTTCAAAGGCAAAGAGCGTACGAAAGCTCAAAGGGGCTTTCAGCACCCTGCGACATCGACACTACTGTGACGTGTTCGGTGTGGCGCATACCATCCTGAGTGACGATGCACTAGTAGCGGTGACGTCGGCGATTCGAGTGTTTTTATCGCGGTGCGGACGCCTGGAAACGCTCTAACACTTCATGCCTGATCTTTGTCGCGCCGCTTTGAATGATTTCATGAAATTACAAGACGCATACCATTAAGAAAAGACAGGCGAAAGGAAAGAGCATGATTCGAAGTGTGTTCGTCAGTCAGCATGTCGGGGAACCGTTGCCAGCTACAGTTAAAATTGTGTTGTTGGAAGCGCGGAAAAAGCGGAATGAGTGTGCCGTTTCATTACACGTGAGGTACATGCCGACACGACCACAAGCTATCAGAGTGGAGTTGCGTGTAGATAAATATCATCGCTAATAAGTAACACGCAGGCAGCGTTAATTAGTTCGTCCGTAGACTTCTTTGCGCTAGCGTGTTACTGCAGCTGTAACCGTGAGAGGCCGGATAGGTGGGGCCATCTGTCGGCGCAAAGAAGAACTTTGCAAGCACAGAATTGTTATTGTAGAAACCTAACGTATTCTATTTTTCCGCTGGTGTGCATTCGCTATACCGATATTCCGTAGACACCTTTGCGTATACCGGAATGCCGTGCACGCTAAAATTCTCTGATATAGCTAATTGAGACACACCAGCGAGTGGCCCAAGCATGCGTCCCCGGGCACCTCCTCGTTGCTGCTTGGAACGGCGTCCATTTCTGAATCGCTGTTTTGCAAAGGGTCGAAGCGAAAATGATTCGCGACGTCGCGAATCACGGCGATTCCATGTTCTAGAATGTCGCCTTCAACACTAGTCGACAAGGCATGGCTGAACGTGTGCGCCTGGCAGACGAAATGTTAGCTGAGCAGCTGAGCCTCACGTCACTCCATTCCGTAGACAAATGGTCAGCTGGGGCGCGGTCTGGAGGTGGCCGCGAGGAAGCGCTGCCGGCGCTTAAAAAAATGGCGGGCTTGCCGGCCGTTTTGAATCGTGCTAGATACCGGTGATATAAATCAATAAAACAGATAGTTATTCGTCCCTCAGTTGCATTTCGGGTCGCTAATCTCTTAGGGGCCGATAACTACTCGTGGATGCAAAAATCTTGACAAACGTACATTTGATGTCAGTGCTCATTTAAGTGAACAGTGCGCACTGGTATGCAGTGTATAGATCTCGCACTTTTTGTTTCTAGTATTCCTAAAATAGCTCTTAGAGTTTTGCAGGCAACAGCAAGACCTGAAGCTGAATCTACGAAATTGTTAGTTCGTATATAAATGTATTTTGCCATTGACTGGCTGCATTCGCTAATGTGTGGAGCGTCATGACTGGGTGGAACTTGCTCTTGCGAGGCACTTCTAGATTATGACCATTTCGTGCATAGGCGGCTAAGAACTGCTACTGGTCAGTGCAGCACCGTGGCAATACACTGCCGGCGCTCAGAAGCCCGGGCGGATAGAAAGGTGCGTCGGTGTTTGTATGAATTCATTGGCGTGATTACGGTCATTTCATGACTAAAGAGATACAGTGGCTGACTTCGGAAAGATCTTCGTTCGTAAGCGTTTTTTTTTTTTTTTTTTGCGATCGGTCGTTTACCCTCGCCAATGCAATGTCCAACATCAATATTGGTTCGCTTCGGAACAATTCCAGAGCAAGCTGTCCTTTCTTTGTTTTTAAGTACCCTAAGAAAAAGAACACCCTAAGAGAAAGAAATCTTTCTTTCTTTCTTTCTTTCTTTCTTTCTTTCTTTCTTTCTTTCTTTCTTTCTTTCTTTCTTTCTTTCTTTCTTTCTTTCTTTCTTCTTTCTTTCTTTCTTTCTTTCTTTCTTTCTTTCTCGCTTGCTTGCTTGCTTGCTTGCTTGCATGCTTGCTTGCTTGCTTGCTTTCGCTATTGGCAAGTGCGCGTCTACGCGGTTCATTGGTGTAGCCAGGGCCAGTGGGGGGGGGGGGGGCGGTTAGGGGATTTCAACCATGCCTCCCCCCCCCCCCACGAAAATAATCTTATTTGCATGTGTGTATGTACAAACACAAACAGGTGCACGAACGTACATAAAGTTTGTTTGAAATGCTCCCCCCCCCCCACACACCCCCCAAAAAAAGTTTTCTGGCTACGCCCCTGACGCTCATGAAATCAAAACGTTTCGTTTCGAAACGCAGCTCCGCAGGACTCCCTCCTGGAACGTGCGCACTACAAGCGACCGCGAAGGCGCCACACATCCCAGCTCACAGGCGCCGCGATATCTACCAGGTGGGCGAATCGTCGAACACATGTTTATCCGAAAACCGGCCGAGCCTATCCATTTCCGTGCTCGCAGCTGCACCATACGAAAGCCAACGGAGAGGGCATAAGAATGAAGAAGAGCCACAGTAGGAGGAACAAAAATAATAAAGGCGAGAGAGCGAACAGAACAACCGCGCGCCTGTCGTTGCCTTTTCTCTCTATTTTTTTCGCGTTCTTCCTCTTTTTTTCTTTCTTCGGCGCACAGTACAGCGAGCGACACAGGACGTCAACAAGGACAAACGACTCGGCGACGCCTGCGCGCGGCGCGACGGAGATCGCACGCGCGGGCCCGTTGCCAGCGCGAGTTGTCGCTGGTCAACTGCTGCCGAGCACCTGAGATGTGCATCACGCCACCCGAGCCCAGAGCGATGCGCCAAGTCTTCCGTGCTCGCAGTTATATTCGTCTCTTTACTTGCTGCAGCATTCATGCGCGTATTTCTGCGCTGTGAAATCGTGGATGCGTTTTTTAGGGGCGAAGCTCCTTAAGGCGGCACCCGTTCGTCCCTCGTAGTCGTAGTCGTAGTAGTAGTGCGTAACAAGTCTTACGCTTTGACCTCCAAGGTGGTGCCGGTGGGAGATTTTTCCTGTGCGTTGTTGAACAATAAAAAATTCGCAGCGTGCGCGTTAACTAAAAGCCGAATTCTTCTGTATCTCATTCCCCATTTGCAGCCATTGGCATGTTCCAGTAGGAAACGTTAGTAGAAGTAGAAGTGTAAGTGTTAGCTAAAAGCCGACTTCTTCTGTCTCTCATTCCCATTAGCAGCCATTGTTTACCTCCAAGGTAGTGCCTGGTGAGATTTCTCCTGTGCGTGATTAAACAATAAAAATTTTGTTCAAAACGCCGTTGATTGATGAAATAAACCAAAGAAAGACGCCAGTTGTTTTGTAAAAGCAAAACGAAAGAACGCCAGATGTTTCTAAAGCAAAGCGAAAAGACGCCAGCTGCTTAACGAAAGACGCCACATGTTTTCTAAAGCAATGGTTTTCTAAACAATGAAAATCCACAGCGTACATGTAAAATTAAAGTGAGCTGCAAGTCGTCATAACTCATCGAACCTTTAGTATAAACGCGCCCGATCTCACGTCGGTGATGATGTACTGGGCAGAATTCACGGAAGATTCACGGTTTACCGATGAACCTCCGCAGCTTCGCCCACTCATCATCATTCACTCCGTGGATAAGCTGTGATGTTAACGCGATAGCGTTAGAGAGCTCGTATCGCAGAAATTCCGCTGTCGGCGTCGGGGCCGTTGGTTGTGAGCGAAAAATCATCATCTTGTCCGTGACCGAAAAATCGGAAAAGCTGCAAATAAAATAAATAATAAAAATGTTGGGTCCGAGTGAGAATCGAACCCAGGCCGTCTGCGTGGCAAGCAGGTGTTCTACCACACAGCCACGCCACTGCTTGGAGCTGCACTGAAAGTAACTTTCATGCTTCCCAAAAATACGCGTCCTGTATACAGGTGTCACAGTACGAGATGTAATATGGCAGTAATATTGCGTGGTACAAGCGTACATTGCCATCGGGCGTCACACCCCGTCAATATCATAACGACTTGGTGGTTTAAAGACAGCCACCCATTACAAAAGGCACACACATTACTGCGCGTATTCCCTTAAGACCACGTAGTGGGTGCATCGCAACTTCGAAAAAGTTTCTCGCGCATAATAGCTCCTGGTTTAAAGCATGCTACCCATTACATAAGGCACACACCTTAGTGTGCGCATTCTGTTAAACACTCGTAGTGTTGGAACTGCGCACTAGGAACAGAATATCGCTATCGCGTTCAACTCTTAAAGGCGAAGCTTAAGCGTCCCCCAATTTTTTCTTTCTTTTACATGGCTTTGTGTGTGTGTGTGTGTGTGTGTGTGTGTGTGTGTGTGTGTGTGTGTGTGTGTGTGTGTGTGTGTGTGTGTGTGTGTGTGTGTGTGTGTGTGTGTGTGTGTGTGTGTGTGTGTGTGTGTGTGTGTGTGTGTGTGTGTGTGTGTGTGTGTGTGTGTGTGTGTGTGTGTGTGTGTGTGTGTGTGTCTTCGTGTGGTGTGTCTGTTTCTGTGCGTGTGTGTTTGTGAGTCTGCGTCCGCGTGTGCGTCCTCGCTCGTGTGCGTGTGTGTGTTTGTGACAGTGTAGTGTGCATGTGTGGTGTACACGTGTGTGTGTGTACATATGTGTGCGTGCGGGTGTATACGCGAGGTCCTTGGTGACGGGAACGTACACTTGTCTCAGAGGAGGCTACTCCCGACGGACTACAGTTGCAAGAAGCCCGTCCATAAGCAGCCAACACTCGTAGTCGGCGAACAACAAAGCGCGCCACCGCATGGAAGCGGAGCCTAATTAATTTGGCAGGGTGGCGCGGCTCGACGATAAAGAAAGCCCAGTGACAGTGGGCCGTGCCCAACGAGCTATTTTTTATCTCACGAAAACAACAATGCGGGGATCTTACAAACATTTTCGGAATGATTTATAGCTCTGAGGTCTGTTGTGTGTCGTCCCGAAATATATTTTCTTTATTTGTCCCAGATTTCACGTTGCAAATAGAGGCATGACGCAACTATGGTGTTTCGGCAAGCTCTTTATGTAAGACTGGCAATGAGGTAGCCGCCCGCGGTATGTTTAAGCGAAAAGCTTTGCTCTGGGGTCTTCCGGAAGAGGCTGTTCGAAACGGAAAAACTAGTTCAAGGCATGCACCACGTACGTGTGTATGCTTCAAACCACCAGAGAAAGAAATTAAAGGTAGAATGCGGGGACGTTAACCGGATGGTTGCTACCCCTCGTGGCTCTACATTTCACTTATTTGCAAGAGCGTGTGCTTGGGCATGTTGGTAATTCATGTTTCACTTTTTGAGCGCACAAAAGAGCAGGGACGAAAAACGACAGCGCTGTGTCCGCGTCGTTTTTCGTCCCTGTTCTTTCGTGCACTCAAAATGTAAAACACTTATTTGCCTTTTTAATGAGTGCTGTGCATTCCTTTTGTTCTTGTACGCGTCTGATTTTCTGGTTTATCTTTGTTAATTAATAACATGTCCGCGTTGCTGAAAGACCAACGATCGCTTGTTTCCGATGAAAGCGCAACTGCGCAGCGCGACCGCGCCTCCATGGACTCGGCCACACTCGCTTCGACCTTGAGGGCGAAATTCAGCTCGTTATCCGGTATGCGTTCTTTAAAAGGCACTACGCGAACTGCGGAGGACAGAGGCGACGCTAATTGGCAACTCTCACATCGCATCTCTGCATAGGCGTGCGCGGGGTTCTCATAATGGGAGGGTGGGGGGAGGCAAGCTTCACCCCCCTTCCTCGCTTGGTCGAGTCCCCAGTTGAAGAAGCTTGACAATGGATGCAAAAATGAAATGAAAAATAAGCGCTGACGTGCGTCTCACAATGACCTGCTATTGGTCTCAGGCCTTCCGGTGAGTAAAGGTGGGGAGTAAGCTGTTCTTTGAATGCAACATATCAGGGGTGCTTGATCGCCATTATAATAAAAAAAAGCATGCTTTGCCATAACCCTACGCATAAAAATTGGCGTGCAAGGTCCGACTGACTATAGGTATGGGTAGAGTCACTGTATATGCTACCTTTAGCATATACAGTAGCTCTAGGTATGGGGCAGAATTAGCGCCTCCTTCACCTGATTAGAGATAAAAAGGGGGTCGTCTATGCCTCTGAAGCAGCAGACCTGCTATTATAGCCTGCTACATCAATTTCTTTGTCGGGAAAGGAAATGACGTACCATGGATTAAGAACACGCGCAAGATTAGTTGTGTTTTCTCGCGCATGTGCCGTGAAGGGCATGAAATAAACATAAGTTTAGCGCCTATACCTGCCTATACGTGTGTGTAGTGTTTTCTTATATGTGCCGCGCTAATAACACGCTACGATTATGGATGACAAACTCGCCCTTCTGCTGTTGACTACACTACAGATCGGTTTCGGTGCCGCCATATTGGGCTGTTAACCTTGCCGTTTTGTATCTTGAGCAACCAAACGAACACTGCTACGGTGGACGCCTACGCACGAAAACTCTCGGGTTAGTGCATTAGACGTTTCGTGGCCATATCAATTCACGTCACTAGGTAAGATACAAAAATAAGAAAACATTCGTTCAACATGCCCAAGGTGGTGGCGCCCATGTATCTTACGTAAAATCGTTTTTAGCGTCGCGCTCGCGGCTCTCAGGGCCCGCTCGGACTCGCCTTGTCGTCGCGGCCATCGGCGCGAGGCGACGTTGCGCTAACAGCTGGCGACGTCACGAGCGGCAGTTGCGGCATAGGGGTTGCCCGACCTTGAAGCTGCAACGCCTGCAAGCTTCCGCGTACCGGGCGCACCATGCGCTTTGATCTGGCGTGCATGCGCTCGCCTAAACGCCTCTCGCAGCCGGACGCGGTTGTTTGTCGTCCTTCTTCTCTACGAACCCGCGTATCCTGCGTCAGCGCCCCGGCTTTCCTGATGAAGCCTGACGGGCTCCAGCTGTCCTCCTTCCGCCGGATAGAAACAATAGATGCGGCAGCGGGATAATGGCGCCGATCACGACTGACTGTACTCTCTTCCTGCCTGACGTAACAGTTGCGGAAAGGCAGCGCGCGCACGCGCAGTTGACGCGCGAGGGGATCCGCGACAGTGAACCTCTGGTTCGGACGTTGCCTCCAGTTCGGGGGCGGAAAGCAATACACGTTAAGCGGCGGGCAATACGCTACGCGGAGGTCGACGCTCTCCAGCTGTCTCCATGTCGCGTGGTTACGCGTGCGCAAGGCGAGCTGTTTGTCGGGCTTGCGTCAGCCGTGTAGCGACAAGTACATCAAGAGCTACTTTAGCCTTGGGAAGCAGCTATAGACCGTATAGTACACGAACTCACGAAGCGGCGGTTACAAACCGAAGCGGCGAGGAGGTTTTAGCTATGACGAATCGCATGCGACTGTCCAGTGGCATAACCTCCGATAACGAAACGGACTGCCGACCTGTAATCACATCGACCCACGATGACCAGGAATCTTGACAAGCTTCGTTGATGACTGCGCCGCCAAAAGTCATCAGTAATGAGGCTGCAGTGCGAATGAAACTAATTTAAGCCTCAAGCATGCAAGAAGATTACGGAATTAAAACTACCAAAATTGCATAAACCACCTTTGTACTGATGTGTTGTTAAGGGTTAATGAAGCAGTCGATGACATGGCTGCCTGCAGTTATCACGTGATTTGATCAAAATTGCCGGGGTTTTACGTCCTAAAAGCCCCATATGATTACGAGGGACGCCGTAGTGGAGGACTCCTCAAGTTTAGACCATCTGGTGTTCTTTAACGTGCACGTAAATCTATAGATTTAGGTGTACGGGCCTTTGGCATTTCCACTGAAATGCGGACGCCGTGGCCACCATTGGATCCCGTGGCATTCAGTCCAGAAATTGAGCATCGTAACCTCTAGACCACCGCGGTGGATGGTTATCACGTTGCAAATAGGCGAGCATATATAGTTTTATGAGAGGCGGCGCGCGTTCGCGACGAACATATCGGATAGCGACCGGGCCAGAAGAAAGAGTACACTCTAAGAAAAAAACCGGCTGAAGGGGGAGTAAAGTCAGCTTTAGTCCTCAAATCGTGTCGTTAGTCCCAACTGCCGCGAAGTGCGTGTCGTGTGCAAATTCGGAGGACTAGACATACCTCGGAAAAGACTAATGGGGGGACGAACGGTTGCATTTACTCCTGCGGGTAGAGGTTGAAGGGAAGACGTTTGTTCTGTGGCCTTTGTTTGCAGCAAGGCTCAGCATCAAACGAACGCGAAGCAGTGATCGTAGACCCACGAATGCCTCTTTCAAAGGTCATGAGCTTAGCTCTCGGCCAGGTGCGCCCTATTGTTCCGAAGCCCTCCTTTCTACTCTGTCGCGGTGCGGGTTGCAGGCGGCGACGACCTGAGGGGTAAGGAATTCGGCGAACGCATGTTCAAAATGTCCACTGCACAGATGACAAGAAGGCATCGGCGCGTCGGCCCGCTTACTGCTGCGATCAAGAAAATAGCGCGAGAAAAGTTTAATTTAATTTGTAGTGTGTTAATATTGTGTCATAAGTTATGAGGACTTGAAACTTAGTTCACCAATAAGCTTCCCAATATTGACTGGCGGTGACAATCGTGTAAATCTGACGGACGTTTCAGCGCTTATGTTGGGTATCCTTCCGCGCCGCACTCTTTCTTCTTCAGTATCGCTCGCCGGAGTGTCGAGTGCGGGTCTTGTTCGTCACTTGTGATCTATCTTGCTCTTGTTTCGGGGTCAGCGAGTGCCGCTATTTACGCAGACTATGAACGCAGCTGTGAGGAACATACCTCGCTGCATGTGCTGCAACTGTGGACGCGCATGCACGTTTGTTTCTGTGTACCGGCTGTTCATTGGATCCAACATCGTAACTTGCCTGCGGAAAAATGGACACCTCAGCTTACATGCAAGACTCCATCGCAGCTTCTTTTCTGCAAAGCTTCAGAGATGGACGCCGTCACATCGAGGTGTGATCAACAATTTCTGGATTTACTTGCTCTGCAAACAACGTCCCTCTGCTAATTTTGAAGGTAAGTTTATTATTTTCATTGCCTTGGTACATTGTATTATAAATAATATGAAGACTAAAAAAGCATTGTGCGTCGCATGTTTTTGAGCATGCGACTGTGCAATTATTGGGGCTTACGTGATTAAGTCGTTCTCTTCTAGCTACTTTATTTTGTAACAAAATTTTTTTTTTGTATTTCTTCCAGGTAGGACTCGCCCTAGTAATTCGGGAACAGGCCCTACACCAACTAAATAATGGCATTCGTTCTTTTTTGGTGTTTTCGTAAAAATAAAGATTGATGTTAATAGAATCGTGTTTCTCTTTCTTCCTTGAATACTTTATAGAACACCGTAGGTTATCTGCAACTTACACAATCAAGAAATCAAAACCGTTGGTAACCTGAATCACTGTGCATGTGTGTGTGTTTGGTGTCATTCATGTGACCTGTGTTCCCGTGTCGTGGTTTGCCACTTCTCGCCAAGTTTTTACCGTGTTCATAGGATTCAAAGTGTTTTAAAGGATTGAAAGATCAGGGCACGCAACTAAATATTCTCGCTAGGGCAAGTCTTGAAGCCGGTATACACAATTTCTCTCAAGTTCGGCAAAGTAAATTGGAATGATCAGCATTATTGCTTGCAAGCGCTCACTGAATGCATTAATAGCAGTTAATACATGTAAGTTGGGTACCACTTCTAAAGCACTATTTAAGTGGCATGTTTCCATGAAATGTCCGTTCCTAAGAGCGCAGGAACTTCGCCACCATTTTTTACAATTGCGAAGCGTGATTTGCTCTCCCAAGGATCATTTCTGAGGATCAACCAATACTCCTTCAAGGAGTAACATTTGCTCCTTCAGGGACCATTTCCAAAAACCAACTGTTAGTCCTTACAGGAGTAACATTTGCTCCTTCAGGGACCATATCCGAAAATCAACTGTTACTCCTTACAGGAGCAACCGTTAGTCCTTTGCAGTTAATCCTTCAAAGACTAACTGTTTATCCCCTTGCAGTTCATCCCCAAAAGGACTATTGGTTGTGGCAAATCAGTTGATCCCCAAAAGGACTAACCTCCCTACCCCTTTTAGTCCTTTTTTTCTTAGAGTGTAAAATAAAGCTTAAGCAAGGAAGGCTGGGAACTCTCAACTTTGTGCCTAAGTGTGGTAGCACAACGACCGGCACGCCTTCGCGCGTTGTAAACGGAGAGCTCGTTTTTGGGCTCACGGTCGCCGCCACAAGCGTATACGTCCTGCGAACTAAAACGGGGCGAGCGCGCAAGGTTTTCCTGTTCTGCGTAGACAGCGTCCCTGCGCTTTCTTTTGACTGCAGAACTAAACTCGGACTGTCAACCCCACCGCTGGTTCTGCATTACCCTGGTGTGGCGTCTTTCGAGTTCTTGGTGCGGAAATAACTGGAAGGCCGTTGCTCGCCGCTGTTCGTCTCGAGGTGCTTGCGTTGAAGTGTTGCGTGAAGCGACTTGACGTAAAGTCATTCTTCGAAACGCAACCGACGTCACCGCCTGAGTTGGGCTGTGTATGGCTTACCTTTCGCAGGTGCGTAGTGTACATAGTTAAGCCACAGATATGTTAAGGAAGGAAGGAAACAGGAAGGTAGAAGGCAGCGAGGTTAACTAGAAAAGATTCCGGATAGCTACCCTACACTGGGGGATGGGGGAAGGGAATAGAAAGATGAGAGAGATGAGGGAAAAAAAATGGCCGCGTATCTGCCTGCTTCGCTGCAAATGTCGCCGAAAGTCATCTGCCCAGGGCCACTGCCAGGCGGCAGCACCATATTGTCGGCAGAGGACTTCGTGCATAGCGTCGCATTTTCAGCGCAGCCTAAGAAACATTAGGGTCTTTATCATTACTTATCTATGTACTTTCTAGTAAAGGAACACACCTGCTAATACTTAGGTATTGATGTTGCGCCTCAGATATGCGTAATATTTGCTTTTTAATCGACAATGTTCACAAGTACGAACGCAGCTACCAGTTCAAGATGGCTGGGCGTTCAGCAAGTGCTTAAACTTTTGGCCGGGTGGCTGAATCATGTGACAGACAGACCAAAATTTCTGCGTTCAAGTATCCCAAGAAAGACTATCGTCTTTCACTGAATTGTGGGCCGACAAAGAATTCTTTCACTGACTTGTGGGCCGACGAGAGGTGGAGGTCTTCTAGCCGCACCTTCCACGGAAAGTGGCCGATCGTCCGGTCGTAGCAGCGCGTTGGAAACTGCTTGTATCTCCGAGGCAAATCAAGGAGAATGGCGTAACAACTTGTCGATGTTGTGTCTTCGGTGCCGCAAACGTCGCATGCCGCGCTGTCAGTCATTCCGATCAACGCTGTAGTATACGCCTTCGTGAAGGCAACTCTCAAATATGTTAGACACATCAATGTGTCATAATAGGAAGACTTATGTGAAAAGGAAAGTAATCAAGATAGAATAAAAATGTGCGACACTGCAATAAATTTAGGTTATTGTCGAATAAACTCCACATTCCTTGATAGCTAGTGCCTGAAATGCATGTATCATCTACCCTTGGCATGCCTGCGCCTTTACTGTTTTGTTTTGTGTTTTCCTTTTATCTCTCGTGCCCTTCTGCCGACTGACAGTGTTCGTGTTCATCAAAAATAGTTAAGGTTTAACAGCCGTTTAGTCTCCTTCGTGAGGTCTGTTGGGTTTTGTTTTTCTTCACCTGCGCTTCGAATATGCAAGATCAACCAAACCAACTATCCCAAACTTTCTGCGTCGAAAATAGAGCGCCTCCCATCTCCGACGTGATCCGCATGTTTATCTATACTCCCGCCTTGCCCGACCTTGGACTGGCGGGGTTCAAGTTCAAACCCGTGGCTCTAAAATGGGACTCGGAGAAAAGGGGTTCTCCCAGGCAAGCCTTTCCGGATATAGAGTTGGGATTCAAGCCTGCAGGAAGCTCGATCTGGATACCACACGAACACAGGCGGCGGCGGCGGCGGGTCGCCTTTGAAGCCCGTGACCCGAGAAAAGCCGGCACTGGAGCTCTCTGTGAAGAGACACAGCTTGTAACGAGCTGGGATAAGAAAAAACGCCCCAAGACGAGAGTCGCAGTGCAGAGAAATAAGCCGAAGACGCGTAGAAGCGAAAGGGCGGTGCAGGGCATGCAGGGAAGCCTGCAGCATCACCGGCAGCGACACATTTCATCGCCTCGACAGCAACAGCTGTCTGGGACTCGAATAGGCGACTTCGAGTTTCGGGGCTCTTTGTAATTCTTTCACCTTCTGTCGGGCACAGCCCGACGTGGCTACACTGACGAGCTGAAAGTGACAACCCAGCGTCGCCGACCTGGCCCTGCGAAGTTGCCGTGAGACGCGGTGTTTCTAGGAACTCTTGTCTTTCCCGGGGTCTATTTTGCGCGGGTGTGAAACTTAGTTGCCTCAAGAAGGATGGGTTCTGCGAGAGAGCCAATTTTCCGCTTAAAATGGTGCTGCGGAGCATCGCTAGACCGAAACGACTCCCGCGAGCTCCTGTTTCAGCCCGGCTGTTTTAGCTTCGCGAAACTTAAGGTGCAATATTTAAGTTAATCTTAAGGAGCATGAATAGCAAGAACATCAATGTGCACGAACGGTGCCACGTTGGAAAAGCCATGGCCGCAGCTATACACGATGCTCACATAGGTCCGCAGCTGCAACAAAGAAGTCACTGCAACTCAACACGTCTTGCGTCAATATGTTGACCTCTTCGCCACTGATGACAATGACTTGGTCCTTCACAAAGAGACTGAACGCTCCATTGAACTTGTGTCTGATGGTGCACCATGAATGCGCTAGTATCTGGTATGCTACTCCAATGCAGTGCATACATACCGGATATTAGCACTTGGTTAACCTCCCTACCTTCCTATTCTCTCTCTGTGTCTCTCTCCTAGAGTCCCACACTACGGCGTGTCTCATGACCGTAACGTGGTTCCGGCCCGCAAATCCTCAGAATATTTATTTACACAGTAGGTTGCGTCTGAAAGCCTGACGTCTATAACTCAGTTCCAGCATATCGTTTAAGCCGTATGTTACGATTAGAACAATGGCCTCAAGGTCCGCGTAATATCTATAAAGGGCCGCTGTCGGTTAAACGTGGGTTCAGACACCTCCCATATCAGCGACACATTGGTAACGGCGACGCGTTCCCGTCTACTGTCGAAGACTTTCTTCAATGCTCCAGTAAGACAGCGAAACAACTTGATTTATCTAATCTTAAAGGGAAAGGGGCGGTGAGAAGAAGGCGAGGGAGGGTATCCTACTCGCGGTGAGGGCCTCCTCTACCACCTCAGCCCACCTCAGGATAGCCTCCTGAAGTGCGGGATTGTAGCTGCGCATGGCAGCCTCGCACAGCTTCCAGCTACATAGAACTCTATAAAAAATTGAAACTGTGCGATCTCGCGTTGCTATCGACAACTCGACGTAACCTCGGTGGTTTAAAGATCGTGTCCTCGAGCTCACGGATGGGACACGTCACACAGCCGTCACGGCAGGGTGGCCGCTAGGTAACGACCCGCTAATGCTGCGCCTTTAGATCACGAACCTTCTGACGTTATTGCGCAAGCCGAGCTGCAGCCACGACGAAGGTCAGCGCCCACGCTAGGATTTCTTTCCCCGCTGTCTCCAGCACGCCGTAGCGGTGGCATATATAGACAGTTCCGATGTCGAGAAGGCTCACGACTCGGCGCATTGACCGCGCTGAGCTGGGTCGCCGTACGATCTATACCAGCACCCCCCCCCCTCCTTCAACTGGGAAACAAAAGACCATCTTTCTTGCGCAAAGCCTGTCCTAGACGTCTGATGATTCCGCGCAACCATCAGTGCCATGGCTAGCAGCGGCTGTGCTACGCCGCTTCTCTCCGTCGTTTCAGAGTGAGCGGCGCGCCATCGTCAATGAGAAAGACAGCGCATTGTTTTTTCGTCCTCAGTCACACACACACAAACACACACGGCTGCTTTCATTCAAACCCTAGGACGGCCTTGAATGCATGCGCGCTTTTCCGCATGCCTCAGTGCATGGCACTTCGTGGGAAACGGTGCCACATGTGTACGCGCTGCAACCGGCTCTGTACCTAAGTTATACAGTGCGCCAAGCAAAACTACAGTTAAGCTCAAGCTATAGGATACGAAATATCTCAGCTGTGTTAACCTAACCGAATTTATGCTTCCTGCTATTTTGATTGGGAGAAAAGCAGCGGTTTCCGTCCCCCGAAGCTGAGCAAAACTGCAGCGAAGTTCACGTGTCTGGTGTGTCTCTTTAAATATATATAAGCAGAATTGAAACACATAACAAATCACCGTAATGCATGAGACGTCCAGAAATATCCGACGTCACGATGGCAAGAACATAGACTCAAAGATGACGGCTGTCAGGTCAGGCTTCTTCTGTATACCTATATATATAGTAAAACGTACACTATCCTTGAAACAAAAGCCACGTGCTTTCATTTCAGACCGGGTGCGGCTCTATTATTAGTCAATGCATCCCACAAAATTGCGAGGAGACTATCTGCCTCATTCTAGTTCATTTTATGCTCAAACATCCGCGTATTTTGGCATTGTCACCGTTAAGGTTTCGTACGAGTCCTCCAAGAGCCCCGTACAGCTTTTTGAATGTTTCCAAATGCTTATTTATACTGAATAATTGCGCCCAAATAACCGCAATAGCAGGAAGGTTTAACGAAAGTACTGTTTTTATTATGCCGACCTCATTCTTTAGTACATAGCTGTCAGGGTTTAATGATATAACTGTCTGGATTGCGGTAACATTTGAAGTGCGGATAACTTTAGGGGCCCGGGCTGTCGTATGCTGTCGTATGCTGTCATCGTTTGGCGTAACTCAGGCAAAACTACGTATAGCATAGCCATCTGTGGCATATTGAGCGCGCGCTCACGCCAAGGAGAAGCCTTCATCCTCGTGTTCTTCGAGCGCCTTGATGATGATATTAAGTGCGGAGCACTTCAGGGGCCGGGGCTGTCATATGTTGTCGTATGCTGTCGTCGCTTGGCGTAATGCGGGCAAAACCACGTATACAAATAGAAAAAAAGAATAAGCAAGCGA